>NC_071508.1:99516673-100116673 GCF_027887155.1 Malaclemys terrapin pileata
GAGACTAGAAAAAAACTAGTTTCTAACAACTAATAGAAAAAACTGTTAGTGATTTATGTTTCAAAGCAGAGGCAATATTTGCCATTAGCGAAGTAAAGGAATGTTACTTAGTCTGGTTTGGGTACTGAACTATAACGTCTGACATAAAGGTTAGTTTTACTTTCTCAGCATTCTGAGACTGAAAGATGGCTCTCAGACAGTCATTTTAATTAATAAACTATTAGATTTCCTGTTTTAACAGTTTATATTGATCACACTCCTGTGTAACCCTTTGTAGAACTACAAAGTATAATCTATATTGTGATGCTGGTGGGATTCTTCTCTCTGAGTCACTACTTGAACCAGTGCTTTTCTACAATATGTGTGAAACACTATGCTTTAGGAGGTGCCATCTTGCACACAGAAATAAAATTGAGGTCCTGATAACTTGTGGTCAAAATCCAAGGCACTGTTTCCAAATATTAGGGTGTTGACTTCAGAGTGGTCTTGACCATAATTTATGTTGGATAATTAGATAATGTCTTACTGAATTCCATATTCAGTTCCAGTTGGGTAAAATACTCACTTTCTCTCCAGTTGTTTTGTAGTAGTATTATGAGCCGTCAAGCAGCTGCTGCCTTTCATTCCAGAGGTAGCTGCATATCAGTGGTGGATGAAGTTTCCTGTATATAGTTTTATTTCTATTTGTAAAGCATTTGGGGATCCTCAGGGAATAAAAATACAATATATATGTAAGATGATTTGCTGGTAGTACTCTGAGGATTCATTTTATTTTCTAATTATTTTTTATATTTGTGTAGCTGTAATTCTTAGCTCTTTTGCACTGGTGAGAAAGGGAATTTATTACTGATACACTGTAACATTTATTTTCTTTCTTGCATTTCCTGTGCCATTTTCCTTATTCATTATAACTAATTATATAAAATTTGTGTGTTGTAACAAATATGCTTGCTTCCTTGCAACCTAATTGTTCTCACCCTCAGTCTGATCCTTATATAATTACAATACTTTGTGACAACATAACAGTTATCATTGGAATGCATTGTGATTTTACAAGCAGTGGCATGTGAATCAAATCAGGAACATGAAGGAAAGAAATTTCGTTTTGTGTGTGGTGAATATAGTTCCAGTTTAAGTACACATCTTCATTAGGAAATATTGCAAGTGCTAACTTATTCATATTAGAGTTTTATTTGTGTTCACTTCTTTAGTTTGCTTCCAAAATGTCCCTATTTATTATTAAAACTAACTCATTTTTGTGAAAAGATTTATGATAATTACACAGAAACATGCTTCATCTAGAACATCTCATTCTGAAGTAGGATTTCTGAGTTTTAGAATGTTAGATCTTTGTGATGTGGAATATTTTTTATTAATTGTACATGCTATCTATATATCCAGCGATCTTTGATCCTTATGTTTATTGTGATGATTATTGCCATACCCACATGGCAAGATATTATTAAAACATGAGCTAATAAATGAAGAACTCTGTTTAATTGAGCTTGTGTAAAGGCAGGAAACATTTTATAAATAAGCATTTCCAAAAGGGAATAATAATTTTAAAGCAAATGTTACAATGAAAGTAAAACAAGTATGATAGATTTTAGATACCAGGCAGCACCGCAGGAACATTGTATATAGCAGAAAGAGCGCAAAACTTAGGAAAACATCTTTTCAACACACAGTGTCCTTACGTCTTTTTTTTCTCAAGTAGCGTTTTCAGGAGCTTCTTGTCTGAGTGAAATATTGTGATATGAAGCACATTTTTTTAAATGTTCTTAATTTGTTAAGAACCTTACAAGACCCATCATTTTACTCGGGGTTTTGGGGAACGAGGTTTGTGATAATAGCTGACAACTGTTGGGAAGAGACTTATTGTTTGGACTTGATTTTTTTTATGATTGGTCAGTCTCTGTGACTTGGGGGTGAGGAGCAGCCACTCGGTTTACATTTGTTAGTTTTAATTTTTGGCAAAGGTGCCTAGAGCCTGGGCTAGATGCCCTTGTCCTTTCTGTATATTTATTATGAATTAAAATAATTATTGAATATAGTTGAAATATTTAAAAGGAATTCTAGTCGTAATTTTTCCATGTATTCCTTTTTGGAAATTCAGGGTTCCTTTCACAATGCAGTACCACACTCTGGGCATATAATTGTGGTATGTTGTGACAGAATTTTTTATTTTTTATTACCCTGAGACACAGAAATCTCCTGTTCTGCTAATGATGTTAGGTTCAAGAAGTGCATTGGATATGGGGGTTGCCAACCCTCCAGGTTTGTCCTGGAGTCTCCAGCAATTAAAGATTAATCTTTAATTAAAGATTATGTCATGTAATGAAACCTCCAGGAATTCATTCAACCAAAGTTGGCAACCCTAATTGGATACTCACTGCACTTCTGTTAAACTCTAGGGATGAAATCCTGTCTGCATTGAAGTCAATGGGAGTTTTACCATTTAACTTGAATGGGACCAGGATTTCACAGAAGAACTCATGGGGAGGTGCTGCGGGAAAGAGAAGACGAAAGAAATGGAAAAATGGCAAAGGTTAGGATTAGATGGAGTAACATGGCAAAGGAACAGACAAGGCAGTAAAGGGTACAAAGAAATATGCCAAAGTGGGAGGGGAAAATGATAAACACTTGGAGGAAAAGGGGAAGATTGTCAAAGGTGGGGTGAGAAGAGATTGGCAAAGAAGGGAGAGGGCAAATAAATAAAAAGGATGAAAATAAAAGGTGGGAGGGAAACTAGTTAGACTGAAACCAGGCAAGGGTAAAGAGAGACAAGAAAAGAGAGAGGGAAAATTCATCCTACCAGAGACGGCTGCTCCTGTCAGTCACAGATAAGTGTTGCTTCTAGGAAGGTCAGTACAGACATCGCCAAATGACAGAAGTGATAGGGGAATACCACATCATCGGACCTAAGGTAAATAAAAAGAAAAATAACGCTCAAACCCAATTTTTTGTCATTGGTAGGATTCTGTCTACTTTGACAAATTTATGAATGTACCCTGGAATTGTGTGGGAAGTTCCAGTCCCCATTCATTTTTCTGTTATCTCCTAGTGTCTAAGATTCTCCTACCCACACATGCCTTATAGTATATTTTACAAGTGACTAGAACATTTGAAAAGCTAGAAAGAAATTCATAAGAAAGACTGCACACAACAAGAGCTGCTTAGATACTGGGTAATACTGAATGTTTCTTGAAGGCCTTACAACACTTGAAAACTATTCTTTACTGTAAGTAAGGTTGCATGTTTTATAAGGAGAACATATGTAACATCAGAATAAAGCTACGGTCATTTTGTTTTATTTTTCTGAAGATATATCACATAACCTCTTTAAAATATTGTCCATCAAGTGTAGCTCTTGTTTGAGATTTTGCTGTCCTCTATGAATATTAGTGCATTCTTTCTTCCTCTAATAGAGTATTAGAAATTTCTGACCTGCAGCTTTCTTTATAAACTGTTAGTGCTCAGTTGTGATGACTGTAACAATAGGAAGGGCAGCAATGTCAAGTTATTTATAAACCTTCAGCATTTCATTTTCATGGAGGTTAAGGTTACCATACACTTTTGATCCAGTAGACTAGGTTAATAACTCTCCTGCTATCTCTCACCTGCCTCCCCAAGTAATTCACATAATAAAGAATGTTTCCCTTAGACCAGTTTGATTTGCTTTATTCGTGTTTGTTATGAACCATACGAGGGGATGCTGTGTTTTTAATTAATTTTCTTTTACTTCAGAACAGCTGTTTTATTGGATCATTTCAGATTATAATAATCAATAGAAAGGCATCATATATAGAAAAGCAAAACAGCATGATAAACGTTGTGACCTTCTAGTGAAAAACGGTGTAGCATGCATAAAAGACGGCTGCATTAGATGGAGGAGGGGGAGAAGGAAGTGGGTAATTATTTGTAGCAGTGCTTTTACTGTTGTTGGAATGAGACAGACTAACAGTGGCAGCAGTCATTTTGCTGAATCAAAGTCCATGTTAGTCGCATTATACACTGCCACAAAAGGTTGTTAAGGCTGGTATTAGCATGTACCACTGAGGACATTGGAAGGACTCGATCTGTCACACTAAATCGCCTTCTTGCCCTCAACCATTGAAGTCTCCAGCTCCTCTGACATGTTCTTTCATTAATGGCCTGGCCTTGACAACTGATCCTAATTGCCTCTGAACCACACTTCATGTATTATTGGTGTCTGCCTGCCCTGGTTCATGTCAACAAGCCGCAGCATGCGCAGGGTGTGCCCGGTGCCTTTTGCTGAAATGATGCTCACATAGTCATTTACCTCTGAGGGTTTGGGTCTCACTGGGAGTGAAGTATAAAGCTAAAGATCTTCCTGTCTCATCTCAGTAATACCTTAATGTGGATCTGTGCTATGTACTTATTAGGCATGTATGAAGACTCAGTAAAGCATCAAACCAATTATGCAAGATTCCATTAAAGCATAGACTGTAAATGCTAAATAAAAGTTGCCTATATTTTAGTTACTTTGTAAATGTTTATCCATTCTGAAAAGCTTGCTGAGCTAGAAAGACAGTATGGCTTACTGTCTGGCTTACTTCGTTTTTTATTTTAAAAAACTATTCTTATTTAAAGTAATAGCATAAGAGAAATAATATCTTTAATATTGATACAGTTCCTGTAGATTGAAATGCTTTCACTATAAAAATAGGTGGAAAAAGGTCTCTGTTAGTTGAGATGTAAATTAAAATAAAAGCCATTAAAAATCTCAATAGTGTACCCATATATTTGCCTAATTTCCCAGAAACTGAATTGCTTTAAAATTATAAGTCTTATTGCATAATGGGCTCAAATTGTTTTCTTAGTTCTAAAATCTTTTTAACGTTATTCATCTGGGATACAAACGTTGAGGTACATTTTAATTCAAAATTCTGTAATATGCATTATTTGCATATAGTGAGTTTTTATTTTAAAGCCCAAAATAAAATGTTTAGCTGCCCAGGATATTTATTTTTTCTTAACAGTTTGACTTTACATCATTCCTGTGACTTTTTTTTTATGATCACCTCAGTGAACAATAAGACTGTATTATTTCAATCTTTTCATCCTTTTTTATTTATTGAAGGCATTTTTCTGGGGAGCATTTTAAGCATGCAAGTTCTACCAGTGATAATAAAAAATAAATCATAGAAGCTCTTTGGTGCTAGGTATCATTTAGCCTAATCTAGACAGTGACATTTGGGCCACTAACAGCATAATCATAGTTATTGCTACAAATTGCTCCATGTTTGAGTTTTAATGTTATAAGTAAATTATGCCACAGGATAAAATATATGTTTCTTTGGGAATTAAACATGTTTATTTCAGCAATGTGGATATAGAATATCACGTATATGGTAGGTTTGTTTCGTGTAGTAATACTGCCACCTTCTGAATCAGTGAAGAATTGTCCAGAAAATTTACCTTTCTATCTCCCCACCCCACCTTTTCTTCTTTCCTGGACGCTTTTTCGGGAATGTTTTGCAGATTGGCTGTTTGCTTTGAAGCCAGCAGCATACCCTTCCAAAGTCAAAAGCACTTGAGACTAGAAATAGCTAGAATCCTATCATCAAAATGATTGGTTCAAAAGCCACTGTGGGAGAAGGCTTAACTTCTCGGAGATGCTGCATTCCCAGTGTGACAGTCTGACAGGCTAGGAGAAGTCAGCAAGAAGAGTCAATGTGCAACATTTGGTAAAAGTACTTCTCTAAGAATACAATACCCTTTAACTTCAGGACCACAAAATTGTCCTTGTTGGTAATTTTCATGCACTGCCAAAAGGCTATGTAGATCGTAAGTTAATTCTGGTGTAGGAATTATATAGCAGAAAAGGTTGCTTGGTGGTTGTAGGGCAGAGGTGGCCACAGCTGGGATTAGGAAATGAAGGGGATTGCAAACATTCTTTCACCATCATTCAATCAGACAACGTGCCCTTCAGCAGAACAGCAAGCCCTCCTGATTCTCTCGAATTAGGAAGATTAGCATGAAGCGCATAATGCGGGATGATGGAATTTGTCATAATTTGCATTGTCCTGGAAAGATTCTGTTTGATAGAGCGATGCGTCTCGGAGCATGTCATGTCCCACGGGCAGGTCATGGAGGAAGCTTGGCAGAAATAATTTTGCGATATGTGCATCGGTTGTAAATGCCTCATAACCAATTTGTCAAAAAAAATGGAGGTCAGGAGAGTTGAACGAGGTGGGCATTTACCCAAACAGAAGGAGAAGTTTGTTACAGTGATGATAAATCAGAATTGTAGCATTTGGAGTAAGATGTGATTACATATAATTAATGTGTACTCTCACTAGATATCTGATTGGTTACTGGCATAATTTCTCTTTCTGCAATTTATAAGAAAGGTGAATTTCTTGCTAATGAACATCACTGTAAAGTTTACTTATGAAAGGTGCGTATAGAAACTATAAGACACAAGAGCATCAGGAGGGGTTTTCTGAGTGATTGCTTCTGACCTTGATAATGTTCCCAAACTGCAGATAGAAAAGGATAATCAGTATGTAGTTGACAAAACGGACATGACAGTGTTACTTATCTGCTGCGGCATTTCTGGAAATGGGCATGTAGAATTCAGACAGGCAAGGGGAACACGCTTATTTACAGTAGTATAGCAAGAAGAAAAGGTCCAATGTCATGAATTGACCGGGGTTTATTTATGGACCACCTGACAACGATGCCACTATCTTTGATATTTAGAAATTTCTTCCGCCCAAGAACATTATAACTAGTGCTCATAGGTTATGTTATTTATCATTTCAATATCTGGTTCTACTTCAAGAAGATATTTTCTGTTGTCTCCTTTATTTGTCTTTCTTTATGCATTTCAAACAAAAGATTAATGTTGGCGGTTCAGTAACACTGATCTTTTGTGACAGTTGAGCATTTGTGAGTTGAGGGTCTAATAAGAAAATAAAATAAAAAAGGGGGAAAATGAAAAGAAAATTGTCACTTATAAAACCAATCTTACAATCTGTGGTATACAAATGTTTCTTCTTACCTAAAGGTTGATAGTCAGACTGTTCTGTCTTTCAGATGGTTATAATTGTAGAATTAGGTTTTTTGAAAACTGAATTACCTTAGGGTGCAGCTCAACATGAATAAATCTTTCAACACCCAGTATCTGGAAACATGATACATGTGAAACTAATAATACTGTACAGTAACTAGATCAAGAAGAACTGTGTAAAGAAAAAAGAAAAACAGGATTATTTATAGGTCTCTACAGCCTAAAAGTGGGTTTTAATAATGTTAGTTCAGGTTTTTCTAAATCATTTGTTGCTTGCTAAATAATAGCCCTTTATATACGCTGTATGAGGTTTTTAATCTGTCTCTCTGTCATCCATAGTTTACAGTTCTGATTAAGTTTTCAAACAAACTGTGATGCTAGTCAGATATAGTAATTGATGTGTGTCAGTGAAAAAAATTCATTTTTCATAAAAGGAAATTTTCCCATAAAAACATTCTCTGTGAGAACATGAAAGAAACTGTACTTTTGTTGAGTTGCAACCCCCCCTATCTTTATGCATTAGTATTACACTGTGTGCAGTGAACTAAGTATCATTTTTTTCAGAAGGCTAGGTGTATTTTAGAAGATAGTATGGTAAATATATTTTTAAATTACAGATTACATGCTTCTTTTCATTTTTGCATTCAAAACATGGCTTATATTTTTCAGAAGGCCCATTTTGCAAACACAGTGACACAAAAGCAACAGGTGTCTATGATATGTCTAATTTCTGTGATAGCAGGCCTTTAGAAAATGTTACACACTGTCAACCACTTACATTTCATCATTCAGCCATGTTAGATTCTGAGAATTTTGAGAACTAATAATAGTAAATGGATAAGCGTGGAGTTAGCAGGTAGTATTCAAATCAATAGCAGAAGTAATTTCCTGCATAGTAGAATCAAGGGCCCTGGAGACAATAATTGGAGATATCATAAGCAGATAGTCTAAAAGTTTGCAAAGGTGACCTAATGGCATAACAATGTTCCATTGTTCAGTCTCTCCACTCACCGTGAATGTTAAATTAAGTTTATTTTAATCTACGTAAAGAACATCACATAAATGTTTCTACACTCACCTGTGTGGAATTTTACCCGACATATATTTGATTATGAATTTAAAACATTCCCAAGGAGATTCCCTTGTTTGGAGAAAAGAACAATGCAAAATATATAGTGCTTAATGTAAACTTACAGACAGTTCTGTTATGAAGAGAGATCCTCCACCAATGAGTAATGCAGAGAATCAGTTTGGATCTGAGAAATGGGTGATGCAGTTTCCTAAACATAGTCTTCTAAGTCTGCAGCCATTTCTGATAACACTGCTCTACAGCCAAATTGGTTCTGAAATAAATGTAGTCAAGCTTTACTAATTCTGGGTCACTGAGAACGAAAATGATGCTTAAAATTGTTGATTGGCTCTAGTTTGCAAGATATGCTATTGGGTCAGTATATACGACCCTTGATTTGGGAATGGCAGAGGATAAGTGAGTTATAAAGGGAAGAGATCTCAATTTAAACCAGAAATGACTAAAATACATCTTTGACTGGATCTATGAATAAATCTATGACTGGGTTTGGACAGTATTTGCTTTTTAGGCAAAACAATGAATGATGAAATCTGAAGCTGGTATTGCGTCATACATGATATGAATTGCATCATGTTATTCCCAGAAGTCATGGATGATACAATCGTAACGAAGCTTTACATCACTCTGCTGAACAAATTGCCCTATATCAGCTCTAGAAATCGTACAGCGTTGTGCTCTCTTATTTGTCAGTGTTTGATTTTGCAAAGGGACACATTTCTGTTTAGCCAAAGTGAGCAGAGATGCCTCGTACTTGTGTGAACAGTGCAGATAACTTCTGCTATGTTTGTGGTGAAGTGACTTTTGCATCACAAAAGCACAGTATAACCACTATGGTTAAGAAAGCCTATCACCTTTATTTTGGCTGCAAAATTGGAGATCAGGACAAGAGGTGGGCCCCACACATATGCTGCAACACTTGTGCAACAAATCTTCGCCAGTGGTTGAACAGGAAAAGGAAATCTATACCTTTTGCAGTGCCAATGATTTGGAGAGAGCCAACAGATCATACCAGCAATTGTTACTTCTGCATGGTGCCTCCAGTTGGGAAAGGTGTGTCAAAGAAGAAAAAGTGGAGTGTGCATTATCCAAACATTCTATCAGCTATACGCCCAGTACCCCACGGAGAAGGACTGCTGGTTCCTGATGCACCAGAATCATTCCCACTTGAGTCAGACGAGGAAGAGGATGAAACTTCTGGTCCTGAACCATCAATGTCACAGGACCCAGATTTTCTCCCATCCTCCTCCTCTGAACCACACCTCATAACACAAGGTGAACTGAATGACCTTGTCAGGGATTTGGAACTACCCAAGAGTAAGGCAGAGCTGTTGGGCTCCAGAATACAGCAGTGGAATCTCCTGGCAGGTGATGTTAGGGTTTCCATGTTCTCTGACTGTCAAAAGGATCTTGTCCCATTCTTCTTCATGGAAGGTGAGCTTGTAGCCTGCAACAACATCGATGGTGTGATGGCAGCCCTCAACATCATTCACGGTCCAGATGAGTGGAGACTGTTCATTGATTCATCGAAGACGAGTATTAAAGCTGTTTTACTGCATAATGGCAATGTTTTGCCATCAATTCCAGTTGGTCATGCAGTCCATCTGAAGGAAACCTATGACAACATGAAACAACTTTTGAGTTGCATAAACTATGACCAACATCAGTGGCAGCTTTGTGGCGATTTGAAGGTTGTTGCTCTCTTGCTTGGTCTGCAGACTGGATACACGAAGTACTGCTGTTTTCTCTGCGAATGGGATAGCCGTGCAAGAGATTCCCGCTACATCAAGAAAGATTGGCCACTCCGACAGTCATTGGAGCCTGGGAGGAAAAGTGTTCAGCATCCACCACTTGTTGAATCAAGGAAGATTTTGTTACCACCCTTACACATCAAGCTGGGTCTGATGAAGAACTTTGTCAAGGCCATTGACAAAACACAAGCAGCTTTCAAGTACCTCCGTGGAAAATTTCCAAGGTTAAGTGAAGCTAAGATAAAGGAAGGTGTCTTTGTTGGTCTTCAGATTCGTGAACTTCTTTGAGATGATGCATTTGATCATGCACTGCGTGGCAAGGAAAAGACGGCACGGAAAGCCTTCCAGTTAGTGACAATAAATTTTCTCGGAAACAACAAGGCAGACAACTACAGGTTGTTGGTAGAAAACCTCCTCAAGGCATACAAAAGCCTTGGTTGCAACATGTCACTAAAGATCCATTTTTTGCACTCTCATCTAGATTTTTTTCCACCGAACTGCGGAGCAGTGAGCGACGAGCACGGCGAGCGATTTCACCAGGACATTGCAACAATGGAGAAACACTATCAGAGCAAATGGAGCCCATCAATGCTTGCAGACTATTGCTGGACAGTGACAAGAGATGCTCCATTTAGTTAATACAAGAGACAAGCCAAGAAGCGCCGAGTAGACACTGAATAGGACTAAACTATGTACATACTAGTTTTTTGCCTTTTGTTTCATAATAAATTTTATTTATATAACGCTTTTGCTGATTTTTAAAGTGTTACATAAACAGGACAGGTGAAATATTATCATGTAAAGCAACCATAAACACATGAAAAGACCTAGGTTTAGAATTTATGGTTTAAACTCTACTATCTACACAATATACATAGACATAAAATGTAAAAACTTAAATATCTTAGAAACAATAGCAAATCAGTTGTTTTAATTGTCATATTTGAATTCAGCACATCAAAATGCATAATAAATAGCACATTTTATCTCTGAAGCAGACGACTTCTCAAAAATTGTAGACCAGTGTAATGTGTCCCTCCACCTGTCCCCCTTTTTCTTTTCTTTTTTTAATGGTGTCTGTTTGCATTGGACTCTTAAGATATTGTGCCAAGCTCCCATTATAGAAGTTAATAGAATCAATCTTTTCTTGTATGGTGTCTCCTGTAGGCCTCATCTTTAAATTATTTTTGGAAAAGCGCGATAAACACTACCAGATGTTCTCTGTCACTAGGATCTTAAATGGGGACTTTCTAAAAAGACAATATCCTGTAAGAATGGAAGTCTGATATTAATGGAAAGCATATTTTTATAGCTTATCAACTACTTACTGAATGTGAAAATGTTCAAGATCGGTTTACTTTTATGAAAATATGATCTTGGTAACACTACCCCGATCAGAGAGATGAGATGATGTGCTCCTACAAGAAGTATAGTTGACATTAGAAGAATTTTGGAAAGGAAAACACACATAGCTAGTGGTGCCTTTCCATTTCTGCTTTTTCCACCAGTGTTTGACATGCATTTCTTCTTCTTAAAGTGATGGTCCCTATTGTCACTAAGGGATTACACATGCGCACCGTGCGTCCGGAATCAGAGAATTTGAAAGTAGTGCCTGGTGGTCTACGCATGCACCCTGGCTTGCCTCGTGCTTCCATCTAAGGCAATAAAGAGCAGGGCAGACCGACCCACATTGTCAGTTCCTTCTTACCGCTGCATGGTCTGAATCGGAACCCTGTGTCCATATCTCTGATGCACTTCTAGAAACAATAATTGTATGAATTTTTAAAGAGTTTTTACAATAGATTACAAGTTTTATTTCTTTTCTAGTTTTAAAAGTTTTTAATAGTTACTTAGCTTCATTTGTTTTAGATAGATATGGAGTTTTCACTCCTACTTTACCCCCGTACCCATGTGCAGGTACTGGACTATTCCCAGGACTCTGCACCTCCTGCCCATGATCCTTCTTGGTCAGTGATTACCACCAATACTGCTTGGGAGAAGCTCAGATCGCAGTGTGGTGCAGTATTTGTCAATCCTTCCCCAGCTGCACCTGAGAAGGCGGGGCATTTTGCCTCCAGAAACATCTCATGGAGCTCGCCATGAGACGAAGTCTTCATCCAAATCAAAGAAGATGAACATTCCTTCCACCACCTTGTCCCAAGGGGACAGAGTATTGTCTAAGACGCACAAGCATGAGAAAAAAGACCCCAAAATAATGGGACCCAGCGGTTCCGGGTGCCGACCTATCTGTATCACTATCCTAGGCATCCCATAAGACATGGGATCCTCCTGCACTGGGAAAGACCCCAGCACTGGTTCTGATGATAGCCTTCCTCTGCAGCATGTGTCCCGGGTCACTTGCAAGTGAAAACTAGTGTAAATGGTGGATTCTCTGTAACTTGAAGTCTTTAAATCATGATTTGAGGACTTCAGTAACTCAGTCAGAAGTTAGGGGGCTATGAAGGAGAGAGTGCCTCTCACTCTGAGAAGTTCTAGAACCATAGCTGCTCCCTAGGAGGTCTTTGTCTTCCTGGATCCAGACCTCCCCCCACCTTCTTTGGGCCCTCTACCTCTAAAGAGATTATAGCTCCACTAAGAGACGTGCCTCCAAAACAGGGTCCCTCACCCAATGCTCTGTGCTCTTCCACCGGCTCAGATGGTACTGCCATTAGAAACTGGATCTGCCTTCTTCTCCTCCAACAACTCAGAACTAGGAGAAGAACCTCCTTTCGCTTACCACCCTTATGCACCACAGAAACCACCATATCCGTGGCAACATTTACTTCCATAACCACCACCAAGCTGATGGTACCCTATGCTGTGGGGACCCCCATAACCTCCATTGGATGCAACCTATTGGCCATATTGGGGTCCCTGGGCAATACTCCCCCGTGGAACCCACCCAATCCACAATGGAACCATCACCTGCTTCCCCCTTCAGGGATCCTTCCTCCAGAAATACAGACCCAGTGATGGAAGAAGAATTTTTAGCCTGATTCCCCAACAGTTCTGCCAGAAGCACCAAGGTTCCCCTCTTCCTCTCCTGACAACATGGTGGCCACATCACCCTCAACCAGATGACTTCGGGCAATTCCAGGAATTGCAATTCCATTGCAGCAGAATACATCTTAGTGCAGAACTTGGCAATAGATGCCTCCTTCACCACAGCAGTTCTACTCACGACCATTCCATCCTCATCCTCAACCCTCCTCCTGCTTAGGTACTGTTTGTCAGCCATCCTCAGTGGAATACAATAGGAGCCATCACTTGAAGAAGAAGAGGAGGTTACTTACCTGTAACTGGAAGTTCTTCGAGGTGTGTGGTCTCTATCTGTATTCCACTCCCACCAGCCTTTCTCTCTGATGCAGATTGCTCAGTTCATGGTAGAGAAGGAACTGAAGAAGCAGTTGGTCCACCCCGCCCTTTATTATCTTGGAGACAAGCACAAGGCGAGCCAGGGCGTATGTGCGGACCAGCAGACAGTACTTGCAAATTCTTCAACTCTGGATGCATGGTGCGCATGTGTAGCCCTTTGGTGGAATACAGATAGGGACGATACATCTCAAAGAACCTCTGGTTACAAGTAAGTAACCTCTTCTTTCTCACCCAAGTTTGCACATCTGGCAAGCTTCCTCAGATGCACACTGAATTATCAGAGGGAGAGTATTTGACACCATGCACTTTAAGTGTGGTTCTACCTTAAAAAATTACAGAGTTAAAATGGCATTGTGGGTCTCCATGTTTATCAACTCTCAATGACTGCCAGATTCTTTTTATCATATTATAACAACATATTGTTGTTTTCTTTTTTTCTAACTGCCAGCACTGCAAACTCACTCTGGGTTCTGAAAGTAAAGCTGGGTTCATTGTTGCACATCACTATTCGCTATAAAGATTCTTCTGGTCAAATTCCATCCTTATTTATGCCTGTGCAGCCCTATTATCTACTAATTCTTTCTTCAGTTACACCACGTAGGTTTACTGAAGGCTAATAGAATTGCACAGCTGTGACTGAGGGCTTAATTTGAAGATGGTGAAGATGCGTTGGCTGAAGGCAGAATTTGGTTTACAAATTCCTTGGTCCTTATCCTTGGCTCTCAGCTCCTGGGATGACTGTACATTAGACCACTCACATAGCAGAAGTTAGAGCAGCCTGAAGAATCAGTAAAGTAGCTGGGAGTTGTAGAGGGAGAGATAAGTCTGGCCATGTCCCCTTTCTACTGGCCACAGTGAAGGCAGGTAACATTGGAACTTGTTCCACTTGCTGCTAGAGAATGACTTTGGGATGACCCTCTGGGAGACAGATATAATTGCATAGGGTTATGTGCAGAGCAGTGCAAAACAACCATAATGTAGCTGAGGATCAGGGTCTTTTTTACAAGTGTTGATGTCAGTTGATGAGAGATACAGCGTCCCCACAATGCCATTTTTAGAGTCATTTTTTCAGCGTGGAAGTATATTTAAATGATAATTGTTCTAGGCCACATGTTTGTTTAAATAATATGAAATGTGGGGCGTGAGAAACAAATGGGGCTCTGAATATTTAAATCATTTTCGTAATTGAAAATTCTTATCTAGGATAAAAAAACTCATAGCAACTACTGTAAAATTCCCTGTGACAGTTTGTGAATGTGATTAGCATTACTTTTTATAATACATTATTGTATTCGTGCCTAGAGGCCCCAGTTAAGATTGGAGTTCCATTGTGTGGGCTGGTGGACCCTACCTCACCAGAGGCATTGCCCACGTATCTCCTGGTTGGAGGAGACATCCAACATCTCCAATTGGCCCAGACTTGCTGTTAAAACCAGAAGGAGACACACAGGAGGTTGTCTAAGCAGCTAGGTGTTCCAGATCCTTGCTTCTACTCCCCAGGCCTCTGCCTCTGACTGTGGCTTTGACCCTGGCTCCAGCTCCAGTAGCTGGTTCCTGACTCCTGCTCTAACCACTATGCGTGACCACCACTGCTCTGATCACTAGTTCTGACCACCTACATCCCAGTCTTCTACAAGAGCTTACATCCTCTGCATCTGGTTTTAAATTAGATTGTAACAGAAAATGAGAAGGAATAAGGGAGGAGGAAATAGGAACAGAGAAGTAAGAATGTGAATGTGTGTGTGGTGGGGGTGTGAAAGTGTGACAGGGTGTCATTTTGTAAGAGAGGATGAAATAAAGGTGGTCTAATGTGTATGTACAAGAGGGAGGAAAAAAAACATTGGTGCTGTGTGTGTGTGAATGGAAGTGAGTGTGTGTCAGTGAAAGCATGGGCGAATGGGACTAGGGTTTTTGATTTTAAAAGGGCTAACTTTAAAGAATTAAGGAAATTAGTTAGGGAAGTGGATTGGACTGAAGAACTTGTGGATCTAAAGGCAGAGGAGGCCTGGAATTACTTCAAGTCAAAGTTGCAGAAACTATCAGAAGCCTGCATCCTAAGAAAGGGGAAAAAATTAATAGGCAGGAGTTGTAGACCAAGCTGGATGAGCAGGCATCTCAGAGAGGTGATTAAGAAAAAGCAGAAAGCCTACAAGGAGTGGCAGATAGGAGGGATTAGCAAGGAAAGCTACCTTATTGAGGTCAGATCAAGTAGGGATAAAGTGAGAAAGGCCAAAAGCCATGTAGAGTTGGACCTTGCAAAGGGAATTAAAACCAATAGTAAAAAGTTCTATAGCCATATAAGTAAGAAGAAAACAAAGAAAGAAGAAGTGGGACCACTAAACATCGAGGATGGAGTGGAGGTTAAGGATAATCTAGGCATGGCCCAATATTTAAACAAATACTTGGCCTCAGTCTTTAATGAGGCTAATGAGGAGCTTAGGGATAATGGTAGGATGACAAATGGGAATGAGGATATGCAGGTAGATATTACCACATCCGAGGTAGAAGCCAAACTCGAACAGTTTAATGGGACTAAATTGGGGGGCCCAGATAATCTTCATCCAAGAATATTAAAGGAACTGGCACATGAAATTGCAAGCCCATTAGCAAGAATTTTTAATGAATCAGTAAACTCAGGGGTTGTACCGTACAACTGGAGAATTGCTAACATCGTTCCTATTTTTAAGAAAGGAAAAAAAAGTGATCCGAGTAACTATCGGCCTGTTAGTTTGACATCTGTAGTATGCAAGGTCTTGGAAAAAAAATTTGAAGGAAAAAGTAGTTAAGGACATTGAGGTCAATGGTAATTGGGACAAAATACAACATGGTTTTACAAAAGATAGATCATGCCAAACCAACCTGATCTCTTTCTTTGAAAAGGTAACACATTTTTTAGACAAAGGAAACGCAGTGGATCTAATTTACCTCGATTTCAGTAAGGCATTTGATACGGTTCCGCTTGGGGAATTATTAGCTAAATTGGAAAAGATGGGGATCAATATGAAAATTGAAAGGTGGATAAGGAACTGGTTAAAGGGGAGACTACAGTGTGTCATACTGAAAGGTGAACTGACAAGCTGGAAGGAGGTTACTAGTGGAGTTATCTTATCTTATTTAATCTTTTTATTACTGACCTTGGCACAGAAAGTGGGAATGTGCTAATAAAGTTTGCAGATGACACAAAGCTGCGCAGTATTGCTAATACAGAGAAGGACCGGGATATCATACAGGAAGATCTGGATGACCTTGTAAACTGGAGTAGTGGGGGCAAAAGACATATCTGGCTTCAAGACTAAGCTTGATAAGTTTATGGAGGGGGATGGTATGTGGGATAGCCTAATTTTGGCAATTAATTGATCTTTGATTATTAGCAGGTAAATATGCCCAATGGTCTGTGATGGGATGGGATCTGAGTTACTTCAGAGAATTCTTTCCTGGGTGCTGGCTGGTTAGTCTTGCCCACATGCTCAGGGTTTAACTGATAGCCATATTTGGGGTTGGGAAGGAATTTTCCTCCAGGGCAGATTGGCAGAGGCCCTGGAGGTTTTTCGCCTTCCTCTGCAGCGTGGGACACGGGTCACTTGCTGGAGGATTCTCTGCACCTTGAGGTCTTTAAACCACGATTTGAGGACTTCAATAACTCAGGCATAGGTTAGGGGTTTGTTACAGGTGTGGGTGGGTGAGATTCTGTGGCCTGCGTTGTGCAGGAGGTCAGACTAGATCATCATAATGGTCCCTTCTGACCTTGAAGTCTATGAATGGCTGAGGCGGGCGTGGTGGCAATGAGCGTGGCAATGTGAATGGAAGAAGCCTTGGGAAGAGAATTAGAGGAATTCATTTGGGAGTGGAAGGAGAAAAATTGTGGATTGGAAAAGAGGATTAGTGACGGCATGGCTACGCTGGAAACTTCAAAGCGCTGTTGCGGGAGTGTGAGTGTGGTCGCGCGCGAGCGCTGGGAGAGAGCTCTCCCAGCACTCCTGGTAATCCACCTCCACGAGGGGATTAGCTCCAAGCACTGGGAGTGCAGCTCACAGTGCTCGGAGCCTGTCTACACTAGCACTTTAAAGCGCTCAGACTTGCTGCACTCGAGGTGATTTTCCCCCCCCCAAGGCAGCAAGTTAGAGCGCTATAAAATGTAAGTGTAGCCAAAGCCTGAGTGAGTTGGAAGGAGACATTCAGGAAGAGGAGGGAGAAAGGAACACAATGGAAGGTGTGAAAGAAGAAAAGACTAAAACAAAGTAGACGAGAAACTGAAACAATATAAGGAGATAACAACACGGAAAGGTGAGATACGGGGTATCTACAGTATTAATACTACAGAAAAATTAGAGTGAAGGCAAAAAGCTGAATAAGAGAAGAAAATCTATGTCCTGGTGTGCAGTAGAAAGAAAGCATAAATAAATAACTAGAAAAGAAGGGCTAGAAATATATCTGTGGTTCTTATGTGGCCTTCCATTATCATGGTATCTGAGCACCACACACATTAATTTATCTCCCTCACCAACACCCCAGTGATATAGGGAAATGTTATCTCCTTTTTACAGATGGGAAGCTGAGGCACAGAAAGACTAAGTTATCTGTTAAAGTTCACACGTGAAATCTGGGGCAGAACAAGGAATTGAACCTAGATCTCCCTTAACCACTATTCTGTTCTGTTTTAATACTATACTCCTCACTCTAGGACCTGAGCACCAGGCTCGTCCTTCTTCCTAAAACAAACTAATTAAAAGCAAATGAAGCAATAAATGTAGGACCATGGCTGAATGAGGCCATGTTTTCATTATTTGTGTTTATTTATGTAGAGAATAATGAAAATACTATTCTATAATCATATGCAATACAGAGCTGGCTGCAATTTTGATTAATGTGAAATTTCAGAGTTTGAAAAAATACTGGTAATGTGTGTGAGAAAATTTTCATTTTGGCTTGTTTTCTGATAAACCACAGAACTGTTAAAAATTTCAAAATTCTGAAACTATGGGGAGAAATTTTCAACAGAAATATTGTAGATATCACCCTTTTTTAAAACCAGTTCTAGTTTAAAATGTTGTTGAAGTGACTGTTTTCTTCAAGAAATGTTAAAATGCCAGTCATAATTGCAAACTATAAGCCAGCAGTGCCACTCTGAGAAACACTTGGCATGGGGTGGGGAAAGCTGGCCTGGGAAGGAAAAATAGGGAGTGAAGTACAGGAGTTAATGAGAGGCCACAGAGATGACTGGGTCCTAATCACATCATTTATCCCTGTGTTTATTATTGAATATTGTTTCCTTCAAGTTATAGAAAGTGATTTTCTTTGCTACAAATTAACCACTTTTGTAACCTAATATTTAGAAGAACACAGTATGACACAACCTTAAAATAAAACCAGTATGTGATTTCAGTATACAGGTAGCTAACCAATTGAATTTTCTCATTAGCATTACAATTCAGTAGCTCCCATAGTTCTCAGTCCTTACGTTGTTCTCAATGGGAATCGCTAGGTGCTGAGCATTCTTGAAAACATGGCCACTACTTTTAGATACGTAATGGAAGTCGAGTTCTTTTGAAATCTGGTCTCAGTTGTGGGTTCTGAGCTCTTTCGAAACTTTGGCCAGCCATAATAAATGGAATAAAGTAATAGTAATTC
This sequence comes from Malaclemys terrapin pileata, assembly GCF_027887155.1. Classification (NCBI taxonomy): domain Eukaryota; kingdom Metazoa; phylum Chordata; order Testudines; family Emydidae; genus Malaclemys; species Malaclemys terrapin. The sequence goes on from NC_071508.1 coordinate 99,535,554, forward strand.
TATCAGCATCACTGCTGTTTTATACAGCCATATGTTCCTGCTTTTTTTAAATGATTTCTTAATTTAAAATATTGATTGGTAGTTTAATTCTGTTCTGAAAATTATACCAGTGTAAATCCAGCATAACACAATTGAGTAGAATAGTATAACTTATTATGTTAAAAAATGATCCTTCACAGAAAATGTCTTCAGCTTTCTTCAGGGGACAACTGCCAATATACAATGCAAGAGTAACATGCATTGATGGTCTAACGGAGCTCCACTGAAATCTATGGGAGTCTTTCCATTGACTTCAGTGGTGCTGGATTAGGTTCTACATATGGCCAAAAACATCTAAAGTAGCATTAATACTTCTTCGAAGTCAAGATATCACTCTGAAAATAGCAGTGTGGGGTTTTTTTTAAGCTTTTAGAGAATGGTGAGGTCACAGTATTTCATTTAGCCATTAAAAGACCCACAAAGATTTTAATCCCCGTAAACTTTGCCATCCCACTAGTTTTATATTAGTTCCAGTACTGTTTTTATTTGATTCACCCTCCTCTTCACAGCTTTATTAATGAATATTTTTAGCACTTTGTCATCTCATCCCAACTAGATTCAGGAAGTACAGTAAAACATACCAAGTTAGTTGAACTCCCGGACAAAAATTAGGTTTGATTTGAGCAAAGTTCAGGCTCACTCTTATTTTAGCTGAATATGTTTGCCAATCCCTTTATTAGTCACCGGTTACATTCATTCAACTATAATCACTTTCAGATCTAGATAATTCTGAGGATCAAGCTGAAAAGAACTGGAAGAAAAAACTATTTCGAGTGATTTTAAGTGGAGCAAGAGTGTCATGCAGCTCTCTCTCTCTTTCTCACTCTTCCTGCGCCCTACCCAACCATGTGACCCTTTCTTTGTGTTCTCAAATATTAAGTATCTCTTCTTTCTGGCTGAATATAGCTAGGAATAGTCAAGTGATTACTAAGGGCATTATTAAGCATTACATTTTTATTCTTTTTTTGCCATGTTTGTGTGTTCCACTTGCATCTTGTCACTCTTATCCTTACATTTAACATATTAGGCCAAATTCAGATTTGAGGCTAGGTCTACACTACGGGGGGGGGAACGTCGACCTAAGATACGCAACTTCAGCTACGTGAATAGCATAGCTGAAGTTGCATACTTTCGGTTGACTTACCTGGCTGTGAGGACGGCGGCGAGTTGACCGCTGCCGTCGACTCCGCTTCCGCCTCTTGCCGCGGTGGATTTCTGGAGTCGACGGCAGAGCCATCGGGGATCGATTTTATCACGTCTTCACTAGACGCAATAAATCGATCCCAAATAGATCGATTGCTACCCGCCGTGCCCTGAGTCTAAGGGAGTAACTTCTCTTTTTCCCTTCGAAGTGTGCTAAAACAACACAGATGCATGCATACACTCTTTAACTTACAGCTTCTTCTTCTTGTAATTTATATTGACTTATACTCAGTTACCAAGATGTAATTTACACCACCTGATACATCACCTCAGGATTCTGCCCACTGTGTGGTGAGAAGTCAGAGAAATTTCAGATAGCATGCTAACTGTTCTGTGTTCAGCAATTTGGGATGAAAGGTTTTCCACACAAAAAAGGACTTTTTGCAAAAATGTATTTAACTGATAGGAGTATAGTGTCTCCAAAATGAGGACAAGTCTCAGTTTTGCAGTTTTTCTTTTTCTGTGTTTGAAGGCTCCATTCATTCATGAGCAAAAGTTAAAATATCCTCTACTTTGTTCTATTTTATTTATATTATCCTCATGCCTATGGGGTCTATGACTCCACTCTGCTAGGTGATGTACAAACACTGAACAAAAAGATGTTCCCTTCCCCAAGGGACTTGCAGTGTGTAAGACAAGAGACAACAGATGGATATAGACAGATGGCGGAGAACTAGTAAATGAGACAATATTGGTCAGTATGATAGGCAGTGGTCTCAGCACACCAACAGCCTAACTGTTGTCATGTTTTTTGTAGACATCATGGCAAAGGAGAGTTTTGAGGAGGGATTTGAAGGTAGATAATGAGGTAGCTTTGCAGATGTTTACATGGAGCTTCTCCTATTCAGGGAAAAAAAGAGGGTTGTATTTCAATGCTCATTAAGGCCTTTTCTGTAATCGTTTGTGGCACACCTTGTTCTAAAGCCTGATGTGAAGATTTGTCTTTTATACTTCTTTTCAAATGCTGAATTTGAAGTAGTCACAGGACTGTCCCAGTAAATTTAAGATGCTTCTCTATTCCTCTCCTACTAGTGACTGTGTAAGTGATACTTTATTTCAAACAGGAAATGGAGACATGAGGCTGAATCTAATTTTAATAAAAATGCTGCTTTATGAGTGACCCAGCAGAGCTTATCAAGATGGAGGATGGCACTTCTTCAAAAGACTGTAGCACTAAGACATGTGTACCAGAGCCGATGATCCTGATCTTGCTCCTTCAGATCAATGCTTGGTAGTTGGCAGAATTAAAAATAAATACTATAGGAGGAAGCCAAGCCACGATATTCAAATATTTCCATTATATAGAAAGTAATTTCTTTTTGTGATAGGGTACAACAAAAGGTCAGGCACCCTCTCTAAAAGTAAAAGATGACAAGAGTGTTATGTAGGACAAATAGTGAATGTATTAAAAATAATTACCAGTACTACTTTTCTCTGAATTGATGCAGATCCTGTATTACATTTTGCAGTTTATATGAGGTAAGAAACTAAGGTTTCAAATCAATTAGAAATTTCTTTTGGAACAACATGTCCATCTGGTGTAAAACTTTTGCTTAATGCAGAAATTGATGCCAAGATTGAGAGTTAAGAGGCTACATTGTATTTTCTGTTCATTCATAAATTTATTAGTTGATGATGCAATGAAAAGTTAAAGCTTTTCCAACAGAGTGTAACAAAGATCTTTTTAGATTTTAATTTGCCTGTAGTTTGCATGTCTTTAACCTAATCTGTCTTAAATGCCTTTAATGTCTTAAAACTAATCGATCATTGTTTGGTCAATTTAGCCAGCGTTTAATTTTATTATTATTATTTACTTTTTTATTCTTCTTAGCATACGCACAATGTGGCTGAGGTGACACGTGACCAGGATTCATCACCAAATTTTTATTTTACTATTTAAATGCATTTTATTAGATTGAGTTTATAAAAAAGAGAAAGATAAGTTTTTGTTTTATTTTATTTATTTTTAAATGCAGGAACGTTTTTATCCAAGACAAGAAATTTTGTTAATCTGGAGTTACGATTGAGAGTAGATATTGGTAATTTAAGGGTAAAAATCATTGTAATCTTCCCAAAACTAGTCTGACAAATCCAGGAAATTCAGACTGAATCTGAAGGTTAAAATTAAAGAAAAAACAAGGATAGAACATATTTAGATGTGGATCAAAAGCCAAACATTAAATCTAATTTTAATATGTTTCTTGCATTGGCTTTACTCAGAATTTGCCAATTTTTGTGTAGCAGACTGTTTCAAAATCAATAAATAAAAATTTGACACCTCCCTCTCCCCTAAAAAAGGAAAACAGACAAGTGACATGGACAAATTTCAGCTACAGCTTTATACTTCCTTTAAAATCCATTAACAAAACAAACACTAGATAGAAAATTCAGGCATAAAAATTACTACATTAAAATTTCACCTTGGAAGACCATAATTGTGTAGAGAAGAACAGAAATACATGGCCCACTTTAATCCATTTCAGAATGCAATCTCTAATTTGGAGTCACAATCAAGTGCCTCCATAATCTTAACAATTAGATGCAGCAAACATTAATAATTTAGCTTAATTACCACCTGATTTATTCAAATATAGCCTTAAGAGTTTTTGATGATTTTTAACTATATGCGATATTTTAAAGATCTGATATTCCAATCATTCAAGACTTATAAAATTGAGGAAAGGGATGCATATCTGAACTGACGTATTGATTTTTCATTCAAACTTATTAAAAGATGTACTTGTAAGTTCGCTGTATTTTTGGAGAGGATACATTATATTATTCACACAAAGCAAAGATTGTAGCCCTTCTTTAGGTATAAATGGAACTCAAACTTAACTATGGCATTGATACCAGTGCCTTCATAAATATAGCTTTTGTTTCCATAGTTTATGTTTTGTAAATTTCAATTATCAATCACTATTTTTAAAAAGGTGTATACCACAAGGCATTGTGAACCAATGGAATTGAGTATTCAGGGCTGGAAGTTGAGAGTTCTATATCAGGGCTTGCTTCCGATTTGCTTTATCACCTTCAGCAAGTCACTTAATGTTGCTGTCTGCTTTTCCCATCTGTAATCAGGATACACGAACATACTTTACATGGGTGATGTTATTGTTATTGAAGGGATGGTCCCTGTCCAAGACTCAACTATTAAGACTGTCAAACAGACTTGAAATGAGGCTACTTGTGGGCTTAAAGTTAAGCATAGGCTCAAGTGCTTTGTGATGTATGGTCTTTAATCTCTGTCTCTCAATTCCCATCTGAGGATAATACCTCACAGGAGTGACTTCGGGATCAAGTCAGTAAGTTACCTGGGAGATGCTCACATGATACATTGATGAGAGGCCCTATAATTTGATATATAGATACCTAGGGGATTATACCCTGCCTTTGCTGGGGAATAGACTCATTTACCTAAAAGGCATCTTTCCCATCTATGACTGCTATAATCCCTTCCCCACCAAAAAAAGTTTTTAAACCTTCCTTGTGACTTCATATAAACATAGATTGTGCTGTTTTGTTCAATTTAACTATCCTATTTTAGAAAAAAAAAATATCCTTACTCATGTACAAAATTAGTGACTGTCCTGACCATGCGTAACAAGTGTTTGGACTTATATTTACTATTACAGATCCATTTTTAATTGCAGATTCAGAGTGCAGGTATACAACCCATTCTACCATTTTGTCTCAGCAGAAAGGCCAAGGATTAAAGTAGCCTGGAGACTGAACTCCAGAGTTCTTCCAGAACAGGTTTGAGGCAGAGTGATATCATGGGAGCTTGCAATGATGCTGCCTATGCCCGTACCTGTCGTGTGAGTAAATACTGCACTTCAGTCACCAGGGCTATTGATCTCATACCTTTCAGAAACAATAAATTTACTTGTAAATCTGTATTATTAATGAAAACCATTTTAACTGCACCTGGATGAATTTTAATCTGTGGATTTAAATATATATATATATTTATTTTTAAAGGAAGAAAAGCAATTTGCATGAAAATAGAAATGTTTGTCACCGAAAAGAGTGGAAGGAAAATTCATGGACAGATTGAAATGTACTGTGGTGTGAGCATTATGTGTCTTTCAGGATCAACTTACTTAGGCTAGGTCCACACTACACACCCGATTCAGCAGGTAGAGATCGATCTTCTGGGATCGATTTATCGCGTCTCATCTGGACGCGATAAATCGATCCCAGAAGCGCTTCCCTGTCGACTGCGGAACACCTGCTCGCCGAGAGGAGGAAGCGCTGTCGACGGGGGAGCTTGCCTGCACCGCGTGGACCCACAGTAAGTAAATTTAGTTCGATCTAGGAAACGTCGACTTCAGCTACGCTATCCTCGTAGCTGAAGTTGAGTTTCCTAGATCGATCCCCCGCCCCAGTGTGGACCAGCCCTTAGCGTACCTCATTGTGCCTAGGTTTTGTTCCCAATGCCTCCATGGAAAACCAAGTTGAGAAAAAGTGGCTGGGCCTCTCTTCCCCTCAACCAGAGATAGACTGCCCCAGACAGAAGACAGGGATGTATAACTGGGGGGAGGGATAGCTCAGTGGTTTGAGCATTGGCCTGCTAAACCCAGGGTTGTGAGTTCAATCCTTGAGGGGGCCACTTAGGGATCTAGGGCAAAATCAGTACTTGGTCCTGCTAGTGAAGGCAGGGGGCTGGACTCGATGACCTTTCAAGGTCCCTTCCAGTTCTAGGAGATGGGATATCTCCATTAATTAAATTAACTAGGGATATTCAGTGGTGTGAACATTTCCAGAATATTAGGTTTCCCAATATGAATGTCAATTGATTATGACTATCAGCCTATTTCCCCCATCCTTTCTGTTAACTAAACAAGAATACCTTCAGCAAAGGAATAAGCAGACATATAATCCTAATGAGAAAAAATACAAATTTGCATATTTAGGAAGAAAAAAATTGTTTTTTAAATTGTAATTTTATATAGGAAAAAACAAAACAAAGCAACTAGTTAACTCATGCAGTAACTTTTCTATATGGATTTTTGGCTTTGTAACCAAGGAAAACTATTGTCTCTAAATATCTGATAAGAAATTTACAGTCCAGCAGGAACTGGACAGTGATATCATGGAACAAGGGAGAAGGGGTCTCAAAGAGTGTGGCAATTGGCGCCAGTTGGTGAGCATTAGACTGGCAGAGAGTAAGTTGGTCAGAAACCGGTCAGGCAGGTAGTCTCTGAGGAACAAAATTGCACTGTGGCAGATGGAAATATGTGCCAAATACAGTGAACTGTTTGTTTAAACTGTCTGTTGTCCTGCCAATCCTTTTGTATGAACAAGAACTGTTTAGAATGTGAGGGCTAAAATGACACAGAGATCAAAACAGAACTCAGTTCTGAACACTATGACTACAGAGTCATCTTTAATGAACTTGTGCAGCTGTCCTGGTGCCAGGTCACTAATTCATAATTTCAAGAATTCCCTGAATATGCATTTGCAAATATGATCTTAGATCAAATCAATTCTAAAAAAGCCATTAAATCAGCACTCTTAACTCTCTCATAATTTCCACATGAAATTACTATTTGGGACTGCTGTTATATATCATTGATGCTTCAAAACTGGCTGGGCTAAAGGATTCTCCATAGCACTCGGAAACTTCTATGACCATGATAGGACCTGAGAGAAAGCATGGTCTTGAGTCTAAGACAATGGACAAAGGGTATCTGGGTTCAGTTCCCAGTTCTGCTGCACACTTCCTGTGTAACCTTGGGCAAGTCACTTAATCATGATGTCTCACTTCTCCATCTGTCAAATGAGAATAATATTTCCTTCCTCCCACCCTAGAAGGCTACTGGCCTATCTCCCCCAGGAAGGATTAATGCCATGCCCAGAGTCTGTTCTGGCTCTTCCTTTAGGACACAGTTTTATTCTTCAGAAATAAAACTCTCAAAGTAACACAAAGTTATTCCTCTGACCAAATCAGGCTGAAGAAGCTCATAGGTCTTTCCCCTTGCCTTTCTCTCCCTGCTCTAGGCCAGCCACAGGAGCCAACTTCCTTCCTGCGGCTCTCCTCCTCCGCTGAGCTCTTCACAGCAATCACTTGAGCCATTCCCAGCTGGGTCTGAAAATAGGGCTGACTGGCCCTTGGCCCTTAAAGGACAGACCACCTGTTACACATCTCTTACAGTCTCAATAGATAAGACAGTTATTCTCTTTGAAAGTGGAACTGTCTGTCTATACAGCACCTAACACACTAGGGCTTCAATCACTAGATGCTTTTACAATGTAAATAATAGTAATAAATGACATTAGAGAAGCCAGTTTGAATAGATGGGCATATCCCTGTCAGGTTTTTTTTAGTTAGAAAGTAGGAAAGATATATTAATTTAAAAGAGTATGTCTAAGGAGGAGAATGTTCCTCCATTTCTTCTCTTCTCTTCTCCAGGCTCCTCTGAGTTCCACTGGTCCTTCCATCAGTTGCTGCACTTGAGAGATTGGGAAGTGTGTGTGTGGGAAGGCTAAGAGGTGCTAGCAGCACTGAATGTTCTTCTATCTACTTAGCACCACCTAAGTGGAAGGAGTGCTGCAGTATCTGTTCCAATATCAATGCTACCTCCTTTCCAGGTGGTAATGATGCCATGTGAGTTAGTGAGTGAGCAGGACTGGGAGTTGCTGACCAAAGGCTGGAGCATGGGAAATGTTTGCCTATAAAATCCCTGAATCATTCACTTCAGAAGTTTGATGGTGTGTAGTGAATGAACCAAAAAAGCCACGTGTGGATCAGCAAGGATTAAAAAAATAAATATTAATGGTTGCCTCATTCTCTGAACACCATCCAACCTGCACACTGAATGAGACAGAGTTCCTGCAGAAAATGTCGTATGTGATTATATAATTAAACACTACATCGTAAAATATACATACAAATGTTTAGCATTGAGGTTGTTCAGGAAGACTTAACTTTGAGAATTCTTGACTTCTGAGTATTCCATCTTGCATCTTTAACATTCTTTTGGACTTAGTTTTTTAGTGTGTCTGTATTAATCATTTTTGTAGGTTTTCTACATTTTCAAATATATTGATTTCAATTACAACACAGAATACAAAGTGTACAGTGCTCACTTTATATTTATTTTTATAACAAATATTTATTTCCACTTTAAAAAAACAAAATAAATAGTATTTTTAAATTCACCTAATACAAGTACTGTTGTGCAATCTCTTTATCATGAAAGTTGAACTTATAAATATAGAATTATGTAAAAAAAAACTGCATTCAAAAATAAAACAATGTAAAACTTTAGATCCTACAAGTCCACTCAGTTCTGCTTCTTGTTCAAGTTTGTTTACATTTGCAGGAGATAATGCTGCCCGCTTCTTGTTTACAATGTCATATGAAAGTGAGTACAGGCGTTCGCATGGCGCCATTGTAGCTGGCATTGCAAGATATTTATGTGACAGATGTGCTAAAGATTCATATGTCCCTTCATGCTACAACCACCATTCCAGAGGACAGGCTTCCATGCTGATGATGGGTTCTGCTAGATAACAGTCCAAAGCAGTGAGGACCAACGTATGTTCATTTTCATCATCTGAATCAGATACCACCAGCAGAAGTTTGATTTTCTTTTTTGGTGGTTCAGGTTCAGTAGTTTCTGCATCGGAGTGCTGCTCTTTTAAGATTTTTGATTTCAGAAGGCACTTCATATTCCTAAATCTTGGGTCGAGTGCTGTAGCTATCTTTAGAAAGCTCTCATTGGTACCTTCTTTGAGTTTTGTCAGATCTGCAGTGAGTTTTCTTAAAATGAACAATATGTGCTGGGTCATCATCCGAGACTGCTATACAATGAAATATATGTCGGAATGCGGATAAAACAGAGCAGGAGACATACAATTCTCCCCCAAGCAGTTCAGTCACAAATTTACGTAACACATTATTTCTTTTAATGAGCGTCGTCAGCATGGAAGCATGTCCTCTGGAATGGTGGCTGAAGAATGAAGGGACATACGAATGTTTAGCATATCTGGTACATAAATACCTTGCAATGCCGGCTACAAAAGTGGAATGCGAACACCTGTTCTCACTTTCAGGTGACATTGTAAATAAAAAGCAGGCAGCATTATCTCCCGTAAATGTAAACAAACTTGTTTGTCTTAGTGATTGGCTGAACAAGAAGTAGGACTGAGTGGACTTTTAGGCTTTAAAGTTTTAAATTGTTTTGTTTTTTGAGTGCAGTTATGTAACCAAAAAAAATCTACATTTATAATTTCACGTTCACGATAAGAGATTGCACAACAGTACTTGTATGAGGTGAATTAAAAAAATACTATTTCTTTTGTTTATCATTTTTACCATCCATATATTTGTAATAAAAATAAATATAAAGTGAGCACTGTACACTTTGTATTTTGTGCTGTAAGTTGAAATCAATATATTTGAAAATGTAGAAAACCTCCAAAATATTTAATAAATTTCAATTGGTATTCTATTTAACTGTGCAATTAAAACTGCGATTAATGGTGATACATTTTTTTTAATCGTGATTAATTTTTTAAGTTAATCGTGTGCGTTAACTGCAATTAATCGACAGCCCTAATCCAAATCGAAGATGATACCCAGGTTATGGGTCTGAATGACAGGCAGGATGGTGGTGTTGTCCGCAGCAATTGAGAAAGGAGGTAGCGGGAAGGCCTTGGAGGGAAGATTAAGAATTCTGTTTTAGCCAAATTGATTTTGAGCTGATGGCTAGACATCCATGAGGAGATGTCAGGGAGACTGGCTGAGATATTAGTCAGTATAGGAGGAGACCAGGAATAGTGTTTATGGATGCGTTTACCCAGAAATAAGATGTAGAGGAAGAAGAGATGAGAATCAAGGCTAGAGGCCTGTGGATTCCACACACAAGCTGGAGAGGGGATGAGGAGGATCCTGCAAAAGAGACACTGAAGGAGCAATTAGAGACGTAGGAGGAGAATCAGGACAGGACAGAGTCATGTAAGCCAAGGACAAGATTTCAAGAAGAAGTGCATGGTTGATGGTGTTCAAGGCAGCTGACAAGTCGAGGAGGAGGATGATATACTGGTTATGAGCTTTGGCTAGGAAGAGATTATTAGAGATTTTGGCAAGAATGGTTTGTGTGAAATGCAAGGAGCAGAAGCTAGATTGGAGAAGTGTAGGATATAATTGGAGTAGACAGTGAGTTTAGATATGAAAGAAAAGAGGTAGCACGGTATTTGGAGAGGCAAGTGAGTTCAGGCATGGCTTTTATTTTTTTGTTTTTAAGATTGGAGAGACTAAAACGTGCTTACATTTTGAGTGGAAAGAGTCTGAGGAGAATAAAAGGTTAAGGATTGCTCAGGTCTGTTATGATGGGGAGAGATTTAGAGTGGAAGGAGGAAGGAAAGGCAAGCCATGGGGAGGGGAAAGGTCATGAGGTATTTTGTCAGTTTTCTCTTGGAAGAAATCGGCACGATCCTGTGTAGAGAGAAAAGTGGAAGCCGGAGGAGGAGAGAGTTGGAATATTGCTATTCTTCAGCACAAAATGAATTAATTGATAAAATTAAGGCTGTAGCAGCTGTATAATGTAAGTTTGCAACCATATTTAATCAGAATTAGTATTCTGTGGGAGTGGATAGAGAGATTACAATGAAGCTTTCATATGCTTTAGGCTCTCCACAGAAGGCTACTAAGAAATGACTCTGCAGGATAGGAAGGCTGAAGAATCCTATTCCTCGTACAGTGAACAAGCACTAAAGCAGGTAGCTAAATCAGTAATTTATACTCTGTAGGCTTTCGTATTTTGAAATACAGCTTGAAATAAAGTTAGCAAAATTGTCAAGACATTATAAAGAAAATGTAATATTTCAACACTAAAAATATTCTGAGCATTGCTTGATTCTGAGCATTATGGAAAGCTTCTAGAAATTGCATATTCACAAAAGCACTTTCATCTACTAGGTGTGCCACAGTGGATCTGAGACATGATGTTAGAAGGAAATGACCAGATTGTTACATAAATGTTTACATTATTCTATTCTATATAGGTTTTTATACTGCACTAATCACTGTAGCGTCTGAGTGCGTTCCAGTAATGCATTAAGCAATGTGACTACACATCTGTCGCATGTTGTTTGTTTGTTCTCTCATCCTTTCCCCAGAGGGAGAAGTATGTGCAGTGGAGTGAATTGTTTCAGTAAGGTGGTTTGTTGGGGGTTTTGTACTTTTTTAATTTTAAATACCTGTTTCCATGTATCAGAGGGGTAGCTGTGTTAGTCTGTTTCCATATGTTTACATTAGAGAAGGCAAGGTCAAAGAAATGCACCTATCACTTGGAGCAGAAAGTGGTCAAGTTTGTAATAGTCCTTAGTTCATTCCACAGACTCGGACCACCCCGGAGAAGGCTCTGTCTCCCACACAAATGAGCTTTACGCTTATTGTTGAGAATTCCATTGTGCCAGAGGAGCAAAGTTGTCAAACATGAGCTTTGTCCCAGAACTTTAAAGGGTGTTTTAGGTGTCCTGGCGCCAGGCCATGGAGCACTTTGAAGATAAGGACAGAGACCATAAACTTGATCTGAAATGCTGCCCACATATATATGCTGGGTTGAAGCACTAACAAAAATGCTTTTTGGTTTAGCCTTGCTGTTGTTCATGAAGACATAGCATTCAGTGGTATAGTTTTACTTTGTAGTTACACTTTAATTCAGCAACCTAACTGCATATTTATCTTGTAGTGGTGCTTTATAATATCCATCATTGTAAATTGTCATTTGCATTCAAATTCCTGCATTGCCTGTACCACTATGTACTATGCTGAAAAGAACCTAGGACACTTGGTTTGGAGAGAAAAAAGACAGGAGACCACACTTTTATTGAAAAGTAATGTATATATTGTACATACCTAACTGGCAGAATAGTTCCCCTATCATCATGCATACCTTCCCATGGAGGGCAACATAATTAACATGTGCCTCTATTTCCAAGGGTCTTGGTCTGATCTGTATGTTCTCTAATTTGACATCTTCGTCACATGTAGTATTGAGTATTCTATAGCTGTGTATAATGGTAAAGCTTTCTCCTGTGATTTTTCTGTTTCTTCAGTCCTTTTCAATTTGTGTCTTGTGTTTTTGAAAGGATCCTTCTCCACTTCCTCTACAACCAGGAACTAAAACCATTCAGTCAGTACCACAGCACTGATCCCTGTAACTTTTACATGTCCAATAGATATGCAAAACTAACAGCCTAAGTTCATATTGATTGAATTCAGATACATTGAAGCATTCTGACTTGAACCTACCTGAAAAAATGGACAAGGGTAGATTTCTAAAATTATTAATGATGGATAAAACCCAAGAAGCCTGTCCTTATGTTGTCTGCACTTCCCAAATGCTCCATAGAATTGGTCCTGCTTTGAGCGACTAGATGACCTCTTGAGGTCCCTTCCAACTCTAATATTCTATGATTCTAGTGGATTAGCAATGTGGAGACCAGCCAGTATACTAGACGAGGTTGCTTGTACTTTGTCCCAACATACCTGCCTGTGCCCCAATCATGTGGAAGGGTGATAATTATAACAATGCCAGTCACAATAGCATATGGAGAGGTGGGCTTCCTGTGGAGGCCGGAATAAGAATAGTAAATAATATATTAACACTTGTACTGCAGCTGAGTTACTGTAAAGCATATTTGTTTCTTGTGTCATGCATCTAATGTGACTTACATATGTCATTATTGTTTTGTGAGAGACAAGATGGGTGAGGTAATATGTTTAATTTGTGACAGAGACTCAGGGAAGGTACAGCAGAGATTTTATTTTCTGCCTTTTTGACTTTGCCTTGCAACTCCCATTCTCTACACACACTTTTAAATTCCTTAGAACTTTCTCAAGAAAACTCCTTTCCAGATGAAATTTTCTGTTTGTTCTCTACCCAAAGCTCATGAGAATTATAGTAGAAAGTGTGAACAAATTGATTTGGCCATTGTTGGTTGAGTTATGCAAGTTGGGAGACTGGGGGAAGAATCCCATATGTTTTATTGAAATACATGCATTCATATAATGTTTTTGAAAATGTCTTAATCTGGAAATTTCCAGTTTGGCTTTTCTGCAGCCCCTTTGAGGAAGGAAAAATTATTTAAGTCTGTGCAGGATGAAAGTTGATCTTTGATGTCATATTAAAGTAATTTTAACAGATACTGGATTCAATGAGAATTTTCTTAATAAATTACAATCAAATTCCATTTCTTCTTCTTCTCAAATTTTCATGGCTAAAGAAAACACTGTACATACAATATGTTTAGTCTGACAGTGTTCGTGCACATAGATTTTTGTATGACTCTGGATGGAGGCTTTGCTTGGACTCTCAAACTCTTACAGTTCTGGGTGCTTAGATCTCTCTCTCTTTCTCTCTCATCTCAGTATTGTCTGAGCACATTCCAATAGTGCATGAAGTGACATGACTAACATCTGTCACTTGTGGTTTGTTCTTTCTCTCCTTGTGGGGAATTGTCTGTGCAGTGGAAGTTAGGTAGGTTCCTGTGTGGTTTCATTCTCCAAGCTCTGACTGGTCTCTTAGAAAGCGCCATCTTCTGCACAGATGAGCTTTACTCTTGTGGTTGAAAGCTCCACGGTGCATGGGGAGTGGAATTATTGATCATGGAGTTTTAGGCAATCTTTTAGGTCACTGAGGGCTGGCTATTGAGTGATTTGAAGATAAGAACTGAAACCTTGAAGTTCACATTTAAAACATATATTCAATATTTTCATTACATTCAGGAAATGATAAAGGAGCTGCCCTGTATATAATTTAATAGGTATAAATTCTCATGCATTGTAAGCAAAGTAAATTTGGCATTGCTGACGAAGTTGACTAATAGAATTAACCTTGCATCAAAGGCAGATACTTGAAATCCAAGTGATGGTCTCCGTTTATTAACAGTTCTTCATATCATTTTTCTCTGAGTCAAATTGATCATGATATTACATTTTCAACACCAAACTGACTTTAAGAAGTTTTTGTAATAACAGTGCTGCTAAATTATCATGTCTTCTGTGATATCACTAGGAGCATCCCTTCATCCTACTTGGGAGACCAGTAGCATCATTGGAGGATTTTTTTCTCCTTCCTGTTAGTTCTGCTATAGAGGCCAGATAAACAATAGCACTGTGGTGCTGGAACTAAGTGTAGTAACACTTTATAGAAAACTGGGCTGTTCAGTCTCTGCTTCAGACAACTGTATTTTTTGTTTTGTTTTGTTTTTTTGTGGGAGGGGAGGGGGGAATTAAGCTTTGATTTTTGTAAACCTTTATTTTTAAAGTTTATTGAAAGCATTTCTGGAAAGTTTTTAAAGTGTTATTTTTCTTATTTTAATAATAGAGCTCTAAGAAAGGGGAATATGTATGAATAATCTACCAGTAATAATATAAAAGTTATAGCCTATTAAAAATATAAAAGTGAGATTTCCCTGGACAATGATTAAAAATTAATTGCCTCTGAACATAGCATCAAAATCTGCACCTCTCTTTAAACTGCTGCTGCACTTAGTGCCAGCACCACAGTGCTGCTTTTAATCCTTCCAGACTCTCTAGTAGGATTTGTATAGAATCAGAGAAACATTCCAATGAAAACAGTAAACTGTTGACTCATAGACTTTAAGGCCAGAAGGGACCTTCATGATCATCTAGCCCAATGGTTCTCAAACTAGGGCCACGGCTTGTTCAGGGAAAGCCCTTGGCAGGCCGGGCCAGTTTGTTTACCTGCCGTGTTCCCAGGTTCGCCCAATCGTGGCTCCCACTGGCCACGGTTCGCCGCTTCAGGCCAATGGGGGCTGCAGGAAGCGGCCTGGGCCGAGGGACATGCTGGCCACCCTTCCTCCAGCCCTGCGGCAGGTAAACAAACCGGCCCGGCCCACCAGGCGCTTTCCCTGAACAAGCTCAGTGGTTTGAGCATTGGCCTGCTAAACCCAGGGTTGTGAGTTCAGTCCTTGAGGGGGCCACTTAGGGATCTGGGGCAAAATCAGTACTTGGTCCTGCTAGTGAAGGCAGGGGGCTGGACTCGATGACCTTTCAAGGTCCCTTCCAGTTCTAGGAGATAGGATATCTCCATAGTTTGAGCACCACTGATCTAGCTTGACCTCCTGAACATTGCACAGAACCTCACCCACCCACTCCTGAAATAGACCCCTAACCTCTGGCTGCGTTACTGAAGCCCTCACATCAGGATTTAAAGACTGCAAGTTACAGAGAGTTCACCATTTACACTAGTTTAAACCTGCAAGTGACCCATGTCCCATGCTTTAGAGGAAGGCGAAAAAAAACCAGGTCTCTGACAATCTGATCTGGGGAAAAATTCCTTCCCGACCCCAAATATAGTGATCAGTTAGACCCTGAACATGTGGACAAGAATTCTCTGTAGTAACTCAGAGCCCTCCCTGTCTAGTGTCCCTTCACCAGCAGTTGGGGCTTTTGCCGATGGGCCAAATGCCATTGTAGGCAGCCCCATCATACCATCCCCGCCATGAACTTATCAAGCTCAGTCTTGAAGCCAGTTAGGTTTTTTGCCCCCTCTGCTCCCCTTGGAAAGCTGTTCCAGAACTTCACTCCTCTGATGGTTAGAAACATTCATCTAATTTTGAGCCTAAACTTGTTGGTGGCCAGTTTATAGCTACTTGTTCTTGTGTCCATCTTAGTGCTTAACTTAAATAACTGCTCTCCTTCCCTGATATTTATCCCTCTGATGTATTTATAGAGAGCAATCGTATCTTCTCCTCCTTGATATCACATGACTAGATTGCCCCTCCCACAGAAATATCCATGGTAGAGAAAATCTCCCTGTGGTTCCTCTTGTGAAGTTTTTACCAGATTGTTCCATCTGAAGATATGGGGTTTCCTTTCTTCTTCAGATATTCCAAGGTCCATGCAGATCTCTAGGAAAGCCCTGTACCTCCACCCCAGTTCCAGGTCTCCTTTCTCTCTCTGGCTCACCTGCCTATGAACCTCCCTTTAAAAGGGAATTCCTAAGTGTTAAAATTTTTTAACAAATCACATCCCTCCCCCCCCCATACTCATCTTGATCACCTTGATCGATTGGTCCTTCAGACCTCAGATAGATTGCGCCAATCACAACATGTCTTCCATTCTTCTCTTATCTTGGCCTTCCTTCTCTATGTGCAGCCATACCTTTTCACGATAAAATCTTTCCATCTCATTGGAGGTCAGCTGAGTGGTGTTTCAGTTCCCGTGGGTATCACTCGGTGACAGCTGTAGTCCATTTATTGTCAGTGAGCCTAACTATATGCCTGGTCCATCGCATTTTACTGTACCTGCTTTCAACAGTGGTGTTCTGCACTGCACCCTGCTGACTGATCACTTCACTGGGGACTCGGCCACGGATTGAAATCCCCAGAATTCTTCTTTCCAATGCCCTCTCTGTAACAGACAGTTGTTGCTTCTCTATCTTCGTCAGTACCCATGTTTCACTGCCGTACAAATTGCCAACAATACTGTTGAGTTGAAGAGGTTGGTGCGTGTTGTCTTGTTGATTTTTTCTTGGAGGACATCCTTGATAGAATTGAATGTGCGCCAATCAGCTTTCTTTCTTCCTTCGTGAGAGTTTGTCTTCCTGATCATGGCCTATGTTAATTTCTTGCCCCAAGTAGACGTATTGTTCAACTTCTTCTTTCCTCGATATAATAATAATTTAAAACGTGAGTCATGTATGTGTATACTTGTCTGTTATTGAGATTACAGTAAAGGAAAAAGATATGAAAAATATATGCATTCTACCAACACAAGTGACCAAATCTGCAGTATTTTATTACCAAACATTTATTCTCTGGCAGTCAGGCCAAAGAAAGGAAAATAATGATGATAATCAACCTAAAAAAATGCAAATGTTCAGCTACAATACAAAGGTTCCTTAATGAAAACTAAAAGAAGCAAAACTTTTTAGAAGTTTTACAAATACTAAAAGAAATAGCAAATGAGACATTCCGAAATTGTGTCCCATTTATGGATGATTAACAGATCACCAAGGAAGAACCTTGAACCCAAATATATATATGCATGAGTAGTCACGTTAAAAAGGCACTGTAACATGGTGGTTTGTCCCATAAGGGCTGAATGCCCGGAGCCATGATTATTGAAAAAACTGCTGCAACCCACCTGTGCCTCATTAAAAGGCTTGATGTGGCCCTATGGAGGACAGTTGATTCCCCTTATAAAGAGCAGCAGGAAGCTGCAGAGCGTGTGGAAAGGCTCCTTCAGGGAAAACCCTGATACTGTCCGAGTTGCCCCAGCTAGGAGGACTAGGGGTAGCCTGCTAAGGTAGGAAGAAGAAGAAGTTTGGAAGTCCGAGCCTGAAGGCTGAGGTCCAGCCAGGGAAAGCTTGAGAGATGATGACCTGAAACCCTGCTCCAGGATGGAGACCTGGGGACCCCTACCAAGGGGCAAAAATGACACTGAAATGAGAATGTGGCCTGAAGGGTCAATGTGTGTAAAGATTAAATAAATTGGATCCCAGAAGGAAATGTTTTAAGCTACAATTTAGACTGTGATCTTGAACAACCAAGAGGGGAAACAGAGGCAGGATGCCACAGTGACCTCTGGCCACAAGGGGGTGCTTGAGAGACAGCTGCCTTGCTACAGGCACAATTGAAGTTTAGCCACCTTTTGGAGTTCATAAACCAACAGAGGAGCTCTGAATTCAGCAAAAACTATCAAGTTAGCTATAGTTATCTTTTGTTTAGCTTGACCATTTCAATGGCCAATCCTTTTCTAAGATTGCTGGTTTTATACAGATTTCATCCTTTCATTGATGAACTGTTCTTCTTTAGCTTGACAGTTTCTACATATGAAATACTTGTCATCACGTATTGCATATGTTACATTGATTACATGAAAGAATGTTGAAGCCTTAATGATCTATGTTTTGTCAGTGTAAGAACTTAGCAATAGCCATCAGGTGATGTTGTTCAGTTTGACAGTTATACTTTGGGGAAGATATCAAAGCTAATATCTAATCTGTAGTATAAGTAACCTTCCAAGGGTATAATTTAGGATGATTTGGGACTACCATCATCCCAGTGCTTCTGCTATGCTCAGCATTTCCAAGGATTTATATTTCTTTTTGTTAATCTTTCCACGTTACCTTTTAATTGCCTTTACAATACTAGTGATCATTTCTTATTTTTCTTTTAGTCTTATATTTCTATTACAGACATAATAGAGTCTAAAATATAGCAACTCAAAGAACTTGTCCTTGGATATGATTTATTTGGAAAGAAATGCAGGAAAAGATTGTCCAGGCTGTAGATTTAATGGAACTTTATGCGATATTGGTATAGTTATGGTACTGTGTGGCGTTAGAATGCACTTACAATAATTTTAAAGCTGGGGAAGTGACTGCTGCATTGACAAGATGAAAGTAGTAGTTGGGGGTGAAGAACGTTAATTTAGTGCTGAGACATCTAAAACCTGACTCAGTTCCTCCAGATCATGTAGATATTTAAAAGGAGTGTTATTGACCAGACAATTCTTGAATTTTAGGTTGATTCCTATCCAGCCTTCAGCGCACCACTTTTGGAACTCCATGACTTAGGGCTTATCTACACAGTGTGGCAGTGGGGAGGAGAGGAATTTTGAAGCATACTAATGTAGGCCCTGCTGTTGCACACTAAAAGTTCCCTCCTCTTTAACATAGTCAGAGCTATGCGCAACAGGTTAGTGTACTTTAGAATTCAAACTCGTGTAGTGTGCATTGCTGCACCATGTAAACAACCCCTTAATCCTCACTTATTTCTATTCATTTTCATTTTGTTGATTCTCAAACTGATGTATTATTATTGATTGCTATATGTACATATGTACACATGGCATTTTATAAACAAATAAGTTCCTGCCCTGATCTCTACTGTGTAAGAACTCTATCTTACAAATACATATTAATAAGTAGAGTGCTTAATGCTAGGTATAATCCTATTGACTATAATTGAGTGCCATCTCAGTTGACTTGGGTAGAACGATGCTCTGCAGTAGGTATTGTGCAAGGTAGTAAGTGTTGCAGGATCAGGCCCTAAAGTTCTGATGAAAGAAGACACTAAGAGAACTGAAGAGTGTTGGGTCATGTCTCTGCCCACTGTTACCAACACCAGTTAAGCTTCACAGGATGTAGCAATGTTTGGAGCCACAATCTAGAAGGACCACCACTGCTGCTCCTATGTTATGCACTATGACGCGTATCCGGGCTCAGATCCTAGTTAAAATGGCTCCAACAGCCAGCAGCTCATCTATTCTAGGCTCCTAACATTAGTTAACTCCTATGAAGCTGAACTTGTATGAGCGATTGTAAGTCGCTTTTAGAAAACTTTCTTAGTGTAGATGTGGCTTTTGAGGGCAGCAAGTTTAGATTCTAGTATCTGGGGGAAGAAAGTAAGTTTTGTTTTTCATTTTGGTTTTGGGGATTGTTTGTTTGTTTTCCCCTCTCAATTGCATGTTTTTAATACTTTAAAATTAAGTTCTCTTGTCACTGGTTACTTTTGAGGCATAGCAAGGAAGCAGTACAGATTTTCATTCACCATTTTGTTTTTAAATTTACTCTGTGATTGTTAATGGTGTTTACAGATCACAGAACTAAGGGAAGAAAAATGTTGCATCACCTTGCATGCCTCATATATTGTAGCCCAGTTATGCATCTAAAGTAGAGTTATAAACTATGGTTGCAAATTAGATTGCAAACAAACTTTGCTTAAGGCATGAACCATAAATTAAAGTAATAATCATCTCTGTAAGACGCAACTTTTTTCCACTGTTCTTTTAAAATAAAAAGGAAAGTAGGTCAGGGAAATTTAGGATATTTTAGAGTATGTACAGTATTGTATTGTTTGCCAGTACCTAATTTACAATTACAGAGCTCCATGAATATTGAAATGATTCAGCTTCCCATTATAAATGTATGTGGCAGTTTGGTTGTTGATCAGTTTATGAAGTTAATGCAAATGAAACTGTCTTCCTGTCAGCATTTGAAATATATAATGCAGTCATGTTGTATATTCAGGGACAGGCCATTGACAGTCAATTAACAAGTTTGATTGGTATGTCAACTCATTCTTTTGAATTGTTAATAGTATGTTAATAGCATTCATTTCTTTGTGCAGTCCCATTTGCAGCTTCACAGTTACAGCTATTTTTTATAATTCTGAGTAACCTAAAATAGTGCCTTAATAATAGATTATTAAACACCTGTCTGGTGTAGCTTAGGGAGGTTTTTCTAGACTGGGAGTTTGCAGTGGATCCCTTTGATATTCAAATCAACAAATGATAGCCTTTTTATTCAAAACGTAAGTTCTTTTGATGGTTAGCTTGTTAAGAAATATTCAGCTCCAGTCTGACCTGATCTGGTTTCCCATGGAAAAGATCTGATGCTGTTTGAAGGTTCATAAATGGAATGCCAATGACAATTTGTTGTTGACGTTTTGCTGCCTCAGCCTTCAGATGCTGCTGGTTGATGTGCCGCTTTAGCTTCACCAAATAATGCTTGCAGGTAAATGATCTTCTGATTGATCGGATGGTTTCAAAGCAAAGAGTTCTCTTCTGTGGTCTGTAGTCATGGTTTTTTAGGCTTGGAGGGGTACTTTAAAAGATGCATCAAAGTTGACAGATGAATCTTGAGGCAGGGAATGATGGGAGACAGCAGAATTATGGGAATATTTTTAGTGAATAACATATTACTGAGAGTTTTGAAGACCTTCAAAGATCCATCAAACCAGTTCCCCAAAGCAGAGTTATTTTTCCTTTAAAAACAAAACAAAAATAAAAAAACTCTGGGTACACAGGTTAACTCTCAGTTTCCTGTGCTAGAGAAGCAGTTGAGCTATCAATCGGTATTATTCTCTAATGGTATTTTATAGCGCATATTTCATTTCTTTTCAACATCACTCTTTTCTCCATTAAGAGCCCAAATTCTGCAAGCTGCAGAGTGTTCTCAATTCCCGTGGAAGTCCTGGCACTTCATCACTTTGCAGGGTCTGGACTTGAGATAATGAAGCTGTATATAAAACTCCTTTACACTGAGGAATTAGTAGGTTTTCATTCTCAACAATAAAGTCAAAATAGGAGGGGGGAAAATCACACTGGCATTATTCTGTTTCTCCTTCTTCTTCCACATTGTTCCTACATACCTTTCTTCATTCCCCATTTCTTTCCTTCCTGAGTATAACTCAGATATTATTTGTAAGAATCAGATTAACAAGTAAAAATCTTCAAAATGTATGTCACAAAAATAGCTTTTTTCACTTGGATCTGAGTATTTAATTCTTCCCAGCGTGTGATTTCTTCCCCTCCTCCCCGCCAAAAGCAGGTGATTTTGGTTGAAGAGTGACTTGAATTAACTTGTTCAGGCCAGAACAGCAGTAACCTCCATGGTTTGTTGTTGAATGTCATGCATTAGTATGTTGTCAAGTGTATCTTTTGACATAAAAGATTAAAAGATATTATACATTAGTTTTAACAAACTAACCTCCATATTCATAAAAATAATTCCATTTGGTTTCATCTAGAGCAAAAATTATTTCACAACTAAAACATTGGCTACATCTATTTATAAAAAATTGTTAATTAAAACTCACAGGTAGAACGACTAAAGTCCCATTAGATTTCAATCCAAAAGATCATGTAAACTATGTATTGTGTAAAGTCTCTTGGGGATTAATTTAACTTTTGTATCCTCAGTTTTAACATTTTTTGACAGAGGTTTATAAATATTGTGTGTTATTTTGACTGACATTGAAGGCCATAGTTGAAAGCTATTTCCTCTCAGGTTGTAAGGGTAGAATGTAATACCCGAACCTGCATTGGCTATTGGAAGACACTTTTACAATGAAAGGACCCAGTGGTTTCTCTATAAGATTCAATTTAAAAAAAAATATTCTTTTAAACTGTTTTCAGAATAATTTGTATATATTAATTCTGATGAAGCATCTGGTTTTAGCATGAGGAATTAAAAGATCTTGTCTGAGCTGATTTCAAATTTCCAGCTATAATACCGATAACTTCTTATTTTAATATCAATGATAACTTTCTTCGTCTTTTAGTTTCTGTTCCTCATATACATTTCAAGTAGTACTTGTTATGAAAAACTTCTTGGGAACATCTCATGATGCCCAGAACCTTGTGTAAGTGTTTCGGTTTCCTTTTATTTTCATGTCGGTTTTATTTAGATTTTCCCCCTATCATTTTCATTTTACCTCATCATGTCTCACAGGCCTGAAAGAGATTAGATGAGCAAGGCATTTTACCCTAAATGGAGACTACGTTTCATTGTTTTAAATACAGAGTCATCTTGTCCTAAATGTTCTACAACATAAGACTTACCACATGCTGAAATATCTCTTTTTATTGTTAAACAGAGTCAATATTTTAAAACATTGTTGATTTCTTTGCTTTAACTACCGGACTAAAACAATCCAACTATCTGAGACATAGTCATTATTAAACAGCTAAGACTAAATTGCTGGACTTAGCAATTACTCTCATGAGTAGTTCCACTGACTTCAGTTCACATGAGCTTTACAGGTCATCTGTCCAAGCCTGACACCTTTTACAGAGATGGGGAATGGACATTCCAGACAGCAAGAGAAATAAAATTTAGCTACACAGCATACTACCCATTAAGGCACTGATCCTGTGTTAACGAATTCAGTAAGTTTGTGCACAGGTGGTGAAATCCACACCAGCGGATCCTGAGGCAGGATATAATACATATAATATATGTGTATTTGTTATCTTTTGTGGGATTGGTACTGTCTGTCTTTGCTTTAAGTTCATTATGTTTTTAAATTAATTGTCAAGGATATTGAATGTGTAAGATAGACCATTATATGTGCATAGTTAAGTTTGCTTCATAGACTCATCTCCTGTATTGCACACTAAGGAAGATTGTGCTACTGGTTCAAATGAAAATGTATAGTACATACGTACTAAAAAAAGTAATACATTTTCATACACCTGGGAATATGCTGAGCCTCCATCCCGTGTTATAGCCTGATCCTGCACCAGTGGTGTCAATGGGAGCTTTGTCATTGACTTCAGAGGGTGCAGGATGAAACTCCTAGTATCCCAACTTGTGCTTTTCTGGAGTTTGGCTTTATTGCATATGAGAGAAGACCATGTACATGGTCAAGCATGTTGTATATGCTGTTGTATAAGGCATTATCTATTCTCTGTCTCTCACACGGAAAACTCAGATATTAAAATGTTCAGCCTATAAAGTGAACAGTTGGGCTGAATATTTTGGCCTGAATAGTCTTTGTCTAAAGATTCAGGGAAGTGTGTTAATATTGATTGAGCTATTATTTAATTTTTAATTTGCTTAGTTACTATATATCAAGTCCCTGTGAGACTAGCTATACACAGAACATGATTACAACAGTATGAAATGACACTATTCTGATAATATGAAAGTGACCACTTATATATTGATAGTATGGTCAGCTGTTTGCAAATAGGTTTTATGAGGTTCCTTCTTACCTGTCTCCCTATTATCCCAAAGCAGCATCTTAAGGCAGCCAGTGACATTCATGAAAGGCATATTTTGAATAAAAATATGAAGTCAAGTGGCTGCTAGGAAAGTGCATCTTTACCATGAGAATGGAATGTCACTGTTAATGTGTTTCATACACTGTGAAATACTGTAGTGTGATGTACTGCTTTCACCTTTCAATACAGAGTATTTTGGCTGCCTAGCCATCTCTCTTCTGTTTATAATCACACTAATCTATGGAGACGGTTGGCATGAGTAAAGATTGTAAAGACAGGTAGGAATGGCAAAAACCTGACTCATTCTTCATAAAATTTTATGACTGCAATCTTGATTCTCCTTGGATGCCAGATTCCAGCACAATGTCACAGCCTTGAATGGTAGCAGCCTAGAAATTTCACCAGTACTATTTTATAACAGTAGTTCTGGAGTGATATTTTAATGTACAATTTAGTTATTATAAAGAGACATATTCTTAGTGGCAACTTTCATTACTGTAGGTGTACAATGAGATTCCTTTCTAAGTACTTTGTGTGTGTGTGTGTGTGTGAGAGAGAGAGAGAGAGATGGATCATACCACATTTTTTATCTATCTATATAATGTGGCCATCCCAAATTCATGCCAATAGATCAGCTTTATACCACATTGCCTTATCTTCTTTGTCTCTTTCCTTATATCTATCCTGCGTATAGTGAGCATGTATGTGAGTGTGCTACACAATCTCTCTCTCATTGTTCATTCTCTCTCCTTCCCTATCTCTGTATCCGTGATATAGATACGTACTGGGAAATAGACAAAGAAGATACAGTGAGAAAGAAATATATAGCACACAAGCACACACTATCTATCTATAGGAAAAGAGACAAGCATGATTGTGTCATATAAAACTACCTTTATCAGCATAAATTTGGGACATGATTCAGAACTGGCAAATGCACAAATGAAACCATCAATTATATATCCATGGAGGACATCCTAAATGAGTGTATACAAAACCTTGATACCACACCACCCTATTATGTAAACTGTGTAGGCTGCATATTTTATAACCTCACAGAGACTCTGAAAAAAAGTTATTTTTTCTATTTTGTTTAGTCTCTTTCCCCCCAGAAAAATCAAATACCACCATGCCATAATACCATGAATCCATGTACAAAAACCTCACAAGCAGATGCCAATGTTAACTACTAAATTTTAAAATGTCTTAAAAATATTTAAAATATCCTTTTTGCATAATCAAGATATGAAGTCTGATATCTCAAGACCTTTTACAGCCAGACCCAAGTGCTGTAGAACTTTGGAAATCTGAAAATCACACTTTTCCAATTGTATAATACACTGATTTCTAGCTGTGTGGAGAACTTAAACATGTCAGTGGGCCAGAACTAACTATTACCTGTCTTAGATTAAGCATCTTCCTTGTGCTAGTGCTGCTGAATTTGGCCCTGTGTGTGATCTGTGGTTGATAACTTTGGACAGAGACTGACTACATCGTCCTCTGTATTTGCACCCCGTAAATAATAATAGTTCATCTTATATTTTCTTTTTGGGGCTTTCAGCCTATTACTTCTAGTAACACCGCTTGCATCACTCACAGTATTTCCTGTCCCTCTTAGGGCTCTTTGAAAATTTTCCATCAAAACCATATTTCATTGGAAAACTGGATTTTTGACTAAACATGATTTTTTGTGAAAAGTATCTTGTTTCTAAAGAAAATTTTGACTTTGTCAAGATGGAACATCTTGGAACTTCCTTGATGCATTGCGGCAGTAAGAGAGGGTACATGATGCATCCTGATGATTGTTGTCCATCCTTTGAGCGAGACCCATTGGGGCATTAGGCAACAAAACTACACCTGCCATGAGACACTGCAGAAGTATTTCTGAATCAAAATGCTAGGTTCTTGGCAAAACTTTTCTAGTTTTGAGTGATAGTTTTCAGTTTTTTGCCCAAAACTTGAGATTTTGTGTGGGAAAATTTAGACAAAAATGTTTTTTCTTGTATTTTTGTCACTTTTCAAAAATATTCCAACCAGCTCTATCTCCCTCCTTGGTATTTACACCCTTCCAAATACAATTGTAATTGTCAAGCTGGTAGAACCTTTAGGCATTGCTTAGCTTTTCAAATTCTACCTCATCAATCAGTACCACCATCCCACTAAACATTTTATGTTCTTCTTCCCTATCTTCCTGCCAACTTACGTACATCTTTCTGGTATTTAAGTGCCCAGAATTGAATACAGTATATTGCGTGCTATTTCACCCATATCATTTAGAGTCTCTTTGTCCTGTGATATGAAGCTTTAGTGTATGAAAGCCCATATCTTCTTGCAAACTCTCATCTTATTTCTTACACTACAATTGAAGGTCACTTTCATTGCTACTGCTGTCAAGTTTTCTCCCTTCTTTGAATATCTGTATTTCAGAATATATTTTCCCCAGATGTTCTGGGGTTACTTTTCATTTTTCCCAAGATGAATCTCATTTTGTTATTTCTTGCCCATATTTCTAACTAGTCTAGGTCCATTTGTATTATTTTTGTATTTTCATTGGTGCTCATAAGACCTTCCAAGTTAATCTTTTTTGTGGATTTCATTAATATGCGGATAATCTTTTCTTTCATTGATTTAATAAAAATGTTAAACAAAATCTGGCCTAACACCAGTACCTAAAGCATCCCACTAAACATGTATCCCAACTCGGTACATGGCCATTTTTCATTATACTTTCCTAGCAATCCCTCAGCTAGTTAACAATATTTATATCCAAGCTAATTTAAACTAACTTATTGAGACCTTGTATCAAATATTGTTAAAATCCAGATCTGTTACATATACTTTATTGTAATTTTGTAATTGTAAATATTAAAAGCAAAAGAGCAATCAGGTATGGCTGGCATGATATGCACTTTATAAACACTTAATATTCATAGCTCAGAATCCCATCTATAATTACCATTACCTTCTATTTCAATCACTTTCTTTCTCTTTTAAAAGTTGAACCCCTCTATGTATTCTTTTTTAAGGTGGTGGTGTTTATATCCCATATATTTCTTTATTTATTCTCAAACAAGGCCAACCATTCTTTCAAGGGCCATTATATAAATACAATTAATATTAATCAGACTTTTCAGATTGTGGGGCGGGAGGTTGTTTTGTTTTCCTCTCTCTCTCTCTTTCTTACTTTGTTTTGCAAGGAGTTAAAGTTAGATTTACTGTACAGAAAATGTCAAAGTCACTGTTCTTTCCTTTTATAATATAACAACAATTTTATTTTATTTTTTTCACTCCTCTGGAATCTTCCTAGTTTTTCATTATTTCTAATAAATAAATAATTGTCACAGATCTGATGAATTTTCCAAATAGCTAAGTCAGTGTTACAATTGAAGATTCATATTATTGAGACTTACTGATTTATATATATTCAGGTTTTGAAGATTTCCCTCACCTATTTTTATAAAGAACTGTTTTTATAGGAGGTTAACATAAGCTTCAAGTTTGGATCTAGACATACCCATGCTTCTGGGGATATTCAGTCCCAGGGTTTGTATTTGCTTCATTTCTAATCACTAATTAATTCGTTTATTTGTTTATTGGACTGGCATCTAGGAACGCCAGCTCCTTTCTGCTAGGCAAACATATAACAAAAAGCACCGGCCCCAAAGAGCAACTTATTTATTTATTTATTTATTTATTTGTTTGTAAAACGCTGACTTAAAGCAGAGTTTAGTTTCCCATTAGGTTTAAAGTTATTGGAGATAGATTTGTTACAGTACCTTTTTGCTTCTGATATCTTCACTCAAACTGGTAACTTCTCTCCAGCTTTTAGACATCATAAATGTATTTTATGTTTACACAGTTGACAATCTGTGCAAATGCAATAGTGTGGGAGTTTGACTTTTTTCCAAGGTTGTGAGAGGAAACCATAGACCATTTGAAAAGAGGTAGAATGATAGTCCTGGAGACTATCTATTCTCTATTCTTCCACAGAAGAAATGCATTACGGGACAAAGCCAGTGCAGCCTTCTTCACACTGATCTACCTGCCTGTGAGATTTCTCTTTCTATACTGGAGGGACCCCCTTTTGAGATGAGAGAATAGTTAACCATTTATGCCCACTGAACCCTTAACCTTTCTGCTTAGACTGCCAACAAGAACTCCAGTTAGTCCTGTGCCTGTGTGGGGCTTTGGCCCAACCAGACAGGAGAAGAAACACTGTCTTGGGAGCCTGGCCTGAGAAAGGAAGCATAGTTTAGCTCTGCTTCCTGCCTCCCCTTCCCCCCAAATTCTGGGGACTCCACATGGGTGGAGATAGGGGTAAGTTGGGGTGGGCCTCTGGCCAACTGCCGTGTCCACAGTGGTTGTGGTTGGTTGGTTTGGATGTGGTGGGGAGGTAGCCCTTGCCTATCCGGTTTACAAGTGTCTCCGTGGTGGAGCCTAGCCATTTGTAACTACAGTTGCAGCTGTCATTTAAAGGCACAATTTTGGTATTTTTTGTGATCTCGACACTCTGGGAATAGAAATATGAATGCAGAGCCATGAGATGCTTTTATGTGTGAACTTGAGTTTCTGAAACTTTGTCTTCCATAAATCTGAACTTTCTGTTTCCTACATCCTTAATTAGAGACCATGATGTAGAACAAAATAAAATTGATTTGCCTTTGATCAAACTTTAAACATAACTATTATATCCCAAACATTATATATGCAAACGATATACTGGTATGATTTAACCATGCATAAGTAATAAAATTCAGAACTGAAGCTGAAACGCTGACCTTATTCTCTCTTGAACATTTTGGCCTGATAGTTTACTTTTGTTGCATCCAGGTAATTCTCATTGAAGTGTGTGAGAGTTTTGCCAGCATGAAGCCCCATATGTAAGACTGCCTGTTATTTGGAGTTCAAAACAATATATAGGTTTCAGAATTTTGTTGTGCTTGGTTGATTGCGTGGTTAGTGGTGGAGGGGAGTGGAAGGAGGGTGTACTTTTTTTATTAAAGTGGATTTGGCATACATGATGCTGTTAGGTATCTGGTTCTTCAGACCTATTGTCAAGTCAATAATTGTGGTAAAATTTACCAGATTTGTGTTACTGTGTATAATCAATATGCTTCTTTCTGCTCCAGCTGCCCATTGATAACAGTATATATTCCTCATTATGAATAGGAATTTGTATCTTTATTAATTGAAATATACAAAACATGTTTAGCTGTGTTTATAGCATCACTACAATATGTGCTATAAATATGTATTATTGGTATGGCACATTTAAATTTTATGAAACTGTAGTAAAAAAAATGTATAGAACATAGTTATTGCATATGTAAAGCTGAATTTTCTTATTTCACTTTAATATCAAAAGTGTCTAATCTGCTCTACATAATGGACTAAAACCCCACAGATATGTAATCTGAAAAAGTAAAATGTAAATCAGTTCAAGAACGTAAACTTTGGTACTGGGGGAGAATACAAGGAAAGTAGTGTTTCCGTTCCTGTAACATACGTGGCCAAATATCTATTACTTTGAAATACACGTATAAAATTCCATCTCAAAATTAGATGTGGCAGGTTTCAGCCAGATGCCAGTGTTCTGAAGCTGTGTCATAAACCTCTGAAAACTGCATGTCTGTAATGGAGACGGCACTAATGTAATTAACTGTACTTCTACAAGTTTAGCCAAGAAAAAAATTCCTTTTTTATTTAAAGGACAGTACTAGAATTTAGATTATGATATTTTTAAGTAATATGCACGTTCTTATATTTGTCTTGGGGCTTTTGTAGTAGGAGTGGATAATAAATCCTTTGTTTTCCAACTACTGTTATTGTAGCCATTTCTCAGAAAGGAAACTTAAATTAAATGGCTATCAATCCATTAATACATTTGCACAGAATTTTAAAATGAAATATGTGCTAGTTCAAGAAAGAGAATGTATGTTTCTACTTGAAGATCATAACGTTAAAGTTGAGTGAGTCATATAGAATTCAAATGCACGTTATGTACTGAAAATGTTTTCATGTTATTGTTTAAATGGTATCTTAAAAAAAAAAAAGCCTTATTCACTCTGGATAACTGAATCAAAGATTCCACATTAAAGAAAGCAATTTCACCATCATTAGCTAAATAAGAGGGCCCTAGGAAGAAGGGATTATCATATATTAAATTAAAAGTTCACCACCTTACAGCTTTAATCCTGTTAGAAAAGATGATTTCTATCTAACTTAATCAGCAAGAGGTTGTTATTGCCTGAAGAATTAATTGATTTAGGTCCTCATTAAGGTCAGAGGTACACTTGGCTGACCAGGGGCAGCCAATTAGCACATTGTCAGTTGTGCTTATTTACATTGACTGACCATAATGGTAGGTTATTTGACTGTTAGGTCAAGGGGTCACTGAATCTTTTGTGCACTGTGACCTCGTAAAGGGCAACAGTCACTCAGACACCAGACTGCATTTACAACAAAGATTTAGTTTATTATGTATTGACTCCGTTCAATCCTAGGAAACAGGTGTTTGTTCCTGCTGGGCAATTAGTATATTATTACCAAATAAAAAGTAACAGAGGGTCCTGTGGCACCTTTAAGACTAACAGAAGTATAGGGAGCATAAGCTTTCGTGGGTAAGAACCTCACTTCTTGCATCTGAAGAAGTGAGGTTCTTACCCACGAAAGCTTATGCTCCCTATACTTCTGTTAGTCTTAAAGGTGCCACAGGACCCTCTGTTACTTTTTACAGATTCAGACTAACACGGCTACCCCTCTGATACTTATTACCAAATAAATACTTTTATGTGAGTGGATGAAATATCTCCCTTAGAAAATTTCAAAAATTCTTGTTCAGATACCAGTATATCATTTGAAACTTTTAATAGCACATTTAAATAAAATAATTAAACTTTAACAGCATATGCAGCCTGTAATGCACATATTCTATATTCTGATACAGACATGGCATGTTATTTTGTTAGCCACCCAAGTCCAGGAATGATCTTGGGGCTTTAACTAGTCAAACCACAAGCAGTGGTATTAATGACTAACCAGGATTACATCCGAAGACCCTCCTTAGCAATGAGAGGGATGTACTACACTGTAGTAACTACAGGCTCAATGCTGGTGAAAGGAGGAGAGACTAGAGGTTTAAAGTGATACTGTAATCTTAATAAAAATGTAGGACCGGAAGGAACCTCAATAGGTCATCTAGTTCAGTCACCTGCATTGAGGCAGGACTAAATATTATGTAGATCCCTGACAGGTTCTGTCTAACCTGTTCCTAAAAACCTCCGATGATGGAGATTCCACAGCCTCCCTATGTAATTTGTTTCAGTGCTTACCAACCCTTACCATTAGGTAGGTTTCCTAATGTTAAATCTAAATCTCCCTCACTGCAATTTGAGTCCATTACCTCTTGTCCTGTCCTCAGTGATGAAGGAGAATAATTTATCACCCTCATCTTTATAACAACCTTTTACATACTTGAAGACTGTTATTATGTCCCCTCTCAGTCTTCTCTGCTCCAGACTAAACAAGCCATTTTTTCCCATCTTTCCACATAGGTCATATTTTCTAGACCTTTAATTGTTTTTGAAGCTCTCCTTTGGACTTTCTCTAGTTTGTCCACAGCTTTCCTGAAGTGTGATGCCAAGCACTAGACAATACAGTTGAGACTTCATCAGTGCTGAGTAGAGTGAAAGAATTACTTCTCAGTGTCTTGCTTATAACACTCCTGCTAATACATTCCAGAATGATGTTTGCTTTTTTTGCAACAGTATTACATTGTTCACTCATATTTAGTTGTGATCCACTGTAACCCTCAGATCTTTTTCCGCAGTACTCCTTCCTAGGTAGTCATTTCCCCATTTTCTATTTGTGCAATTGATTGTTCCTTCCTAAGTGGAGTTCTTTGCACTTGTCCATATTGAATTTCATCCTATTTATTTCAGACCATTTCTCCAGTTTGTCAAGTTCATTTTGAATTCTAATCCCATCCTCCAAAGCGCTTGCTACCCCTTCCAGCTTGGTATTTGTGATGATGCCCCCCATAAGGCTTTATGAAAAATGCTTATGATTGTATATGTGACATAACTGGAATATGTTTTAGGCTACATATGCCATGTAACATACCTATGTAAAGGTTATGATCTACTGAATGTATTCATCCTATTTGTATGCATGTGTCATTTTTGTATTCGAAGTTATGAATATTGGCTGTGTACTGGCTTGATTTTAACTAGCCTAGTAGAGCATTTGATCAGCTTCTTGAGAAAAGTGCAAATTAAGTGCCCAATCAAAAACTACTTAAGCCAACAATGAACTTGAAGATGCCAATCCACATCTGAGCTTTCACAGGAATGTGGCTTGGCTGGTAAAAACTGAATCATGCATGGACATGTGGCTTGCCCATGTGACTCCAAAACTCCATCTTGGAGCTGGACTTTGCATAGGAGAGAGGAGGGGGTCTCCACCCACAAGTGAAAGTCTACTTAAACCCCTGGGAGACCCCTCCATTTTGTCTTCATCTGGCTAAAAAGATAGCCTCTCCACCCCCAAGGATACCTGAAAGAAACTGGAACAAAGGACAGTAACTACAGGGTGTAAGTGATTGCTGGATCCAGACTAGCAGTAGACTAGTCTGTAAAAGGAAGTTTACTGGAACTGGTGAGGTTTTATTTGTATTCAGTTTCTTAGACATAGACTTGCGTGTTCTATTTTATTTTACTTGGTAATTCACTTTGTTCTGTCTGTTCCTACTTGGAAAAACTTAAATCCTAATTTTTGTATTTAATAAAATCACTTTTTACTTATTAATTAACCCAGAGTATGTATTAATACCCGGGGGGAGGAGCAAACAGCTGTGCATATCTCTCTATCAGTGTTATAGAGGGTGAACAATTTATGAGTTTACCCTGTATAAGCTTTATACAGGGTAAAACGGATTTATTTGGACCCCATTGGGAGTTGGACATCTGAGTGTTAAAGACAGGAACACTTCTGTAAGTTGTTTTCAGTTATGCCTACAGCTATTAGGGGACGAGGTTCAGACCCTGGGTCTGGGTTTGCAGCAGGCTAGCGGGTCTGACTCAAGCCAGGCAGGGCACTGAAGTCCTAAGCTGCCAGGGCAGGAAAGCAGGGGCAGAAGTAGTCTTGGCACATCAGTTGGCAGCCCCAAGAGGGTTTCTGTGATCCAACCTGTCACAGTATCATTCACAAACTTTATAATTGTACTCTATGTTATTATCTAAATAATTTATGAAGATATTGACTAGAACCAGACCCAGAACAGATCCCTGAGGAATTCCACTCGATATGCCCTTCCAACTTCATTCTGAACCATTGATAACTACTCTTTGAGTATGCTTTTCCAGCCAGTTGTGCACCCACCTTATAGTAGTTCCATGTAGGCTATATTTCTCTAGTTTGTTTATGAGACGGTCTTATGAGACAGTATCAAAAGCCTTACTAAAGTCGAGATATGAGACTTCTGCTGCTTCCTCCCTGTCCACAAGGCTTGTTACCCTGACAGAGAAGGATATTAGGTTGGTTTTACATGATTTGTCCTTGATAAATCCATGTTGATTGTTGGTTATCACTCTGTTATCTTCTAGGTGCTTACAAATTGATTGCTTATTTGTTCCATTATCTTTCTGGGGATGAAGTTAAACTGACC
The DNA here is from genome assembly GCF_027887155.1 of Malaclemys terrapin pileata. Classification (NCBI taxonomy): domain Eukaryota; kingdom Metazoa; phylum Chordata; order Testudines; family Emydidae; genus Malaclemys; species Malaclemys terrapin. The sequence goes on from NC_071508.1 coordinate 99,568,958, forward strand.
GGTCTATAATTCCCTGGGTTGTCTTTATTCCCTCTTTTGTAGATAGGTACTATATTTGCCCTTTTCTAGACCTCTAGGATATCTCTCTTGTCCTGTGTGAGTTCTCAAAGATAATTGTTAATGGCTCAGAGATCTTTTAAGCCAGTTCCTTAAGTATTCTAGAATGTATTTCATCAGGCCCTGCTGACTTGAAAATATCTATCTTGTCTAAGTAATTCTTAACTTATTTTTCTATTTTAGTCTCATATCGTAAGACTTAACCCATTAACACTGATGTTCACGATGTTAGGTGTTCAGTCGCAGCTAACTTTTTAGTGAGAACTGAAACAAAAAAGATATTTAACACTTTGGCCATTGCTGCGTTTTCTGTTATTGTCTTTCCCTTTTCAGTGTGTAATTGCCCTACTCTGTCCTTGCTCTTGCTTCTAATACTTATAAAATGTTTTCTTGTTACCTTTTATGTCCCTAGCTAGTTTAAATTTGTTTTGTGCCTTGGACTTTCTAATTTTGTCCCTACATGCTTGTGTTGTGTGTTAGTTTCCCCCTTCTTGTAGGACTCTCTTTTGAGTTTCAGGTCATTGAAGATCTCCTGGTTAAGCTGGGGTCATCTGTTACCATATTTTCTATTGTTCCTATGCATTGGGATAATTTGCACTTGTGCCATTAATAATGTCTCCTTAAAAAACTGCCCACACTCCTGAGCTCTTTTTCCCTTATACTTACTTCCCACAGGATCTTGCCTACCAATTTTCTGAGTTTGCCAAAGTCTGCTTTCTTGGTATCTACTGTGGTTATTCTTCTGTTTTCCCTCCTACCATACCTTAGAATCATAAACTCTGTCATTTCATGATCACTTCCACCTTCAAATTCTGAACCAGTTCCTCTCTGTTCCTAAGAATCAAATCAAGAATTGCCTTTCTCCTACTTGCTTTCTTCACCTTCTGTAATAAAAAAGTTGTCTCCAATGCATTTCAAGAATTTGTTGGATAATCTGTGCCCTGATGTACTGTTTTCCCAACAGACATCTGAAGTCCCCCATTGCCACCAAGTCCTGTGTTTTGGATGATTTTGCTAGTTTTTCTAAAAAAGCCTCATCGACCTCTTCCGGATTTGGTGGTCTATAGCAGACACTTACCATTACATCACCCTTGTTTTTTACTTTTTATGCTTACTCACAGACTTTCAAATGTCTGCCTCCCGTTTCTATCTCATCCACAGTTCAACTGTATACATCTTTGATATGCAAGGCAACACTTCCTCCTTTTTATACTGCCTGTTCTTCCTGAAAAATCTGTACCCTTGTATATCAATCTTCCAATCATGTGAATTATCCCACCAAGTTTCTGTGATGCCAATTATGTCATAATTGTGATTATTCACTATTCAGTATTATTCAGTATTTCTACTTCTTCCTGTTTGTTCCCCATACTTTTTGTATTAGTATATAGTCATAGTGAGACAGGCATTAAACTAGGTTCAATGTGGGAGGAGACAAAAGCCCACAGGCAAGTCCAAAACATGGAGACCTGGGTTGGAATCGGGGGGGGGGGAGGGGGAGGCGTTGGGCAATCACAGCAGGGACAAAGGAAAGACAAGAGGGAATACAGAGGGGAAATCTAATGAACTTCCCCTCTGTATTCAAAGATACTCTTCCCTTCCTTGATAGGTGGACCCCATCTCTGCTCAGCAGTCCTTCTTCTCTGAACAGCATCCCACGGCCAAGGAAGCCGAAGCCCTCCTGGCAACACCATCTGCACAGCCATGCATTCACCTCCAGCATGTGTCTGTCTCCATGTGTCTGAATGTATCTGAACTTGTGATTGTATTGTTACAAAGAGCACCTAAGATTACTATAATTGAAAAAAAATAGAGGGAAAAAACATCTTTCCCATATTTTGCTTACTTTATACATTGGATAGCACTTTGTGTTACTTTCCTTTTTCCCTTGGATAGTCAATCAGGGCCAGATCTTGCAAATGCTCCCAGATATAAAGTTAAGTATGGGTGTAACTGTTTAACTGTAGGATCTGAGCCTCAATTAGTTAGTTCCTCCTATTGTTTGTATGATTCTGTGGGGTCCAGATGGGTCAAAAAGAGGCACAAATAAACACCTTTTTCACGCATTCAAAAGCCATCTGCATGTCAGTTGACCAGGTGAACTTAGTCCTTCTGGAGGAGGGATGTTATAGAAGCTACAAGTTTAGAGAATCCTTGGATGAGTTGCTGGTAAAAATTTGTGGACCTGAGGAACTCATGGACTTTAAGGTCAGAAGGGACCATTGTAATCATTTAGTCTGACCGCCTGCACATTGCAGGCCAGAGAATCTCATCCACCCACTCCTGTAATAGACCCCTAACCTCTGGCTGAGTTACTGAAATCCTCAAATCATGGTTCTAAGACTTTGTTACAGAGAATTCACCATTTACTCTAATTTAAACCTGCAAGTGACCCGTGCTCCATACTGCAGAGGAAGACAAAAAAAAAAACAGGGTCTCTGCCAATCTGAACCTGGGGAAAATTCCTTCCTGACCCCAAATAAGGCGAACAGTTAGAACCTGAGCATGTGGGCAAGACTCACCAGGCAGATACCTGGAAAAGAATTCTCTGTAGTAACTCAGTGATCTCCCCATTTAGTGTACCATGCATATATTTGAGGGCGCTTTCCACTTGGTGATCGCTGTAGTGTTGCAGGGTCCATGGCGAGTTTCGCCAGGGAGATAAAATAGCCCAGAAACTGCATGGTGTCTTTAACAAACTCATATTTCTCAGTTTTCACATAAAGTTGATTTTGGCAAAGCTAGTCAAGAACAGTGCTCACTTGGTGGTCAGGGAGTTTTAGATTCTCTGAAAAAATTAGAATATTGTCTAAGTAGATGATCATGAATTTTTCGAGGTTTTCTCTGAAATAGTCATTCATGAAATGCTGGAAGGTAGCAGGGGTTTTACACAGACCAAACAACATGGCCATATTTGAAATTGCCATATCTGGTCTGAAATGCTGTCTTCCATTCATATCCTACCAGATTCTGACCAAGTTGTATGCTCCATGCAGGTCTAGCATTGTGAAGACCCAAGCCAAATGGATTATTTCCAGGAGTTTGATTATCAGAGGAAGTGGGTATGGATTGTGGATGGCGATCTTATTTAGGGCTTGATAATCAATGCAAGGTCAGACGGATGCATCCTTCTTGCCACAAAGAAGATAGTGCTCATGCTGGGGGAGTCAAGATTTCCCTTGACGTACTCCCGGAGGCATGCAACTCAGGTTTAGCTAGGGCATAAATGTGTCCGAAAGGAATCTCCATTCTCGGTTGAACATCTATTGGGCAATTGTAACTGCTGTGAGGAGGTAGAGTGTTCACCTTCTGTTTGTCGAATACCTTGGCATATTCTCGGTACTTGACAGGAATTCTAGACACTATTGAAAAATCTTCAGATTGTGATTCTGGGTCCTTCAGTGGCTGGAATGTGCCACAGAATGCAAACGGCTGTTTGCTGGAGCTGGGAAGGCAAACTTGTCGGCACCACAGGGAGCAGAGTATAGATTGAGAGCACCACCTGATTCACTGCTCCTGTGTGATGATCCGGGGACACCAACGATGAGTAGCAAATGCAGAGTGCATATGACCCAAAACTACAAGATTGCCAAAGTAATGACCTCCAAGGGGACTGTCTGATGTGTGATGGGGCCTGAAGCTCAGGGAAGTCCTTGTGGAGGATGGGAATTCAATGCCCCTTAACAAACACTTGTAAGTGGAAGTTGAGCACGGTAGACTGCTGGAGTCAAAAAGGGAGATGGAGTTGGGTAATGCAGTGGTTAGGGGTTACCAAGATGTGGCTGGATAGGTGGCAGCATGATTTGCTGTGGGGAGGAGTAAAGCACCAACCCAGCCCAACTCAACCTTAGCCCCCCAATAATGGGGCTGGGCTCTGGCATTTCCTGACCCAGGGCTGGGCCAGGCCTTGGCCCGGCACCCTGCTACCGTGTTCCCAGGCATCTCTCAATATGGACACAACCCCAATGCCTGTCAATGGTTCTTTTTGTCCGCAGAAAGGTGGGACTGGGCTGGATCAACTGCATAAGTTCAGGGTCTGGTCGGACAACTGGAACCACAGAAGACAGAAGAGTTCTGGCCGGCTGGGATCAGGCAATGTGCTGTTTTTTCTTGAGCTTGCTCCATTGGCTGATCATGAGTCCTAATGCAAAGTTGAATTAAAGCTCCTAGGCTAGATGGATGTTCTACCCAGGCAGTTACATCTTTGATAGAATCATTGAGCATCTACCTGAAGTGGATTCACTGCATGGCCTCATTCCAATGGGTGTCTGCAGCCAGACCATTGACTCGGCTGCATGTTTGGCTGCACACCTGGGACCCTGATTGGGTGGGGGGGGGCATGGAGAGCAGCTTCTGTAGTCTGTTCTTGATTAGGGTCATCAAAGGTGCCCACCTTTCCGTGTACAAAGGAGAGGAGAGGGGAAACCCACTTCTGGGCCTCTTCGGTGAGCAGGCTATGTACTAATCTCACTCTGAACTGATTTGTGGGATACCGGTGTGGCTGGAACACTGACCAGGGGCCTGGATGGGCCACACTGAAAATGCTACGCTCAAGACAGACTGCAAGGAATAGGGCAGGCAATTCCCAAAACTGGTGATTCATTCTGTCATTAGATTCACCAAGCCAGTAACAAAACAGCTTCTGTAACACCACAATGGTTAACTAGAAGCCAAGTACAATCCCGTGTAAGCATTCCAGCCCTTGATTTCCATCTAGACAGCCAAGTCTAATATAGTGAGGGGTATTGAAAACCTGATTCACCATATGTGAGGTTCACCAATCTCAAAGGAGTGGACACTTATCCCCACGTCAATATAAGTCTCAGATCTTACCCAATAATCACACTGATCCCAATCCTTTAGTAACTAAAACTAAAGGCTTAATAATAAAAGGAAAAAGAAAGAGGAGAGTTAAAAATGGTTAAAAGTTCAATATACATACAAATGTGTAGAGTCCTTAGATAAGTTTCATGGCAGAGATGTATAAACTGCTCACTTGTAAAAGTCTCTCTTGAATCATCCCAACAGGTCAGAATCCAAAGGCAGTTTAGATGTAAAGTCTGTGAGTCTTTTAAAGCATTTTCCAGGTTATTCCAAGTCATTATTTTAAAGATCTCCATCTTACGACTTACACTTCCCCTGTTCAAAGTTTAAGCAGACTCGACATGGCAGGATCAGGTTCAGGGCTTTCCTTTATATCTCTCTAATAAGATGACAAGGCTCTTAACAAAGCAGGACTTTCCCCTGAGGAAGAATAGGCAGTGCAGATTGTCTGTGGACCATTGCTTTGAAGCTTATGCTCTATTTCTTATGCATACACAGGTAAACTAGTTGCATTCATTCACATAAGGTAATTAGCCAGTATTTCATTATAGCAAAGATCGCTAAACTGAAGACAATGTAAATAAAATTATTAGTTTCCTGCCTTATCTTACGTCTTTGATCTTAAGGTTAACTGAACCAGCCACATGATGTGTGGTGGAGCCTGAGGCATGGAAAGCATGATTTCCCTTTAGAAATAAGCTTGATTTGACCTTAATGGGTTATATTTGTCCAAATGTTTAATTGTTCTATTCTAAATAACACTCTCAATTATTCCTGCTAAGAAGGTGTTCCCCCAGCATCAGGTACATTAGTGGCACCCAGTTAGCCCCATTAGCACTTCATTTTCTAAAATAGTTTCTGGATGTGTAATTTTTATTATGTTTAAGTTCGCAGAATGATAGAAATATAAAGCTGAAAGGGATCTCAAGAGATCATCAAGTCCAGCCCCCAGCACTGAGGCAGGACCAAGTAAACCAAGACCATCTCTAAAGGGGTGTGTCTAACCTGTGCTTTAAAATCTCTGATGATAGTGATTCTACCATCTCCCTTGGAAGCCTATTCCAGAACTTAACTACCCTTATTGTTAGAAAGTTTTCCCTAATATCTAACCTTTTAAATCTCCATTGCTGCGGATTAAGTCCATTACTTCTTGTCCTACCTTCAGTGGACATGGAAAACAATTGATCACTATCCTCTTTATAACAGCCCTTAACATATTCATAGATTCCAAGGCCAGAAGGCACTATTGTGATCATCTAGTCTGACTTCCTGTTTAACATAGGCCATATAGAGGTTCCCCAAAATAATTCCTAGGGCATTTCTTTTAGTAAAACATCCAACCTTTATTTAAGATTGCTCTTGGTAAGTTGTTCTCCCAGTTAAAAAATTACACGCTGTTTCCACTCTAAGTTTGTCTAGCTTCAATTTCCAGCCAATTTCACTGCTAGATTGAAGAATCCATTATTAAATATTTGTTCCCCATGTATATACTTACATACTGTAATCAAGTCACCCCTTAACCTCCTCTTTGTTAAGATAAACAGATTGAGCTCTTTTAAGACTGTTATAAGGTCCTTCCTCAGTCTTCTTTCCTGAAGATTAAATATTCCCAGATTTTATAACATTTCCTCATCGGGCTGGTTTTCTAAACCTTTTATCAGTTTTGCTCTTCTCTGGACTCCCTCCGGTTTATCCACATCTTTCTTAAAGTGTGGCTCCCCAGAATTAGACACAGTAGAGGTCTCACCAGTGCCAAATAGAGCAGGACTGTTACTTCCCATGTCTTACATATAACATTCCCCATTTTGGAAGGAAATTGGGTTGGTTTGGCATGATTTGTTCTTGCTAAATCCATGTTGGCTATTATGTATCACCCTGTTATTCTCAAGGTGCTTACAAATTAATTGTTTGATACCTGGAAAGACACTGGAACAAATTATTAAAGTCAGGCTGACTGGTTTAATTCCCTGGATCCTCTTTATTCCTCTTTTTAAAGATAGGTACTGTGTTTGCCCTTATCCAGTCCTCTGGGACCTCGTTTGTCCTCCATGAGTTCTCAAAGATAATTGATAATGGTTCTGAGATTGCTTCAGCTAGTGCCTTAAGTGCCCTAGAATAAATTTCATCAGGCCCTACTGACTTACTTATCTAAACATTCTTTAACCTGTTCTTTCCCTATTTTGGCTTGTGTTTCTTCCCTTTGTTGTCAATATTAATTGTGTTGAGTATTTGATCACCATTAACCTTTTTAGTAGAGGCTGATGCAAGATAAGTATTAAACTCAGCCTTCTTGATGTCATCAGTTATTAGCTCTCCCTCCCTCCTTAGTGAAGGGAAGTGTAGTTCTTCTCTCTCTCTCTGGCTCCTAATGCATTAATAGAACCTCTTCTTTTTCCCTTTTATGTCCCTTGCTGGGTGTAACTCATTTTGTGTCTTGGCCTTTCTGATTTTGTCCCTATATGCTTGTGCCACTCTTTTGTATTCCTCCTTAGCATGTGTCCGTGTTTACACTTTTTGTAGGATTTCTTTTTTATTTTCAAGTCATTAAACAGCTCCTGATAGAGCTGCTATTTTTTCTATCTTTCGTTTTTTATCAGGATAGTTTGCAATTGTGCCTATAATATTGTCTGTTTAAAAAACTTGCAGCTTTTGTGAATATGATCAAACATGTTCACTGGGAATTTAAAATCCGTATATAAACAAAGATATATTACAGTGTACTTGGAAGTTATATAAACAATTTACATGGGACAGAACATGGAACAAAATACTACCAAGATTTAGCATGATTTCAAATCTTTCTTTCTTTCTTTCTTAGGAACTCCCCTCAGTTATTTTCCTTTAACTCTCTTCTCCTACTCCAATTCCTTTGCAAGCATAGAAAAAGAATGTGTTCCAATGCTAGTGCCATTATGAGGATTAGCCAGTGAAGGTATTCTAAGGAAGGTATTCTAAGCAGGACTTTTGGAACAACCCAAAGAAAGACAGTCTTCAAACAATCCATTGTTTTACGTTTGGCTCAGGACTTACTGGAACAGAACTGTGGAAGTTTTATTTAGTGCTTGGAGGCCTGTGTAATATAGGTCACTTCTGAACGTGTTACTGGTAACAGTGTATTAGACAATGAGTGTAAATTACAAAGTGGTCTTAATTGCACTGATTTAGAGTCTGTGCTAGTGGAAAAGGAGTCTTAACTTCAGCTAAAAGTTGGCATGCCCTGCTCAAAATTTGAATTTGTGAAATAATGCATTGTGGCTTATTCGCTCACCTGTTTTATTAAGTGGAATCTTCAATTTTATACACATAAGCTATTTGTTATGAAATAATAAATAAAGGAGGTACAATTATATTGTGTTTGAATTAAAGTGACAAAGATTTTTGTCTGTGTATATCTCACCCTTTGTGGACTCACCCATAGATTTGCCATGAGCCAGAGTAAGGAGCAGTGCATTGTTGTGGTTCTTCAGAAGTAGCCCACTGGGGAATTTGACACTCTCAATTTGTGAGCTTCTCTGTGGTGAGAGCACACTGTACCAGATCTATACCTGGCACAGCATACACCAGCTACGCTACCTGGCATGTTGGAGAGGCAGAACCAAGACTCCAGCCATTCCTTCCTGCTCACCTTATTTTGATGGGGGGAGAAAGAAGAGGGTTACATTTCGGCTCTGCAGTCTACTTTCCCTCTCCCAGTGAGAGCAGTGTTAGGGGTAGGCAGCAACTGGAAGTAAGAGGGTACCTTACATCTCCTTTGCTCCAGCATGCAGAACGTGCCATGATCTGGCCTTGTATTGTGCTTAGATGTTGCAGCACAGCTAGAATATATAAGAGAATTCAACCACTGAAAGGTTGGCATTCCTAGCTATAACAGGGAGAACTAAAGACTTTGGGGGCCTGTTTCTCCTTTGCCTTGCACTTTGTGTAGTCGTTTACACCTACGCAAAATGAACATAGATTGATAGTTTATTAGACCCACTTTTGCATTTTGCACAGGTGTAAAGTGACACACAAGGTGCAAGGATCTGTAGAATCATTTACGACAATCTAAATCCAAATCGATTCCATTGACTCCTGTGGAGTTACTCTGGATGTAGATTGGTGTAACTGAGATCGGAATCTGGCCCAGAAGGACAAGCCTTAAGTCAGAGAGTGCTTTCATTTGCTGGTTTATCAGATCTTTAATGGAATTTTAACGTAGGAAATATTTTAATGGGCTACAATGGAAATAAAATTCACAGTGCAAATGGAATGATGACATTGGTGTGTGAATGCATAACAATTATATTGCACTTCTGTTTCCATTGATAATGTTGGTTCTCTGGACTCGATATTCTGTGAAACTGTAGTCTGTTAAATTGTCCATTGTCGTCATAGAGGTTCCAAAGAAACTGTTGCAAAGCTTTAGCAAGGTTTTGCCCAGCACTTTCACAACACAAGGATTGCCATCATACATTGTGACATCTCCTGTTGTATGATTTCAATACTGCAAATGAGATAGTATGGAGTCTTTAGATGGGTTTTTACTTTGCTATCCCCTTTCTGTATAGTATTTAAAACACTGTACAGACAGCCCTCTGAAACCTGCTAAAATACTTTGTTATTTGCTGCTTTGCCCTTGTTGATTATTTGTTTATTGATAGCTGTATGCCATGATCAAGCCATTGGGAAAGAGGAGGAGAGGGATGTGCTTCCCCTTCCCCTTTTAACTTAAGCTATGTCCCTCTGCAAAATAGTTGCTAATAATCTGTGACCTTATTTTGATTGCTTCTCTTTCTTCCCACCACTGGCACTCACCTTTTTATAACATGGTGGCATCTTGGGAATACAGTTTTTCCATTAATTATGTCTTAAGATGCAAACAAGTATGTTAAGACCAGAGGGGTAAAAAAAGGTTGTTGGGGGTTTTTGTTGTTGTTTTTAAATCTCTGCACAATTCCCACTGAATTTGAGCCAAAAGTATTGCCAGTTTTGCTCAAATCTTTCAGAGTTTTGTTTTGACCCTGCTTATGACCAGCAGGGCTAATTGTATTGGAACTATCCAGGAGACTTTAAGAAAATGCTGTCTTAGTGCATATTTCAAAACACTGACAGATATTTTATCATTAATTAGTATTCATATTATGTCTCAAACAATCTGCTCAAGAATAGAGGAAATGAACTGGTTGAACAGCTCTTCTGTCTATCTAGTAATTAACATGGGTGATGCATGTAAAGCCAGGGGCCTAACAGGGGAAGGAGAAGTGGTGCTGGGGAGATTTCTCTATAGAAGATTACAAATTACCTGCACTGGAGGCTTTGTCTTATCCAAAGATTTAATTTAGCGGAGGTGAGAACAAAGGCCTCTTTTTCAAAAATAAACCTGTGCCTCTCTGAATCATATCTTCCTGGATTTGCTTCCTATCTTGTCAGTATGCCTCTTGATAGCTGGCTGGACTCCCTTGTTCAGTGGCACATATTTTAAAATAGAAGAGCCTTAAAAAAAAAAAAAAAAATTGTTCTTTTTAACCAAAATATTGCTTGCATTTCTTTTTTCAAAATTCGGGGTTATATATAGCATTATCAAAACAATATTTTAGACATCTTATACAGTTTTAAAAGATCATTTGATGGGTGTCAGCTAGTCTATTATGCTTCCTCTGTGCCTCCTCCCCCTCTTCAGCTGCTAATCATAGAATTTGTATGCCAAATTGTGTAAGACACTCTTCCAATAGTTACATGTGTGAGTCTTTTGTGAGACACAGACAGTTATGAGGACAGATTTGGAGTTGCATATGGGTCTGTCACATGGTTTGATTGCCATGTCTTCCAGGACACAGATTTCTTTATTACTTAGCCTTAATTCTGAGGAATTTATACAGTTTATACAAAAAGTTCTGCAAAATTTCTCATAAAGAATTCTTACACAATCCATTTTACATAGTGAAGCAGAGCTTTTCCCCAACTCTCTCTACTTACAGCAATATGTTTCCTGTGCTGGCTTCAAAGCTGCTTACACCCACTATACATCCAACTTCTGTACTTAGTTTTTGTGTCATGTGGAGTAACATTCACTGCTCAGAAATTGTATAGACTCCTTAGAGAAATAAAGAAAAGGGAAATGAAGGATCTTGATGTTTACATTAAATTCATAAGTCCTGAAGATATCTGAACAGTTGGAACCAATGTTTCTCTGTTAGCTGTGGTGAGAATGTAGGTCTTGAGAGTCTTGCCCAGTAGGTCTTGCCCGATAAGCTTGTGAAAAGCAGCCCAAACTAGCTATGCTTTAGCTGCAAAATAACATATGTTGTTCAGCTACCCTGTCTGAGCAGTATATCTGGCAACCAATTAGCTCTTGAAGCAAACAGGCATTCTAGTTAGATTTCTGGAAGGTAAACCCAACACCCTAGGTCCCAGAAAGATTCTTCTTCAGCAATCATCAGTGTCCTGTTCCTTGATGGTGGCTTATCATGAATTGTACAACTGCCCATTAGCTGGGTATTATTTTTAATGATACTTAAGTTATGTCAAGGGCACCAAAAGTATTATGGATAGTTGCCTTTGTACTGTTTGTATACATCTAAAGAAATAAAAATAAAATAAAAAAATGTAAGGAGCAGCAAACCAGAGTCGTCATGCATACATGTAAAAAAAACCCATAACATACAGTAGGCCACAACTCCACCTGTTTAACCTCCTGGAAACTTTGTAGATTGTGCAAATGTACTTGGAGAAAGCAGAAGCAGCCAACCATTCAGCATATTTGGGGATTGGCATGTTGTAGAAACAATAGCAAAATTTAACGTCAAACAGAGCTGTTAGGTTAATACACTGTAGGGAATGGTTACCTTGATATGATTGCCTTAAAATAATGAAAAATATTGTTGTCTATAAATTGTAGAAGTAAAATGATCCATTTTTCTACATACCTGAGTTATCAGGCTGTAAACAACTTATTTTTAACTTGACACAAACCCTTTCAGTGATTGCAGAGAAATATTGTGACATTGTGAAAGGTTAAATTTACATATTTCTAGACTTATTTCATCAGTTCATGGCTGATTCTTTTGAAGATTATGCACATTTGACCATCCATGTATTAACTCTGTGGCTAAAGTTTATTACAGTGTGATACTTTTATAGTGTAACTAAATCCCTGTCGAAAATGACCTTTAGGTTGGCATACTTGCTCCATTTGCGGCAAAGTCAGAGGTGCTTCTTCGATCACAGAGAACAGCAAGTGCAGAAAGAGAATGCTTATAAAAAGGAAAGAAAAATTCAAACTTGTTTTTTTTTTTTTCTTATTCTCTTCTAGATTGGAGAAGTTCTATACTGTGCTGGACAGATTGCATTAGTACCTTGTACCATGCAGCTTGTAGGTGGTGGCATACAAACGGAGGCTACAGTTTCCCTAAGCCATGTCGAGAAAGTCCTTAAAGCTATGAGCCACAACATTGAACTCCACCACATCCTTATGGCAAATTGTTATGTAACTGACAGCAAGTACATTCCTGTCGCTCGCGCTATATGGCAAAAGAAATTAAGCAAACTTAAAAAGGTAAGATCCATTTTCTTCTTTCTAGTTTAAAAAAAAAAGTCAGTTTATAAAAAGGTTTTTCTGAGTCTTGCAGTAATATCAGAATTTTCTCAGTGCATTTCAGAAGGGTTCAAGTAAAACTGATTTAATAAGGTTTGAGCTGTTATGTTCTGGCTCATAAGTGGCTGTGTAGAATTGAGAAGGAAAATTGCTTAATAGAAAGTTATAGTCATCACTAACTTTGTCTTAATTCCCCAAAGCAATAAGTTAAAAAATTCTTTACGAACAGCCAATCCCTCCTGAAAAAATTTGAACAATATTCAATTTGAAATAGTTCTGCCTGTGTATCTTCTGTAAAGGTGTTGGGCAGTTTCTCTGAATGTTTTTTGAATTATTCTGCTGGTTTTCTTGTTTCCGTGTTTATTATAAGCGATATTTTCATGTAAATGGAATTCATTAGCTTTTACTGCTTATTTTTCACCTGAACACATAAGGCCAAATTCTTTCCTGAGCAAGTTTGCATGGTTATTAGTGACTCATATCCTCTCTGACAATATAATAATTTGCACAATGATTTCTTATGATGCAATAATAATACTTTATATTCCTGTTCCATTTTTTTCTTGAATGATCTCAAAGAACTTTACAGGCATTAAATAATGAATGGTCACTACACTTCTGCATAGTGTCCATTTTACAGGTAGATAAACTTGAGATAATTAGTACATAATTACCATAAGTGACTCAACATGTTCTGACTTCTAAGGGGAACAGATAGCTAGAGCAGAAGAAACTGTTTTGAAGTTGAGTTCATGTGTAATACAAATATTCAAGGAACCTTCTGAACTCTACTCAGTAACCTTCCTTTCCCCTTATTTCTGCCCCCTCCACTTTCAGCGCCTCTGTATCAGTGCAGCCCTCTATTTGAATGAGGAGGGATGAACAGAATTTTACTCAAAGACCATCACATTTCTCCTTCATTTATTGGAAGGGAACTCTAATGAATAATGCCTTCCATTTCTCTGAGAATGAGTGTGCTGCCTCTCTAGAGTTCCTGGCCTTCACCTACTACTCATTTAGCTCTACCAACCTTGGATCTCAGTTTCTTAATTCAACTGTAGTATTTGTGCATGTTGCACTTCCTGTAGCTTCTTTTTTTGGGGCATAATGTCAGATTTTTTTCATCTGCTCCAGTCCTTTCTCAGGAGCATGCACTGGCAAAAAGGTGAGTCATTACAGCATGATCTAAATAAGGCAATTTATGGCTTATCTACACTTAGAAATTTATCAAAATAGCTATTCCAGAAAAATTATTCCATAACAGATATTTTGTAAAATTTCTAAGTGTAGACAAGCCCTTAGACTCTTCCTGTTTCCTGTGGAGAATGTTCCCTATCTCCTTCTTCTTAGAATTTATACTTGTTAATCATATTTATGTCAGAGGATTGCAGCTGCCATGGCATTTCCTTAAGGTAACATGGTCCTTAAGATAATATGCTTCTACACATTTAAGGGTTTTATAGATTAATAGCATAACCTCTAAGTGGAACTATTAGTGAATGGAAATCCAGTGCTGATTCCAGAGCACCAGTGTAATATGCTCTCTTCAGCTGGAATCATTGAGGAGATGGATAATCTCATGATACACCAGATGGGACAATTTCACAAACATCTTATGCAGTCCCATTCCAGGACCACAATTGTCAGGGAGAGAAGAGTCAAGTTTTTCATGTTAGCTGACAACTGGAGGAAGGTGCTTTTGGTGTGTCTAGCTATTTGTCAAGGGCATTGATGAGTGCAACATGGCCATAGACACCATTTTGTCTATGGGAAGTGTGTGCCCTCATTTGAAGGCAAATTGGTGGTGGTTGCCAATTCTTGGAATCGCTTCCCTTTTCCTCCTAGTCTGTTTCAAGTCTTTACTGGGTACAATGTGACCCAGCCAGTCTTCATCCACTCTCAAATTTCCTCCATGTACTGAAATTGCTGGGAGATAGGGCTGTTTGGGCAAGGGGAAAAATGCATATATATAGAACTGCATGTCATCAGGATATTGCTGGTATCATAGCCCAGGTCAGCTCATGATTGTCTCAAGAGAATTTAAATTAGAGCAGTGACAGGTATGAGCCTTGCAGGACTTTTGGGGAGAAGGATTAGCTCCCCAATAGCACTCTGTGGGATTTGTTAGGCCAATTTGGAGCCACTTCATAAACTCCTCTCAGGTCCCATAAGGAGGTCAATCCTTCATGAGTGGCAGTGTCAAAAACATAGGAAAGATTAAAAAGCATCACATTTTTCAGTGTTGTTAGTCATCTTGGGAGATTGTCCATCATTGAAACAGTTCTGTGCCTTGGCTTGGCCTGAAGATGGGTTGGACGGTTCTTAAAAATATCATTGGAAGTTAAATGTTGCTATAACCAGTTTCCTACCACTTCCTCTATAATCATGCTCGGGAAAGAGAGGTGTGGATGCTGTGTTTTTTTAGTGTGTTGAAGCCTTTACTGGTGGGGGATGGTTTATGTAAAGCCCACATTAAGGCAGGGAAAGAGGTAACTCCCTTCTATCAAAGGGAGTCCTGTTTTTCTCTGAGAAGCTGCCTGGCCTGCCAGCTGGAAACAGAAGAGTCTCCTTGATCCATCAAGGTTTGTGTGGAAGGGGAAATAATAGATTAGGCATTCTTATGGAGAATTGAGTGTTCTCTCTCTCCTCTGACCAGGGAGGAATAGAGCCAGGAGGCTTGAAGGCCTTGGGGAAACTAGAGAGCTGTACTTCTCCTTCTCCTAATCTGTGGAGGCAAAGAAGCCAGGAGACCTCCAGGCTTCCTGGATCTGGCACTTACTTAACAAATCCCTTTGAACCAAACTGGAGAAAGCCTTAGTATTACTTTTCTGTGAGCAGACAAGGCACTGTGGCTGCACACTGAAAGGTGTGTGCATTAAAGAGAGAGGATTTTCTCTCTTCTTTTATTGTGTGTTCCCTTTCTTTGCTGATGTCCCAATACTACAGCCCTGGGTCATTATAGCATGAAATAATGTTCTATTCTAGCCAAATAAAACAGCCAGCCTGTTAGTCAAAAGAGTTTTCTTCGTTTCAAGCATTGGCCAAAGATAGGCATGAATGAATAGCAACCTACGGGTTACCTAATAAGAGCAAACAATGTATAGATGGGAATTATTCAGTTTCAGTCATTCCATGAAAAACAGACTGTGTGTAACTGTGCAAATAAAATTATTCAGTTCGAGCTCATTTCTTCCAGACCAGACATAAACCACAGATTTAATTAAATTTTTAAAGGGCTTTCAGACTTGTGTTTGATTGTTGAATGTTCTGAATTTAACAGAGAAATGACAGTGTAGTGTGATTACTGAGGTATTTGTATTTAACATTGTTCCTAAATAATATATATCATACTTCTCAACTGCCAAGGCTTATTTATGGAACACCAAAAAATTATTAGTAGGGTATCATAAAGATGTGAGATGAATTTCTCCTGCATAAATAACATTTTTCTAAAACTTCAGTTGAATAATTCTATATATTTGATGTCAATAATATAGAAGAGTACAAAATATAATACATAAATTGTGTAGGACAGAAGTGAATTCAGTCCAAAGGAAGGGACTTCTAGGAAGATGATATACTTCTAGGAAGATGATAATGTAGAGCATGAACATGAAGTCGATCGGAGCTTAGTCTGAATCAGGGCCACAGGATCAGACCCATAGTTCTGTTTAGTCCCTTTCTTATCACTATCCTCAATGATAGAAATAAGCACTATTCATTAGGCATTGTTACCTATCTTGAAAAAATGAAGATGGTTTCCGACTGTCCAAATTACTTCACTGATACCCACTTTCAAACATGTATCAAAATATTAAAGAACTATTGTCATGCAGAGACAGCATGATATAATGAACATGGAACTAGTCTGAGAGCTAAGAGACCTTTCTTCTGTTCCTGGCTCTTCTATTTTCTGGCTAAATTACCTTTTAGCAAGCCACATTACTTCTCTGTGCCCTTTGTCTGTATACGTAATCTGTTTAAATTGTAAATTCTTCAGGGCAAGGGTTGACTGTTACTATGTATTTGTGAAGTGGCTAGCATAATGGGACCTGTAGGATCTTCTGGGCACTACTGCAATACAAATAAATAATAATACATTTCAGTTAAAGCAATTTCATTTACCATATTACTAAACTAAACTAAACTGAAAATATTAGTTTTTTTCCTCATTTCAGGTGTCAATTGCTGTTTGTCATATATACCTTTTCTCTCACCGTACTGAGCAGCAACAATTAGAAACATTGCATGGCTTCACCAGAAGCAGTAAGTAAAAGATGTGTTAGTCAAGGCTAGTATATCAGCACCAATCCACTGATTTCCTTTCTATTTTTCTTTGACCAGTGTAGCATGTAAGATTACCTGCCCTGTGGGCGGGTGGCATATGTGTGCATTTAGTGCAAGGAGCTCCTGGCCTTCAGAGACCGCGTACGGGCTTTGGAGGCCAGGGTGGAGGAATTGGAGGAGCTAAGGGAGGCAGAGAAGTATGTTGATGAGGCTTTCCGGGACACTGTAGATTTGTCCCACCTCTGGTCAGACAGCCCCTGTGCTGTTAAGGAGGATGAAAGGCTCAGGGAAGGAGAGCAGTTAACGGGAGCAGAGGGAAACCTTCCCATAGTTGGGACCCTCCTTCCAGATGATGTTGGGGTATCCTCTTACACTTAGGTTACCCCTCCGGGGGAGGGAACTCCAGTCATTAGGAAAAGGCAGGTGTTAGTAATGGGAGATTCGATTATTAGAAACATAGATAGCTGAGTTTGTGATGACCGGGAGAACCGTATGGTGACTTGCCTGCCTGGTGCAAAGGTTGCAGATCTCTTGAGGCATCTAGATAGACTTATGTGTAGTGCTGGGAAGGAGCCAGTGGTCGTGGTACATGTAGGTAACAATGACATAGGGAAGGGTAGGAGAGAGGTCCTGGCTGCTAGGAAAGAGACTGAAATCCAGAACTTCTATGGTAGCATTCTCAGAAATGCTTCCAGTTCCGAGCAGGGCCAGGTAGGCGGGCAGAGCTTCAGAGTCTCAATGCGTGGATGAGACGATGGTGTAGAGAGGAGGGGTTTAGATTTATTAGGAACTGGGGAAACTTTTGGGATGGGGGAACCTATACAGGAAAGATGGGCGCCACCTAAACCAAAGTGGATCCAGACTGCTGGCACTTAACATTAAAAAGGTTGCAGAGCTTTTAAACTAAGAGATGGGTGAAAGCTGATTGCTGCAGAGGAGCACGTGGATCAGACAGAGACTTCTCTTAGAGGAGAGTCTATTGATAGAGATTCTCTAGGTTTTTGTCAGGAGGAGAGGATGGAAGAGGATAAAGTATGGGCCAGATCAGATGAGAAACATTCACATAAAAAAGAATCTGACACATCAGAAAAGAGCAGACAAATAAACAGTGACAAGTTTTTAAAGTGCTTGTACACAAATGCTAGAAGTCTAAATAATAAGATGGGTGAACTAAAGTGCCTCGTGTTAAAGGAGGATATTGATATAATAGGCATCACAGAAACCTGGTGGAGTGGGGACAATCAATGGGACACAATCATTCTGGGGTACAAAATATATCTGAAGGACAGTACAGGTCATGCGCGGGGGGGGAATACTTATCCTGAAAACTGTCAGTTCAATCTACAGGAAGTTTTAGAAACGTTATGCTATAAACTTAAAAAAAATAAAAACTAAAAATAAAAAAGGGAGAAGCTCTAAACGTTAACTACTGGGTTAGCCAGAAACTGCCCTAGCACCTGAACACACAAAATTATTATTAATAATTATTTATATTACTGTAACTTGAAAAGTGTACTACCTGCTTTACAGACATTCGGGAAGACACAGTCCCGGCCCCAAAGAATGTACAAGATACATGAAAAGTGGGAGAACATTATCGACCCCCTGAGCAGGACAGTGATAGTGACGATGAAATGCTAAGGGAGATTAAAGAGGATATCAAAATAAAGAACTCAGTAATAGTGGGAGATTTCAGTTATCCCCATATTGACTGGGTACATGTCACCTCAGGACGAAATGCAGAGACAAAATTTCTTGATACTTTAAATGACTGCTTCTTGGAGCAGCTGGTACAGGAACCCATGAGGGGAGAGACAATTCTCAATTTAGTCCTCAGTGGAGCGCAGGATCTGGTCCAAGAGGTAACTATAACAGGACAGCTTGGAAATAGTGACCATAATATAATAACAATTAACATTCCTGTGGTGGGAAGAACACCTCAACAGCCCAACACTGTGGCATTTAATTTCAGAAAGGGGAACTATGCAAAAATGAAGAGGTTAGTTAAACAGAAATTAAAAGGTACAGTGATTAGAGTGAAATCCCTGCAAGCTGCATGGACATTTTTTAAAGACACCATAATAGAGGCCCAACTGAAATATATACCCCAAATTAAAAATCACAGTAACAACCATGTAAAAGAAGCAGTGAGAGATAAAAAGGCATCTTTTAAAAAGTGGAAGTCAAATTCTAGTGAGGTAAATAGAAAGGCGCATAAACACTGCCAAATTAAGTGTAAAAATGTAATAAGAAAAGCCAAAAAGGAGTTTGAAGAACAGCTAGCCAGAATCTCAAAAGGTAATAACAAAATGTTTTTTAAGTACATCAGAAGCAGGAAGCCTGCTAAACAACCAGTGGGGCCCCTGGACGATTGAGATACAAAAGGAGCACTTAAAGACGATAAAGTCTTTGCGGAGAGACTAACTGAATTCTTTGCTTCAATATTCACTGCTGAGAATGTTAGGGAGATTCCCAAGCCTGAGCCATCCTTTGTAGGTGACAAATCTGAGGAATTGTCACAAATGGAAGTGTCACTAGAGGACGTTTTGGAATTAATTGATAAACTTAACTTATTAATTAATGGATAAACATCACTGGGACCAGACGGCGTTCACCCAAGAGTTCTGAAAGAACTCAAATGTGAAATTGCGGAACTATTAACTATGGTTTGTAACCTGTCCTTTAAATCAGCTTCTGTACCCAATGACTGGAAGATAGCTAATGTAACGCCAATATTTAAAAAGGGTTCTAGAGGTGATCCCGGCAATTATAGACCGGTAAGTCTAATGTCAGTACCGGGCAAATTAGTTGAAACAATAGTAAAGAATAAAATAGTCAGACACATAGAAGAACATAAATTGTTGGGCAAAAGTCAACATGGTTTCTTTAAAGGGAAATCATGTTTTACTAATCTATTAGAGTTCTTTGAAAGGGGTCAACAAACATGTGGACAAGGGGGATCCAGTGGGCATAGTGTACTTAGATTTCCAGAAAACCTTGACAAGGTCACCAAAGCCTCTTACGTAAATTAAGTTGTCATGGAATAAGAGGGAAGATTCTTTCATGGCTTGAGAACCAGTTAAAGACAGGGAACAAAGAGGAGGAATAAATGGTAAATTTTGAGAATGGAGAGGGGTAACTAGTGGTGTTCCCCAAGGGTCAGTCCTAGGACCAATCCTATTCAACTTATTTATAAATGATCTGGAGAAAGGGGCAAACAGTGAGGTGGCAAAGTTTGCAGACGATACTGAACTGCTCAAGATAGTTAAGACCAAAGCAGACTGTAAAGAACTTCAAAAAGATCTCACAAAACTCAGTGATTGGGCAACAAAATGGCAAATGAAATTTAATGATTTCCCTTTACAGAAACCAATGTAAAGTAATGGACATTGGAAAAAATAACCCCAACTATGCATATAATATGATGGGGGCTAATTTAGCTACAATTAATCAGGAAAGAGATCTTGGAGTCATTGTGGATAGTTCTCAGAAGACGTCCACGCAGTGTGCAGCGGCAGTCAAAAAAGCAAACAGGATGTTAGGAATCATTTAAAAAGGGATAGAGAATAAGACGGAGAATACCTTATTGCCCTTATATAAATCCATGGTATGCCCACATATTGAATACTGCGTACAGATGTGGTCTCCTCATCTCAAAAAAGATATACTGGCATTAGAAAAGGTTCAGAGAAGGACAACTAAAATGATTAGGGGTTTGGAATGAGTCCCATATGAGGAGAGATTAAAGAGGCTAGGACTTTTCAGCTTGGAAAAGAGGAGATTAAGGGGGGATATGATAGAGGTATATCAAATAATGAGTGGTGTGTAGAAAGTGAATAAGGAAAAGTTATTTATTTGTTCCCATAATATAAGAACTAGGGGCCACCAAATGAAATTATGGGCAGCAGGTTTAAAACGAATAAAAGGAAGTAGTTCTTCACACAGCACACAGTCAACCTGTGGAACTCCTTGCCAGAGGAGGTTGTGAAGGCTAGGATTATAACAGGGTTTAAAAGAGAACTAGATAAATTCATGGAGGTTAAGTCCCTTAATAGCTATTAGCCAGGATGGGTAAGGAATGGTGTCCCTAGCCTCTGTTTGTCAGAGGATGGAGATGTATGGCAGGAGAGAGATCACTTGATCATTACCTCAAAACGAGACTGAAGGAATGTGAAAGGGGAAGAAAACCCCTAATACCTGGTAAAAGATTCTCACCTCATTCTATTCATGCAATAGTTTAACTTCAAATGGAGGAAAACAGGTTAAGAACCAAGTCACTGCTGTTATGAAATATATTGCATAATGTTCTTAGAAAATTCATTTCTCTTGTTTTTTAAAAATGTGTCAATCCCAAAGTAAATTCATAAATTAGGCTTCTGAACTATGTGTGGAAATTTACTGGGTTTTGAAAGACATCTAATTTCTAAGATTTTGAATTGTTTTAGAAAGTGCACCACCTATCAATAATATTCTTGTATAACTTCCAACTCAGCTTTGTTTGTTTTTGTCTATTTCAGTAAATAAAGATCTGTTGTTCCATTTGATCCAAGATAACATCAGAAATACTGAATTATGAACGGGAGGTGATGGTAAAAGATTATTTAAGAACATTCATGCAGGGTACCATCAATTTCCTGCAATTATATAGCTTCTGTCTGTAATCTTACCAGATTTTATAATTTAAGTCGTGATAGGCCTGGGCAATACGTTTATTAGACTTCCAAGGAAAGCACAGATACTGGATGAATTCCATAGTGGCTCATCACACACTGTTCCCTGTGATTCAGTACTGAACCAATGCCCCAGGATGGTGTTAGCAGATGACAGTACTGCTGGAGGTATTGTCTTTCAGATGAACCAGAACGCTAAGATCCTGACCATCTGTGGTTATTAAAGATCAAAAGGGTATTTTTTGTAAGAATAGGGAAGCTAACCCCAGTATCTAGGCCAATTTCACTTGTGATTCAGATGGCAACAGGAATTTCCATTTTCTGCTGTGAGCTTTTGTGTATCATAGCTGGGTGCTGCTCAGCAGCCGCTGTGTTCAACACTGATTATGGCAACATTTCAGTGTTGGTGAGTGATTCCTTACCTAAGCAGTGTTGAACACTTTGGGATCCTTCTGGCTGAAATGTGTTACAGACATATAAATGTTTAGTAATCACAAAATGCCTGTAGAAGTATTGAGTGTTGCATGGTGGTAACTGAAAAGCTTCCCTTGCTGCTTTAGACATAGTGAGAATCTGAGTTTCTTTGCAAACAAGGTTTCACTCAGAATTTTTTGAAAAGCTAGACAGAGGACGTCAGAGTCAGCACCAGTTCTTATTTCTTCAGAAAGGCAACCCTTTTAAAAGCCCAGTCCCCAGGAAGATACTGCACCAGCAGTGAGGCACAGGAGAAGCTTGTGGGGCAAAAAAGTTTTCCTTCCCCTTACCTGCCCATGCCACCAGCACAGGGACCAAGCCGGAAACAGTGGGTCAGCAAGTCATATGGATTGTTATTACATGGTGATTATGGTGGAAGTAAATACTTGAGAGGTAGGCAAGGGTTAAAGTCAAGATAAAACAAAAGATAATAGCAGAAGCAATTAAAATAGAATATAGACAAGGGTAAGAATATGAATAGTCAAAGGCGAAAAAATAATTGGAACTAACAAGCCATTTGGAGTTATCACCCCAATCACTTTGTATGTTGTAACCCTTCTCCTCTGTTCCCCCACTTTTCATGCATCTTGTACATGCTTTGGGGCAGGGACTGTGTCTTCCTGAATGTCTGTAAAGCAGGCAGTACACTTTACAAGTTACTGTAATATAAATAATTACTAATAATAATTTTCTGTGTTCGGGTGCTAGGGCAGTTTCTGGCTAACCCAGTAGTTAACGTTCAGAGCTCCCCCCCCCTTTTTTTTTTTTTTTTTAAGTTTATAGCATAACGTTTCTAAAACTTCCTGTAGATTGAACTGACAGTTTTCAGGATAAGTATCATCTTGTGTTTTTCTTTTCTTCGCATCTTTTTAATGACATTGTCATGTAATATGATGATTTTGTGAGTGGTTTTGCTAACTCATTCATCAGAGTAATCAATAGAAGAAATAAGCCATATGGATTGTAGTCCATTTGTATTGGATGGGACAGATGGCATTATTGATAGATGGAAATATTCCAAATATTTATTGTATAATGATATAACAGTGACTCTGGCTGCAAAATTTTATTAATTTAATCTGTTTAAGTACTTTACTCAGTAAGGGTTGAATTGTGTCTTTTAGGCTGTTCTCACTGTGTGGTGTCAAGCTTCTTTGCCCCAAGGGGAACTCCAGGAGGAACTGCTTGCAGGAGTCCCCACAGCACAAAGGGAGTAAACCCAATGATACCCCCTTTCAACTGGTGCACTATACTCCTCCCTGAGTGCCCAGCCAGCTCAGCTGGGTGGTCTAGCAAAGCCATGGCCCCACTTTCTTTCCATCTGTCCCCATTCACTTTGGGGGCTCTTGTTCCCAAAGGATGCATTAAGGTGTGCAGTTTAGGTGTGCATTAAGGTAGTTTTCAACAATTCCTTGTGCCTCCAAAACATGGTGCAGCTACAGTGTAGGTGGGTACAGTTGGGCCAATAAGAATATATTGATTCTGATCATCTCTGGGTGAGAATTAAGGCTTTAAATGTGTTTTTCTTTCTTTTCCTAAAGTTTAGGGTTGGAAGAGACCTCATTAGGTGATCTAGTCCAACCCCCTGTTCAAAGCAGGACCAACCCCAACTAAATCATCCCAGCCAGGGCTTTGTCAAGCCAGGCCTTAAAAACCTCCAAGGACAGAGATTCCACCACCTCCTTAGGTAACCCATTTCAGTGCTTCACCACCCTCCTAGTGAAATAGTTTTCCTAATATCCAACCTAGACCTCCCCCACTGCAACTTGAGACCATTGCTCCTTGTTCTGTCATCTGCCACCACTGAGAACAGCCTAGCTCCATCCTCTTTGGAAAACCCCTTCAGGTAGTTGAAGGCTGCTATCAAATCCCCCCTCACTCTTCTCTTCTGCAGACTAAATAACCCCAGTTCCCTCATCCTCTTCTCATAAGTCATGTGCCCCAGCTCCCTAATCATTTTTGTTGCCCTCTACTGGACTCTCTCCAATTTGTCTACATCCTTTCTGCAGTGGAGGGCCCAAAACCGGACACACTACTCCAGATGTGGCCTCATCAGTGCCGAATAGAGGGGAATAATCACTTCCCTTGATCTGCTGGCAATGCTCATACTAATGCAGCCCAATATGCCATTAGCCTTCTTGGCAAGAAGGGCACACTTTTGACTCATATCCAGCTTCTCGTCCACTGGAATCCCCAGGTCCTTTCTGCAGAACTGCCGCTTAGCCAGTCGGTCCCGAGCCTGTAGCAGGGATTCTTCCGTCCTAAGTGCAGGACTCCACACTTGTCCTTGTTGAACCTCATCATATTTCTTTTGGCCCAATCCTCCAATTTGTCTAGGTCACTCTGGACTCTATCCCTATCCTATCCCTACCTCTCCCCCTATCTTAGTATCATCTGCGAACTTGCTGAGGTTGCAATCCATCCCATCATCTAGATCATTAATGAAGATATTGAACAAAATCAGCACTAGGACCGACCCTTGGGACACTCCGCTTGATACTGGCTGCTAACTAGACATCAAGCCGTTGATTACTACCCGTTGAGCCCAACGATCTAGTCAGCTTTCTATCCACCTTATAGTTCATACAACCAATCCATACTTCTTTAACTTGCAGCAATACTGTGGGAGACCATATCAAAAGCTTTGCTAACGTCAAGATATATCCATGTCCACTGCTTTCCCCATATCCACAGAGCCAGTTATCTCATCATAGAAGGCAATCAGGTTGGTCAGGCATGACTTGCCCTTGGTGAATCCATGTTGACTGTTCCTGATCACCTTCCTCTCCTCCAAGTGCTTCAAAATGGATTCCTTGAGGACCTGCTCCATGATTTTCCCAAGGACTGAGGTGAGGCTGACTGGTCTGTAGTTCCCCGAATTCTCCTTCTTCCGTTTTTTAAAGATGGGCATTATATTTGCCTTTTTCCAATCATCCAGGACCTGCCCCGATTTCCATGAGTTTTCAAAGATAATGGCTCTGCAATCACATCAGCCAACTCAGCACCCTCAGATGCATTAGATCCAGCCCCATGGACTAGTGCATGTCCAGCTTTTCTAAATAGTCCTTAACCTGTTCTTTCACCACTGAGGGCTGCTCACCTCCTCCCCATACTGTGCTGCCCAGTGCAGCAGTCTTGGAGCTGACCTTGTCTGTGAAGACGGAGGCAAAAAAAGCATTAAGTACTTCAGCTTTATCCACATCATCTGTCACTAAGTTGTCTCCCCCATTCAGTAAGGGTCCCACACTTTCCCGACCTCCTTCTTGTTACTAACATACCTGTAGAAATCCTTCTTGTTACCCTTCACATCCCTTGCTAGCTGCAACTCCAATTGTGCTTTGGCCTTCCTGATTACACCCCTGCATGCTCGAGCAATATTTTTATACTCCTCCCTAGTCATCTGTCCAAGTTTCCATTTTTTGTAAGCTTCCTTTTTGTGTTTAAGATCACAGAAGATTTCTGTTAAGCCACGCCTAGTTGGATTTCATCTATGAGTTAAGGGTACTCTAAGGCCTTTGACTACTTTTGAAATGTT
Organism: Malaclemys terrapin pileata; assembly: GCF_027887155.1. Lineage (NCBI taxonomy): Eukaryota > Metazoa > Chordata > Testudines > Emydidae > Malaclemys > Malaclemys terrapin. Next base: position 99,594,378 of record NC_071508.1, read on the forward strand.
GTTCCCCACAAATAGTAGCTGGATAGTGAAAGTGGTTTTCATCTCTTATTCAGATTTGATGGTGTATACAAAACTTCAGGTGGTAGGTTTGCCAAAACTGTACAGAATTTTATCTCTTTTTCTTTTCCTTGTCCTAAAAAAGGAAATATTTGTTTAAACATTTAATATATGTGGTGATGTTGAGGGCATTTTTTTTTACTTTTACAGGATTTAAATTTAGTTTTTAAACTTCATTCTAAACTTTGAGTAACAAGTGAGAATTTCCAGATGGTTACATGCATTTTGTGTGATAATGAAGCAATAGTGAATGGGGAGTTTGGGGAAATGGATGAAACAGAGATCAGAGAGAACTGGAAAGATCAGAACAAATTTCCATGACAAGATGTGGAATAAATGTGAACTTTATAGAATAAGATAACATTTAACATCATAGCAAGATCTATTGCTAATTCTAACACCAGTTAGTCTACTTCCATTGATTCAAGCAGTTCATTTTATATTTTCATTTTCTTTCTATAAATTATGATATTATGGTTGAATGTGTTAGTTCCATGTTGAATTAATTCTTTTACTTTGACTATTCCCAGCATGTCCATCATCATCATCAATATCAATGAACTTTGCATTGAAAAATCCAGTTAGTGGCATCAAAAAGTATACGCATGCTAGGTGTTTTTGCCAGATTTGGATTTGGCAAAACAAAATTTCAGGCATGGACTGCTTATCTCACTCCATTAAATACTTTCCAACAAAGACAGTAAAAAATTAAAAACATACTCCATCCTCAGCACACAGGGAGGATTGCAGCATATTGCAGCAATTAAAAGACAGTAACATTGGATTTACTGCCTTTGTGCTGTGGGGGAGTCCTACAAAGAGTACCCCAAATGCTTTTTTATGGCACTCATTCAGTGTGAGTGGTTGTGAGAGCCGATGATTGCTTCAAACCCAGAAATAAGTGCTACTAATTACTTTTACTCTGCCAGATATACCGGTTGGGTTACTGACAATATGCATCTTAATGGCACATCATGTAGAAGTTGAGGAAAGAGATTTGCCATATTTTATCCGATGGATATCATGTCTATGTACCTTGCTTATTTTAAATTTTGGGCAAAACTTTCAAACCTGGTTGTGTAAACTAACTCCTTAATACCCAAGTGTGGGTTCCTAAATAAAGGTGGCCTGATTTTCAGAAGTGTTGAGCACCAACAAATCCCATTGAATTCGATGGGTGCTCCAGGATTTATGAAAATCAAGCCACTTTTATTAAGGTGCCTAAATATGGATTTAGGACTGTAACTTTAAGTGCCCAAATGTGAATCTTTTGGCCATGGAGCCAGATTTACAAAGTATTTAGGCACCTAAAGATGCAAATAGTTATTTAGTGGGATTTTCAAAAAAACACCTAAGCAGGTTAGTAACCTAATTCCATTGGCTTCCATGGGATTTAGGCACCTAACATGCTTAGGGACTTTCGAAAATTGCTACATAACCCTATTATTCTGCCACTGAGGCTGTAGTCATGAGTCAGAACCTAAAATAGGAAACCAAGGGAAAGGCTCCCAGGAAACTACCTTCTTTACAGGCCAATCTTCATCTTTAAGATCTTTCAATTTCTTTGTAAATCTGGCCCTTGGTATTTTAGTATATTGGCAGTCGTTAATTTGAATACAATTTAAATGGCCATGGCTATTTATCCTAGTAAGAACAGAAAGAGGTTATATTCAAACACTGGACAACAGGGACTACTCCTGCTAAAAAGAATTGGACAGAGGCTTGAGATCCTCTTTATCCATGGAGTAGATTACCTTTTAGCTTAAAGAGGACATGGAAACTTTTGAAGAAAAATGGACTCCACTGTGAGATTCTAGATCTGTGTGGATGGATATGTACTCTTTCACTATTCAGAGTAGATGCTATAAAGCTATAATAGACAAGGAAAATGTGTTTGTATACATATTTTAGTGCATGTACTTATTTATATTTTATATTAATATTTATAATAAGATATATAAACCATTATTTGAAATTATGCCATATACTTTGACCTATAGGCCATTGTATAGGAAATGCTAGTTAAAGTCACCCCCTTCTTCACTTGGTAATTACAAAGAGAATAATTGAAATATAAGATACAGAATTTAATGAACATTATAAAGATGTAAAATGACAGGTACATTAAACTCTGCTACATTTACATTGCTGAAAAGATCTCCTACATATTAATTAATATAATTGGTCATATTATCAAAAGAAAATTAATAATTTTGAAAAATATTGCCATAAACCAATATCAAAAATTCAATAGTCTGAAAAGGCGTCTTTCTGTGTCCTCCTTCTCTCACATCAGGTTTATGATATTTATTTTGCAGCTAGATGATGTTTTGAATGTTCCATTTGAGATATTAAAACAGGTCTTTTTTTACAGCCCATGTTAAGAACATGCAGTGCATTCAAACAGCACAGTAGCAGTGGGTCTTTCATCTTGTGCCTAGTGTATATCATTTCCCCAGGGTTAGGATTAAACAAAGCTTTTGTATTCATTTGAAGTAATTGTAATAAGAATATTTAACACGGGTCAGATGCAGATAGTGGAACTCTGGAGGACCTTGGAAATATTCTGGCTTTTTGACACTTGCCCACAGTGGGATGTGAAAGGATTACCACTATTTTTTTTATTTTATATTTGTAAGGAGGGAGATTATAATATTCTGTTTGTAAAAATAATTAAATTTATATAGACTGGTGCATTTAAAACAGAATATAATTAACAAAGAGAACAGTGAAACAGTTTGTGTGGTCTTAACTAAAACCTTTATTACAAATTAAATGTATGTGTATGCGAATAAAAAACCATTACAGAGTAATTAATGTTCTAATAAGCATGGATGAAGATTATCTTTAAAACACATTTTATTCATTCTGAACATAAATGTAAAATAGTTATAGTCGTGTGTTTGTGTCTGTTTACTTACTTCATAGGAATATATCAAGCCAGACTACAGCTGGTGTAAATCAGCATCCTTCTGTTGTAGTCAATGGAGTATGTTGATTTACACCAGTTGAGGATCTGGCCCATATTCTTTATTATCTAATTAGAATAGAGGCAAAGAATTTAGTGTCCAAATTAGACACAGTGAAGAATTGCCCGTCGAGTTGTTCAGAGTGGTAAACAGCCTGGTTCATCAAGACTGACTGTTTTTCCCCTGCAGCAGTCTCTTTATCTGAGTGCTTTGAGTGATTTTCCATCTTCTTTGCAGAGGAGATTAGTTGTGTTTTAAGCCTGTCACTTTTGCACTAAACAAGGGGTCATGAATGCATCCACTGTCCTGGATGGGTGAGACAATATCTTTGCCCTGTGACAACCTCTAGTCAGATTCCATACCTGTCATGTCTTGTGGAGGCCATTAGGAACTTTTTCTCATTAGTTGGGCCCCTGTTATCAGTGCTTTCTTAAGGAAGGCAGAATGCTGGTCTGTTTAAAAAGTGCTGAAAATGCAACCTTTGCTTGAAAAACGACCTCATGAAATTGGAGACCTAATTACACACAGTCATACATCATCTCAAACCTCCCTGTTAGAGGAAAGATCAAGAAAGTAGTTGGATAATCAACCTCAGTGGCCTCTGCATGGAACAGGGTTCGTTGTTACCTTCAGTCTAGGGACTTGTCCTAACAGAGTGTGTAGTTAGCATTAGTTTGTGCAATAAGCACTCTTCAACTGACAGATGAAAGACCGTATCAGATATATTTGCAGCTTTTGCTATCCTTAATCATAAAACACTACTAAGCAAACTGTAAGTGGTTCCACTCCTTTATTTCCGGTATAGAAGGTTTCATTTGGTGGTGATATGGGGGCCAAAAGGCTCTCTCCTATAGAGTCCCGTAGGAATCTGTTTTATCACTGCTGCTGTACTATGGTTTAACAGGGTAGGACTTTATCAGATCAACAGGAAAATAAAATTCAGAGCCCAAGATCCCTCAGTAAGAATGGTCTGTCTTCAGTATTAAGGCTGCAGTCTGGGAATCCAGGAATAACCAAGGATCCAAAAGGACAACCACTGTTGCAAACTCCACAAACAGAAAGTGCATTTTTATTAACCAATGACCCTGCATTTAATAGCATGAACTGCATAGTAGCGTCCCTTTTGAAAGCTCCAGAGAAGACACTTTCAACAAGACCACTGGGTCTGATATCAAACGCTAAATACCTGGTCTACATCTAGAAAATGGTCTCTTCCTTATGAATCCTCTCATACTCATCCCACAAATAGCCAAGAACCCACCTCTCAGGAGCCAGTCAACTACCACAGTGGGCCTCACATCCCAACTCTAATGGCAGTACCCTTATAGCCACCACTCAGTAGCCATTGATGAGTTGCATCAGCTGTAGTGGAACAAACAAATAATATCCTCTAGGGCAGGAACCAAAGCCCTTCTACTGTGTGTGAACAACAAATTGCCCTTAAACCCCACAATGAAATAGGAGAATACAAACTAGAACTCTCCCCTCAAATCCCAATCAAAGCCCACCACCCAAAACAAATCACCGTTCAAGTGCAGACCTTATGGCTCTCTCATTTCTACTGGAGTGGGAAGTTGCTACATAACCCTATTATTACTCTGCCACTGAGGCTGTAGTCATGAGTCAGAACCTAAACTAGGAAACCAAGGGAAAGGCTCCCAGGAAAGTACCTTCTCCACAGGAAAATTCTTCCAGCCTAATTTATAGTACAATCCAAGGTATCCTACTGTACTCCAGTACCCTATTATAATCTCAGGTTCCTCTGTTCTGGCCATAATATAAAATGTCTTTCCCTTCTGTCTTATCATATGGGCCAAAAAATATAACTCCATATCTTCACCAATCTACTTACTCATAAATGTCAAAACAAAACAAAATCTTTGTCCTTTTCTCTACTCCACTTTCAAGCTAGTACTCATAGTGACATGAATGTGAACTAACATTAATTTTATGCCACTTTAAACTTCTGCACATCAGACAGTGCTAACTGTTGACCCAGTAACATGTATGCCAGCTCAGCAGTGAATAATTACTTTAACTTCCTCTCTGTTGTTGTTCTTTGCCATGAAGCAGAATAAATGCTTTCAGCTAGTGTGGTACATTCTTGTACATCCCTGTCAATCTTCTAGTTGTAATTTTTCAAACAAAGCTGGAAACAAACTTGAAACCTGGTTTTAGTTTCGTCTGGGACATGTATTAATGATAAATATTGTGGAGGTGTTTTTGAGTAGGTCTTGCACCAGTAAAATTTTTTGTTGAAACATCCAGGATAATCTTCTATGATTGACTACAAAAAGCATTTGTGCATATAGATAAACCATATACCTCAAAATAAAAAGAAATCTAAAGCCACATAGTTTAGAAAATGAAAGAAAAGAATATTAAGTATTTACTGACAAAAATATTAATTGCCAACATTTTTCAATTCTTGATCTGTAGTTTTGGTAATATTTTTATTAGCTTTTAAAATGTGTCCTTTACTGTTTCTGAGCACATTTTGTATGTAGTTAGATGTCCATATACAATATAGCTACACATGTAGTGAGTGTGTATGTCTCTGTGTATTGATATTGTGTGTACTCAATGTATTTTTAAAAATATCTTAGTGTAACAAATGGTAAGAAGTATGTATCTGTTAACAAATCCAGACTCTGTTGGATCAACTTCTGAAGTGAGTTCCAGCGTCAAGGACCCTGTGCTGAATATATCCTGCTGCAACCTCTCCAGATGCCCAAATATATGAACTGTTATCAGCTGGTCTCAACTGCAATGGCACAGCCTAGCACTGCCTTCCAGTCTCTCAGAAGCTAGGGTCCAAACTATATAGGACTTCAATGACTAATACCGACATGTTGAATTGCACCTGGAAATGAATAAGAAGCTAGTGTAGTCCATGCAGGACTAGTGTAATTTGCTCCGTCTCCCTATAGCTGACCTTTCTATGCCATCAGGGTATTATATTCTGCTTTAGATGTAGCTCCCTACATGCTATAAACAAAGCAAAAACAGAGAAATGGGATTAAGATTGATTAATTGTGACAACTTGCAATGCAAATCCTCGAAAGCAAGGAACTGCCAATTTATGAGACTCTTCTTAACTGCACATCCACGCAACATGTTACCAATGGCAGTGGCCTACTCTATGGGTAAAATACTGACCCCACTGAAGTCTATGGGGGTCTTGCCATTGACTTCAGTGCAGCCAAGATTTTAACCTATATCCCTACAATGAACTTCTTTCTGCCTCCAACAAATAAGTAAACACACACCATATTAACCTTCCTTACTATATAACACAAAAGCTTAATTACAACCTCAGCAACATTAGCGTTGACATGTTCACAGGCTAAGTGGGTGGTATATAATGTATTCTGGAGGAAGTATGGAGTCGTAATTAAGGTTTTGTGTTTGAAAATAAACCCCACAGCTCAAGTGTGTTCAAGACTTCAGATGCAAAGCAGACTTGCAAAGACAACTTATAGCAATACCTGACATTTCCACTGTGAATCTTAAAGTAAGCCATTTTAATGGCCATGGAAGAGATTTTGGCCATTAAATTTTCTTTTGTCCCTATTTGAATATACCTCCTCAACTGCTTTTCATCAGGTAGAATATTTCCACCTTTAACATCCTTCATTCAGTTACTCTCTTTCCAAAAGGGCTTATTTTTGACACTGCACATGAAGTATAAAACCCTCAAGAGTGACAGTCTGTGATCATGTTTCATGTGGCAGACTTCATTTGCTTTCAGTTTATATTGCTATCAATTTATGACTTTGTTCCTTGAATAGGAATCTTTTTTCCACATTGTAACTGATATATTGAATGATGTATGTTTGAGACGTATTTCAAGGAACCTTAACTTTAATCATTAACTGGTTTTATCTTGGCTCAAGAACCTTCATTTTGGCAAGAGAAAAGTTAATATTTTTAAACCAAAGAAAATAGCTTTTCAATATATAATTATTTTCTTATCAATTTCACATTTTCATGCCCTTCTGATCATCTGGCATATAGTGCTTGACTTTACATTTAGCTCTGCAGGAACTGCTTTAAACATTATTATTACAAAGAAAGAAATCAGAAATCAAAGTGAATTCTTAGTACAATACTGAGGTATAGGAAGGTGTAATTGCTGTAACAGCAGCCTGCATTATACTATAGAACTAACTCACAGCTTGATAGAAAGTCCCTGCTGGGGAGGAAATGTAGGGGAACTGGCAGAGTTTTGCTACATCTGCTCCCTGCTGCTAGTAAGCTTTAACCTGTTTCATTTTTATTATGCTTACTGTTTAGATATTTTGCTTCCAAAATTATTTCCGTAGCTATGAGAACACATAAAAGGAAGCACAACATAGGGCTGTTTAAAAATTTAAAACTATCAGCAAGGGAGATTAAAGGCCATGATGAGTAAGATGGTTGCCTTCTCAGTATGGGTGTTTAGAGATCAGGCACAGAGGCGCTGGTGGAAAGACAGAATAAGCAGTGGGTAGGACATAAAGCCCACTCTACATTTTCAATGCTTTGCAAAGGATGCATTCATTTGCATAGTATCAGTAACTATTATTTCTTCCTTTGTGTTGTTGAAGTACAGATTCATTCATAGCGATACGGTACTAAATGAAAAGAAGCAATCACCTAAGATTTTGCTTCTCTTAGAACTCTAGCTCACTGCTATAAATTCATCAAAATTATTAAACTCTTATTTGTTACACCTTTTGATAAATCAGTTGACTTAGAAGTGGCTTATTCCTAATGTTACATGATTCTGCTCTGTGTGCAATTTATCAGACTCTAAAGAGTGAACTTCTTCAAATGTCACCAGTTTAAATAAACACTCTCAAGTATTGTGTACAGGAAATCTGGTATAATCAGTACTCTCAATTAAAGTTATTTTCATCTTAAAGTATAAGAAATTTCCTTGTATACTTTCCATTGTTATTCTGTGACTTTTTTCCCTAGGTTGATGTCCAGCAATGTAAAAATCTTGTCATGCTCTCATGCTGATATACATTGTGTCCTCTGACTATAAAATGTGTTTTGAAAAGAAATTGAAATGAGTAAAATTAAATGGCTAGTTGAAAAAATCACAGACAATAGGGTTCTGGAGCCTTTGTCACTAGATAATGAGACAGAAAAAAAAGTATGATCCTTAACTGATAAATTAAGCAAAAGGGAATTCCATCTGAAATTATGTATGGCTTCGGGATTATGTACACAGAGGATTTTTTTTTTTAATGGAAACAGGCAGGTGGGTAACTTTGGGGTTTTTTTTTTCTTGTTTACTTTTTGTAATTTACTATAATAAAATATTTATGTGAATTTAGTGTTCAAGAAAGCTGCCTGATTGACCGCCCTAAAAGCAGGAGCCTTGTATAACACAGGTATTATGATCTGTCCATACAGTCTTTCCAAAGTTCTTAGAGTTTTCAGTTACTTATTCGTTCTAGAGATATGGGTTCAACACTAGCTATATCAGAAGTGAGATGCGATTCTGGTCTCTGTTGTGTTCTCAGTGGATATTTGTTTATGTCACACAACCTAAATATAGTTAGCACCCAGCCTCTTAAATTTCTCAAATAAATTATATTTAAAAATCCAAAGATATAAAACAATGTAGAAGAGAACCAGAACTAGAAATCAAATGTTACGCACCAATCTTGGTATCCCTTATATTAAAAGTACACCAGAAAGATTTCTGTATAATTTATGCCTTAAATGTCAATGAGGCCTACTGTACATCACAGAATCATCAAATAATTTAATACAATTAATACTTATTGTATTAATAAGTTAATACAATCTCTGCTCATGGAAGTCTTAACAGCTAGAATAACTGACGGTGATGCATTAGCACAGTTGTGTCTAAAAACCTGTACCATACTTGGGTATAACAGTTCAGTGTCTAACCACTTTCGGTCGTCATGAGCGTCTACATTTGCTTAACTTTTTAAAAAAATCCTCTGAGGAAAAAGTGTGTATAATACTGAATATTCAGATCAGAATTATCTGTAGGACTTTAGTCACTATGGTCCCAGTCCTATAAAGACTTACACAGGTGCATAACTTTATACACTGTGAATAGCCCCATTGATTTTGGAACTCCTCACAGTGCATGTAGTTGAGCACAAATGTAAGTCTTTGCAGGATGAGGCCTAAGGGGGCATCTTTAGTTAATTCTTTGGTGAGTTGCTTTTGACGTGCTTGGTTGACTACAGAAGAAGTTTAGGTGGTCTGTCCTCATGACAAGCCCTGACTCTAACCAGTTGTATCCCTCACTCCCATATAACCCAATTCCCTTACATTCCTTTTGTGCGTAATTGGAGTTGCACTCGTATACACTCAAAAATGTCTTAAGTTAAACTGACCATCTTTCATCTGTAAAAAGCAACAGAGGGTCCTGTGGCACCTTTGAGACTAACAGAAGTATTGGGAGCATAAGCTTTCGTGGGTAAGAACCTCACTTCTTCAGATGCAAGTAAGATGACTTCAGATGACTTGCATCTGAAGAAGTGAGGTTCTTACCCAGAAAGCTTATGTTCCCAATACTTCTGTTAGTCTTAAAGGTGCCACAGGACCCTCTGTTGCTTTTTACAGATTCAGACTAACACGGCTACCCCTCTGATACTTGACATCTTTCATCTGATTGCTAACTTCACAGCACCACCATAGAGTTTTACACCATGATTATGCATAGAGCCTCATTTGGAAGTACTGAAACCAATGTGAGACAGTCACCTATATTCCTTTAAAAATCTTGCCCTAAGTTTCCAAGCCAATTTTTGACCACTTCCCCTGTTTTTAAAAATGCATGCAAAAGACCCACACAAACATCAGGGGAAACTGTCTATAAATTGTACAGGTAGTGAAAGAAGCCATTCAGAATGTGCTATCAAATGCACAGAGTAAACAAACTGAAAAAATAGAGGCCCTTTTTGTCTAGTCTTTATCAATTACAGTAACACTGAGTGTTACTTTTAATAACAGTAAATACATAAGGCCCCCATCCTCCAGTTGACCCTCCACAAGAGGGCTGCAGAACCCATACAGAGCCTCACTAAAGTCCAAGTACACACCACTCTGTGCAACACATTGCAGAATTAGGGTGCAAAATTTCAGACAGAAACATGATTTTTAAATAACAAAGTCCTTTTTGCTTCCATAATAAATACTAAAGCTTTTAAAAGACCATTTTAATCTACCCATCTTGGATACTGCCTTTAAATTGTGGGGGGGTTTTAAGTACACAACAAATAACCTGTGTAATTTCAGAAAGGAATTCAAAATACCGGGCTGTATTATTTCTTGTAGTTCACAACAGTAAGCTTTGGAAAGAAAAGATTCTTCACACTTAATTTTATCACTGTGAAAGACTGGACCTGCCAGATTTACCCACTGAAATCAATAGAGTTACACCAGAGATGTTTGACAAACTAGAATGCTGAAAAAAAGGTTTACTTCTGTCTTACTATCCTCAGGAATTAACTTTTTATTTCTCTGCAGTTTTCCTAGTGGAATCTCCACTTATAAAAGTCGTAAACCTATTGTTCTAGGAGACTGTAGCAAAGCTTAAACTAGATCTCTGGAGTTTGGTACAATCTGTTTTATGCAGACAGTGTAAAGGAAATTTTAAATGTATTATTTAAAGGCACATTAATCTTGCCACTGTAATGGTGTAATAATATATACCAGAGAAGGTTTGCATAAACTAAACTTCTAAAAGAAACATAACCGTTTTTGTTCTCTAAGTCAGTTCTTTGTGGAACTAGCAGTTACGCATATATTTCTCTCTCTCAAAATGTAGTCATATCCCATATTCACTCATGAAATTACTAAACCTTAACCTCCACACATACAACAAAAGGATATCTTTGTAATGTACTTATAGGAAGAAACCCAAACAAGCAAATATATGTAATAAATGTTAATATGTAAAATATGTATCTTTTTCCAAATAATTTTTTTCATTAGGTAAAATACTATATTGGATTGAAAACATGCTTGTCAAATCTGAATATTTTTAACTCCCTCTTTCATTTGGAAGTGGTGGGCTTTTTCAGTTTTTTAATTAAAAAGAACTTTAACGATTAGCAAGACTTATTTTAATTTAAACATTTTTGAGTGTCACATTCTTAAGTTAATTTACATCTCTTACAGTGCAATGTTTTTAATTTAGGTATGTTCACTGCAATGACTTCCACTCTGTTTTGTAATATTACAATACCCAATTAGGCATTCATTGGAATAAGTGATGTACATGAAGAGTGAAAACAGAATGAATAAGTGTGTACATGAAGAGTGAAAACAGAATGAAATCAAATTAACCATCTCCCTCAGAGCCCCATCAGCAGTCAAAAGGAAAGGATCATGAACAGACTGTGGGGGATGTAACATGGTGCCCAGAAGGCAGAAGGGGTGGGCGATGCAAGAGCACACCTGGGGCAAGAGAGTGACTGCCCCACTCTACCTCAGATCTGCCACCTTCCTATTGGCTGGGGATGGGTGACTGGGCTAGCAAGTTGATCTTGCATGTACTCCGTGCCCTCCCCCAACATACACACACTTAAACTCTCCCAAGCTTTTCAAATGCATCTTGTCCCATGTAGCTTAACCACTCTCCCTCCCTTTAGTTGAAGCATGGAAGCTGTGTTTTTAGATTTACCCAATGGCCTGTTACAGGATCAGTAAGGAATTTTTCCCCATTAAACCAAATTGACACGGTCCAGTGGTTTTTTTCACCTTCTTCGCCACATCATGGAGGCACAGCTGGGTGGAAAGCAATAGGACTTGTAAGTTTAATATTAGGAAAAGTAAAACTGATTAGCTTGTCACATTTAGTGACTGGTGTCAAGTGCGTATAAAGGCTAAAAAGGACACTTCCAGAAATAAATGAGACCTGGAATTTCACTGGTAGACCTTATGCCTATAGGAGAAGGGGAGACCTGAAGTCTTCACAGACTGAGGTCTTCCATTGGCAACTTCTGTCACGCCATGACAGGTATACATAGAGCTATTTGTTATATGGTGAGCACCTTGTAACCCCCAACTGTAACCCGTTAAATGCCTGGTACCGTCCCTCATCCCAGTGTTATATTAATAAATTTGCAGCCTGCCACTTAAATCCATCTCATGTTTCTGTAGTTCTTTTGCTTGCATGTTCTGATCAAGTGAGGCATACAAACTTAAGGCATATAAGTGCTTTGACAGAAAGAAAACTCAGGAAAGCATTTGTGTCTGAGCATATAGCAGTTCTGTTTTAAAGCACCATTTTATTGTTAATGTGGAAAGGTAGCCAGGTACAGGTTAATTATATGTTTAAAAATCAGGGAGAAACTGCGGTTGTGAACTTTCCTTCATTTGGCAAGAAGTAGTGAGAGATTTTTTTATATTAAATGTTTTGATACAAAGGTCAGTTCAATAACCTCCTACCCTGAGCATCTTTACAGACTCAGACCCCAGTTCAGCAAGCTCCTTAAACATGTAAATAAATTTAAGCACAGTGAATATTCCCATTTACTTGATGTGCTTAAGTATCTTGGTGAATCAGGGACCCCATACAATTACTTACCTGTTGTTTCCCAATCCAGTATAACCAACTCACATTTTAAAAATTAATATAACTAGATTGTAAATAACTTTTAAAAATTGTCAATTTTACCTTAAATCGTCCTGGCTCCTTATATACTGTATTCCCTGGCACTTCCTGATACTATAAGAAATACCTTGTATGCTGCAGATATTAAAGGAAGGGTATTCATTTATTTAAGGCTGTTTAGAAGTAACAACTTTGGCTCTCTTTTTCAAACAAATAGAACATCTCTGTTCTTCAAAAATGACAGTGCTTTTTTTGAAAATAAGTTGGGAGAGGTCATTGTTTAAAGAGCCAGTAACAGACAATGGAATAACAAGAGCCAGTAACAGACAATGGAATATAAGAAAGATCTTTAGTTCCCAGCAGCTCCATCGCTTGTGCTATGTTAAGTTAAAGGTTAGGGGTGCTGCAAAATGCAAGTTTATGAGTAGGGTCCAACCAAATTCACAGCCATGAAAAATGTGTCACGGACCGTGAAATAAATCCTGAAGGGAAGTGGGAGGGGCAGGGCTGAGGGCACCTCAGCCAGTGGCCCCTACTGTTCCCCAGGCTCCAGCTGCTACTCCCTGGACTGGGGAGGGAGGGAACTTACTCTTCCCTGCACAGCTGCTCTCAGGGGGAGATCAGACCCACCTCTGGGTACCTCCCCTGCTGCATGAAGCTCAGTGGCTGGGCAGCAGCTCCAGAGCTTCCTGCAGCCAGAGGAGGCTTCCCGAGGTGGAGGTGGGTCCAGTCTTCCCCGTGCTGCTGGGAGTGCCCCAGCCGCGGAGCTTCCTGCAGCCAGAGGAGGTACCCAGAGGTGGGTCTGATTTCCCCCCAAGAGCAGCTGTGTAGGGTTAGGACAAGTCCTGTCCATCCCTAGCCCGGATAGGACTAGCAGCTAGGAGCCCCCAGCTGCGGCGCTCCCAGCAGCCTGGGGAAAATCAGACCCACCTCTACCTCTGGGAACTCCTGCAGCTCCCCAGCTTTGAAGGCAGCACAGAAGTGACTGTGGCAAACCTGTGAACCTCCTATAACAGCTTTGAAACCCCACCCCACCGCAAACCACTTTTTAGGTTGGGACCTTCACAATTACAACAGTATGAAAATTGCAGATGTAAACATCTGAAAATGTGAAATTGACTAAATTTCAAATTCTATAGCCATGAAATTGATCAGAATGGACTGTGAATTTGGTAGGGCCCTATGTATGAGACAGTTTGGGTTCACAGTGTATGTCTTTCACTCAGAATGATTATCATTTGTTGAGTTTGAAAATATACTTTATCTTGGCCTTTCTTGTATTTCCTCTCATATTCTAAATGGCAGCTGAAGGCAAGCAGAAATACTAAGTAATTGATTTAACAACCTAAGACAAGTACAAGAAAGGAGAAAAGTTTGTCTCAATGCATGACTTGACCTGAGAGAGCTTCTTTAGACTTATTTTCTAAACAGTACCTCAGCACCTTGGGCCAACAAAGTGGCCTTTAAGCCTGAATGAGCATGACTTTTTTTTTCCAGTGCAAAGCACCAGTATTTCATCTTTTCAAACTGTTTTACAGCACTCAGAGCAGAATTATATTGACAAGGTTAGAATTCATCTCCTGGAGGAGAATACTGTGCTACTGTTAAGTGCTAATATAACATTTATGTGTTGGTACCTTAATAACAGCCCCAGCTTACCTAATGAAAGTACTGAAAGCAAACAGTACTCAGTGAGATTTTATTATGACTGAAGTGACTGCAATTTGAGACAAATTATCCCTATTTCTGGTCCCATATCAAAAACAGAGATGCTAAAGCAATTGCTATATGTTTGGTATGGAATTAGACTCCACTATCGTTAATCTAGAAGTAAGTGCATTTTTCATGTAAACAGCTCACGAGGGTCAAGCAGCAGAGACTTTTCTGTGGAAAAATGGTTGTCAATAACTTTGTGAGTGAATTTTGAAATAAAGTGCCTCTAACCTGTCATTATTCCTTCCTCTCGAAGTCGAGAGTGAGTGGCTGAAAATTGAGCATGTGAATTGAAGGCAGGGTGAGTGTTATGGCCTTATCGACTTAGGTAAAATGACTGTTTTAACTTGTTATTATTTTTCCATTCATAGGTCAGGCAATGTACAGAATTACCAGTAGAGACTGTAGTATAAGCAAATTGGTATATAAAAAAGTTGTTATCAATAAACACAAAGGAGAAGAAAGTGTAAGCCACTAATATCAAGAGTACTTAATGTCTGATCTCTTAAAAAAATGAAAAAAGCTATTGACCAGAGAGAAAATCTAAAACTTGTTTAAATAAAAATTCATATGCTCAGAAGACAGGTAAAAGTAATTTATTATTCCTTCAACACAATATTCCTTCAGGGGGATATATATAATAAAATAAGATTTACTTTCATAAACAGATTTATTTTCATTTAACAGGTTTCATGAGTGAAATGTGTTTGGAACACATGCATACATAAGATGGTACTAATCATTTAGGCACATGTGTGGAGAACTGGAAATATCTGTATTATTTTTTATAAATCTATTGTATGTCTTTGTGTGCTTGTTTATAATGGACTGCTTGCTGTGGAGTTAGATCAAAGGGGGTTGTTAAAGAAACCAAGCAAGAAAAGTAGAACAATGGCCTAGATAAGGAGTATCTCAACAAGTTCTCCAACACAGCAGCGTGGTGCATAGCCTTGAAGAGGTGGCTCCTTGGCCCCACCCTAGTGACAGATGTTTTGCCAAGGATGAAAAGATAGAGATCTAAGGGACCCCAGACCTAGAAAAGGGAGCAAAGTTGAGTGAGTGGCCAGAGATTGCCCAGGGAGTGTCAACGAAAACTGACAGGCTAGGAAGGGAATAACCAGAGAGAGCATGTTGTAAGCAGTACATCTGTTTCTCCCAGCAGGGCTGAGGAGCATTTACTAAAGCTGGCACAGAAAGATTAAGGTATAAAAGCCATGTATATAGTAGGTCTTCTGTTGTTTTTCTCCTTTGCTCTACATACTTTGTACCTTTGGGGAATGAATAAATAATGCTTTGTTTTGAAGATGCTACTTTTGAGTCACTTTAATCAACTCCCTCATCACAGGTCCCTGGAGTGGAAGGGTTTACAGGTGTCAAATGCAGCTGGGCTTCTCATGTTAATGCAGTTGAGAAACAAGGGAACTGCTGTTGAGTGATTGGGCTGCATGGTTCCACTCAGAGTGAGGTGCAGGAAGCCAGATTTGTCACCTGAGAAGTGCACGTCAGAGGGACTAAAAGGGGTCTGAGGCATATTTCACTCTGTAACTGTGACAATATATTTAACTTTAAGCACTTAAGCCCATGCTTAACGTTAAGGTTGTTGGAGGCTAAAGTATGCCATTCTGAGTTTCTGTTCAGGTTTTAAAATCCTAGAGCCTTATGTTGCTATCCTGAGGGAGCTGTGCTGTGAGAAGAAAAGGGATAGAAGGTGCAGGGCAATACCAGCGGGGCACTCTCTCCAGCAGTCAATCCCTGGATTAGTAAAAATTCAGAACAAAGTTCTATATGAAACGCTTAACTGTTAGATTTAAAAGGGTGCACTTTCTCAAATTCCTCCCCTCATTCCCAGAGGAAACTTTAGTGAACATGCAGTGGTCTGCGGCCCTTTGTTCCCTTCCCAGAGTTGTTATCATGGTACAGTAAAATTTAGCTTGTAATTTTTGCAGGACTTGTAGAGAAAGTAAGAAGCTAAATATTATCCCAGTTCTTGTTTGCCATTATTAAATACAGCTCACAGGCACAGCAGTTGGCTTGCCAAGTAATGGGCTATGGTGTAGGAATAACCTCAGACCTGCAGGGCAGTACAGGCTGAGCTTTGTCACTAGGGAGAGGCTCTCACCCTTTAGAAAGCTATGTTCAAGACAAGCTGCTTCTCAGAACAGCCTGTGTCATTGGTAACCGAATTTGTTTCAGGGAACATAAATATTGTGCTCATTTATTTCCATGGCCTCAGCAGCGCCATGTAACATTTCTTACATTCAAAGAAAATGACTGGACAAATGTCACATTACATCCTGTTTTACTGTTCTTTGATTCCTGTCTATTGTATAAGAATAAGCATAAAGTTTGTTAAGATCAGTACTCCTCCTTTGAATGACAAAGACCTAGTAGGAGGAGAAGGTTAGGAAGATGAGCAGGTATTAGCTGTTAAACTCATAATTGCTTAAGATT
This sequence comes from Malaclemys terrapin pileata, assembly GCF_027887155.1. Classification (NCBI taxonomy): domain Eukaryota; kingdom Metazoa; phylum Chordata; order Testudines; family Emydidae; genus Malaclemys; species Malaclemys terrapin. The sequence continues at coordinate 99,611,163 of NC_071508.1, forward strand.
ACTTTCTTAGTAAGAAAGATTGCAGAACAAACCAAAGCATTCTTGAGAACAGTACTGAAGTATTCATATAAACACAATGTGAATATATCATAGTATACACACTGTATTTATTTTAATATACATAACGGAATATGAGTCATTCCTTTCACTTTAACGTTTAATATGTTTGCTATTTCTTTATAGCTTTGCCAGTTTTATAAATTAAATTCTCATGGTGCAGGTTCTGTGAGGGTATATAAAATTCTATTTCTTGTGTTTTTTCCATTCCTTGCTAATGCCCAGGATATTTTGTTTAATTTTTAGGCAGAAGATCCAGAGATGTACAGTGATCTAGCTGCAGTCTGTGGAACTCTAACTGTGGTCGTGGTTCCCCACCTACCCAGAGATGCACTCATTGAGTGGCATGTCACTGCAGTAATGGATGATCCACCAAAAAGGAAAACTTTTGTGATGAAGATGTTGTCAGAGGGCTGCCAAATTGTATGTGAAGCTGTGGAGTCCAGTTCTGCATCTAGTGCATCTATCTCAATATGCCTAAGCTTAATTTCACCATCTGCTTCGTCAGTCGATTTAGATAGGACTCTTCATGATATGGTTGCTGTGTTTAGACAAGCTGTCGAGAAACTTTCAGAAGATTGCAGTGCAATTCCATTGTGTTTTAGAACTTTCTACAGGAAGGATAGTTTTGATGCTGGAACACTACAAGCAGGTAAGACTACTGTTGGGAGGAAGGGGAATATTTGTTTACCTATATCTAAAGCTTAGCTGGAAAAGCACCTGTGAAGAGTAGGCATGATTAGGGTATGAATGTTCCTTTTCTGACCACCAGCCATATTACCACTTAGCAAAAAAACATTAGCCTGGCAAGAAATCTGGCAGCCCAAATAGATGACAAAAACAAAAATGAGTCAGACTCTGGAAGGATGAATCTTCTGCCTCAAAGTCTTTGAACATTTTAATTACCGAGCATTCGTATTGCTGATCATGTAGAGCATAGCTGGTAATTTCCAGATGCTAGCAGGCAAAAATTATTTAGAGCAGAAACAAGATTAAAATATAAAAACAATGAAAAGATGTCAGTTTCTCTAAGGTAGAGAATAGTGGTGAGTGCATGGTGTCTTTAAATGTGGACTGAGTGTTTTGTCAGTCAGTGGCTTTAAAATAGACCCGTCTGAAGGGATGAATGACAGCTGAGCAAACAAATTTAGTATATTGTTTGAATCATTAATGTTTGTTGCAGAATTAGAACTCTCTAGAATTTCAGTTCCCTTGCAATGTAAAGAGCGCTCAAACCAATAATATTATAACTATAATTTATCTCCTGTGTCATGATGTCTAGGGTCTGTGCTACGTTCAGTTAGAGAAAACAGTAAGGACGTGCAACTGCACAGAAAACTCTTTCATTTGACAGGCCTACAAAATGTTTAAAGACCTAATCCTGCTCTTATTGAAATCAACAAGAGCTTAGCCATTGACTTCAACAGAAGTATAGTAGAACCTCAAAGATATGAACACCAGAGTTACGGACTGACTGGTCACTCAGACACCATGTGAAACCGGAAGTAGACAGCAGCAGAGACAAAAAAATAAGCAAATACTGTACTGTGCCTGTACGGCATCTTAAAGATAGGCACATCTGGGCTGCCAGTCCCCACCCCCACCCCCACCCATAGGGCAGCCACTTACAGCAAGATGCTGGGGCTGCCAGACCGAGACAGACAGAGCCAGGAGCAGGAGTCTGCGCCGCTTTCAAACCTTCCTCCCCCTCCCCCCATTGGGAGGGCGGGAGACAGGCTGCTTTTACCACACACAGCCCCGGCCAGGAGAAGACAGGCTGTTCCCCCCACCCCGGGAAGGGGACATGCTGTTCTCTCTCTCTCTCTCTCTCTCTCTGGCACTGGCACTGAGTAGGAAGTTTTGCTGCTGCTTAAACCTGACCTGGCATGTCAACTGCTGGATCTGGATTCTGAACTGTGCTTTGTTCAGAGTTATGAACATTTCAGAGTTACGGACAACCTCCATACTGTAGGATCCGGTCCTTAGTCTATATCCATCTCTTGTGCGCATGCACATATACACACAAAAAGGTATTTGTAAAACCACAACTGATCCATATTAATTAGCTGACATAAAAGCTAACCCTCAAAGATCCTACTTTTTTTTTTACTTAACCTGCAGCAGTTTTTGAAGGAAATTCAACTTGACATTGTTTAATAGATTTAAAATACAAGAATAGAAAGCGATAAAAAATGTGGCAGAAAATAAGCATGCTTAATCCAGGAAGCAAGAAATGAACATATAGCCTGACAGAATGTTGTTGTTCTACTATGCCTTGTTTGAGAACTAAGAAGAAGCCTGATTAAAACATGTTCCTAGCATGCGATTTACATTATCCTTTTGCCTGCTTCCTCCCTGATGCTTCACAGGGCATATAATAATTACTTTGGAATAAAGTACATTTGCCTTATTTCAGTCTAGAATTGAGCAAAATGTATAAATAGATGGGATGGGGGGAAATGTGACTGTTTGGTATTTTATGTTATACTAATGGCATGGGTATAGAATGAGTCATCATAGTTTTTATTTATTCATTCATCCTGGGTTCCTTTTAAATCTCTCTAAGGCCCTAATGACCGTCATCATTATCATCATTGGTAAGAAATGCATTCTTGTGAAAATGTAGTAGGCATTACATTTACAGCCAGCACTAAATTACCAGTAAAGAATTTAAAAGGAAACTTCACCCATGTTGCTTAACACTTCTGTTCAAAAAGTTCATATGGAGAGAAGAAGCACTGTGCAATGTATCTAAAAATAAAATTTCCAGTAAAGTGGCTACTGATTGGGCTACTCTTCCTGTTAGCTACCACTCTGACAGTACACTGTAGACCCCAGATACGAGAATTTTTAAACCAGTTTCCTTTCTGCTGTAATGAAGGATCAAAATCAGAAAAAAGGTCTTTAATACAGCATTAAGGCACAACAAGGGGTATGGTTAAGTGCTCCATTAAAATACATTCTGGGTGCATTGTGAAGAATAAGGCCTCCAGTGGAGTTGCTTCAACCTCTCAAGGGATGCAGTATACTAATGGACCACTAAAATACCCCCTCGAGTCTCTTCATGCTATTATTATATAGCTCATGAAATATAAATTAATATAAATTTTATATATTCCGACTGTCAGTTTTGAAACAATGTTTACAGTTTTTTACCTATATAATTCTGCATATCAAAGGGGTCAAACATGTAGGAAGAAAAAGAGTATGAAATCCTTTTCTTTCCTACTGTTTTCAAACCTTTTTTATTGTTTTCCCAACCTTTTTAGTAATAGAATCCAGAATATTGTTTAGATTCTATAATTCAATGACAATTTAGATTATTAGTTTTTGAGATTGTGCTGTTAAAATAATTGTCAAATTAGTTGAAGTCTTGTTGTTGATAGACATATACTAATAAATAGGTTTTCACATAAAAATTCTTAGCTTAATAACCTGGTTATTAGGTTCTAGGAACTTTCCACTTATACTTTATTAGGGTCATAGTTTGCTTTGATGTCACTAGAGTAACGGTAATGTGCTTTACAGGAAAGGCTTTTTTTCTGTAGTCCAAAGAGGAGATCAACTTTTGCCTTTTATGCTGCCATATTTGGTGAAACTTAGCCATAGGCTTTTTATAATTAGTAAAGCTAGCTTTTGTTGCTGACTCTGTGTTGTTGACTTTTTAATTTAAATGCTAGTCCACCACTTGAGATTAAAATACATAAGAGATTCAACTAGCGCCTTGGTAACTTACTATAGAAACACATTGCCTTTTACCTTTTTTGACTAAAAAATAGAACATTCTTCTTTGAGTAAGTATGTGTCATTGTGCATCCTATTGTAAGTGTGCATGAGCCTCAGTGCTCACAAGACTGGAAACTTTCAAGTAGTAGTGTCTGTTCACCTTGTGCCTCTCTATGCCCCCATGTGAGGGTATAAAGGACAGAGCAGCATGATGTTTCCTTGCAATTCGAAGACTGTGTCAGCGAGATGGAACCTGGTGAGTATCCAGCATGTTAGTTCTTAGCTTTGGCTAAACCGTCTGCAAACCTTCTGATTTTCTTCAGAACTCCTTTGATTACCTTTATGTTCAACCTCAATCATCCTATTGACCCATTTTAACTGAGTATCAATGACTACACCCCCCCTGTTGACACCCCCACCTCCTTAATGTGGCAGACTTGAAACCTGCAGGTTTAAAGCCCTGTCCATCCTGCAATGGACTAATCCCCTTCAAAGGGGGATTAGTTTGGGGGAATCACACATACCTAGCAGATGCTCAGTATGCCTGTCTGTCATTCTCTGTTAGAATGCGTAAGTTGAGAGACACAAGGCTTAAACTCCATCTTCTAGAACAATCCGTGAAGATCTCATCAGAGCCTGAGGAAACAATTCCAGAATCCTGTTAGTGGACAAGCCATCATTATCTAGCACCCCATCCAATAAATACACTACATCTGAGACCAATGCAGAAAAGATGGCGCTGAGAAAAGAACTGGCACTGCCGCCCCTGGCACCGAAGCTGGCATCTACACCATCGATGTCAAAACAGACATCTCTGACATCAAAGGGCACACTGACAGATGTCACTTCAGTAGCCTCCCATAAGGAGAGACAACGCAAAGCCTTGGAGAGAAATCTACCAGTCCCACAAGGCATCAAGGGCTGGGGAGAAGGAACCACCTATGGTATTCAACACCGTGTTGACACCAGCCCTGGCTGTGGACTGCCTCCCACAGCATTGACACCAATCATGGAAGACAAGCTTAGGAGAGAATAGGAACACTCACTCATGCTAAAGTGCCTCCCGGTACCAGTACAGGCCCCATTATTGACAGTGCAATTCACATTGGTGCTACCCCTAAAAGAGGTCTATTGCTCTTCACTGTCAGTGGGCTATAAGTTCTCCCCATCTTCAAGCACAAAACTTCTCCTTTCAGAGAGGCTTTCCAGATTCCCCTACTGGTATAAGCCACCACCAGCATGTCAAGACAGGCACTGAACTAGGTATTAAATTATCTGATGAGTTCACTTGTCAGCAGCATTGGCATGTCACACTCCAGTACAATTGTGCTTGATCTTCTCACAGCCAACATTATCAAAATTCCCTAGTGTCTTCCTTCATATTTGCCTTCTGGTTCAGGATCCAGCTCCCTTATGGGAATTCAGTTTTGTCCTCTATGGAGCCTCTCTTTGAACGACTGTCACCATGTCTATGCACCACCTTATCATCACAAACTATCCTTTCTAGTAACCATCACTTCAGCTCTGAGAGTCAGTGAACTCCAGGCTTTCATGGCCGGAGTGCCTTACACAGTTTTTCATATGAACAACCTGGTGCCTGAGACTGCACCCCAGTTCAGCCCTAAGGAGTTTTCAGACTTTCATCCAAATCAATCCATTACCTTGCCAGACTTCTTCCTGAAGTTGCATTTGATGCCAGGAAGGAAGAAACTGCACACCCTGGATGTATCCAAAGCTTTACTGTGTTACCTTAATGAGCTATTTCAGCTGTCTCCTGGCCACTTTGTGGCCATTTCTGGCCTGTCAAAAGGCCAAACCATCTTTTCTCAGAAAATTTCCAGATGGACCATGGAGTGCATTTCCACTGTTATCAGCTGGCTGGCAAACCTCTCTCTTCAAACATTAAGGCACACTGTACTAGAGCACAGGCTGCATCTGTCACCTGCTTCATAAACATTCTGATCTCTGAGATTTGGAAGGTTGCAACATGGACTGACACACTATGCCCTTATGAAACACTATGCCCTTGACAGGTGCTGGGGCAGACACCAAGTTTGGGAGAGCAATACTTCATTCCCTGTTTGACTGATTCATCTAATGATACTCACTCCCACAATCCCGAGAGTATATTACTTGCCATTTACCTAGGGTTACCATACGTCCGGATTTTCCCGGACATGTCCGGCTTTTGGGGGTTCAAATCCCCGTCCGGGGGGAAATCCCCAAAAGCTGGGCATGTCCGGGAAAATCGGGAGGGAGGGATGGAGGGCTCGGGCGGGGCCTCTTTGGCCGGGCCGGTGCGGGGCCGGGGGCATGGTGCCGGGCCAGGCGCGGGGCCGGGGGCATGGTGCCGGGCCAGGCGCGGGGCCGGGCGGGGAGCCGGGGGCGCGGTGCCGGGCCGGGAGCCGGGCGGTGCGCCGGGCCGGGGTAGCGGGGGGGTGCGCGGGGCCGCGAGCCGGGCCGGGGGTAGCGGGGGGGTGCGCGGGGGCCGCGAGCCGGGCCGGGGTAGCGGGGGGGGGTGCTCCGGGCCGCGGGGCCGGGCGGGGAGCCGGTCCGGGGTAGCGGGGGGGGTGCGCCTGGCCGCGGGGCCGGGCGGGGAGCCGGTCCAGGGTAGCGGGGGGGTGCGCCGGGCCGCGGGGCCGGGCGGGGAGCCGGTCCGAGGTAGCGGGGGGGTGTGCCTGGCCGCGGGGCCGGGCGGGGAGCCGGTCCAGGGTAGCGGGGGGGTGCGCCGGGCCGCGGGGCCGGGCGGGGAGCCGGTCCGGGGTAGCGGGGGGGTGCGCCTGGCCGCGGGGCCGGGCGGGGAGCCGGTCCGGGGTAGCGGGGGGGTGCGCCGGGCCGCGGGGCTGGGCGGGGAGCCGGTCCGGGGTAGCGGGGGGGTGCGCCGGGCCGCGGGGCTGGGCGGGGAGCCGGGGGTGCGCGGGGCCGCGGGCCGGTCCGGGGTCGCGGGGCCGGGCCGCCGGGGGGGTGCGCTGGGCCGCGGGGCCGGGAGCCGGTCCGGGATAGCGGGGGGGTGCGCTGGGCCGCCGGGGGCCGGCAGTGCTGGGCGGGCTGGGGGTGGTCGGCCGGGGCTGGCACCCCAGGGCCCGAGCCGACCCAGGCTGGCGCCGCCGGGGGGCCAGCCTGGGCCGCGCCTGCTCCCCCCACACCCCCCCTTACCAGCTTCAGGCTTCCCGCGAATTTAATATTCGCGGGAAGCAGGGGAGGGGGCGGAGACTTTGGGGAGGGGGCGGAGTTGGGGAGGGGGCGTGGGCGGGGCTGGGGGCGGGGCCGGGGCCCCGTGGAGTGTCCTCCATTTGGAGGCACAAAATATGGTAACCCTACATTTACCTACAGTGGGATCCACATTGACACGTACTTGAAAAACAAAGAACTGCAGTTCTTCAGGGTGTTGTATTCAGGGTGGATCCCATGACCGACCCGCCATCCCTGCTTTTCAAAGTCCTCATTTACCATAGGCTTCAAACTGCAAGGGAACCAAGAGAGAGTTGTGGTGGGTCCTCTTTTTATGACCTCATATGGGAGGTCATATTCTAACTAAATTCTAACATATTCTATTCTAACTAAACATTGCTGTGTTTCTAGATATTGATGGGTTTCCATTGATAGCTTTTAGGATAAGAGGGAACACTCCACAGGAGACAAACGTATAAACCATACTCTATTGTTCCATTCCTGAGGTTAATTCAGTAGCTGGCATCAGCAGACTTTTTGGTGAGCTCAGAACCCCAATGCATTGTCCATTCTACAAGGAGATCAGTGTGGACATGAAGGGAAAGAAAGATGCTTTACTTAAGTAGAACTTGAAGACCTTGAGGCAAGGAAAGGAACACCACCAAAGATCTTCTCAAATGAGATGCTGATTAGAAGAGTGCTTTTTTGGCACAACGAATTTCAATGTTCATTTGAACCAGTCCAAGCAAATTAGAGCAGCCTGTTTGCAGCTGACAAAGTAAGATGGGAACTGAGAATATGTGCACTCTCTGTGTTGTAATAGATTACTGGAAAGTATTATTGCCAGTGTTATTGATGTCAGAAGCAGCTAAAGGTTTGTGATGCAAATTTGAGAAAGATAGCATTCTGTCAGCCTAAGACCAAATGTAAAGTTTTATTAAACAAAGTGTACTACTGATGGTGAACTTCTCAGAGGCAATCCCTCATAACATATGAGAGCATTATAGGCACCGTGCTGAGACCACAGGACGTGTTAGAAGTAGGAGGATTAGATTAAGCTGACATATATACTTAGTAAGATGCTGTTAAGCCTTTAGAAGTCTTTAACATAAATTTGACCATTTCTTTCTTATGCTCATTTACATACACATTAATATAAACATGTCAGGATGATTTGCCATACCATCCGGTAGACTAGATTATACCTCAGTATAGGAGTGATGAATGACCATAATTCACACCATTAGCATTTCACAAACCTTGTTCACACACTCTACACAAAAATACTTTTGAATCTTTAATAGGGAGTGCATAAGGACTTGCATTTGCTAAAACATCGTATTATATAATGCTGATTTTTTAATAATATAGGAAAAAACTGGGACACAATAAGACAAAAGAGAATATAAATCAAAATGTAATTTGGTAACAGTATAATATTAATAAATATGTGCTCAATTTTAAAGTGTGATTCTACTCTGAAAAATAACTCTGGAATAAAAGGATTTGTAGACGTCCATGTTTATTAAACCTCAGTTATTCCCATATCAGACTTGCACTGTGCAAGAAAAAGATGTTTCTAACAGCCAACTCTATTTCATCCTAGAATCTGAAAGTCCAACTGTAGTCTTTATGACTTGTGCATCATTTCCAGTGACAAAAATTCTGCAAGATGTATTCTGTCATCTGTTACACATGTGTACTGCCATTTTCTTCAATAAGGTCTGAGACCCGCATCCCAGAACATAAATTGTACCTGCAGGTAGAACTTAGTTAACAGTTTTGTTGATGATTTTGGGTGAGTCATAATACAATACGGGACACTTTCCTATAACTGTTGGTCTTTCAGTACTGACAGGAGTGAAGATTAATACAAACTTTTTTTTTTAAACTTAAGTAAATTGGCACTGAATACATGCAGGAGCAGATCGGTTAAGTAACAAGATGTCATTATTGCCTACTCACTTTTCAAAGTAGTGCTACACTTTAAGATGAGACTATATGTAATTTTGTCAGCACTTTTCATAATGGTGTATGTGTGCCTTCCCATTACATATATTGTCCTTTGGGAATAGTACAGAAGGAATAAGGGGGCAAGGTTGATCACCAGAAATCCACTTTGGCAGCAATTTGCTTTTTTTCTATTTGTATCTTGTATGTATTTGACTGAGCATTGAGAGTTAGAAGAGAATTAAGAAAAAAACACCATGTCGTTATTGGGATATTGAAGTCATAACAAGTACTGTGACCTGACAGCTAGTATTTTGGCAAGTCATCTATTCTGAAGCACTTTACAAGAGATCAAAATAATCCCAACCCCACTTTTTCACCCAGGTTTTTGAAGACATACTCATGGAAAATTCAGTTGGGATACTGCCCACTGGAGCTCACAAATAACGTGTTACGTTGCCATGTTCATTTCTAACCTGACATGATAATGACCTACAAGAAATAAATACAATGTATTGCTTCTAAACTGGTGGTTTTCCATCAGATTAGGTGCACAGCATTGAGTTTATTCAGATACTATAGCATCTGAGCACAATAAATTTCCAATATTTGATGGATGATGCATTCTTTAGGGAATCATAGTGAATAAAACTAAGAGTAATGAGAGGAAGTTGAGCAAAGATACAAGGAAAGATTTTCTTTAGGGCATGTCTAGACAGGGACACTTCGTGAATTAAGCTAAAGCATTCTAAGACCACTTTACTTCTGAGTGAATCACTGAGTGTTAAATAATGCATGTTAAATTTACATCTTCAATTAATTCAGTTTTACTTTCCTGCGTATCCCCGTTTAGACATACCTTCTGTGAAATAGTTTCTGGAAGGAACTGGGGGAATCTCCACCACTTACAGCCCCAACCTACAAACACGAATATGTTTCACTTTTCTCAAAACATCTAGAAAGAGAAAAAAATAGAATATTGTTCAATTTTTGTCCACACAGGACCTGTATTACATGCTCCGGATTAAGGGGAAATGAGAGTGTAACAGTTATAGTGACAGAGAAAACAGCAAATTTTTTGGGAGATTTAAGTATTGTCACTTTACTAGATATTCTCAAAATCTTTGATATCTGAAAGGGAAGGTGAAAACTTGTCAGAGTATAAAAATAAAGAAATGCATCATCGCCTTCAGATATAAAAGAAATACTCAATATGTGGACGTTTGATATCTTGCTGAAAATATTGAAGGTTGCATGCTTTCTGTGTATTAAAGAATTATCTTAGCTTAAGACTCCCATGAGCATCTGTTTTGTTCTTTTTGTTGTTATCTGTATAGGGTCTGTAGATGCTGCTGGAAATCAAGATAGGGATCCTATTATGTTAGGTTCCATACAAAACAAATACTTATATTACAAATGTGCTTCCTGCCATGAAGAGTTTATAGCTAATACAGAAGACAGGCAAATGCTGAGAGAAAAAAATACAGCATTTCAACCTACAAGCAGGATAAATACAGTGATGCTTACCAAATGGCATGTTGGTTCCACATTTTTTTAAAGTTTATTTTTCTATATTTCTCCTTCTAATTTTTTAAAATATTTGGAGATGAGAAGAGGAAAATGAGAGGATGGTAGGAGCACAGAGGGTCAAGAGTGTGAGGCTGCCAGGTAAGTAAAGGAACAAGAAAAGGTCAGAACAAACCTAACACTGAGTCTAAACTGAAAAAGTCAGTCTGAGGAAATCACCAATTTCCGGAGATTATGTGCTCTGTGTCTGCTCCAGTTGCTTCTGCTAAGACTCTTTGCTCTTAGGCTGACTCCATATTGGGAGCTGCTGCTTTTACTTTCCATAAGTCCATTATGTCTTAACTGCAGAATTAACTTGGGCTCTTACTCGAGTGTTGCCCCTAACCTCCCTCCACACACAAACCTCTGACATGAGTTTAGTGGTGCTTTCAACTCAAGCTAGCTGGTTTATGTGGGACTATAAAATAAAGCTGGGATGCTGCTTTCAGTCAGGCTGGTAACCAGCTAACTTTGCAGAATTACAAGCATGAGGAGTATGTCTTCTAAAACCGGGGGTCTCAAACTGTGTGTTGTGAACCCTCAGGGAGTTACAAGGTTATTACATGAGGGCCATGAGCTGTCAGCCTCCACCCCCAAACCCCACTTTGCCTCCAGCATTTATAATAGTGTTAAATATAAAAAATACAGCTGTCAATTAATCGCAGTTAACTCACATGATTAACTCTAAAAAGATAATCACGATTAAAAAAATTAGCCGCAATTAATCATACTGTTAAACAATAGAATACCAATTGAAATTTATTAAATATTTTGGATGATTTTCTACATTTTAAAATATATTGATTTCTATTACAACACAGAATACAAAGTGTACAGTGCTCACTTTATATTATAATTTTTATTACAAATATTTGCACTGTAAAATGATAAACAAAAGAAATAGTATTTTTCATTTCACCTCATACATAGTGCAATCTCTTTATTATGAAAGTGCAACTTAAAAATGTAGATTTTTTTTTTGTTATATAGCTGCACTCAAAAACAAAATAATGTAAAACTTTGGAGCCTAAAAGTCCACTCAGTTCTATTTCTTGTTCAGCCAATCGTTAAGACAAACTAGTTTGTTTACATTTACAGGAGATAATGTGGCCTGCTTCTTATTTATAAAGTCACCTGAAAGTGAGAATAGGCATTCGCATGGCACTTTTGTAGCCGGCGTTGCAAACCTCGTCCCTCTCAGATTTTGGAAGGCACTTCAGATTCTTAAACCTTGGGTCCAGTGCTGTAGCTATTTTCAGAAATCTCACATCGGTACCATCTTTGTGTTTTGTCATATCTGCTGTGAAAGTTCTTAAAACGAACATGTGCTGGGTCATCATCTGAGACTGCTATGACATGCAATATATGGCAGAATGTGGGTAAAACAGAACAGGAGACCTACAATTCTCCCCCAAGGAGTTCAGTCACAAATTTAATTAACGCATTATTTTTTTAACAAGCATCATCAGCATGGACACAGGTCCTTTGGAATGGTGATTGAAGCATGAAGGGAAATATGAATCTTTAGTACATCTGGCATATAAATATATTGTGACGCCGGCTACAACAGTGCCATGCGAACGCCTGTTCTCACTTTCAGGTGTTATTGTAAACAAGAAGTGGGCAGCATTATCTCCTGCAAATTGTAACCAAACTTGTTTGTCTGAGCGATTGGCTGAAGTAGGACTGAGTGGACTTGTAGGCTCCAAAGTTTTACATTGTTTTATTTTTGAATGCAGTTATTTTTTGTACATAATTCTACATTCGTAAGTTCAACTTTCATGATAAAGAGAATGCACTACAGTACTTGTATTAGGTGAATTGAAAAATACTATTTCTTTTGGTTTTTTACAGTGCAAATATTTGTAATAAAAAATAAATATAGAGTAAGCACTATACGCTCTTTATTCTGCGTTGTAATTGAAATCAAATATATTTGAAAATGTAGAAAAACAAAAAATATTTAAATACATCGTATTCTATTATTAACAGCATGATTTTTTTTTAATAGCATGATTAATCACGATTAATTTTGTAATCACTTGACCACCCTAATTAATAAGTGTTTTTAATTTATAAGGGGGGGTCACACTCAGAGGCTTACTGTGTGAAAGGGGTCACCAATACAAAAGTTTGAGAACTGCAAGCTAATGTGAAAATAATGTTGTTAGATGTTCAAAACAAAGTACATGGGATGCTACTCTGCCAAGAATCTAAGTAACATATATGTGTATTATTTGTTCATTCACAACTAATCCTCCATACCATAACAGACAACACACATGCAAATACACAGAGGGCTATAGGCCCACCCACAGATCCAGATAGCATATTCAAATAGGTAACATAGGGGAAAAAATAAAAGGAAGGAAGCTTCAGAAGTAACTCAAGAGGTGCAACAGCTCTAGTGGCAGCTACAAGAAGTGGATGGAGGACAAACTAGGGGCTTTAACTCTCCCCAATCATCCTCCAGTATGATGGGCAGGGGCAAGAGATTCAGCAGCACTAGAAGCAGCAGTGACTGGGAAGATAAAGAGGGAATTGGTTCCCCACTAGCCTTCTCTAACATGGTCGAAGGGGCCCAGATGCTCAGTAGATCTAGTGGCAGTAGCCAGGAATGATTCTTTTATACTCTCCCCGTTTCCCTGGTCTCAGGCCTCAGCACAGGCAATTAAAGCCAAATTTTTTTTCCTTGATTAGCAATGAGATCTTAATCAGTTATTAAGTTCAAACAGAAAAGGAGCCACTAAGGGTTTCTAGAAGAAGGGTAGTGGGATTTGAAAATATTTGCGCCTACATAGCACCTCCATCAGACTCTGTTAAAGTGCTTTACAAATATTAATGAATTAAACCTTACAGCATCCCTATGAGGTAGAAAAATATTATTACTTTCATTACACAGATGGAGGAAGTGAGACACACAATTTGTGACTTAACTAAGATCATGAAGGCTATGGGAGAGCTAAGATTAGAACTCACGGACTCAGTTGTACATGTATGATTCCCTCTGAATGGGCATAACACCTACTGAAGTTAGTAAGATTTGTGCATGTGCAACTGTTGGCATGATCAAATCTCATCTCCTGATTCCTTCCCATACCTCTGCCTCAGCCATAAGAATCATAAAAGTCAGAGATGGAAAAGTCCTACAGGTATTTGAAGTTCCAGTCCAGCTCCTAGCCAATGCAGAATTGTTTCCTACAGCATATTTTCTATTTATTAATGTCCAGGCTAGTTTTCACAGTCCTGAACCATAGGGCTCTTCACCTTCCCTGAGGAAACTATACCTATCTCACTGCTAGGACATTTTTACTGAAAGTAAGATATTAAGCCTAATTTCTTATTTTATTAATTTCATCCCATTACTCCTAACTATAATTCTGCATGTCACCCAAATACTTTATGTCTTTGTTGTTTACACTCTTCAAATAATGATAAACTATTATCAAGTATTCCCCTCCACCCCAACACACACAGATTATATTAAAGCTATATTTATTGAACTTGTTTCATCTTTCCTTGGTCACCATTTTTGGTACTGTTCTCTGGACTTACTCCAATACGTCAGTATCTTTTGGTAATGAGTTATTCATTATTGTTGTGCATTACTGAATGCAATATTTGCTATATTTTATATTAATGAAGTGTAAGGGACAGTTTATAAAGGCTACAAAATCAGTGTTAGAAATGTGGCTGGTTTGTAACTGATTAGCTTTGCCATCACCAGCAGATGATGCAGAAATGGGAAAATATGTGTTGTGTGACTAAAGTATATAATTTGGTCAGACAAAAATATTGGAAATATGTCATAATGCAGTCTGAAATAGACTGTAAAAACAGAGCTTGGTTTTCTACCAAACCCTATTAATTTAGGTTAAATGGAAAATCTGGGAAACCGTTGCCAAACTTGAAGAAGAGGAAAATTCATTTTTAATTCCTTAAGCTTCCTGTTAAAAAAACAAAGAATTTGCCAAGTATACTAGTTGAGGCATTAGTTCTCCGCTGCTGTTCCAATAAACAAATAAATAAATAAATGGCTAAAGTAGTACTTGGGGAAATGAGTCATGTTATAATATATGTAATCAATTAGGAAACATTGACTTAATCCACTGTGATATTTTGAAATGATGTTTTAAAAAAGTGAAAGTAGCTAAATTTAGTCTTCGACCACAGAAAGTGGCTTAGGAATCTTGTTATTACTGCCCAAAAAGTGTCCAATCAAGAAACTTTAGATATTAAATTAAATGGTTGTTAATGCTGGCAATTGAAACTTTTTACATCTGTTTTTAAGGTCGTTCTTTTATTTCATCTACCAAAAGTCATTTTGTAACATATTTTTAGAAAAGCTTCTCACATCGAGTTATGGCGGAAAGGATTGTTCAAATTCATTTTTATGTTTGCTACCCTGAATTTTGTAAAATTCTTTTAAAATTAGTATTACCAGTTGGCTGAATTCTTGTATGAACATATTTTTGCCTATGATGCAGTTGTTTAAATATATTAGTTCTTTCTTTAGAGCATAGGCCCTCTGTTCTTTAGTATTGCAAGTTTTATATTCCAACTGTGCAGCTGCCAGAAAGAGAGATCTCCAACTGCCTTGTGCTGCTCAGGGCCAAAGCCAGACTTCAGAGCCAGAAGCTGTGGTGAGAACTCCTAGTTGTGAAGAGTAGACCAGCATTTGTCACTTGAAGGTGGTGATATTGCAAAGTCTCATACCACAGAAGTCTTGGCCTAAACTTTAAATGGAAATAAAATCTTTTAATAGACTTGCCCAGTGATTAGTTTGAGATGACACCTTTTATTCTTGATCCAGAATATTAACAAGATATTGATGAAGACATTTTGAAACTACGGTGTAACTCTCCATGTTGTTTTTAAGATCTCTGTTAATGAAATCAGAGATACGTTTATAATCTACTTCATTCCTCCATAGAATTTTCACAGCTGTGTGTCAGATTTTGTAGTCTGTTTCCAAGCAATTCACAGGATTCACTTTTGTGCATAAAATGTACTTTTTAATTCCCCAGTTCATTTATCTTTATGTAATTGGATCCATGTCAGTAAAGCACCTGGAGATATACACAATTTTCATAGAAACAGCCATAGATTATAATGACGAATTTCGAGGTTTGCTACCATGTAGGAAACTGGTTTTGGAACAGCTTTAGAATGTTTTCTCCTTAGGCAATTGGATGCTATATTTTTTAAGGAGGCCAGTCATTTTCTGGTGACCTTGGCAATGCTTGATGCTATTTGACCTTATATCTCAGCAGTAATGTGGACCCCTCAGAAGTAGCTGACTAGTGGGTGAAAAGCTTCAGTGAGGGTGCTCAAAATGATGGAATAAAAATCAGCTTCCTTATACAATAGATTGTAAGAAAATTAGTTTTATATTCGCCAGAAAAGAATCTAGGTAATACAGTGTCCTTTAGAAAAATAACTTTGGTGCCTGAAAGTTACACAGATATATATATCTATCTATCAGTGCAAGCATTAACTACAGATGGCTTTGTATCATGCCAAAATGAGGGCTGAGAAGCTTTCTTTCAGTGTGGTATTAAGACAGCACCAATATGTAAACATCATATAACGATGACTTCAGGCAGGAAAACTTAGCAAAATTGTGTGGCATATAGGTCTCCACTATAGGATAGTCTCCATCCATCCAGAAATCACAGTGCCTCTTGCCTAACATGCTCAGTGCCCTTGTGAATTACGTACCAGGTGGGGCAAAACATTCATTAAATCCTTCCCTGAAACTAGCTCACCATGCCCCCGCTATGGCTCAACCTATGCATTTTTGAGCCTCAGCATATTGAAAAAAAATAACTTTTTGCATATGTCCATAGTTGACATGTGTCACTTGAACCAAATCCTTCTTTTTTATTGGTAAGGGCAGTTATCCTAGTGGTAGGAATAAGCTACAGCACTGAGTACAAGTAACAAGCTGTCTTACTGACTCTCAGAATGCACATTGTTACACTGAGGCATGCTTATGAGCCAAAATAAATGGAAGAGTAAAAGTAAACTGTTCATGTTGCAAAAGGGAACAGAGCTCAGGATTACACTGCCAACTGGTACCAACACAAATAATAAATTAAATACTTTACAATAGGGACTCTTATAATGGGAGAGTGGATCACATGTACCTGGAAAGGTGAGGAAGAATGAAAAAAATCTTCAGTACACCTGCACCTCTCTAATATGACAACGTAAGCACATGATTTTAATGGGTCATCTAGCAGTGTTGCCTGGCTACTGTTAGTCTGTCATCATTCACAATTAGAATCATCATTCTTAGGTCTGGGCACTCTCTATCCCAATAAATGCTGGCTGAATCCTACATAACCTACTCTAACCACTCTTTGGTACTGCTGATTGATAGCTTAGGGTGTCATTTGGCACCTGTGGTGACTGACAACCACAGAAATCACTCAGGCCTCTTGAACTGACTAAGAGCAATGTATTGATATACTGGGAAATTGATAGTGTTACCCACTTGGCTTCGGGGAGTGGACCCAAAGCAGCCTCCACTGCAAATCTACTTTCCCTGTGGCTGAGGAGAGTAGTAATCAGCTTACTATATTGCTATTATTCAAGCATATCTATATTTCTAGTATCTTGTTTCTGCTTATGAAAACATATGCAGAGGTTTGAGTTTGAAATATATATTTTGAAGTTCCTTTTTGTTGCTACCACTTTCTTAAGACTTGGGGAAAACTGCCGCTGGAAACAGGCCTGAAAGAAAGCACTTTGTATGTATTGTCTGAGTTTTGCAAGTACTATAAACCAGCTCTGATTAAAATCTTTTCCACTGTGCAGTTATGTAAGGGTTTGGGTTTGTTTTGTTTTTTTAGTTTTTGAAGCACCTTTGAAAGCCACACTCTGAGTCTGACTCAGAAGAAGATCTATGAAAATTATGTTTACCATCCATATAAGTACTGCAATTTTGTTCTACCACCTCCAACCCTTTTAACAAGTATTTGTTGTTCATTTGTTCGTTCGTTCTTTCTGTCTTTCTCTCTTTCTTCCATTTATCTTCTATAATGCAAGCATTACAACAACAAAAAGTGCAGAGGAAAAATAAAAGTTTTTGCCATCTGAAGTGTAACTTTTAAGCTGTGAAAATAGCTTTAAGTAACTACCAAGAGAGCTGAAGATAAAGTATTTTGCTATTGTCACAGTGCTTAAGAGTTGACTTTATGTAACATGTATGATAGGACCCTTACATTCCTAATTCTCTGTAAATTACTAATGAATTCAGATTTAAAATAGTCTGTGGTTATTGGGCATTATAGCAAAAGTTACTATAATTACAAAGTCAAGCAATGAAGTCTTATTTTGTTAGTCCCTTGGCCTTTTCTCTGCTTTTCTAGTCATGCCTCAAAGCTGCTGTCTGGAAATCCAGTGAATAGACCTAATTTGCCAACCGCTGTAGCAAAAGCAGTAGTGTCTTGATCCAATCATAATATAATCCTTTAAATTACCTTTTTAGTGCTTCTGTTTGCGGGATGGTCTAATAACTATATATTCTAGTATATATTTAACTGTGAAACGTGTATATACACAGAGTTCATATAATGTGAAACAATCAAATTTAAGAAATGGTCTTTTGTCTTTGATAACTTTTAAATTTTTTTTCTCACACTAAATTAAATTTACCCTACTAAAATTATAACAATATGTAAATCTATTTTAGAGAATTTTATATAATACAGCCAGTTAGAAAGATACCTATATAATGTCTTATTTTTTAAAATGGGAGCTATTTGGATACTTAAACATTAGTTCTTTGAAGGAGCGGAGGTAAAAGGGTGGTTCCATTGTATGTTCTTGAAGTTCTGTGTGTGCATTTCATTTTATAAATGCATTTACAGCCTGCCATTCTTGATTAGCTACTTATTGCTAGTTTACATTTATTCATGACTCAATATAGAAAAAAGAAGAATGATCCCCCTGAGGAATTGCCTTCTTGATAGCCCCGCCCACTGACTAAAGCTCAGCCAATTAACAGAGGCTTCTAGCTTTCAAACCTTACTTTGAAGCTCACAGGTTCCAACTGCCAGCCACAGCACACGGTCCTTCAAACAACGAAACAAACAGACAGACAAACACAAGCTCAGCACACAGCAAGTAACCCCCAAACCCAAACACACACTACAGACAGCCACTTACCCCAAGGGTGCTGTATTTGTTCCTCCTTCACCTGGAGAACTCCCTTGCAAAACTCCCTGTTAGCAGCCCCTGTTTGCAAAGCTCTTTTGTGCTATTTCAAGGATGAATAACATTTTTATATAAAAAAAATTAATGTTCACTCTTTTCAGATAACTGGGAAAGTGACTTTTTAAAACTGAATATTGGTACATCAGCTGCTTGGCATTTGGAAAAAGTATCAGCTTGTAAAAACATTTATTCTTTTTCAGAGTTTTAAAAGGCTTTTCAAACCACATACATTGTGGAGTTGAATCACTTGTTTGAATTAAACAGATACTGTCAACCTGAAACCTAGTCAAGTAGGAAAAAATTAGTTAAAAGAAATTTCAGGACCTACACTCCTCCTTGAGACCTGTAACTAATTTTCGTGGTTTTGCAACCACAGTTTCTTATTTTTTAAACCTTAATTTCCCCACCCTTGCTGCATAAAGATCCACATGCATGACAGGGAAAACGGACTATCCAGAATGTGCTGTCAAATAGACAAAGTTAAGAAGCCAAAATAATAGCAAATAATAGCAAGAGGTTGTTTTCCCCAAGATGGGGCTATTTTTATGATCTTTTATGAAAATTCTTCCAAGACAAAAAATGCTCAAAACATAAATGTGGAATATCACACAGTTCTAAAAAGGGCAAATGAACAGGAAAAAGTCCCAATTCCCATGTCTGATTTCCCTCAAAATGTAGCAGTATATTCTTTTCAGGAACCAAGGCATGAGGTATCTTTTTTGTCTATTATACTTTTCTCCCATTGCCTTATCAGGTGAGTCATTAAGCCGAGCAAGTCTTTTGCCTCCTTAGCCTCATTTCTGAGTAACACATAAGGGGTGGGAAGGGGAGATTTCTAAGGGAGTATCATTAAAAAGGTTGCAGAGCAGTTTTTTAACTAGGAGATGGGGGAATGCTGACTGCTGCAGAGGAGCATGTGGATCGGACAGAGACTTATCTTAGAGGAGAGTCTATTGATAGAGATTCTCTAGATTATAGTCAGGAGCAGAGGATGGAAGAGGATAATGTAAGGGCCCGATCAGACGAGAAACATTCACATAAAGAATCTGACACATCAGAAAAGGGCAGACAAATAAACAGTGACAAGTTTTTAAAGTGCTTGTACACAAATGCCAAAAGTCTAAATAATAAGATGGGTGAACTAGAGTGCCTCGTGATAAAGGAGGATATTGATATAATAGGCATCCCAGAAACCTGGTGGACTGAGGACAATCAATGGGGGACAATCATTCCGGGGTACAAAATATATCTGAAGGACAAAACAGGTCGTGCGGTGGGGGAGTGACACTATATGTGAAAGAAAATGTAGAATCAAATGAAGTAAAAATCTTAAGTGAATCCACATGTTCCATAGAATCTCTATGAATAGTAATTTCATGCTCTAATAAGAATATAACATTAGGGATCTATTATCGACCACCTGACCAGGATAGTGATAGTGATGATGAAATGCTAAGGGAAATTAGAGAGGCTATCAAAATTAAGAATTCAATAATTGTGGGGGATTTCAATTATCCCCATATTGACTGGGAACATGTCACCTCAGGACAAAATGCAGAGACAAAATTTCTCGATACTTTAAATGACTGCTTCTTGGAGCAGTTGGTACGGGAACCCACAAGGGGAGAGGCAACTCTCAATATAGTCCTGAGTGGAGCGCAGGAGCTGGTCCAAGAGGTAACTATAACAGGACCACTTGGAAATAGTGACCATAATATAATAACATTTAACATCCCTGTGGTGGGAAGAACATCTCAACAGCCCAACACTGTGGCATTTCATTTCAAAAAGGGGAACTATGCAAAAATGAGGGGGTTAGCTAAACAGAAATTAAAAGGTACAGTGACTAAAGTGAAATCCCTGCAAGCTGCATGTATGCTTTTTAAAGACACCATAATAGAGGCCCACCTTAAATGTATACCCCAAATTAAGAAACACAGTAAAAGAACTAAAAAAGAGCCACCGTGGCTTAACAACCACGTAATAGAAGTAGTGAGAGATAAAAAGGCATCTTTTAAAAAGTGGAAGTCAAATCCAAGTGAGGTAAATAGAAAAGAGCATAAACACCGCCAAATTAAGTGTAAAAATGTAATAAGAAAAGCCAAAGAGGAGTTTGAAGAACGGCTAGCCAAAAACTCAAAAGGTAATAACAAAATGTTTTTTTAAGTACATCAGAAGCAGGAAGCCTGATAAACAACCAGTGGGGCCCCTGGATGATCAAAAGGAGCCCTTAAAGACGATTAAGTCATTGCGGAGAAACTAAACGAATTATTTGCTTCAGTCCTCACGGCTGAGGATGTTAGGGAGATTCCCAAACCTGAGCCGGCATTTGTAGGTGACAAATCTGAGGAACTGTCACAGATTGAAGTGTCACTAGAGGAGGTTTTGGAATTAATTGATAAACTTAACATTAACAAGTCACCGGGACCAGATGGCATTCACCCAAGAGTTCTGAAAGAACTCAAATGTGAAGTTGCGGAACTATTAACTAGGGTTTGTAACCTGTCCTTTAAATCGGCTTCTGTACCCAATGACTGGAAGATAGCTAATGTAATGCCAATATTTAAAAAGGGCTCTAGAGGTGATCCCGGCAATTACAGTCTGGTAAGTCTAACGTCAGTACGGGCAAATTAGTTGAAACAATAGTAAAGAATAAAATTGTCAGACAGTTAGAAGAACATAAATTGTTGGGCAAAAGTCAACATGATTTCTGTAAAGGGAAATAGCGTCTTACTAATCGATTAGAGTTCTTTGAAGGGGTCAACAAACATGTGGACAAGGGGGATCCAGTGGACATAGTATACTTAGATTTCCAGAAAGCCTTTGACAAGGTCCCTCACCAAAGGCTCTTATGTAAATTAAGTTGTCATGGGATAAAAGGGAAGGTCCTTTCATGGATTGAAAACTGGTTAAAAGACAGGGAACAAAGGGTAATAAATGGTAAATTCTCAGAATGGAGAGAGATAACTAGTGGTGTTCCCCAAGGGTCAATCCTAGGACCAATCCTATTCAATTTACTCATAAATGATCTGGAGAAAGGGGTAAAAAGTGAGGTGGCAAAGTTTGCAGATGATACTAAACTGCTCAAGATAGTTAAGACCAAAGCAGACTGTGAGGAACTTCAAAAAGATCTCACAAAACTAAGTGTTTGGGCAACAAAATGGCAAATGAAATGTAATGTGGATAAATGTAAAGTAACGCACATTGGAAAAAATAATCCCAACTATACATACAATATGATGGGGGCTAATTTAGCTACAACAAATCAGGAAAAAGATCTTGGAGTTATCATGGATAGTTCTCTGAAGACATCCATGCAGTGTGCAGAGGCAGTCAAAAAAGCAAACAGGATGTTAGGAATCATTAAAAAGGGGATAGAGAATAAGATGGAGAATATATTATTGCCGTTATATAAATCGATGATACACCCACATCTTGAATACTGCGTACAGATGTGGTCTCCTCATCTCAAAAAAGATATACTGGCACTAGAAAAGGTTCAGAGAAGGGCAACAAAAATTATTAGGGCTTTGGAATGGGTCCCATATGAGGAGAGATTAAAGAGGCTAGGACTTTTCAGCTTGGAAAAGAGGAGACTAAGGGGGGATATGATAGAGGTATATAAAATCATGAGTGATATGGAGAAAGTAGATAAGGAGAAGTTATTTACTCATTCCCATAATACAAGAGCTAGGGGGCCACCAAATGAAATTAATGGGCATCAGGTTTAAAACAAATAAAAGGAAGTTCTTCTTCACACAGCGCACAGTCAACTTGTGGAACTCCTTGCCTGAGGAGGTTGTGAAGGCTAGGACTATAATAGTGTTTAAAAGAGAACTGGATAAATTCATGGAGGTTAAGTCCATTAATGGCTATGGGTAAGGAATGGTGTCCCTAGCCTCTGTTTGTCAGAGGGTGGAGATGGATGGCAGGAGAGAGATCACTTGATCATTACCTGTTAGGTTCTTTCCCTCTGGGGCACCTGGCATTGGCCACTGTTGGTAGACAGGATACTGGGCTAGATGGACCTTTGGTCTGACCCAGTATGGCTGTTCTTATGTTCTTATTCACCTTTTCACTTAATTCCATCTTGTATCTATTCCAAAAGCAAATGTAAGGCTACAATTATAAACTTTTTCTACTGTGTCTCTCATGACCAGCTGTGTTTGCATAAATAGCACTTTTCTATTTAAGAACATAAGAACAGCCATACTGCGTCAGACCAAAGGTCCATTTTGCCCAGTATCTTGTCTTCTGACAGTCGCCAATACCAGGTGCTTCAGAGGGAATGAACAGAACAGGTAATCAACAAGTAATCCATCCCTGTCACCCATTCCGAGCTTCTGGCAAACAGAGGTTATGGCCACCATCCCTGCCCATCCTGGCTAAAAGCCATTGATGGACTTATCCTCCATTAATTTATCTAGTTCTTTTTTGAACCCTGTTATAGTCTTTGTAAAATGATTCCAGAACACCAGACTGGACTCTTAGGTGGAGAGATTAAGTTTTTAGAATTTTAACAACTATTATTCCTATTCTCTATCTGCAGTATTTTTTAATGTTAATGAAAAGGTAAAAGCATGTCCGACCTCTAGGCGGAGGCTGCAGTTCCCGGCCAGAGGGAGCTGTGGAGCCGGGGGTGGGTACAGCACACGCAGCTTTCCTGATCACCCCTGCGCCTAGGGGCCAGATATGCCAGCCGCTTCCGGGAGCTGCGCAGAGCCAAGGCAGGCAGGGAGCCTGCCTTAGCCCCTCTGCACCGCTGATCGGACCTTTAAGGGACTGGAGCCACCACGGTCCCTTTTCGACCAGGTGTTCCGGTTGAAAACTGGACACCTGGCAACCCTACAATGGGAGCTTTCCCATTGACTTCAGTAAGGCCACAATTATCACCCTTGGAAAGCAGTCGGAAGAGTGTTTTAGACAACTTGGTGGAGTAAGAGACTCCATTCCAGTCTTGGTAGTCCAAAGCACAGAAGAAGGCAACAGAGTGCAACAACCAAAATTCTGCCAAAGTGGAATTTGACTGCCTGGAATTGTACTATATAGAACATTAGAAAATATTGCTAAAAACACTTGGATGTAAACAACCAACAGGAATGTCATTTAATTGCTAATATTATGTGAACAAAATATCTCAGCCTATTCTCTGTCGTGAATGCAGCCCACTCTCACAGCAGTTGACTAACACTTCTTATTGCAGTATTCAGTATTTAAACTAAAAAACAAATCTTTCCTACCATAGTGTTTCCAAAGAAGGGAATAATTTAAGTGTCAATGTTCATTTTCTTACTCATTTCCATGGGGTGTGCAGATTTGTCCCTCTTTCTTTCCTTGTTTCTTTGTCTCAGTAGAAACTCATAAGTGCACGATTAAATTATCATTGGGCTGTGATATTTCTGCAAGTGTAAAACCAGTGTGTCTCCAGGGTCCAATACATTTCACGATGTTAGAGACACTTGAGGTTGAGGCAAGTTGTTACTATTATGAAGCTGAATCATTTATATTATCAGTAGACTTCTCTCTCAAATTTGCAAAAATTTGTAAGATTTCTTCATTTAAACTTTCATATATAGTTATTGTCTGATTCTGGGAGGATGGCACTGAGGTGAGGCTTACGACATTTCTTTAGACAATCAGAAGGGGAAAACTGTGTTGCGGAAATTCAGTCTACTCCTTACTAACACCTCTGTTAGTAAATGAAAATCAGTTTCTCCCAAAGACAGGAAGAGAATTACTAACCTTTATCAGAAACTAGGCCTTAGGTAAATAGGTATAACCAGTAGATCCTTCATGATGAGATGACTTGATAAAGCCATCCATAGTACTTCCTCTCCTCTTACCCCTGCAGCTAGGATAGTTTCCCTTTGGCAAGCCATAAATTCATCCTGAGTGTGATTTTAGCCCTTTATTGAACTAGGTTTTTGAACATTACTGAACTCTAAGTATTCTTGGTTTGTGGGATAAATATCTAAACTAGAAAATCTCTTTCAATTTTAGCAGAGGTTTTCAAGGATTTCTTTCTTTCTTACTTACTGTACTCTATTAGCATTTCTATCTTGCTGCAGATTTGAATAGACTCAATAAATATTCCATGCCTTAATTCTTGGTCTGCTGTTTCTCAATGAGTGGATTTAGAAATGCCGGGTATAAAGTTTGCTGAATGACTGAATAACTTTCATCCATCATAATATATTAGTTTGAAACACATATGACTCACAGTCAAGGTGTTTCTTGTACTTACAAATTTTGTTATGAATTACAGATGTGTGGTTGCTCAGGACTCTTAAGAGATATTGGCATCACTATTAGGAAGGAAAATTAGACTTTTAATGGATTCATGCAAGTTTTCATAGTGTACTTCCAACTAAAATAACTAGGACATTTCACAGATTTGAATTTTTTTTTCGCAGTTTTATTATTCCCTTTTATGTCTGAAATGTGAGGATTTAAATCTGATCTTCTTGTTGCTTCCCACTGCAGTAGCCACTTCTCTCTACAGTCTTTCCACCAAATCCATCTGTATTTCAGCAAGTGACTTTTAAATACTTAATGTTTATTTCCCTTGGTGTGCTTTTGTCATATACATCAGAATTCTTTCATTTGTAGTGATATTGATATTGTCTTGATTTGGTGTTTCTTTTTATCAAATCAGTCAAGGCCAGAAAAGGTTGGGCATATATTGTCTGAATAGGTCACAAATGGGGGGGAAAATCTTTTTGTTGAACTAAAATGGTACCTTAGTGTCTTGAAAGAGAACATAATAGAACTTGAGAAGAGAGGGTTTTTTTTATATATCTTTGTATAATGTTAAATGCTAATGCAGGGTATTTTCAAAGGCACAAAGGGGAGTTAGGTGCCCATGGGAGTCTGGTATGCATAAGGCCCTAAGTGCAGTAAAATAACATGGTTCCATTGGAGAGGCAGGGTGTAAAGTGGGTCCATAAGAAAATATTTTACCCCCTCCTCAGGTCACAGTAGCTCACAAAAGGGAAATCAGGGTAACTACATTTTCAAAGCAAACCGCCACTGGAGGGTACAGCAGCTGTAGAATCAACTACAGCCCCTGGGCAGTAGTGGCCATAGAGCCCAGCCGATGGGAGTGGAGTATTCTGCCTCATTGAACACCAGAAAATAGCACTGCACAAATCCCATTTTCTTAGGCTTGCACAGAGAAACAGATTTGAACCTAAGGAATTGAAATTGCAAATGTTTGCTGCAATATATTTTTAGCTCTCCAGTGAAATGTAATATTTATTTTTTTCTCAGCATCTCAGCTTAACAGTTCCCTAAAGTGTTATATATTTTACAGGGTGTCCTCTTACCTGGCATCTGAGTGCCATGATTTGTGTAGTTTTCATGAAAAGGTATGCAGACATAAGAAATACACTTTTCATCTTATTATAGAGGATTTTTTCTATCATAGTGAAGCAAAATTAAAACTTATTTACAAAAATATTGAAATAAGAGATAATTAGAATCCTATCTGTGAAAGACTTTGTGAATTATAATTCACAATACCTCAGTGTAACCTTGAGTTTTGTCTAGTAGCCTGTGAACTCACTGGGCCTGAATACCAGTTCATCTCAGGTTATTGTATTTTTTAAAAAATAAATAAACTTGTCATAATTTTCAAGGCTTTAAAATTGATTACCTCTGCCACTGGAGTACTTCAGTGGGATGGTATAACATGGGTTTAACTTCCAATAAAGTAAAGATATTATGGAATTGGGAAATGAAAAATTAATTCTCCTCAGCCAGTAGTAGTATTTCTGAAAGAAACAACAGATATGTATGTTGAGCACTTTTGTATCTAATATTTACAACATACTGCACTGTCTTTAACAGTCACTGCAGGAAAGTTTTCTGATGAGGAAATATTCCAATTTCTCTCGACTCTATTATCTTTAGTAAACAGACATATAATATCTTATTTTACAATTGGGGGGAAATATTTACCAGCATAATCCATGTTTACAAGTGTGTTATTTTTCTAAGTTTTGTATTCAGCAGACTGACCATTTGGCTGAATTCAGACTTAAGTATTTTGCCTTGATATCAAAGCACTTATAGGTACTAACGAAATAAGTCCCCTTGAGGTAAGTATGATTGTCCCCATATATTCACAAGGAAACTGCAGCACAGACAGGTTAGCTGACTTGCCCAAGTTCACACAGAATGTCAGTGATACAGGATAGGCTTTATTTTTACCTGTAGCTCATGTTGACTTCAGCGGATGTTGTGGATACTCAGCATCTCTAGAATTCAGGCTCTGTTCTTCAGAAACAATAGCATTTAGTAAGAATAAACAGAACATTGAAGTTGTGTAGTTCATTTAAATGCTCATCTTGTCATAGAAAAAAAAGGTATGAGATCAAGTCTGTTATGAGATCGCTCTTCTCTTAGACACTAGTTCATCATTTTAGAACTGTCAAAGGGTCTTGTCACTTCCAGATTTTTATGAAATGCATGACTAATTGTATGTAGCCTCAGGCATTTCCCACAATTACATGTATAAAGATAAATGTATACTGTTCTATCTGATTAATCCAATATTTTTTCTGTATTAAACACATAGTAATGAGTTCTGGATGCTCTTGTTTCATATTACATACTGTAGCACACCTGCTGTGGCTTAATCAAGCATTTGGGCCACTCTAGATGACTCAAATTATAACAACATCAGAAACAATCAGAATCTCTGTCTTCAGATTAGGTTGGTGTTTTATTTATTTATTTTTTTTAAATTTGAATCATTTGACACATCAGAATGTATTATGAATTGATTTTCTTTTAGCTGTGATAATATGAAAATCACTAACTCTTGCTCCTACACATCTAAACGTCCAGAAACAGAAATCTAGGCTGTTTAATAGTGCTTTCACTTAAAAGCACTGCTTGTCACTTTAGGACTTAATTTGTTCAAAAATACTATATGTGGGAGATCTGCAATTTCTTTCAGCTATTAAGCTTTCATTGCAATAAGAAACATGCTACGTAATGCTACCTGGATATTGGGGGTCATGTTATATTGATTGCCCTGGAATAAAGCGATCATGCGGTGAGTGTTATAAAATGGTTTCGTGGATTTTAGATTGATTGGCTGCTTGACATGAGTTATTTTGTAGTAACACACACTGGTTGGAACTCATTATCATTTTTATATTTTTTTTAAGATGTCATTTTATATGAGTATGCTACAGAACAGGCTTTTGGGCACCGCAGAAGCTTGCAGCATATCAGTCATCCCAGCCCAAAATTGATAGTACTCTTAAAGCAAGTTCCTTGTTGTAGGTCGTTGTTTCCATCTTAAAAATAAAATTTTCTTCAAATGTTTTCTTTGCTTAAGACAAGTTTTCCCTCCAGCTGCATCTGTTTCAAAAAGTGCATTAATGTGGGCTTACAAGGTCTGTCTACACAGCCCGCAAAAGCAAACCTCCCAGCCCGGGTACTTGGGCAAGTGCTATAAAAATGGCTCTGAAGACAGTGCTTTGAATTTGCAGGTCAGGCTCTGAAGCCTAGGGACAGTGATGGACGGACCTATGCTCCAGCCTGAGCCACAACTTCAAAGCACTGTCTAAACAACTATTTTTTACAGTGCTAGTCTGAGGGAGGCTAGTCTGTGTGCTGTGTAGACACACTTCAAGTTGGTATTTTTTAGCACAACCGCAGGCTCTATAGGGACCTTCAATTATTTATCTTCACCTTTAGAAGACATATATTTCAAATCCTTGTCTCCCAACAAGACATTTAGGAGAGAGGCCTGAACTTCACATAATTTCCTGAAGATAAGACAGCCTCCTCCTCCTCATCTAGCACATCTGCTGAAGGAGCCTGTGTGATTCCCTGTGCTTCAGCACACAATGGAAAGGGATGAGGACAACTGGCAGTATAGTCCAGTCCAGAGAATATGTAATAGTAGGGTCAGGGCCCTGTCCCCTCCACACCAGCTTGACTGTGCTGGGAGGGGATGCAGCAAAGACCATCTCTTACTGTGTTAATTTTTAGGTGCCCAACATGAGACATGTTGAAGGGGCCTAAGTTTCAGAAAACACTGAACCTCTGCTCTGAAAATCAGGCCACGTTAAGGTGTCTGCCGTTGGGCACCCATAGTCACTAGGCACTTTTGAAAATCTTGGTCATTTTGCCTTTTGCAACTTAGAGTGAAATCGGAGCACCACTGAAGTCAATGGGAGTTTTGCCATTGACATCAGTGGTCCAAAATTTCACTCCACAGTGCCTCCAGGCAGTATACCTCTTTCCCTTCCAAAGCACTGTTCTCCATGTGAAGAGGCATAATTTGGTCCTTAATTTTCAAACCTTTATTTCCAACTACTCCACTCGCTCAACCTTTTCGCCTTACTTAAGTTGCTCCTCTCTCCTCTTAGTCTGTTATTCTCTCTCTCACTCTCCTCCCACCCCCCTTTTTATTTCCATTCTTCCCTAGTTATCTGTTCTGAATTCCGTTCATCACTTTTCAGGATGGGTCTTGGAATTTTTAATAAAAAAATTAAACTTTAAGGCAAACATAGTGAACCAACTGCAACAAAACAAGTCTGTAAAAAATCAGAAAGAAGCAGCCTGGGATATGAGGTGGTCCAGAAAAAGGAGATGTGGCTGACACTTACTAGAATATAACAAACACCACAATACAGCCAAAGCTTCTGTTTAAAAATGTGTTTGACTATGTTCAAAATATGATCGTAGATGAAAAGTAAGGATGAATGGTGAGGGAAAAGATGCATACAAGAATTCACAGCTTGGATTTTACTGGGTGTTATTTATTAAATTAACAGTAATTAATATTTTCTCCACCCGCACTTCAGAAGAAAAATAGTGGCATTGGAACAAAATAAAAACTTGATAGATCACACACATTCTCACCCCCATCGCAAACGCAACATATCCTGTTGATGTTGTTAGTATTTAAAACTGGAAATGTTTTGTATTAACATGGCAGGGAAAGGAATTTTAAAGTAAAATACCCTCTTTTAGGTTCTGATACAGTGAAGTGCTGTGTGTCGCCTGAGAGGTGCAAAATGCTGTTCACTCCCATCATTGGAGATTTTTAAGAGCAGGTTAAACAAACACCTGTCAGGGATGATCTAGATCAGGGATCGGCAAAAGTGGGCCAGGCTGGTTTGTTTACCTGTTGCATCCGCAGGTTCGGCCGATCGCGGCTCCCACTGGCGTCAGGAAGCGGCGGCCAGCACATCCCTCGGCCTGCAGTTTCCTGCAGCCCCCATTGGCGTGGAGCGGTGAACCAGTTATCAGGTCTGTGTTGGTCAATCAGGAGTCAGAGTCTGTATCAGAGCTGAGGATAATGCCAGAAGTTCAGGAACAGAGAAGCAGGGCAGTCATGGCAGCTAGCTAGGGATCCGCATTGTTGCCTGGACACTTCCTGGTCTGCCTCGTCGACTTCTATAGGGACAACGAGCCAATCAGGGATCAATAAGACCACTGTCAGATTCCTCGAGAGGAGTGTTCTCTGGCATTGAACCTCTGTGGATTGTGGATCCTAGGGAGTGGCTATATTACAGCTGTTGCTGGGTGATAGTGTGGAGATGTTAGTTGCCTGGTAGCCTTACAGGCCTGGGTTCAAGTCCCATGAATTCTTACAATAGGAAGCTGAAGAACTCTTCTCTCTTACAGGTGGTCCTTTTCTCCTGGATTTCTGATAGCACATCACCTTTTAGGTTGGCAGTTGATACAGTTCTGCAACCTCTATGCATTAAATTCATGGGGTCGACCTGCATCATGCAGAGTTGAGCCTTTTGCTTTGTAAACCATCAATAGTTTATAAAATCCATTGAGAAATAATATTGTTTCTGAAATCAGTTTCTGTTGTAAACCTTCATGTTATCAATGAAAAACATGAAATTCGGATGATTAAATACATGTATGTTCTAATTATTATAAACCATTGATGGATAATATGGTGAATGTTGAGAAATGTTGATCACCTCTTAAGAGCATAAAATATCCATGAATCATTATTATTATTACGTATTTTGCAGAACCCCCCGTCAAAATAACAAATGCAACTGAACATTTGAGAAACTATATGGGTGTTGTAGTAAATTTCATTGTGTCGCACTTAATTAGCTCATACTGGCATCATATCGATTGTGAGGAAGCTTTTAAAAATGACAAAAACATGACAACAGACAGTGTCAGAGGATCTATTGCTATGAATGCATTAAACGTGTGGTGTGTTGTTGGCTGTCCTTCAATACGAAGATGATGTCTGCCATGGGGGAAAAAGTCATTGATCACTTAAGATGGCTGAGGAATCCAATATGTGCTGTACAGGTTTCTCCACATATATGACAGGTGGTTGCTTGGAGGGAGTACAGCTACTGGCCGGGATGCTGTACCCTTTCCTTCCTCCTGTTTCCTAGTCTCTGGAGCAAGGCGATTCTCTTCAAAACAGGCTCAGGCTTGATGTATTATGCAACACCATTGCAATCTATTGCCAGCCAGCTGTTCCCAAGTTTTGAGGTCAGTGCCTCCCCTTCTTAAAATATGCTTTCAGGGTATCCTTGTAGTGTTTCCTCTCTCTCCCCCGGGAGTCCTCATGACTAAGAAAAAAGGACTTGCTTCAGAAGATGAATATCAGTCATCTGCACACAATGGCCAGCCCAGCAAAGTTGATGTTTCATAAATTAATATTTTTACTGCACATGTTCAAGAAAATTACTGCACTAAATATGGGCCCAGTTGAAGAAAGCATTTAAGTACATTTTCAAGTTCACCTCTACAGTACTTAAGCATGTGCATAAATCCCAGTTCCTTGCTGAATAGACATGCTCTCATGATTTGGGGCCTATGTCTGAAAAGGGTATGGCCAGCCTACAGACAGTCAATAGAAGGAATTGGCTGATGCACAATCACTCATCAGTTGCCACAAGCAAACACAAAATAAGTGGTTTCTTGTGACCAGAGTTGAAACTAAAGTAAAAGAGTAAGGTTTCCTGTAGCCGGATGAGGGCTAAACTCAATGAAGCTAATTCAGGGAGATGAAAATAATAAGATGCATGTAAAAATACCAAGATCATTGTTTTCAACACAAAAGTCACCTTTGTTCAAATATTGTCTAGGGTCAGCTCAAAAAAGGCCCTCATTTTTGGAAAATGGGCTAATTTTTGAGTTATTAATGAAATACAGGCAGTCCTCGGACTTACGACACAATTGGTTCCTTACAATTGCGTCGTAAGTCAGAATATCGTAACTCGGAACCGCAGTCTACTCTATTGCGGGACCAAGCTTCGTAAACTCGAAATCTATAGTCGTAGTTGAATCAGGGTGTCAATGTAGAAGCGTCATAAGTGCCGTTCATCATAACTCGAACATCGTAAAGTCGAGGACTGCCTGTACAAAAAACATAAAATGCCATACAGTTTTGCATTTTATTATGAGTATTTTTCCCAACTGTGGTTTTTTAACCTCTCCCATTTCCAAGCACAAAAGATGACTTACATTCACAGTGCCTTATCACCTCCTTATGATATGATTTTAATGCATTCATTCATACTCTTCTTTTGGATATTTTGGATTTTATTGTTGTTTTCTTAAATGATGTGACTCTTGGTTTATGTAATGAGCGAGGGACTAATAATGGTCAGCGACAGGTGTAATTTGAGCAAGTGTTCTCCAAGCTTTCCTACACAGTTCAGCCAAAGCATCTCACTACTTACACTGAACAGCCCATGGGTATTCTTGGAAAGAGTTGTGTGATGAACAGAGATTCTCTAGTGATTAGGCTGAGACCACGTCATTCCTTTTCTTTTAAGAACTAAGACAGAATTAAATTGAGGTCTTCACGTTGAGCACCCAGTTCAGTTTCTCTCTTACAAGGCTTCTTTAGCTTTTTTCTCACCTACCTTAAATTCACTAAAGTACTCTAGCAAAACAATATTTCTTTTAGCATTTAAATGCATAACTCCCAGGGAAGGGTTTTTACTAAGAGTAGAGTATTTATTAAAATATCTGTGCAGCTATAGCTTCTAATAACTCTTTTAGTAGAGGAAAGGCACCTGAAGACAGATACTCTATACAGCTCCAAAATTATTGTAAAATTACGTTTCCTTCTCTCTATCATTTTAAGAGTCTGTTTGATTTATCCCAGCATGGCATATTAGAATAGACATGAGGGATAGAAACAGTCCTATAGTAAAAAAAAAAAAATGTCTGCACATGAATCTTCTCTGGCTCCCATCTCTCTGCCTGGAAATTTTTTTCTGATGTCAATCAACTGATCCCAATATCATTTTAAAACAGAACAAACATTTTAAAGTGCAGAGGTCTCTTCCCTCTCCACCCCTTTGAATACCTCTATTCCTCAGAAACCTTTAGAAGTAAAAGGAGCTTTTTTCCCCCCTACCTGGCAAGTTATCTTGTTTATGTGAATGGAGTTTCATGGTCTTAGCCATATCTTGATGCATTTAGTTGCCGTGCATGTAAGAAAACATTAAGGAAATAACAGGGCCATAGATTTTGAACAAAGTTTCTTTTAAAGGAGATATCTATGTCATAAAATGTTTCAATGATGGAAGTCTCTGTATTGTCAACCCTGGTGTAATATTGAAGTCATACCATATTGTGGAAAGGTGAGTGTTTGCAATCTCTTCTGCATATTTGTCATGATTTTTTTCAAAGTTATCAGTGCTTTTCTATATGTCCTTTAATACTATTATTCATGGCAGACGAGAAAGGATAGTGTAAGCAGAGAGCTGGGCGTCTTGACCTCCTGAGTCATGAGCCTGAGCTTGTAACGCTACCTTTCTATGTGGCCTTGGACAAGTTGCTGAGCCTTACTGTGCGTCACATTCCACAACTGTAAAATGGGAATCATATAACTCTCCTGCTTCACAAGGTGCATGAATTAGTTAATAGTTTGCAAGAAATTTTGAAGCAGAACTGTAAATGCTAAGTAGAAGTATCATTGAGAGCAAATCTCAGCTCTCCTGCCTGTAAAGAGAAGAGCTCCTTAACTTCTAATCTTTTATACTCTTCTAGATACTGTATAAATATTCACTAGCTTAAGTATTTCTAAATATACTACCAAAAATCCTCTAAATGACAAAGCATACATACATTCATTACGTGTGACAGACAGTGACCCTAGATCAGAGAAGATATGGAAGGCGGTATAATTTACCTAACAGTCAGTGGAAGTAAACTCTAGTTTAAGCTGTTGCAGTTACACAACAAGGAGCCAGAGAAAAGTGTAATTTAAAGAAGGTAGTTTAATACATCCTTAACCCCTCCTGCATTTCCTGCTGCACTCTTCTCTTCCATCTCCCAGGGGTGTGAGTTATACCAAGTTAGAGCCCATTAGAAGCAGACACAGTGGGTCAACTTCAGAGATGGTGTTTAAGGGAGATGACAGTTACACGTCAGTAATTGCAAACTGGATTGGTATAATGTATATGCTGAGTAATCT
Source organism: Malaclemys terrapin pileata (assembly GCF_027887155.1). NCBI lineage: Eukaryota > Metazoa > Chordata > Testudines > Emydidae > Malaclemys > Malaclemys terrapin. Next base: position 99,645,301 of record NC_071508.1, read on the forward strand.
AGAAAACAGTCTAAGTTTGATCATCTTAATCACCACTGGATTTGGACCCATTGTGTGTGTTTGAGTACTTTATTTTTTAACACAAAGAACCAGACCAGTGGTGGATAATATTAGTTCACATTTTACCATGGGGCTGTGAGGATGGCCCACGTACTCTTTAAATGAAAACATATATATTGAGGCTACTGTGAGTCCTAGAAAGGAACTATTTCAAGTAATGGGTAACATGCAATACCAGAGTGCTAAACTAAATACTTCATGCCCATGAAAAGTTAACTAGAAGGTTTCATTTTTAAACTGATAGAGATGTATGACTTCGAGTGATTTTTTCCATGATTCTGTGGCTTAGCTTTTCTGCATTTTTCTTTATTGCTGGTTTAATAGCTTTGAGAACAGATGTGCTCAAAACAGGTACAGCAAAGGCAGCGGCAGCAGCAGTACAAGCTTCCCCAAACTTCCTTGACAAAGGGCCTCCAATCTGACCTGGACGAACCACTTCTAGGGTGTGACGCTTCCCAGGAGTATCCAAGCATCTCACTACCACCTGTCCTTAGTGTGAGGAAGTCTTGTCTGTACCTACTGTGGGTCAGCATCCTGACTCCACTAGCCTCTGGCAAGAGAAGCACTGGCTCCCAGGCTTCCTCAGGCCTTGCTCTCTCTGTAAAGGTAGTGATAGGTACAAATCAACCCCCACATCCTTTGAGCATCCTTCTGGAGTGCCCACACCTTGATCTGTAAATGTTTGAATGAACTCCCAGATTCCGAATTCCCATAGAACACCTGCATACTAGTTTCTGCTCAGGATCAGCACTTAGATATGTTTTTAGTAAAAACAAGAATATGTTTATTATCAAAGAACAGAGATTCAAATGATAATAAGAAAGAATATTGGAAACAAATGGTTACATATAAAACAAAATCACAGCACATATAAAATAAAATCACAGCATGCTTTCTGGAGCCTAAACTTAACTCTCAAGACATTCCCCTGACTCCTACAAGATAGCTAACCCCAAGTCTTTTTCCCAGCATTTGCAACCAGGATGGCTGAGGCCCTCCTTTCATACGATTAAACCTGCAGGCAGCTTGTCTTCCACTTCTGTGCAGTTACAGAATTTGATCCCTTACCTCAGGAGGTCCCCTCATCAGAGGCTTATCTTGGTGTTCTGTTGTCTTTGTAAATATTCAGGCCTGTACCTGGCCAAACAACGAATAGCCTGTCTCCAAGTCTGACCATTGTCTTTTATGCTGATTGTGTTGGCCTGGAGGAATACAATACGCAATGATCTACCAAAGAGATAATGGTTTATTGCCCCATGCTATCTAGAATCTGTTTATCACCTTCTGGTGACCTGTCTTAACTTAGCAACAAAGGGTCCTGTGGCACCTTAAAGACTAACAGAAGTATTGGGAGCATAAGCTTTCGTGGGTAAGAACCTCACTTCTTCAGATGCAAGTAATGGAAATTTCCAGAGGCAGGTATAAATCAGTATGGAGATAACGAGGTTATTTCAACCAGGGAGGGTGAGGTGCTCTGCTAGCAGTTGAGGTCTGAACACCAAAGGAGGAGAAACTGCTTCTGTAGTTTCAACTTCCAACTACAGAAGCAGTTTCTCTTCCCTTGGTGTTCACACCTCAACTTCCAACTACAGTAATACAATAATAATTTTCACTCAATACCAACATGGTTTGGATTGGAACCAACGACTACACGTGAAAATGGAAGACCCATATCAGGTTCGCAGCTCCAGGAATCAGTCAGTTCCATGCCCCTTTCCCTTCCCTCAATTTCCCCTCATTCTAAGATTTATTTTTTTACATTTTTGTTATGACCATTCAATTTTCCTCAAGATTTGCCATGACATTAATGCAGCTCTAGCAATATCTGAAGAAAAGGACAGAAATAAACAATGGAAACTGAATTACTCTTGACCCAAAGGGTGCACTTCAAAACTTCTCTTTAGCCCTACTCCTGTGTTACACTGAACCACAGAACAGTGCATTTTGTCACTCGGGTTCAGAAAAGCTGTACTACCCATAAGGAGACTGCTGGGGCCAGTCACCTCCCACTGTTAAAGATCAATTTCAGGATTTCTCTAACTTTCAGCTGCATGCAGCTGCTTCTTAAGCGGTTGTTACAGCAGCTGATACCAGAACTCAGTATGTTCCAGCCTCAACCCTTTCCTCGGTGGTGTAATACAGCTGGCCACTCTGACAGCATAAAGCAGCCTTAAAGCTGGCCTGAGTGGCACAAATCAGCTTTATGAGGTCAAGTGTTTGATGTATAATGTTTTACATTTCTATTATGGTCAATACTAAACCTGGTGAAAAGAAATTCCAAATGAAGGCTGAAGTAGCTCTGACTTCATCTGTTGTGTCTCATTTTAGCACATAGTCTATTAGTGCTTACAAAAGTTGTACAGTTGTATTACTTTACAATATGTTTCATGGTGTATTCTGTATCACACTAAGTGTTCAGTTGCTGTGAGCTAAATTCAGCCCTGGTATGAGCAATCGCAAATCCTATTGACTTAAAATGGGAGAAGTGATGAACATGCCAGAGATTAATTTGGTCTGATTTTGATTATATTTAGTTTCTTTATTAATCATTCATATCTTTGCTTTTGAAGACTTGCTACCTTACTTAATGTTTCCTGGATTTTTAATGCATTTGTTTTTTCTTAAGCAGTATAGCAAGATCCTTCTTAAAAATTCACAAAAGCAAGTTTTAATAATTTTTCTTGGGCTGAATTGAATCCAGAGATTGTTTGGATCTTTTATATGTGTATAAACTCTCAGTCAGTGATACAGAAGACAGCTACATGTTTCTGCTATTGCAAAATCTACCTGGAGATGCCTCAAAGTGCAGTTCTCTCAAATACTTCCATATCAAATTTGTTCAGTTTTCAAGTAAAAAGGGTATTTTTATTCTTAGTACCAGCTCTGCAAACTCATCTTGGGTTCTGAGATCTGGCTTCTTTTAGAGTTGATTTTTTCTCAGTTCTGGTTTATGACCCCGGGGTCTAAAGTGCTTTGTTTATCCATAGACTGGCCGCAATAAAGGAAGCTTTTCTATGCCTATTTTTTGTGTGCCTCAACCGTTATCTGGAGAGACTATTTCTGGGGCAGAAATGGAGTTCAGGCTCCATGCTTGTTCAGTCCTTGGTCTGCTACAAACCTGTTTCTCTTCAGTTATTTTGGAATCTTTTGCTGCAGAGAGGTTGCACAGGTGCCACTGACATTTTGCCCTGCGAAATCAGGTGTTGTGTGAAAATGAAAGATCCCAGTTTAACTTTCAGATCCCAGGATGAGTTTGCAGAACTGACAGGAGAGAACAATATGTTTTACTGGTATAACAAACTAATTTGACATGAGAATATTTGGCACGGCAAACCAGTCACTTTTGTTGAAAGAAGTGAAGCAGACTTTTTGCTGCCAAACTCTGAACCCTAGTCAGCATTTTGCAAGAGGTTGATTGCTATTGCTACAGTACTGAGTGTTAGCATTACTAGTAGTGTTATGTTTGCAAACTGACAATTCCTTATCAGGGCATTTGAGTAATGCTGACTTTAGACCAGATTTGAATGTTATCCCCTCCTAAAGGCTAAATATTCTGCATGTTTGAAATTAATTGCATCTGCTTCATTAATCCTCTATAAGGTCTTAAAGTTGCTAGCTGATATTTGAGGTAACTTCCTTGGTCAACCCTCCAGCTCCATTTCATAGTTGTGAACTGGAATTTGACACCATGGTTGACATAAACGGGTTTGATTATGATAGTTGTTGCTTGCTTTCTTTATGGATCACAGATTTTATCTGTTAGCCAAGTCCAATGAAAAGTCAAATAATAAAGAGGAAAAGAAGTAGCATATATTTAAAACTGATGGTGACCTATATCATCCCTTAATAAGCATAATTGTGGCATATTACTGAAATCACCAGGTCTCCACTCAGCCCCTGGGGTCCTCTCACACATATCTCATTGCAAGATTGAGACCAGAGTGAGGTGTCAAATGAATTGTCGGCCATTTTGCGAGTTGTGAACCAAAAAAGTCGATAACCAGTGCTAGAGAATGTAAACTGGTAGTACCTGAAAATGAAGGCTCTGATCCAGCAATGAGCTCTAGATATTGCAGGTTCACTAGATGAAGCACTGGTGACATGATCAGCTGTACCCAAAGAATATGTGCAATATACTTCATTGAGCAGAGAGGTGTTTGAAAATGTGCATATTCAAATAATACATCAATTTTTACTAATTGTATTAAATGGAATTGTGGCATTCCATGTTTATATCTCATTGATTTCCATAACAAATAGTACTCAGTCTACAAGATATTTTTAATAACTGCCAGCACTGCAAACCCACCTTGATATCCCAGCGTCAGATTAGAGTCTTTCCTCTTCTGCATTATCATTAGAATTAACGATTCTGTAGACCAAATTACAGTTACAATTTTCCCTAGGGAATCTTGCTGACTTCAACCGGATTGCACGGGCATATCCGACTGGAACTTAGTAAGCAATTTTGTTGGTGATAATAATAGTAATAGTAATACCGAACTTATATTGTGTATTTCATCAATAGATCTCAAAACACTTTACAAAGGATCAGGGCCGGCTCCAGGATTTTTGCCGCCCCAAGCAGCAAAAAGAAAAAAAAAAAAGCCGCGATCGCGATCTGCTTTACCGCCGCCGCCTCTTCAGTCTTCGGCGGCAATTTGGCGGCTGGTCCTTCGCTCCGAGAGGGAGTGAAGGACCCGCCACCGAATTGCCGCCAAAGAGCGGACATGCTGCCCCTCTCCATTGGCCGCCCCAAGCACCTGCTTGCTGGGCAGGTGCCTGGAGCCGGCCCTGCAAAGGAGGTCAGTATCATTATCCCCATTTTACAGGGGGGGAAACTCGAGCATATACAAAGGAAGTGACTTGTCCAAAGTCACCCAGGAAACCACTGATAGAAGCAGGAACTAAACTCAGGTCTCCTGAGTCCTCATCAATTACCCTATCAATCCCACTCTGTCCTAACTGTGCTTGCTTTGCAGTGCTAAGCATAGTAAAAAGGCAGTGAAAATGTATATAAGTAACTGGAGTAGGCAGATGTGATTTTGAATACACACAGATGGTAAGAAATCCTGGCTCCATAGAAGTCAATGGGAAAACTCCCATTGACTTCAGTGGAGCCAGGATTTTACCAAGGGAGTAGATCAGAGTAAAATGGTGCCTTTTTTACAGTCACTTTTTAAAATCTAATCTGTCTAATTTAGGTTTCTCTATTGTGCCCATCGCCATAGAATCTAAACATCTCAGAGTAAAATCAGACTTCGAAATTATCAAAAATATTGGTGTGTGATCTTGTGTAGGCATAAAGCTTTTAGCCAATGCTTAACATCACTTCTCTGTATGTATAAATTGTGTTCTTTTATAGGAAGGAATGATAATTGAATATCGTTAACTGAGTTAAGCTTTATTTTTATTATGACCTTTAGTAATCATGTTTAGGTCAAATTGATCTTGCTTAGTTCCTTTGTAAATTACACATCTACCCTGATATAACGCTGTCCTCGGGAGCCAAAAAATCTTACCGCATTATAGGTGAAACCGTGATATATCAAACTTGCTTTGATCCACCGGAGTGCGCAGCCCCACCCCCCCTGAGCGCTGCTTTACCGCGTTATATCCGAATTTGTGTTATATCGGGTCGCGTTATATTGGGGTAGAGGTGTATTTTTTTATTCTGAGTGAATAAAAGTTATTTCATTTGAACTGAAAACAAAATTCATTATTGATTTAAGGTTCAAATTCTTTGAAGCATGTATTAGTGCATGCTGTAGATACAGGAAGTAATTAATATGGGAAGAAAAGAACAGCTCTCAAAACATTATCACATAGAGAACTTCCTATGTTTTTGTGAAGACTAAGCACATGCAGTATTTGGCATTAAAATTATTACTGGCCTTTTCAGGTTAGCAGTTTCCGTTGATGCTAAGCTGTTCTAGAAGGAGTATTATTTGCTGGCCAGTTACCCAACAGATGGGTTAACCCGGTGGCAGACACAGCTAGTTCATGAACCTGTAATTAAAAGTTTGGTTGAAGAACATGCAGAGCCCATGACAGCAAGGCTGCTGGTAGTAGCTCTGACCATTAACTTTCTCTTGTGTGATTTTCACGTGTTTCATTACCTTTGCGGTTAAACTGAGCTTTTTCCTCTCCCAATTAATAGCCTGTGGCAGTGGGAGATGAGAATTCACTGAAACATGGAAGACGAGAAAGGAAAATGGATGACAAAACGAAATAATTTGTATTGAACAGCAGTGAATTGTTCTCTGAGTAGCAAATGTCTTAAAAACATCCTGTCATAGCAAGTGTTTCCAGTATTCCCTAATGTTAATTGGGGATAAAGCTATTAGAATTAGTAAAGTCCATATAGTGAAGTGCTGTCATAAGCCTCAAAATAGTTTTTCACACAGTATATTGATAATGTAATACATAAAGTCACTCGTGAGGGCAATTGCTTTCTTGAATGAATCATTTTCCTAAGGACATCCTCCCCTCATGCATTTCAGCCACTCATCATCTTCAGGGAATTGTGGCTAGTACTTTACTTAATTAAAGTGGTTCCAATAGGCTGCCAGAAAGAATACCATTTACTATAACTCACAAGAGAATTTAGTCTGTTTAGGAGAGAAGTGTTGACCATGGGGATCTATGACAGTAAAAAACATGAGAGACAAAAAAATCCTACATGAAAAATAGAGAAAGTTGTAATAGGACAGAGATCCAAAATGAAGCAGTAGTCATAGTAATTTCTGCATAGTTTTAGGCTTCAGATATTCCAGTAATTTGCTTTTCATCTGAGAGTCTCAACGCATTTCACAAATATTAGTGAATTAAGTCTGCTCCCCCGCTCCACTAGCACTCTTTCAAAAATACCATTTTTACAGGATGCAGCAATAAGAAAAAATAGCAATGGTAAGCATAAGAGACGCAGATACAGAAACTGAGGAAAAAGCCTTCTTGGCCTTTCTTTACTGTTTGTGTATAATTACATGTGGTGATATGTAATTCAGCAGCTGGACTGGGTACCCATCTCAACTCCTTTAGTGCTGCAGGTCCCCATCTTAATTTTTAGATGTTGCTTTTTCCATAGGAAATGTTTCATGCTATTGTGTTAAAATATTGTTGAACAAAAAGTGTCTTTGATTTTACATTATGTGGAATGCTACCCTCAAAAGGCAGATGATGGTCTGTGGGAACGTCATGGTAGTTTTGTTTTTTTTGAAGTCTATATCCTAAATATATGGAACAGAAGATAAAATGCAGGAGAGAGATTTTAGGTAACAGAAGTTCACGAGTATATACTAAGGGCCCACATTAGACTAATTTTACAAATAAATGACAAGGGGCAAAGACATGCTTATGCACCTCAAATCAGCATCAAACCCACAGAATATATACGGTCTAATAGTGGGAAGTGGAATCATAGTTAGATGATGCTTTAAGTAATATTAGTAGAATTATGTTGCAGTAAGCTATGTAGGCACCACCAATATTTTGAGGTATGAAGCTATTGTAGATAAAAAAGTCTCCTTATTTGTCTCTTATTGTCAAAACTGATATTCAAGTCATGTTCCAATTATGTTTCATGGTAAAGTCGTAACATGCATACATACGTTTTACCATTTGTATATACAATACTCTTTTGAAAATGGCATCTCCCCCAAATTACACAGATACAATGCAGCTAGAAAATTAGAAAGGTATTAAGGCTATCAATTAATTGCAGTTAATTTACGCGATTAACTCAAAAACATTAATCATGATCAAAAAATTAATCACAGTTTTAATCGCACTGTTAAGCAATAGAATACCAAAAGAAATTTATTACATATTTTTGGATGTTTTTCTACATTTTCAAATATATTGTTTTCAATTACAACACAGAATACAAAATGTACAGTGCTCACTTTATATTTATTTTTATTACCAATATTTGTGCTGTAAAAAACAAAAAAAATAGTATTTTTCAATTCACCTCATACAAGTATTGTAATGCAATCTCTTTATCTTGAAAGTTAAACTTACAAATGTAGACTTATGTACAAAAAAAAACCCCTGTATTCAAAAATAAAACAATTTAAAACTTTAGAGCCTACAAGTCCACTCTGTCCTACTTCTTGTTCAGCCAATCAATTTGTTTACATTTGCAGGAGATAATGCTGCCTGCTTCTTGTTTACAATGTCACCAGAAAGTGAGAACAGGCATTCTCATGGTACTTTTGTAGCCGGTATTGCAAGGTATTTACGTGCCGGATATGCTAAATATTCGTATGCTCCTTCATGCTTCGGCCACGATTCTAGAGGACATGCTTCCATGCTGATGACTCTCATTAAAAAAATATGTTAATTAAACTTTTGACTGAACTCCTTGGGGGAGAATTGTACGTCTCCTGCTCTGTTTTACCCACATTCTGACATATATTTCATGTTATAGCAGTCTCAGATGATGACCAGCACATGTTGTTCGTTTTAAGAATACTTTCACTGCAGATTTAACAAAATGCAAAGAAGGTACCAATGTGAGATTTCTAAAGATAGCTACTTGACCCAAGGTTTAAGAATCTGAAATGCCTTCCAAAATCTGAGAGGGATAAGGTGTGGAGCATGCTTTCAGAAGTCTTAAAAGAGCAACACTCGATGCTGAAACTACACAACCTGATCACCAAAAAAGAAAATCAACCTTCTGCTGGTGGCATCTGACTCAGATGATGAAAGTGAACATGCATCGGTCCACACTGCTTCGGATACTTATCAAGCAGAACTCGTCATCAGTATGGACTCATGTCCTCTGGAATGGTGGTTGAAGCATGAGGGGGATATACAAATCTTTAGCGGATGTGGCACGTAAATATCTTGCAATACCAGCTACAACAGTGCCATGCGAACGCCTATTCTCACTTTCAGGTGACATTGTAAACAAGAAGCAGGCAGCATTATCTCCTGCAAATGTAAACAAACTTGTAAAATGAGCGATGGGCTGAACAAGAAGTAGGACAGAGTGGACTTGTAGGCTCTAAAGTTTTACATTGTTTTATTTTTGAATGCAGTTTTTTTTTGTACATAAGTCTACATTTATAAGTTTAACTTTCAAGATAAAGAGATTGCATTACAGTACTTGTATGAGGTGAATTGAAAAATACTATTTTTTTTGTTTTTTTAGAGTAGAAATATTGGTAATAAAAATAAATATAAAGTGAGCACTGTACATTTTGTATTCTGTGTTGTAATTGAAATCAATATATTTGAAAATGTAGAAAACATCCAAAAATATTCAAATAAATTGTATTCTTTTATTTTTTAACAGCGCAGTTAATCCCACGACTAATTTTTTTACTTGCTTGATAGCCCTAAAAGGTATGCTAGAGGTTGGTTTTAAAGGAGGATTGAATGCAAACTTTACAAGTAATTGAAAAACTGTTGATATGTATTATAGTTACTCTGCAGGCCAGTAAACCTCAATATGGTCCTCGACACAGACCCATAATTCTTTATATGTAATAGCTCAAAATCTGGAACCCAAAATTGGAAATGGAAAGTTGTTTTAATAGTTAAAGTTAAGGTTATAATCTTTTACTTTTCAGTTACTGGCACTATTCTGCATGAGACTGAGTATATACAACTAGTAATATATTTATTTTATATGATGTTCCTTAAAGGAGGAATGAGCTCTACATTGCCATAATTTACAATTGGACCAGATCCTCAGCCCTAGTTGCTTTCAACTATATGAGCAAAACAAAGCTGCCCTAAAAGGGGAAGCCAAGAATTTTCCTTGACAGCAGGTTATTAATGTAGAGCCAGCATAAATAACAGTGCCTACCACCTCCACATAGGAAGTCTCCTGGGGCAGGGATGGACATTCCATGGGTGAAAACGGTTAGGAGCAAACATGCTGCTAGGCCTAATCAAGAGTCCTTAGGGAATTGTTCCAGCTGGCATAATTTAGAGCAGCCCTTAGTGCCCACACACACCTCTACAATCATGTAAAAGCAAAACATCATACTGTTAGTGCAAACCTAGAACACGTTTCCACAGCCCTGTTGTTTAAGGCCTGCATAGCTGCTATTCTTTGGTATTTGGAGGAAGCATTATTGGGGTGGATAATTTTTGCCTTTCATTCCCCTTTCTGGTTGTGGATTTTCTGCTGGGCACCTGTTCCAGTTTTTTGCACTCAGTGACATCTGATGGCATCACAGCTTTGCAATATACCACTGTTTTAAAGTGACTGTGATACCAACTAATGCAGAACCTTGAATTCAGAATTACCAGCTAAGTGGAGTAAGAAAATAATATTAAAATGTTTTAAGCAAATATAAAAATCTGTGCATAGGCTCTATACTTTTGGATCTTAAACAGTTTTTAAATATCTTAAAAAATAAAAAGTCTTTTTAAGAGAAATCTGTAGGGCTTTGTAATTCCACAGTAAATAATACATTCCTTCAGCACCACTACTGTATAGACTTGAAATGCATACTATTTTATTAGCAATATGGTCACTTTTATAGCACTCATTTTCCTCAATCTAGACAAGAGAAGATCTGTCCACTATTTAAGATCTCATTTATTGTCTTCTATCAAGGATAATGTGTATAGATATGTACAGTCTTTAACAATGTTCAGTCCTAAGTACTTAATATGCGAATTAGTGATCTTAAATGGTTATCCTTTAATTATCCATTGCAGCTAATGGATGTATCAGTGAAATGGAACTTGTCCATTAATGATATAAAGATTGCCAGAGATGTTTTAAGGTGAAGTAAATAAAGCATTAGATCTGTATATAGGGGTATGTTATGGTAATCGGATCTCATACTAGAAATATTTTAAGCTATCACCATATACACACACATAAATGGCAGAGGAATTTCTGATATTAGTAGCCAAAGTGCAGATAACATAAAGGAGAGAGGACACTCTTGTCTCTCAGTGCATTAAATGGGAAGGGTTCCATATTTTTTTAAATAAACATTAAGAGAATTGTATTCCACTTTAATCCGGTTTATAATGGGATGCATTTTTAATTTACTTTCCCATAGATGAAGAGGTAGAATAATAACTGCTGCTCAGCTATTTCCTGTCTATGATCACAATTTAATGTTAATGTAGAGAGATGCTGTTCATTATGACATCAATCAATGAAGTTGGATTATATTTTCCTTAAGAGCTCAGTCCTTGGCCCAGATTTTCAGCTGTGTTGTAGTCACTTTCCACAAGTCTGTTAGCACAAAGCAGCCATAAACCTGGTGGATCCAGCCTTTGAAGGATTCTCCCTGTGCAGGGGAAACCACTATTAATGTAGATACATCATCTCCTACCATGTCCGCCCTGCCCCAGTGTAAGGGAAAAGTGAGCATGATTTCCCAGAGATTCAAGTGCCAGGTTCACACCTTGGGGTCTGTTCACAGCCAGCCTGGCCCTGCTCTGCTTAAGACAGAAACCAAATGATAACTAGATGGTCCCAGAGAGGCATAGAAGTTGCTGAAAGCCATCCTTCCGCATTCCCTTCCCATGTTGTGCTGAGCACATTTTAAACACATCACAGGATCTGTCCCATTGACTTCAGTGAAAGTTTTGCCTACATGAAGACTGCAGGATCAAATTGTAACAGAGCAGCAAGAATCTTAGCCAGAATTGTCCTATTTTTGAGTAAGGAAAACTGGCATGAACCGTAATTTTGAGAGTCCTTTTGTTCACGAAGATGGGTTAGAGTAAAGGAAATAGCTGAAGGGAAATTGCAAACACACAATACATGAATCAAATTAAGCAAGGACTAATGCTAAATCCTGCAGTTTCTTCACCAGCCAAACTCCCACTGACACCAGCTGAGTCAATAGGAAGTTGGTCTGAATAATGTTTGCAGAATTAACCTACAGTACTTATGAGCTTTATTGTACACTCTTGGGAGCTTTCTTGTGCCTCTTGGTTGAAATCCTGGTCCTATTGAAGTCAATGGGAGTTTTGCCATTGACTTAAAATGGGGCCAGAATTTAACTCCTTTAGTCCAGGCCCAGCTCTAGATTACTTTAGCAACAAGTGCTACCCAAGTAGCATCTGTTTAAAGCATCTTATCAACACCACTGGTAAAAATAGCACAGTACACAACTGTAGCTGATAAATCCCTTCTTTCTTTCTTTCTTTCAGGGGGAAATTAAATAACAAAAAACTAACATCACTGCAGTGGTAGGGTTTAGAAATAAAGGAATCAGAAGTCAGCAAATTCCAAAAGTTAAGGTTGTTCCCACATTGGTTACTCAGACACACTACCCCATCCTTGGCCAGTTTCTCCAATCAGTTCCATTTGGATAACTGAGGACAGCATTAGCCTACAATATGTAGCATTTTCTTTTCAAGTTTTTTTGTTAACGGCATTATAGCCTGCAATTAAGGTATACCATAAAATATGCAGAATGTTCATTGTGACCAAATTTAATCTTCTGGGAACAACCTTTAACTTTTAGAATTTCTTGACTTTTGAGTGCTTACTTTCTCAGCCTCTGAATTTCATTAATACTAGTTTTTGCATTTAATATATTATATTTCATATTATACATTCAACCCACATCGGTAAAAGCTTTATGAGAAATACTATAGTTTCTTCATCATAGCCATTTTTTCAAAGTTAAATAGTTCATCCATGTGTTCCTCCTCCCGCCCCCCAAGGGTCCAATTAACTATTTTGGCTGTTTTACATTTTACTTCTTTCAAAATTCCACAAAGGATACAATTATATTAGGGACTAATTGGCTGCCAGATAGCATTATTAAAACTAAAGGAGTACATCTCAGTTGTTATACTGTACCATGTTCCACACTGCAGTTTTAAGCATTTCAGGCACCAGGTGAGAATGTTGTTATAAGTATGTATTTATTGGATTTTTTTAAAGGCTCCAGAATACACTACATCTCATTCATCTTTTTGATCTGTGTTCTACGCTCCTTAATTTTGTGCATCACTTAGCTGAAACAGTTGTAGGTGCTACAAAAATACCTTAGCTAGCTTAGCTAAATGGTGTAGTGCCAACAATGTACTAGGCATAATACATATAGATAAGACACAATCCATGCTTTGGAGAGCTTGCAGCCTTACTCAATACAATTCTGCAAATGGAATTTAAATGGATCACATCACGTCTTCCTACGGAGAAACCATTGGGTCCAGAGAGGCAGGAAACCTCTGCAAGACTAACCTCATTAGTCCCTCTTGGAGGTGAGGGCTTACAGGGGGCATTAAATTTAGAAGAGGCCTTTCAATTCCTCAGATCCTGGTGGGATCCAGAGGCAAGAGTCCCCCAAACCAAGAAGAACTGTCTGTATAGATGGCTTTCCTTCAGCAGTTCGACTACTTCCCCGCACCTACCAGCATGACTCCTTGAGCTTTTGCTGCTATATGCTGGGACCACTTGAGGCTGCTCAGTAGAGGTTATATTGAGAGAGTTAATACATCTCCAACCTGATTTAACTTCAAGGGTCTATCTTCATGTATTTTCCATGTGGGTCTATGGTACAGAAGAAGGTACTGAAGAAAGTGCTAGTTCTTTCCCTCTCAAAAGCTTCGTCCCACCTCCCAAGCTCTGTGAACACCTACCTCATAGGGCTCCAATAGAGGGTTTTCCAGAGGATTCCACTAAGTGGGGGTGAAGGTGTCACTGAGGCAGTACTCTCACACTTCCATTAAGGCAGGAGGAGATCTGCCTGCTGAGGAGATACTGTGGCCCTCAGATAATATTTGTGGGGGCCGGCATAAATTCCAATGTACTACCTCTTAGCTGAATTGGTTCTGCAATGCTAAAAAGAGTAACAACATATTTTTACCTGTAAAATGTGTGTGTTTATACACATACCTACTATTACATATATAGGGGTGGTATCTAATTGCCTTTCTCATGCACCTTTCACTGCCCCACCTAAACTCTGTTAGCTAACCTGTCTCCACTAATGTCCCCCTGTGTCCAGGGCTACTACTAATATTCCACATTCCTGAACAGCTTTAAACAAATCTCTTTTTTTAATGTAATCACACTGCCAGATAGATGTTTCCTTCTTTTTACCCCTTAACATTAAGTTTGGCCTGTGGTCCAAGTTGGACAATATTTAGGCCTGCCACAGTGACAAGTTTAAGGATCAGTCTTTCATCCAAGGCTTTCAAAGTTAGCAGAGACAAGCCAAATACAATCCACACAAGGAGCAGATCTGTTGAGTAAAAAGATGCCATTTTTATGTAGTCACTTTTCTGATTGTAACCATACAGCTGATCTATTTCCTTCTAAACTTCTCCTCAGCTGAAAACATTGTGTGGAAGATTCCTGCTCACATCAAATTACATTAATACCTCTGGGAAGCAGGAGTGGTAAGAAGAAACATAGATCTAAATCTACTAGGGCGACCAGACAGCAAATGTGAAAAAGCGGACAGGGGGTGCGGGGTAATAGGAGCCTATATAAGAAAAAGTCCCAAAAATCGGGACATCTGGTCACCCTAAAATCTATTAACATATAACAATCTATACTTAAATAGTTCGGCTATAAGAAGACTTACATCTGTGGCTTTATGGTCTTTATTCAGTATTGACTATATTTTCCCACTTAAAATTAGCATTATATTCATAAGGATGAGGAAGCTTCATTTTTACTGCCCAGGCTACATTGCACATCCGAGGCAGAGCTTAAATCAGGATGGATTGGTATAAGCAGGACCCACAGATTCTACAATTGCATGGACACGAAATTTGCCATACAAGCAGTTGCTGCAGAATTGTGCTCCAAAATTTGAGCTATTGTTATAATTAAATTTATATATCCATCCTTCATGGTTGTGAAGATAACCTTGAATATGTGAACCATGTGTAAATCAGTGCAGTGTAGTTTTCCTAAATCTGTAGATACTAATATAATTGACATCAGAATCTGGCCCAATAGCTGTCAGCCATGTGAACTGTTCACATGCATCTCAATGAATTGTTAACTCTGAAATCTAAAGATGTAACTGCAAGTGTCAACATTTCACTGCTGACTATTTTAGCAGAAATAGCCAGCTAGGGTGCTTATTCCACAATCTCAAACTGACCCCTGAAAAGTCCCCTAGCTAGTTGCCAAAACCTCCAGCGCCATCTTGACATTCTACTTGGAGTTGAGTGTAGTCGTTATAAATATTGTATGTATTTTACACTATAATGGTTGTACTATTCCTTCTCGTAATCATGAAAAACCTCCATTTGGTAACAAAAATGAAGCTGCCTCAGCAAAGTGCTATAGAATCCAAGGATCTTGCAACTGAGTTTGCGTCCAGCTTGCCAGAAAGTACATCAGGTCTTGAGTATAATGTGTATGCAGTGGATTTGTAACTACTTAATTGAAAAAAAAAATCTTTCAATCTAATCGCTTTTAGTGCATGAGTTATATTCAGTCCATAAACTCCTCATTATTCATCCACAGAAGTATGTATTTAATGATTAAGACCCGAAGGATTTAGTTGATAGAATAATCTGCATTTCTAAAGAAAAAATAAGAAGTGTGCTTTTTAATTCTTTAGAAGAAAAGTTGTGATGCGTGTCAAAATATAATACTGGCTCTTAGTTTTTAAAACAATATCCACAATTTACCTATCCATTGGCTTGTTCGGTTGGGTATCTGTAATGTACAGTCTTGATCAAATAATGCCTAATTATGCAGTTGTTTATCAGCTCATTTGAAACATTTTGAAATTCAGTCTAGCTCAGCAAATTGCTGTGCTTAAGGCATTTCTACATTCTAGGAAATTATAATATCCCCAGAAGGCAAAGAATTAATAATAAAAATCCTCTTTTGTAACAGATTATCATTGCAGAGCAAATGGAGCAGATCTTCCCTATCCTAGTGCATTTAATATTCTCATTTTTTTCCCCTGAAAGTTTGATGGAAAGACTATGTGAGAATCACTGTTTTATTAACTTGTTAAGAGACACATTTACTGAACCAGTGCAGCATATTGATTTCAGGATCTGTTATACAGTAAGGAGCCAGTAGTAACACATGACTTTTAAACATTTCCATTTTGGGACCAAAGTATTCTTTAGATATTTTGTAACCTTATCTATATCGGTCTAATATTAGCTATTCTAAAAGGGCATCTTCTCACTTATAAGCATTTATGAGCTGATCATCAAACCCTTCCACAAACAATTTCTTACTAGCATGAGTAACCCCACTGAACCTACTGGGAGTATACATGTGACCAGAGGGTTACAGAATCAGACTCATAGTTTGCATCATTCTAATGAAAATGATCAGTACTGATCAATGGGTCCCAAGCTTGCTAGTCAAATGAATAGAGAAGTGAATGCAACATACTTCACATATAGCTCTTTTTGTGACTGGATAGCAAACATTATTCAACTGATCCATTATGTAACCTCTGGTTTGGACACTGAACGTTATTTCATGTCATGCTACACAGTAGTCTTGAGCTCATTGTTTTTATAGCTGATTTGGAATTTTTTTGTTGAGCAAAAATTCATCCACCATGAACTGGATTGAAACTATCAAGATTCCTTTCACACAATTCTTCCAGTCCAGTATCCTACCTACCTATTAACTTAACGATACCCCTACACTTTTTTGGGGGGGGAAAGACTTTTAGTTACTTTTGTTATTAATCTAGGTGTCTAATATTCTTGTGATCACAATAATTCATCTGAACATTGGATGATTAGCATATTGAGAAAAAATCAAACCTAAGAGAACACAGCAGTGTCTGTGACCCTTCACCTTACAAAGTGTGTGATCTATCTAGGCAGGGGTTGACATCATTAGGAGACAGTGTGGAGAACTAATTTCAATGTGTCTGCACTTTATCAGGCTTGTGGATAAATAGAAAATTCCACTTTTTCAGCTGAATGTTTTGATTCCCCATCAGTCACGAGCATAATAGTTCAACTCCATCCTCCCACTCAAAGAAGTAATTTATTCTTGCTTTGGGAATATGCAGAGGGATATTTAAGTGTTTCTGTATTGTTTTTACTCCAGAAGGCAAGTGGCACTTTGGACAGAAGGATAGCAGTTCTTAAACTTAGATTTTTGTGTGTGCGGATTAATTGTAAATTATTGGGAGTGGAGGTGAGGTGGAAGGTAGCAGCGTAGGTTATTGTGAATTTTTGCTCAAGATATCAGTTTGAAAATTAAAAGTGGATAAGTATTATTATCCCCATTTTACAGGCAGGGAAACTGAGGCCCCAGAGAGCTTAAAGGCCTGTTTTTGAGAGGTGCTGAACACCCCCAACTACAACTGAAGGCAACAGGAACTGCAGGTGCTCAGCACTTCTGAAAATCAGGCACCAAGGCCCCGATTCAGCAAGGCACTTGGGTACATGCCTACCTTCACATCATTGGGAGCAAATTTAGGCATGTCCTTACATACCTCGTTCAACTTGCCTGTATGACTTACCCGAAGTCTCACGGCAAGTCAACAGCAGAGCTGTGAAGAGAATCTGCATCTCTTGACTCTTACTCCTGTGCCTGTTCCACTGGACCACTAGCTGATCATTCTACAGAAGGTGCTGTATGAAATATGAAGTCCTTTTTGTTTCTATTATAGATACAGTAAAATAACAGATAAGGAGAGATTAAGTACAATGAAGGAGTTCATTTGAGAAATTCTGACAGTATCTACAGTATGCAAGAGAAGCAGAAGCAGTTTATGGCTTGTTCAGAATTTCAAGACTGAATTACAGTTTTAGTAATCATCAGCTCCCCTTCTCCTCTGTCAGTTTTTTGGTTAATGTATTGCATGGAAGAGACTTACGGTACAAGTTTTATAAGCTTGCAATAAAAATATAACTACTGTTGTATTAAATTATTTAAGTTGTAAACCATTGTAAAAAGGGGAAAAGATTTTATTGACATAGAGGCAGAAAAAAAATGATTATGATGGAGTGTAAAATGTATTGTGCTGATTACCACAGAGTTTTTGCCCAGTTTAGCATATTGTAAATCTTCAGCAGGCCTTGAAAATGAAACACTCCATGAGAGGGTTTCTTTAAAAAATACTGGTCCGTGGTTTGAGAAAAAGGAAGGCACAATAGGATTTATAATTTGCAAACAAATCAGTGGAGTTCTTACAGCAAACAAAAAATGTCTAAGAGGTCAAAGGGGAAGAGAATGGTGACAAAGCTAAGGATCAGTGAATGATTTTAAAACTTCCAGATTTCCCCTGAGAGAGAGAGAGAGCTGGAACTCTGGAAAAATGAATAACCAATGTCTATATTTTCAAGAAATAGTTTACTACTTTAATATTTTGTTTTATTGCTTATAGTAGAGAGAGAAACCAGTAATTTAAAATCAGGATACAGATCTATGTATCGATTGAAAATTGCACATTTACCTAAATTAGTTGCTAAAACTAGAAGAAAAAGCATCTTACAGAGATTGATTTATTCTGCATGAGCCTTTGACATGCACATGTGCAGATCTAGTTAATATTATTAACTATTTTCTCTCTGCTTCTCTGGTACTTTTAAATAAAAAAAAAGGTAGATTTTTTTTTAAACTAAACAAAAATATCTTACGTTTCTTCATGTTTCACCTTTTCAGTCTTTAGGGCTTTAATGACCACAGATGATCTCATGGCAGGCTGCATATGAGGTTGCTGTGTCCAGCAAAGTGATTTGGCAAAAATTCAGCCAAACTGAGCTTGTTTTATTTCCCTCCTTCCTTTCCATGTGTGCCTTGTGCACAGAAGCAAAAGGAGGTGTACCTCTTCCAATGACTCTCTCTACCTCAGTACAATCAAAAATAACCTTTAAGGGCCCAGAGAAACTTTTTAAAAAATTATAGTTAATTCAGCTGAGATAAAGTTGTGTTGTATGTATTGATAGATCACTGGAATTGTAATATCATTGGAGAACCCAGACCCTTTCTGAAATGATTTCAGGGCCTTCTGTAGATTGTCCTTCTCACTACCATGTTCTGTAATACAAAATGGTTTGATGTTCACTGACAAGTTAAGGCCCATGGCATATAGTATCAGTGCTGACCAAAGAGAGGGTTACGTCGACATCTTTGCTTTACTTTGAAACTGACATCTCTTATTGGACACTTTAGTACCCTCTAGCAGTACTGCTATATTGTTAAAACCAGATACTGTACCACAGATCACATCTTTTCAGGAAGTAGGTAGAAGAACATTACAAAATCTTGTTTCACTGTGCCTCATGGCTTGAGTTTCTGTTTGTGGGGGAATCTTCCTAGCCAAGATAAAGGTCATCTCTCCATCACTCACTCTTCATGTTTCTTAAAAGTGATTAGAACGTCACATCAGTTTTCTTTCTGAGCATTCTTAGTTTCATTAATCCAATATCCATTTGAGCTAACGTCCACTTATAGTTATTGGTGGAGATGTGGCTTAAGCCTCCAGAACCGGTAATTCTGTTGGGCCTGTGTCATGAAACAGTTTGATGTTGCTTTGTCTTTGTTGGTGCTGAGTCACAGAAGCAGCACGTGTGGAAATTGTGTTCTGTGCTGAAAAGAGCCCTTAGGGAGTAGGTCAGTTCCAGACAGTTTTTAACATTTATTTTTAGAATATTCTGTTTATGATAGTGTAGTTAATTTTCCCATACATGTGGCTACAAATCAAACTAGTTTGTAAAAATTATGCCAGACAGTATAATTTGAATAATGCTAAAAGATTCTTCATAGAAGTCCTTTTTTTAAAATAGGTGACTGAGAGCCATACAATATAGTGCTAATCTTTTTTATAATTGCAACTTCATAGGGAGCTTGTCTTTTCTTAACTTTTTTGTTACACATTTTCTCCAGTTGTAGAGCCTTTTGTTGCATAATCTAATATTTGCTATATACACCTCTACCCTGATATAACGCGACCTGATATAACATGAATTCGGATATAACATGGTAAAGCAGGGCTCCGGGGGGGCGGGGCTGTGCACTCCGGCAGATCAAAGCAAATTCAATATAACACAGTTTCACCTATAATGCGGTAAGATTTTTTGGCTCCCGAGAACAGCGTTATATCGGGGTAGAGGTGTAATAATACTGGGTTTCTAAGCTCTCATAAGATTATAGAACAGATAATCCTCTGGAGCCGAGGTAGTTCAGGCTCAAGGTCCTTGACCATTCTCTTGAGACTGTCAGCAAGGATGACACGTAGGTTATCAATCAGGAGAGAAAGGACGGTCTTCTATGTAGCGGACCAGCCAGGGACAGGAGATGTGGGTTCAGCTGTTGGCTTTCCACAAACTTCCTGTGTTATCTTGGGAAATCAAAAGATCTTTCTGTGTCTCGGTTCCTCATATGTCAATGGGATGATACTTCCTTTCTCCCACCCTCTGTCTTACCTCATTTGATTGTAAGTTCTTTGGGGCAGGGACTGTTTTTCTATGTGTTTGTTCAATGACTAGCACAGTGGCACCTCAATCTTGTTTGGGGCCTGTAGGCACTACTGTCATACAATTTATATTACTAATCATTTGGAGCTAGGTATGTGAATACAGCCCAACATTTGGCAATTCAGCAATCAGTACCTGGTGAAAATACAAGCCACGTCCAGGTATTTGGCTGGTTTTGGATACAGTTGTATACCTCTCCCTATCCCATTCCCCCAAGTATATATCTAACAGGTGTCACTTTACTGGAAGCCAGGGGAGGGACTTCCCCTGTCCTAGCCTTTGATGAAGTGTATGAGATCTTCACTGCTCTTCCCCTTCCTTCCATGGAGGATGCCAGTGCAGTGATTTTCACTCCCCCTCGCTGGAGGCCATAAGATGGGAGCTAAAGATTTTTCTTCTCTCTGCCTCCTCTTCCTTTATTATGGGGGACAAGACGGGACCCAGGTGCTCAAGCTGTGCCAGACAGTAATTGATCTATTTATCCAAACTCAAATATTGGTAATATTTAGGAAATATTTGCCTACTCACACTAGTAACTTAATCAAGATGCCTCCAACTTACTTCATGTAAGTCATGAGATACAGTAGTAACGAATTCAGTCACTAACAGCCTGGTTCCGGGTTTGATGAAGGCTATGTATTCCAGGACCAATCATCTGAGCCATCCATTCCCCTTTCCAGAAAACATTGATTAAACTGTGCCATGAAGCCAGATCTAGATCAATAGAAAATAACTACAACAACCTAATCATGTATTTAACATGTTCCAGTGTAGTTTTATTTGGTTTGTTATTGTATCCTCTTTATTCTAGTGCAGTAGATTGATTTAAATCTTCAGAACAGTAAACATCTAGAAATAACCTCGCTAGCTTTCACATGGCACTATATATAAATATGAAATCCAGATAATTGACCAGGTCATTTGATGGTGTAAATCAATGTAGCTTTAATGTATACTACCTTAGGCTCAGGCATAATAACTAAAAAGTGTTGCTTTATCAGTATTATTTTACATTATCACCTATTAATTTGAAGAATACAAGGTGTTCTTTGTATAGCTTGTCATGTATGGTCCTCTCTGTAACAATTGAAAAGAATTAATTGTTGAACCACAAAATATTTTGCAGACACTTTTTCTGTTGTTTGCAGGCCAAAGTCTACCACCAAATACATGCATGTAATTTTTTTCCAGAGTTACATATGAATCTCTTGTGGTCCAATTTAGATCACATTATCTCCAGTCTGATGTTTCCAAAGACTACAGATTTTAGAGAGTACTTAGCAAAGTGGATGAACAAACCAACAAATGTTGAATTTATACAGAACATATCATCCTGGGATGTCAAAGCACTTAACAAACACTGTTACAACTGAGTCCATGTGTAACCACTGAAGGACATATTTGCTTCAGTATGTCTCATGACAGCTTCTTTTAAAAAATATGTAAGTGAATTTAACACTTGTGAAAGGTGCCAGATTGACAGCTCTGGAGATAAAAGTCCTTGATTTACCAGCAGGCACAAGCAGAGCTTCCTACACAGTGCCCCACCAATGTTCCCCAACCCTTACCTAAAGGGCATAACTGCCAACTGTCCCAGATTTTGCAAATCTGTGCCAGGTAATTTCCGTGTCAGTCAGTGCTCTGAGATTCTGGGCAGTGGTAAGCAGTTGTAACTCAGCCACATAGGTGAAAAAGCAAGTGTTGTCATCACTACACGTGTGCTGTTTCATTTGATAATTTGGGGGTCAGATTTTCAACTTACTGCTAAAAATGTGTCCACAATATTTGCATGGTAGTTGTGTGTGTGAACCAGTGGTGAGTAATGCAGCTTGCTCCATCTGCACAGGCAAATTCAGGTTTCTGTGTGAGCAAACAAGAGGTGCAAATACTGCAAGTGGTTTTTAGATGCCCACTTAAAAATCGGTCCTTACTATTGTATATGTTTGTAATAATCTGTCTCCATTCATACCTCATCCCAACTTGGTAGCATTATGCCCTTTCCTCCCCAGAGACTAAACACAGCTTAGAAGCTCAGTAACCATATTTCTGTTAAAGAGAGAGAACCTTATATAGATCTTGAGGCCACCGGAAGATGGTATACAAAGAAAATAGGTTTGTGATTTCTGTACTCTGTCATGCCTTTAGAAAAATGGAAATTTTCACTTTTCAGCTCTGGTGCTCCCGGAGCAATCATATTCACTGAAGTTCAGTTCCTCCTTTCCCCTGGAAATTATATTTAGCCTTTCCTGTGAGTATTGGAAGAGAATGTTTAAGTGTTTCTTTATTCAGTGTAGAAGGCTAATGACATTTTAAACAGGAGTGCACATTTTTAACCTTGTGTAGGCTGACTATTTACAGTACCTTTATGTAGGACAATGCTAAATATGGAACAACGAAGAATACCAGCAAAGACTGTTACATGCTGTTGCTGTGCTATTTTCTAAACTACAGCCAGCAGCTTGAAAAAAATGATTATGAAAGCTAGAACTTAATTTTGTCTACTAAAAAATAGCCATAACTAATATGCAGAGGAGATCAGCAAGCATTTGTTTATCTTCAAAAGAGTCACATTTCTTTCCATGACCTGCCATTGATGTGCATGATAAAATACCTAATTTGACTAGTTGTGTGTATTCCAGAAGATGGTTTTACATATATTCAGAGAGAGCTACGTGGGGCATAAATATCTTAAGAATGTTATTGAGATTCTAATTACAATTGTTAAAAATATCTACATGAAAAATGTGTCATTTTGGTTATCTTGCTTGATTTTCTTACTCCTACAGCACTGTAGGTGCATCTGGCACATTGATATTAGAGCTTTGTGAAACATTCCTATCAAACCTCAATGTCCGTGTACTTAGGGAGAGGATATCAGACAGCAGAGGAATTCATAGAACTCCATTCAAGCTCTTCCTCCTACAGCCAGCCTCATTCTCTTTCTCAAGCCAGTCTATCATAGGAATTAGAGACGGCAAAGACCTGTTAAGTCAACTAGTCTAATTCTCCGCCAATGTAGGAACGTTCTCTATAGTATATCATTCAGTACTTTGTCAACTCTAATTTTAAATGTCCCATGTGACTTGGTTTCTTCCTCCACATACTAGTAGATCTCATTGTCAGGATGTTTTTCTTGATATTCACATCCTTTCACTTATTTCATCCCATTTCTCCAACTTTTATGCACACCCTGTACTATCCTATGTTATTCCTCTCCTTGTTTGTCTCTTTCAGCATTTCTGCTTCCTGTGCCTCACACTGCTGTGTGGTCTTGTGTTTAGTGTGGCAGCAGCAGGAATGGAAAAGTGTTTCCTTTCCCTCCTGCCCTTGAGGGTGGGCTCAGGTCACTTGCTGACCCACTCCTCCCTAGAAGGGGCAGGGCAGTGGCCTGGTCTTACAGTTATACCACCACACCCCCACAAAAATACAAGAGGAGAGAAGCTTCTACATGGCACCCTCTTTAAGATCTATGGATAAGGACCACTGCCTCTGAAAACATCATCAGAGGATGTTCTTAGGATATATCTTGGTGCATAACATTGAAATTGTACAACTCTACATAAGTGTAAGTGCTATTACTAATTTTGTCTGGAAGAGGGACAGAGCTAGGGCCCCAAAGGAGGAGGGAGGGAAGAGAGATTCTCTCAGAGGTTTGAGTTAGTCACAATCAAACTTTCAAATGAACAGAACGGGGTTGGTTCCCTCCCATCCCCTTGTGACTTGAATTACAGGGTTGAATAAGTGAAAATGATCATAAACCAAACCCTGCAGAGTCTGCAAAGCACTAATTAACACCCCCAGTCAGTAACTTCTCAGAAACTGGTCTTTAAGCAAACTTTACTCTAAAAAACAAAACAAATTAATTTGGCGGCCTGATAAAAGAGATGCATTGCCAAAGCTGACAGGCCCACAATTGAACCAACTCTAAAAATAACTTTTTTTCTGTTCAATGTCTTTAAGATGCTGAAAAATTTATAAGCTACAAAAAATTCCACTTTCTCAGCCAAGTGACTCAGCTCTAGGAAAGCAAGATACTTGTAAATGTTCACACCCGCCCCATCCTTGAGCATGCCCCCTTCCCACCTACCCCCATCTCAGCAGAACGGAAAGGAAGTTGGTCAGACTGGAGGCCACCTTTAAGGTCCTTCAGCGCTGGAGGGCAGTGATGCCCTCTGATGTTGGCCCTTGTCCCACCCCACTGTTTTGTGGATGGATATGGAGCCCATGCAGGGTGGGTAGGATGAAATCCTCAGCTATTCAGTGGACATTTTGGAGGACGGGGAGTCATTTGTCTCTCTGTGCCACCTCCCCTTCTCTGCATAAAGCCCTTATGGTCCGATATAATAATAAATATGTGCATTTTGGTAGTGCCCAAAAAGGGCACAGTGACAATTGTGGCCCCATCAGGCGCAGTGTTTACAAACAGAAATAGAGACAATCCTTTTGAACTGGTAATAAGTTGAATCACTAGTGCAGCAGCTCTGAGAATTTTCCCTGGTCCTTCCTGTCCAAAGTTTATTCTCATCTGCCATATGATTATGTGAAAAGGAGATCATCAACTGAAACAGGTTTAACAGGTAAAACTTTGTAGCAGCAAGAATCCACACAAGTGGGATGGGTCCATAGACAAGAAATAAATAAAAATGTGATGAGACAATTTTTCAAAGGCACAATATTAAGGGCTACATATTTGCACTCATGAAAACAGACAGATGCATCTCTAAATGGCTATTTTGGCATCTGCCCGGCTATTTGTACTGGTACAGACCCATTTCCACATATAATCACGGTAACTGTATCTGCGGTTGTAGCTTTACTTTTTTGCATGTGCATTTTTGTAAATAGACTTGACACTTCTGAAAATGTATCATGTATGAAATGTTAGTGTAGAAAAACATTATAGCAATTTTGAAGCAACTTGTGAAATCTTCACAACATAGATTGGATTTTTAAGTTAGGTGGCAAGTGGATTGATGCTTTTACTTTAGGCATCCTACTCTTAAATCCTAATTTAGTGTAGCTCCCACTAAAAATGAGTTTGCAGCCTCACCCTAATCCCTGGTGGACATTTGTCACACTTACCACCACATCAGAAAACCACCTAACAATTCAGCATGATTGGTAGCCTCTGATCTAGAGCAGAGCCCCAGGCAGGGAACACCAAGGTGGTTGAAGTTCAGAATTGAAGTGCATTAGCTGTACGGTATGGAGAAGCTTGCACAGCACCTAGAAACCTCCACTGTGCCAAACCTGCCCCACTCATGAGTGCCAAATATACACATTAAAATATGTAAAGCAGTTTGATGTAAAATTATAGTTTTAATAATAATAATCACATATACAGTGCTTTACAAACCATTATTAACCACTGAACTCCCATGAGAGGTAAGTAAATCAGCATTAGCTTCATGTTACAGATGAGAACCAGACAAAGAGACCTTGTGACTTGCACAAGGGCCGAGGATAATTGATATTATAATCGGGATAAGAAATCAGTAGTTACTGGCACCCAGGCCTGTGCTAAAATCACCTTTTTGCATGTGTAGAAATTGTCAGATCCTGTTTTCTCCTAGTATTTGTTTCAAAGTTCCTGATTGCAAAATCTTATGATCCCAACTTTAAGAGCCTGAAATAAAAATATAATAACATATAGTAATGTATTTATGGCCATATTTTCCATCCACCTGCAGGGTGCTTAGTCCTTTTGAACACTTTGCTTAGGTACCAAAATGGGAGCAAAGCTTTTTTGAAAATCTGCCCCCAGCTGTCGGGAGCTTAGCACTTTTGAAAATCTGGCCCATATACTTTTCAAGGGGAATGTCCAATATGACTGATTTTAAAAATATCATTAGGACAGTGAAGGAAGAGATAATAAAGGAGCTAATGAAAAGCTAAGTATCAAAGTATATCAAATGTCCAGATTTTTCCTTAGAAAACTAGAATTTTGCAGGAGAAAATCACTGCAGATCATCCTTTAGGAAACAGTTTACTTTTATTTCATTTTTATTTTTCCATCAGATTTTTCTTTCAAGGTGTTTTTATTTAATAGGCTCAGTGCTTATTCTGAGCAAGTGGATTTTAGCCAGAATAAAGCAAGTAGATTGTACACATTTTGTTTTGAAATTCTGCATTTACCCAAAACACATTGTATTATTCTAAGAACAAACTTGGGGAAAAAAATAAATTGATTTCTCTGGCACATAGGCCTGGTACAAAACAGCAGTAAAACCAGTTAATTTTCTGATATGTATTTTCCTTCCCTGCTACTGTTAGCCATAAAGACAGTCACTTGGATCTTTTTTTAAAGGCATCAAGCTTCCTCACGTTTCAGCTTTTCATTGCACTGCCTGATCATTTAGGGAACAGGCTTGTTCCAGACAGCTTTAATTAAACTGTGCTGTGAAACCAGATATAGATCAATGGAAATGATCCATAACAAGAGGCTAATCATGTATTTAACAGTGTTCAGTCCAGTTCAATCACCTTCTACCATTTCTGTGGCTTTACATTCATGTGGCGAAGACTGAATGTGTGTATGTATTTTTTTTTAATCCATCCCATTAGTGGCCATATGCTTTGGCTTCAAGGGAGACAAGAACTGTCTGCAATCTGCCAGGGATTTAGGGACATCAATAATTTTTGAATAGTCATGTTGGTACTGGTCGAAGGGTTAAGTGCCCTGCACACCAGGGGTACATCTTGTGGGACTGGAACTCATAGTCAACTGTTAGGAACCTGATCCCCTCTGAGGCTTCTCTTCGAAGTACATGCTTCATGTCAAATCCATACAGCTGAAGCAATGGAGCTTTATTAGCTCAGGGATTTAAAGACCTGAACTAAGTGATGTAACAATATCTTTTTGATTACAAAGTGAAGGAAAAGTGTAGTTGTAACATCAAATAGATTGTTATGTTCTGGGTGAAACACATGCTCTTTCTGCTACCATTTTCCATTTCAACGCAGGCTAGTTCTCTCCCATAATGAGCTGGTGGAGAGTGCTTACCACTACAAGTATCAGGATAATGGCCCTGGTTTTGCAAGCATTGCCCATGTGAGCAGTCTCATTGGCTTCAGCTCATACAAGTAAGAACTGCAGAAGAGGATCTGAGGGTCTTACTAAAGTCAACTGTAGCGCAGGTGTAAAGACTATTTTTGTAAAGGTTAGACTGATTCCATAAAAGGATGCTGTTGCATTCATGGAGCAGTTTAGCATGAAGACCACCTTTAAAAGCAATAACTTATAATGTTGGAAAGTGCCATGGTAAAATGTGAAGGGTATTAGGTCAGTATGAAAAGTCACTGCACGATTGATCTGAATTATCTCCTGTTGTTACAGAAAGGACAATAAGAACAAATAGCACTGGTTGATTTCTTTGTTGGTTTGAGTCAATTTTATTTCAATTTCCAGTTGTGTCCACCTTCCTTTGTGTTTTCATGTGTCCCTCAGTTGTTCCTGATTTAAGTAGAAAAATTTCTGGTGACAGTCTGGGGCCCATGCCTCAATTCTTGTTGAGCACAGTGGTGTGGAGAGCACCCGTAGAGTTAGGCTCTCATCTGCATTGGGGTAACACCAAGTAGAAATGGGAAGAGTTACATGTGACTGAAAATGAAAATACAGTATTTATCACTTTAATAACTGCTTGTTTACTGCAGTTTGAAATAAATCACTAAATTTTCTATCAGACTTGAAAAATCTGGTGCAGGGCACATTAAAGAGACAGTTTGGACTAGCATAGATCATCAATGAAGTATATTTATTCCTCCTAGCCCCCTCCTCCAACCCCACCCAAATACACATGCCCAATCCCTCCATATACACACACCACCACCATCGGCAGCCATTCCCCATGTTTTTATTTACAGGAACAACATGCAAGTGAACAATTGGTTCAATATTCAGCATTAATAAAAAGCTACTTGAAATCTTAGCCATTTAAGCAAAGAATTATTTAATATAAAAAATAATAAATAATGCTGAACTTGAGTTATTTATCTTAAAGCATCGCTTGCTGAAAACCTTAAGGATTTGTTTTTATTAGTACTGCATCATTAAAATGGTGTAATTAGTAGAGGAAAGGACTTAGAGGATCAACTGTTTTATTTATAACAGATAAAAGATATAGTCTTTGTATTCTTGAATGAATTAGCTATGTCCATTTGAACTGATGCAATTTCACTAATAGTGCAGTGCCCCTCTCCCCCCATACTTTGGCTTACAGTTTGATTTTTATTTTTAGAGGTCCATCCTCCCATACTGCCAGTGAAATTTGCACCTGCAGATTTTTACCCCCACATTTTTAGACTGACAAAATGAGCTGCAGATCCAAAACAGAATACTTGCCCATTAAATACCTGATTTTCACCTGTAATAGGACAGTGGGAGGTCCAAGTACCCAGATTTTCACCCATAATTCAACTGAAGGTGAAAAACGTGGGTGCAGATTTTGCAACTGCAATTTGCACAAACAAGAAGGAAAGTCATCTTTTGAAAATGTGGCCCTTTCTGACTCAAAACTCACCAGAGAGTTTTCCAGAGTAAATATTTTGGGTCACCTCCAAGTACCAAAATTGTTGAGTTCACTATCAGAACTACCTCCTTGCCAAATATCCTCTTTGAAAACGATACTCATGTTTTTTGTGGTGGTAGCCCTGGGCTACAAACCTGTGAAAAGTTAAAGTGGCAGAAGGGATGATTTCTGACTGTCTAAAAACTAAAAATAAAATAAAAATAGCCTATTTTAAAATGTAATTTATTTTTTTCATTGAGCTGACAACTTTCTGCATACTTTGACCCAATGCCTTTTGAGCCAGCATAGCTATGAAGTTTGGAAAATCAAGTTCCAAAAATCAGAGTTTGGAATAGAAATGCCATCTGACCCTTAATCAGTGTGTCACTACTGAATCGCGGTGATACATAGATTGAGTTGCTTATTACACAGAACATGAAGTCCTTTGACCCTCCGGTGAATATTGATCTTAGGTTCACCTCTGTCAACGTTCATCTCTAATGTCAACAATTTTCAATGCAAAATAACACAGCAGCATTTTAGTAGTCTTAGTCTGTTCCTCTGGTTGCAACATCTATATAGTAACATCCCTGTTACAAGATATTCAGATGTATTCCTTCTGTTGCTGTTCAGTAGAAACAGTAGGTGAAATCCTGACTCCACCGAAATCAGTGGCAACACTTGTATTGATTTCAGTTGGGCCAGAATTTCACCAAGTACATGTTAACACTTTGATTGAACTATATATTCACAGCCTCACATTCAGTGGGAAAAACCATAAACCTTTTAAGTTCTGCCCTCTTTACATTGTTTATCTAGTCAAGAATTTTTAATGTTGTGAAGTGTCGGTAGAATCACAGACGTTAAAGACAGAAAAGACCTATTAAAACCTAAACCCTGCAGCCCAGATTCGGTTCCTTCAGTATAATTTTTAGCACTTTTCCAATCAAGTTTTAAAAGTGCTATGTGACGGGGCTTCTACCACTTCGTTAGCGAAGCTATATGTGATGTTCTTGATATTCAGCCTAAATTTGCCATTCCTTAATTCCATTCCATTAGCCTTCTAATGAGACACTCTCTCTATGCATCACATGAATTCCACTCCCTCCACAATGTTTGTACCCTTTAAACTTTTGTAAACTGTTGGCACATCCCTTCTTAGTCTTCAGATTCTGTGTTTAGTTGTTTTAATCTTTTCATAAATCATTAACTCCGGACTCCTAATCATATTTGTTGCTCTTCTCTGGACTTTTAGAGGCTTTACCCCCATTACATTTTATAGGACAGTTCCATAAGAAGATGCAAAATATCTAATGTAATTTGTTACATTTCTGTGATTTGATAGCAGTAAGAGAATACAGTACTTCTGTTGATTTTAAATGTGACTTGCAAACACTTTAAAAAAAAATCAGTGGGGCACGTTTCTTCCAGGATACATCAGTGCAACATTTATCACAGTGGGGTTCTACAAGTGCAGCAAGGAACAGAATTTGACCTGGTAGCTGTAGAGAGCTATGTGCTGAATATTCAAATATGAAGAGTAAAAGAGACATTCAGAACATACAGTAACTGAATTTAAACTTACTCCCATATTACCATCCCAAGTCACAAATTAGGTAAGGGTAAATTGAAACTTGGTAAATTGCTGAGTACCTCTGTTACCTTTGCTATTTGGGATATTGACAAAGCTTTGGCTGGGATGATTTAGTTGGGGATTGATCCTGCTTTGAGCAGGGGATTGGACTAGATGACCTCCTGAGGTCCCTTCCAACCTGATAGTCTATGATTCTATGATATTCAAAATCCTACAAATTAGTGATTTTTTAAATGTATATGTAAGTCATTTTTAAGACGACACACTTCTTACAGTATAAAATGCATTTGTTTAATGACTATAACACAAAAACCAGAAGGTATTCATCATTCATTTTGTTCCTGTTTTAGGACTGCAAGATTACCTAGAAGATCAGTTGAGGGAGAAGACTCCAGCTCTGATTCTGGTACCTGTAGTGGATTTACCTGAAAAGGAAGTTATTCATGTAGCATGCTGGCTGAGCTAATCATTTATAAGTGATCAGTTGATATCAAAGCATGTATTCCACCCAGAAGAGAGTGAAGAGAAGAGTTGATCTTGATTATGTTGAATATTTTCATTAAACATCAAGGTGTACATTGCTTGATTTGGGCCAAGCCTGTCTTAAAATGTTAATATTTCTATGGACAGTGCCCGACGATAAATGACACATTCCGCCTTTGAAGGAAAAATAAAGATTTTGGTTCAAAATACTGTCCTGTTTTTTCTCAGATCTAAAGTGTTTTCTGGCATCTAATAACAACACAAGCAGCTCACAGGAGATGGTAATGACTCTGGAATCCTAAAGCTTGGGCACACTAGACCAGTTGTCATCTTCAGCCGTTGTTTGGAGGATCAGTATATGAGCTCCAATACAATCTTGGAGATTTCTTACATTAATTTTGCACTGGATACACTGACTTCAGACCAGCTCCTGAATTTCTTACTCCTGGCCAGATTGTGACCCCCCTTTCCAATGATGGTGAACAGTTATTCATCTGAGTAGTCATAACACACATTTAATCAATCTGAATAACAGGGGTCACAGTCTCCGTTTTTTCACAGTTATTCAAATTCTCATTGTCAAAGAACACAGCATTTGCCACCTGTTTTCCAGAAACAGTACAGAGTATTTTTATACTTTCTATCCATTGTAGAGCTCTCATTACAGAACTACTGGTATTCCCTAAGGACCCGAACTAGCTCCCTGTAAAGTCAGTGGGAATTTTGCCTTTGGTGAAGTGGGATCAAACTCTAAAGGTGAAATCCCAGCCTCGTTGAAGTCAGTGACAAAACTCCCATTGAATTCAATGGGGCTAGAATTTCATCCTCAATGAGTTTAAGGGTCAGTATAGTACAGATAGCCTTCTTGATTTAGCTGGAGTCTCCAAGGCACTATAGAGAAAGCCCATCCTCAGGCAAACCCTGTAAAACTAAACCTTGGGGAAAGAGTGATGTTCTTATCTCCATGTTACACATTCATGAATTCCCTCCCTAATGTTACACTTGGAAGATTATTTTTTTAAGAAAATACAATCTGATTCACAATCAGGCATGTAATCATTCCTGGAGGAACTACACATACAAGGGCTCCAGTTGGCTCTCAGTTCCACCAGTATCAGTCTGAAATAACTCCACTGAAGTCAATTGAATTTACACTGCTGTGACTGAGAAGAGATTTTGGACTTATGGCTTCATTTTCTTCCCATTTCCAGTTATGTATTTGGCAGCTGATACAGAGCTAGTGACTAAAAATAAGAGGATCTTCCTTGGTATCCTCTTGCCTTGTATATCTGATATACTGTGCTAATTGTGATTTGGGAGTCAGACTTGTCATTCCTTATCACCACACAAGAAAATACAGTACAGTAACCACAGTGTTAAGTGAGGGTTGTTTTCATCACAGCTATTCTCTCTAATAATTAAAAACTCATCCTGAAGCTTTTTCTACTAATTGGGGTAATTATTTGTTTAAATTCATAATGTGTAAAATGTTTGTTGGTCAATTATTAGTTTGTTTTCATTCAAACACTTTTGAAAGAAGGGGGAAGACACCGAGGTAGTTACATACCATTATACAATACAGATGCTTAGACAGATTTAACTTAAGATTCTTGTGCCTGATTCATTACCTGAGAAAATGGGAAAGAGTCTGGTATCAGGGAGGTGCTATTATCAACACATTCATTTAGGAATAGTCAGTGTCATTTTTTGATTAGCCTAAGACCTGTTATAATAATGTTGATCGAATAAATTGGCCCAAAGACTCAAAGGTGTTAACATGACCCTGAAACTGTCCAACATTAAACAGTTTTCAAGAAGGTTTGGGGTTTAGTATGCACAGATCTCAGCCTGCTTAGTTCAAACACACCATTTAAAAGCTTTTAACCTTTTATTGAGGATATAAACAAACAAAAAAAAGGAGAAACAGTCGAAGCATTTGAAAAGTGAAATATTAAGTAAGGCTTTCTTTTTAACAACATCCCTTGTTCCCTTTCCTTTAGCTGGAGAGTTTTTAGAAGGAAACCCCTTGTTTGGTGGTTGTTTAGATAGTGTTAAAGATGGTAAAAACTGCCCTTTTGGACATGGGGTGGGGCAGGAAGAGAAAAATTTATTTGGATGAGCTGGAGCTGTTGTTATTGCTGCTGCTGCTGTTCAAGTCTGAGCCCATATTCTCGAAGACAAAACAAGACAAACACACACAAAAGGGGAGAGAAAAAAGAACAGCAAAGATGGAAAATGCAGCTTCCATCTCTGGTGTTGACTCTGACTTGCACCTGTGATTTGCACCTCACTGCAAAACAGAATCATGCCACACAGTTTTACTGAGCACTCCGAGACCTGGCTAGCTTGTACCGGGGTCCGGCTGTTTGGGGCATAGCTTTATCTACTTCTGTGGTCACAGGCTTAGGGCAGCATTGCAAATTATAGTCTTGGCCAGCTAAGCCAGACTCTTAGGCCTGGTCTACACTACGACTTTAATTCGGATTTATCAGCTTTAATTCGAATTAACCCTGTAACCGTCCACACAACGACGCCATTTAATTCGATGTAAAGGGCCCTTTAAATCGATTTCTGTACTCCACCCCAACGAGCGGAGTAGCGCCAAAATCGATTTTAGCAATTCGAATTAGGGTTAGTGTGGCCGCAATTCGATGGTATTGGCCGCCGGGAGCTATCCCACAGTGCATCATTGTGACCGCTCTGGACAGCAATCCGAACTCGGATGCACTGGCCAGGTAGACAGGAAAAGCCCCGCGAACATTTGAACTTCATTTCCTGTTTGCCCAGCATGGAGAGCACAGGTGACCACAGATACCTCATCAGCACAGGTAACCATGCAGGCTGATAATCGAAAAAGAGCACCAGCATGGACCGTGAGGGAGGTACTGGATCTGATCGCTGTATGGGGAGAGGATTCAGTGCTTGCAGAACTTCGTTCTAAAAGACGAAATGCAAAAACTTTTGAAAAAATTTCCAAGGGCATGATGGAGAGAGGCCACAATAGGGACTCTGAGCAGTGCCGCGTGAAGGTCAAGGAGCTCAGACAAGCCTATCAAAAAACAAAGGAGGCAAACGGTCGCTCCGGGTCAGAGCCGCGGACATGCCGCTACTACGCCGAGCTGCATGCAATTCTAGGGGGGGCTGCCACCACTACCCCACCTTTGTTCGTGGATTCTGGGTCGGGGATAGTCTCGACGCCTGAGGATTCTGCCGATGGGGTAGAGGAGGAGGAGGAGGAGGATGAGCTTGCAGAGAGCACACAGCACTCCATTCTCCCCAACAGCCAGGATCTTTTTCTCACCCTGACTGAAGTACCCTCCCAAGCCTCCCAAGCCAGTACCCAAGACTCTGACCCCATGGAAGGGACCTCAGGTGAGTTTACCTTTTAAAATATAAAACTTGTTTTAAAAGCAAACGGTTTTTAATGATTACTTTGCCTGACTTTGCATTCGCGGTCAGTTCAGCTACTGGAAAAGTCTGTAGCTACTGGAAAAGTCTGTTAACGTGTCTGGGGATGGAGCGGAAATCCTCCAGGGACATCTCCATGAAGCTCTCCTGGAGGTACTCCGAAAGCCTTGCCAGAAGGTTTCTGGGCAGTGCATCCTTATTCCCTCCTCCATGGTAGGACACTTGACCACGCCATGCTTGCAGCAAGTAATCTGGTATCATTGCCTGACAAAGCCTAGCAGCGTATGGTCCCGGTGTTTGCTGGCATTCAAGCAACATCCGTTCTTTATCTTGTTGTGTAATCCTCAGGAGAGTGATATCACTCCTGGTAACCTGGTTGAAATACGGGAACTTAATTAAGGGGACAGAGGTGGCCGTTCCTACTGGGCTGTTTGCCTGTGGCGGAAAATAAATCCTTCCCTGCAGTTAGCCAAGCGCAGATGGGAAATTGGCCCTGAAGTTTTCCGCGTTTGGCTAGCAGGGTTCTTCCCTGTTACCAGCCACGCGGTGGGGGGAGGGTACCGTGATCATCCCAGAGAATTCATGGCGAGGGGGGGGGTCGGCGGCGGGGGGGGGGGTAGTTTGGTGCCTGCAGGGATCTTCCCTGATACCAGCCATGCGGTGGGGGGAGGGGTACCGTGATCATCCCAGAGAATTCATGGCGGGGGGGGGGGGGGTTAGTTTGTTTTCTGGTGCTGCTGAATGTTAACAGAAAAACCGCAGCACTCTACTTGCCTGAAGGGGCCCAGACAAGCCCCCCCACACTGCCCCCCCCCCAACTGGCTGAGATTGGCCAGGCAGCACTCTACAGGCTATGCTTGGTATGTGGGAAAGGAGGGTGCAGAAGCTGTAAAACAATGGCTTACCATGGCCGCATGCAAGCCGAATTCTGTTGCCCAGACCTGTGATCTCTAGCAGCAAAGCCACAAGCACTCAGCATTAAGAGGCAAAATGCGACCTTGCACAGAAATCACATGTGCTATGTAATGTGAACAGTGTTGGTCACCGTGAAAGAGTATAAGCATTGTTCTGCAAAATGTAGCTTTTAAAACAATTCTCTCTTTTTTCCCCTCCCTACAGCAGCTGCAAATTCCTCAAGCCTCCCTCCTCCATCCCGAAGGTTATCACAGATAAGGCGTCGTAAGAAGAAGACGCGGGAGGACATGTTTTCTGAAATTATGCAATCCAGCAGGAGTGACAGAGCTCATCTGAATGAGTGGAAGGAAACAGTTTCAAAGTATAGGAAAGAAGTCAGTGAACGTGAGGAGAGGAGGGACCAACGTGAGGAGAGGAGGGACCAACGTGAGGAGAGGAGAGACGATCAAGATGAGAGATGGCGGCAGGAAGACCAGAGGATGAAGGATGCAACGCTGGGGCTGCTCCGGCGTCTGGTGGAGGTTCAGGAACGGCTGCTGGAAAACAGACTGCCGCTTCAGCCCCTGTTCCACCCTCCCCCCTCCCCATGTTCCGTATCCTCCTCACCCAGACGTGTAAGAACGCGGGGGGGGAGGCTCCGTACACCTTCCCATTCCACCCCAGTAGACAGCCCAAGCAAAAGGCTGTCATTTTTTTAACCTTTTCTTTGTGGCTTTTTCCTTCCCAGCAATCCTCCTCCCAAATACCACCCGGGTTCCCTCCCTCTTTTTCTAATCTATTAATAAAGAATAAATGATTTTTAAATGATAGTGACTTTATTTGGTTTGAAAGAAAGCTGGGGGAAGGGGCAGGGTGGGTTCCTTACAGAAAATCAGTCAGTAAAGGGGGAGGGTTTTCATGAAGGAGAAACAAACAGATATTTCACACGGTAGCCTGGCCAGCCATGAAACTGGTTTTCAAAGCTTCTCTGATGCACAGCGCTTCATGGTGTGATCTTCTAATCGCCCTGGTGTCTGGCTGCGCGTAATCAGCAGCCAGGCGATTTGCCTCAGCCTCCCACCCCGCCATAAAGGTCTCCCCCTTACTTTCACAGAGATTGTGGAGCACACAGCAAGCAGAAATAACAATGGGGAGATTTCTTTGGCTGAGGTCAGAGCGAGTCAATAATGAACGCCAGCGACCTTTTAAACGGCCAAATGCACATTCTACCACCATTCTGCACTTGCTTAGCCTGTAGTTAAACAGCTCCTGACTCCTGTCCAGGCTGCCTGTGTATGGCTTCATAAGCCATGGCATTAAGGGGTAGGCTGGGTCCCCAAGAATAACTATGGGCATTTCAACATCCCCAACGGTTATTTTCTGGTCCGGAAAGTAAGTCCCTTGCTGCAGCCCTTTAAACAGAGTAGTGTTCCTGAAGACGCGAGCGTCATGAACCCTTCCCGCCCAGCCCGCGTTGATGTTGGTGAAACGTCCCTTGTGATCCACAAGTGCTTGCAGCACCATTGAAAAGTACCCCTTGCGGTTTATGTACTCGGTGGCTTGGTGCTCCGGTGCCAAGATAGGGATATGGGTTCCGTCTATTGCCCCACCACAGTTAGGGAATCCCATTGCAGCAAAACCATCCACTATAGCCTGCACATTTCCCAGAGTCACTAACTTTCGTAGCAGCACCTGAGTGATTGCTTTGGCTACTTGCATCACAGCAGCCCCCACCGTAGATTTGCCCACTCCAAATTGATTCCCGACTGACCGGTAGCTGTCTGGCGTTGCAAGCTTCCACAGGGCTATCGCCACGCGCTTCTCAACTGTGAGGGCTGCTCTCATCTTGGTATTCTGGCGTTTCAGGGCAGGAGACAGCAAGTCACAAAGTTCCATGAAAGTGCCCTTACGCATGCGAAAGTTCCGCAGCCACTGGGAATCGTCCCAGACCTGCAACACTATGCGGTCCCACCAGTCTGTGCTTGTTTCCCTTGCCCAGAATCGGCGTTCCATGGATAGAATCTGCCCCATTAACAACATGATCTCCAAAGCACCGGGGCCTGTGGTTTCACTGAATTCTGTGTCCGTGTCCGTGTCCATGTCCTCATCATGCTTGTCGCTGCGCTGCCGCCGCCGCTGCCTCCTCGCCTCGTTTTTCTGGTCCTGGCTGAGCATAAACTCCACAAGAACGCGCGAGGTGTTTGCAATATTCATGAGTGCTGTCTTGACCTCAGCGGGCTCCATGCTTGCCGTGGTATGGAGTCTGCAGTGTTCACCCACCCAGGAAAAAAGGCGCGAAAATGGTTGTCTGCCGTCCGTTGCTTTCATGCAGGGAGGGAGGGAGGGAGGGAGTGAGGCTGTACCCAGAACCACCTGCGACGATGTTTTTTGTCCCATCAGGCACTGGGATCTTAACCCACAATCCCAATGGGCGCAGGAGACTGCGGGAACTATGGGATAGCTATGGAATTGCTACCCACAGTGCAACGGTGCAGAAATCGACGCTAGCCCCGGTACTTGGACGCACACCACCGAATTACTGTGCTAGTGTGGCCGCACTCATTTCGACTTTATACAACCTGTTTCTCAAATCCGAATTATCTAAATTCGGATTAATCCCGTAGTGTAGACATACCCTTATTTGACAGAAGGCAAAAGGATAGGGATAGGAAAGAGAAGAAATAAGATGGGGAAAGAAAAGAACATACATGAGATGGGGATGACAACAACGTGGTGGTTGGGATTTAGCCAAAACTGGTGGAGGTGACGATGTCATCTGTGTCCCTCTCTTAGGCCAGTATGGTCAGGACGTGTGTCAGGATCAGGATAATGAAGGCCTAACAGTTTCACAGTGGATCCTGGACTCCCAGGAGACAGAAGGGTGGCAGCCTCTTGGTGAAGCTCACTCCTTCCCCCTCTTTCAGTCAGTGCTTCCAGTCCAATTTTCCCCCAAAGGTTGATTCTTTTAAAGACCCAAAATTCAATTCCCTATCTGCTATGGACTTCCTTTATGACCAAGTCATTAGCCTTTCTGTGCCTCAGTTCCCCATCTGTTAAACAGGAGTTATAATGTTTCCCTACCTCACTGGGCAGTGGTGAGGATAAATACCTTAAAATATCGTGAAGCACTTTCAGCACTAAAGATGAACAGGGCAATATACGAAATAGGGACTATTAGGTGTTGCTAGCCCAATTGCGATGAGAGAGGGCTTCTCTGGAACTACACCCCTCCTCCTGAAGGGGACTCTCCCTCACCTGGTCCAGCCACTTAAGTTTCTCCCCGTTCCTCCCTGCTCCATCCAGGTGAACCTTTCTGCCACCCAGTTGCAGAGGTGTCCAAGGAAAGGGCAATATCCCCGCACCCCTTTCTCCTGGCCAGCCAGACAAGTACTCACCATATTCAGCTTCAATGAACATGTTTATTTTCCTAGCTTTTAAAATACACGCATTTTATTAGTTGCAACGTGAAGAGTGGCCAGACGACAAGGCACAAGGTGGGGACCAGTGGGAGAGGAGATGGAAACAAAGCTTTCAAGTGAGGATGAGTGCTTTTAGCTTTACACAAAAAGAGACGTGGCACCAGAGAAGAGGTACGAATTTGCCCATCTCTGTACCATATCTCATTAATCTGTTCATACTGACCTTAGAAAAGGCATTCAAATGCACTTTATCCTAGCATTTGTACTACAGTGAATGATACAATATATACTCAGCTGACAGGATACTTGTTCTCAAAGATGTGGCGCTTGTCTGATGTCGTCAAGATTTCAAGCCTCAAACTAGCCCCCCTTCCTTCCCCCCAAACTGGGTTGATAATTTGTGTAGGTGCTGAAAAGTGGTGAAGCAATGCATTGGTCCAAGAAATGCTTCCAGCCAGGAATTCTTTCCTTTTCTTGAAACAGCTAGAAGAGCTTTAAAATATTTTCTCTGTGAATAGCTTGGGGAGGGGGGGGAGAAATAGTGTCTTTTGGTGCTGACTTGAAAGGCTTCATACCTCCTTGCTGCAATGCGAGTAACTGAGGTTAGAAGCTGGGTTTGCTGAGCTTTAAATATGAACAAGGTAATTTGTTAAATATTGAAATGCAAGTTAAAATGCTGCTTCATATAGAGACCTATGACATTAATAACAAAAGGAAATGTCTTAACACCTTTTTATCTGCTGTATGCTTTG
Organism: Malaclemys terrapin pileata; assembly: GCF_027887155.1. Taxonomy (NCBI): domain Eukaryota; kingdom Metazoa; phylum Chordata; order Testudines; family Emydidae; genus Malaclemys; species Malaclemys terrapin. The sequence goes on from NC_071508.1 coordinate 99,684,791, forward strand.
GTACTTTCAGCATAACTACCTGGCCCTGCTGTGAATGGGAAGTTTCACAGAGCTCTTCTTCAGTCTCTTTGTAACCAAAGAGTGTGTTAGCTGAGGGGGTGGGGGTGGGGGCTGACAGAGAGAGCAGGAGTGGGAGAGGAAAAAGGACGCTAATATCTGAAATGTATAAATGTAACTTTTACCATAGGATTGACAGTGCTGTAGAGTTTACCTAGACAGGTTTTGATCTTGGGTGTGTAAATATATATGCTGAGGTAAGATATTGGTTTTGAGAGCTTTGGTTTTTTCTGTACACACACACATGCACACAAATTCTTCTGTTTCTTTGATTTTTTATTAAACCCCCTAGGAAAATTTACGATTTATTCATTGTTTATACGTACGATTTATACGAAAGGTACGTTGATGAAGATTTCAGCACTGAAAACACAAATGTGGGGAAGATACATTTCAGTCCAACAGGAAAGCTGTGGGAAATGATTTCTTTTTAAAAATGTAACCCAGAGACTTAAGTTCTGCTGTCTCCCTTTTATTCTGTACCAAGAGCTCAAAATATACTATGAGATTTTTTTAAAAAAATAGGTGAGATCTATTTCTTGTATTGGTTACAGAGTTGGATGTCAGTGAACTTTGTCTTCTGCCTCTTTTAAGAACAATCTGCATACCTATTTCTTTAGTTGCACAGAAATAAGCTTAATGGAAATGACCAAGTGAGACTGCAGGAGAAAAACTGGTTTAATAACTTTGTGTTTCACTCATTTCAAAAGCTGGATGGCTACAATCCCATTAAGCTTGTACAGTACACATGGTTGGGCTTCCATAAAGCCATCAGAGCTGATCTTCCTAAATAGGTTAAAGGATGACATTGAGATATTTTAAGCAGAGATTATTTAATATTTTTTCCTTTCAGATTTTATAGTTAGGTGATTCAAGAGCTGATTTGTTACACCACATAGCATTGGTGCATCTTTCCCCCACAGCTTTCAGAAGTCTTGCAAGCATTGAAAGCAGAATATCTCCTGGGTATAAGAGAGCTGATCTGAAGCAAATATTCTCCTTCAAGGACATTCTGTTCAATCCATTATCTCCTGCCTATGTGCAATATTGTACTCTATCAAAATACAGTGACTGAATACAACTTGTATTTCAAATAAATGAATGCATTGATTTAATGGAAGATTTGTACTGTATGGTATAAAGTTCTCCAAATGAACACTGAAATCCTAAACAGAGAAACTTTTTGTGTGTCCAAAGTTAAATCATCATCGCTTCTTTCAGAAAGCGTTGACTTCTACAGATCCAACTTATTCTGTGTGTGAAAATAAAACTATTCTGATCTCTCTGACTAGTAGCTGGCACTAATATTTTAGCCTTTTTTGGTAACCTGTTTTTACTATTATAAGTATGTCTGGCACCAGGAATACATATTAAGAACACTTGACAATTTACTAATTTATGATGTCTTTACTTGTATTTTAATATTTTTGGCAGGCCAGCCAGTGTTGATGTATTAGCCAAGCATTCAAAATACAGACTTGAGATCTTGAAGGCTTTTTTTTTTCAACTTTCTCTCATCTGAACACTGAATATTTTTGACATATTTTAAGATTTAATTTTAAAAACCAGACGGGGTACCTGAGAACTGCACCCTTCTGTTTCATGCAAGTGCCCTTTTACCAGTGACTCACTGCTCTGGATTTCTGGCTTCATCTTTTGTATAATTAATTCATGGGTAGATTTTGCCCATTGTTGATCCTCCTACTACTGTCTTTTCTCTTTTGATACCTATCTGTCTGAACTTTCCTGACATTTTCCTGATTGCTGCTCATTGCTGGAATCTCATTTATTTTGGGATCACATTCAAAACTTCTCACCTTCCTTTTTTAAAACCTCCATAGACTGGCTTCCTCCAGCCTACCTCTTCTCTTCAAGCACTGGTTCCTTCCCATCAAAAAATCTGATTACTGATGGACAAGAGAGCCTTCTTCTCTGCAGCTCATTCAACCAGGAGCAGCCTTCTTGTTTCATGAGCCCTTTGACTCTCTATGCTATTTGAAATCTCTTCAAACCATTTTTTTACCTTTGACTGTCCAACCTAAGTTTGCTGTCTCATTGCTGTTTATCTTTGTAGTTGTATTATTTAACGCTAAAGGATTGTGAAATACATTGTGTACAATCTGAAGTCTTTTGCAAGCATTTTGAAAGACACGGTGTACAAAATAAAGTTGCAGAGAGCTGAATTTAGGTCATGCTTCTTTTTTCTGTTCTCTGTTTTTTTCAAAAATCTTGAGTCTTTTTCAAGTTATGCACAAATCCAAGTCAAAGGTGGATGATATCTTTGAAGAAAAAAAAAAAAGATCACGAATATGATCACGAACACCAATTTGCTTGTGCACCAGCTGGAAAGTTTGGAGTCTGGTTTGCTATATCTGTAGCAGTCACAGGAGGAGTCATCTCCATAAAGCTAAAGATCTTGAGAACATTCATGATAATCTGTTGCATTTTTATAGCACATTTAACCTCAGAGGATCCTGAAGTGCTTTACAAATTATGTATACAAGATTCCCTTTGTCCACCACTGGAGTATTTAACAGCGCAGAGCACCAATACACAACACTGTAGGCCATAACGTGCACAATCAGTCCCTCTCCACAGGCCTGGAAAGTCCCGGACATAGATGAGCTTTTGTGGGTCTGCTGCATATAGGGAGCATAGGGGAGTACCATCAGAGACTGTAAACCTTATATACTGTGGAGCAAAACTATGCAAATCCACTGGTCAGACCTCCAGAAGCAAAGTTGTCACATAATGAACTGCAACCTTACAGCTACAAAGGCAACCATGAAGCTTTATTATTTTCTGTCACTCAGGAAAGAAGAGTCTACCACTCACAGACTTCTGCTGTGAGCCCCTCTGCCTGTCTGTCTGACTCTGACAGGGAGAGGCCTTTGCATTCCTTCGTAATTCCTATTGAGAAATGTTCACATATTTTATACTGATGCCAAATCATTATTATTTCCCAATTTTTTCAAGAAGAATGTTGTTCCTTTGAGATAAGAGTTCTAGTTTGGGTCAGAGCTAAGGCTTATTTCTGTCAGAAGCCTAGCCACACCTTCTATTAGTTCCCATCTTTTATTAGAAAAAATACATTTCTGGGGCATCAGATTTCTTTTGTCACATCAGAGAGGAGACCCAATCCCATTCTGTAGAACAGACATTCAAACCAAAACCTTGCCTATGAGTTCATGATGAGAGCAGATCAAGAAAAAAACAGGTTCATTCAAATGCAAAACCAATGCAGCCAAACTTGGGAGATTTTGCACAGTTCTAATGCCATGACTATTGAGATTCAAACGGAGAGCATTAAATGATATGAGGCAATGAGGAAAAGAAGACAAGAAAGGAGGCCAGTGCCAAAAGTAAAGGTATTATTAAGAACTAATCAGAAAGCCAAAAATAAACAAGAATAAACCCAGAGGAATGAGGACCTGGGAGAATGACTGCTCTCTGTTTATCAGATGGCTTTGGGGAAATGGGCCATGGCCTGCCACCTCAGCATTAGTCAGTGGTTTGTAATCAGTAAAATATTAATATACCAAGGACCAAGGAAAAGAAATATTGTATCCAAGAAAAAGATCATTAAATGCATTTCAATATCTCTATAGTTCTTAAAACAAGATTTTAAAGTGGTAATGCAAAACTGCCCTTAATCCATATGCTCCATATCTGGGAAAATCAGCAGAGACAATGGTTCCAGAAGTTGGGGCAGAAGGGGTACCCTAAAGGAAGAGAACAAAGTGGGAGTTAAGTGATGGAATCACCATTTATTTGCCATCTTTCTGTAAATGAGTGATCTGTCCTAGGTGCCTCTGCATACCAAATGATAAATACTAATCACAGAGATTGGGTGGACAATAGGCATCTGCAAAATCCTAGGAGGTGACCCTTGACTGCTTTCATTTTTGATGTAGGAACTAAAATACACAGACATTCAGATCCATGGTTTGGACACAGGCCGTTTCCTTAATTGTTATGGATCTCATTTAAAATTAACGATTTAAATAGAAATAGTCAAAATATCCCCCTGCTGCTGTTCAGGTTAAGCAGTGCCAGAGATGAGTCTCTATAGTACAATCCCCATTGCAGAGAAAAAGCTTTCACAGGTTGAGATCCTGACACTCACATAATTATTTAGAGAAAGACAGTTCTGGTACTTCAGCTTTCGTACTTCAGAAGAGGAATGGAAACATTAGGAAAAGTTTTTTTCTTTGATGTAGAATATGCTGCCACTTTTTTGTTATTAAAATAGGAGCTAACTTTAAATAAATAAAATTTTGCCTGGAGGCTTCTGAAAACTAATGTTGTGTTTTGACAGTGTCATTTTTCTGATTCCTGAAAGCATTATGTGAGTTAACGTAGGACTTCATCATGAGTTTTTCCTCTGCGCTACATACAGTAAATTATTTTTTCATCTCCGTTTTTTATTTGATTTCTCTCCCACACATATACCGCTTTGCAACTTTCTTGTTTGACAGCTGTTACCCATCACCTTTGCTCCCCCTTTTACGTAGGGCAGATATTGTGGATGTGATGGGGGGTTAAGGAAAGGAGCAGAGGTGTTGGGAGACTGCTCCCACTATTTTTCATTGGGTGAAATGGATGAAGAAAAATATTCTTTGAAAGTCCTTGAAGAGGAAAACAAACTAAGGAAATGAAGAAAGGTCAAACAAAAAGATCTTTGAGATGAAAGAATTGTTTTTATAAAAAGGACATTCAAAGAATATGCAATTTGTATGCAAAGCCTCTTTAATTGGACTTGTAGGTTTTATATCCTCCAAATTCATGTCTTGCTTTAAAGAATATTGATGAAAGGATGATACAGGACTTTCAAAAGAAGCAGATAGTGTTCAAATAACAGCTGATTTGAGACCTCAGTATTTGATGATAATATATGGCCCTCTTTTAAAAAGCCAAGATTCTTTTAGGTCTATGCTCAACTAGAAAACTCAAATAATGTGTGCTTAGTGAGTGAAAAAAGATTGCTAAAAGCACAATGTGTCTTACAACATAAAGTGCAACCCTAAAATTACACGTTGCTGAGCATTCTTAATGTGCTGTGAGCAATTTCATATACTGTATTTCAAATACTGAGTGCTCTCTCACTCTGTGTGTGTGTGTGTGTGTGTGTATATATAAATACACATACACACACACACACATATATATATATATATATATCAACGGTGATCAAACTTTTTGACATGTCACAGAGTGAGTTCAAGTTGTAAGTAGCTCTGACCGAAGGACAACAATTCTGTTTTGAGACAACTATCAGGGTTTCCAAATTTGTTTTTGTTCACACTGGAACAAAAACAAAAGATGCTCAGGGCCAGTGCAACCCATTAGGCGACCTAGGCGGTCGCCCAGGGCACTGCGATTTGGGGGGCAGCAACCATGGCAGTATTTCTGCGCCGGGACTTTCCGCCACCTCTGTGTGGGGGCGGCATTTCGGGCCAGGACTTTCCGCTGCCTAGGGCGGCGGAAAAGCTGGCGGCGCTCCTGAAGATGCTGGACATTTTCGTGAAATGGAATAGTTTCAAAATATCTGTTTTCTGAGCTAAAAGGTCAGGTTTTCAATTTGGATTGGTTTTCTCTCTCTCTCTCTGGACCTCAGAACTGTCCCATCAAAAATGTAGTCCAAATTGACACATCTTCACAAAATGTTTCAGCTTCAACAAAACAGAATATTTCTGTTAAATTACATGTAATCAAAAATTTTCCTCCCAGTTCTACTTCTAAGGCTCTGGGCTATCACTCGTTGTGATTGCTGTTAACAAAGCAGCCATGTGTAATTGGGAGGCAGCAGAGGCAAGCAGATCAAGCACAGGTCTGGGCGATCAGAACATTTAAATTCTAATTCCGGTTCTGCCACTGACTACTATGCTCTTAAACAAAATTCTTAGTCTCTCTGTGCCTCAGTTTCCCCACGTGTAAGATGCGGATAACTGTAATCAGCTTGTAAAGTATAGTTAGGATTTAATTGGTTTATGTATGTGAAGTGCTTGTAAGGCTGTTATTAGTAGAGTGGCTGCAGAGATGTCTGAGGCTGCTTACACATGTAATGGATTCCATTGGTAATGTGGTAAGTAATTTTAGGCCAGCACAGTCCTTACCACAGCAACTAATTCTCAGTAAAATGAGAGAGGATGATGATATGACAGGAGGAGAGGTGGGACTTGACAGAGGTTTTGGTTGACAGTCTGGAACAGGGAGCCGCAGATCTCTTCTCCCTACTTTCCACCCCAAGAAACCGTTCAGAAATAAACACTGAAAAGTCAGAAATAGTCATTCCTCTTTCTCTTTCAGTCCGGTTCTTTTCCAGTTTTCCAACCTTGTTAACTCAGGCCAGCACTATTGCTCTGGAAACACCCAGAGTAAAGTTTTAGAGAAATGGAGTTTTCTGCCTGTGTCAGACAGGTGTCACTGTTTCTGACAAGAGTGGATTTTCTTTCTCTGTAGTGCCAACCCACATGCTCAAAAATCATGAGATTGGTTTTAAAAATCATGGGATTTAAAAATAATTTTGGAGTTCTTTTTATTTGCCTTCTGGTCTCTGAGCCTTTAGGCTACACTGGCTTCATATTTTCAAACTTTTCTCTAGAAACACAAGGGCTAGAAACTTACTCTTTCTTTTTAATGAAAATGGATATGCTCAAAAAAATCACTTGACTCCAGGAGCAGGGGCTTAAAAAAAACAGGAAATGTTGTGAGACTCACTATAAAATCATGGAGTTGGCAACACTGCTTTTTTGTTTTCTTCCTGCTTTGCAGCTCATTTATCTCCTCCTTTTTGGTTTTTGGGCGGTACTTTTCTCCTACTCTTCTGTTTCCTTTTCCCCACTTTGTCTCTCTTTTCTCCCTTCGCTATGCCACACTCTCCTACTCTTTAGTTATTATCTCTCCTCTTTAACTTCCTTTCCTTTGGTGCTTGTCTGCTAACTCCTCCCTTTCATCCCTCCTCTGCCATTGTGTGTTTTCCCCACTCTTTCCCTTCCTTGCCTCTTTTTTGTCTGTGTTCTCTTATCTCCCTCTATGTTGCTTGTTTGTCCTGGCCAAGCTTCCTGGATGCTCTCGCTCCCCCTCTTTGTTGCACCAGTGAGCTGTCCTGCAGCTTTTCCAAGAGGCACCAACAAGCTGCAGTAGAAGGGACTGAACTCAACATTTCCTCTCTGTTATCTGCTCCTCTCTCTTGCTGAGTCACCTTCAGGTGTTTTGACATTTTGAGACAGGATGGGGAACTAACACATAGGTGAACTGCTGCCTCCTAATGGGCTACATGAAAAGCCTCTAGGGTCTGCACTTGCCCCTCCACAGAATATGGAATTAGTATCATCATAAATAGTAAACAGAGACTAATGGCTTTTTCCACAGCTGCATCAAGATATTCACCGATTCCACCTCAGTGCCTCTCTGATTTCTCTCAGAATTTCACCAACAAGGTTCAGTGACAGCTTAACCCTTTCAGTCACTGTTGCTGAAAGTGAAAAGTTTGGGTAGGATTTTCAAAGCACTGAGGTGCACAAGTCCCATTGACATCTAAATGGATTAGTGCTTCCAAACCACTTAGGGCATGTCTACACTATGGTCAGTGGTGTGACTGCAGCATGTTTGGACATACCCGAGCTAGTTTTGCTCTAACTAGCTCCAATAACAGTAGGAGTGAAGTTGTGGCAGAAGAGGTAATACAAGCCTAGCTGGGACTCTGGGTATGTACTTGCAGCTAGCAGGAGCTGCCGCCTGGGCTGCTGTGGCTTCACTGCTATTGTTATATGATATACCCTTAGGAGCTTTGGAAAAATCCCACACTTAGGGCTTGTCTACACTTACCAGTAGATTGGCACTGTTGCAATTGATGCAGCAAGTGTCGATTTAGCGGGTCTGGTGAAAACACGCAAAATCGATGGGAGAGCCCTTTCCCATCGATTTGTGTACTCCACCTCCCTAAGGAGCATAAGGGAAGTCAATGGGAGACACTCTCCCATTGACACAGCGCAGTGTTGCCACCGTGGTAAGTGGATCTAACTTTGTCGACACTGAAGTTGCATAAGTTAGATCAATTTGCCCTGGTAGTAGACCAGCCCTTAGTTCCCTAGCCCACACCAACCTAAAGGCAGGAAATAAGGAAACTTGCTCCCTTCCCTAGTATCTTGAACCAAGATTTCCTAGGTTCACACAAAGGGGCATAACAAACACATGGTTGAATCAATCTGGCACAAAAATGGACACATTTTACAAAACCTTCTGTGTTTTTCTTGTCTCTTTCCTGCTCATTAATACTAGATTTTCAAAGGAGCTCAGTGCTCATTTAAGTGGCCCAAGTAAATATGTATATATTGGGTGCTGATCTGTTTTGAAAATCTGACTTTTATGTCGGTATCTAAATGGGAGCAAATCTCTTGTGAAAATCTGGCCCTAGTTGTGGGTACTGAAAACTCAATAAGCTGGCACTAGATACTGTTCCGATTAATGTTGCCCAGGCCATAAGTACATTACTGATTAGAGACAGAGCAAGTTGAAAATCTTGCTACTCAGATGCCAGAACATTTTTAACTGTTCCAAGCACAGGAGGCACTGAAGCTGCAGTAATTGTGAAGTACTGTCTGTGGTGTCAATTTTATGTCATGATCTTGTCGTGAAAGAGAAATCTGAGACAAGACTTGTTCTGAACATGTAACAGACTGAGGGAGCATGAACTATATGAGCCCCCAAAAGAGAACTTGTCTCTCTCCCCCCCCCCCCCATGCCTTTCTTGAGTGCCAGATTTTCTTCTGCCTTTAATTAAGTTTTCCTTAGGCTCACAAGCTTTTTTTAAAGGGAGCCTGCTTGCCCTGATGTGTTTTTCTGAATTTTCACTGTTCCAAGCTCTTCCTGCAATATTCAGTGGACAATGCTGCCTCCAAGTGTCCAAGGTATAGAAGACAATTGACAATCTTTTTTTTTTTTTTTTTTACACTTTACTTTTTTTCCTCTCTCTCTTTTCTATTCCAAAATTAATTTTGGACAAATTCCGAATGAAACAATTTTTGGAATTGTAAATACCAGCCTTCAAATTAAATACTAACCTCCTACGCATGTATTATTCACAGTAGTTAAAGTAATCTTGTGAATTCTGGTTCTTTGTGAGTGTGCCAATTAATAATATGAATGTTATACCTACATAAAGTCAGTGGAAAAATTTGCTGGCTGTATAATTAGTCTTGGTACCTTGTGGAAAAGATTTATGATGCCATCGCTTGGCCTTTTTAGGTATTGCATATGGTGTAATGTATAACTAAATCCATATTCCATTTCCATGTTGAAGATTTTGGTTTTGTATCGGTCTTGTGTACCTTTAAAGAATTCACTTTTCACTCCTGGAAATTCAAATGTTAGGACCAAATTGAGAGGAGATATGTAATAGGTTGGAGTGTGATTTATACATGGAGAGGGCAGAAGGGCAGGACTGTAGCAGGAAAAAACAACCAGCAGGAGGGGTTACATTTATGAAAGAGGAGTCTCTTTACCTTACACCCATATTGGTTGCTTTCTTGTTCTATATACCGCCCCCTACACCCATTTGTACTCTCACAATTTACCAACATGTACTTTAGGTCATCACTGTATTAGTCCCCATTCCATCATTCACATAAAATAAAATAATCAGCTGCTTTCTTTCCACAAAGCCACCATTTTCAGATTTGGTGTATTTGACGAATTTGAAAGAAATAGGCTGCTGGGGTTGTTTGTCTGACAGCATGAGGTGTTGCGACGCAAAAGGCCCAGTGTTGGATTTAGATGTGTATTGGTGCTCTTCGGGCCAGTCAGGTTTGGAATGGCCTAGGATGGGGACATTACCCAGGAGGACCAGGATTTAGAGGCCCTCCAAGCATCAGCAGGTCAAGCTCATATCCCAATGATCAATGGAGTTCTGGCAGGTATGGGATCCAGGGCTCAGCATCACTTGGACTCATTACACTATTTCAGGACCTCACCACTGAAAAGGGGAGGAACCAGGAAGCACAGGGGTTGGAGACTCTGGTTGGGGTTGGCTCCAATTGTACTGTGCTGCCTTTTATGTTTGAATTTAGTTAGCTCTTAGGCTATGCATTATGAGGCATGATCTGATACTTCTTAATGCACAGGGCAGTAGTATGGTAAAGGTCAGCAAATGGCAGGAAGGTAAGCCTAGCAAGGAGGCTTTAGAGACAATCAAGGTCAAAGGCAAGCAAAGAGACCCTGGGCCCACCAGAGAATCAGTGACATTTTCCATTAAGCTAAGCACCATTATTGCCTGGCTATAAGAGGCTCAAAGCTTGAGTTTGCTGGGTCAGCAGCTCAAGAGCTAAATTTATCATTTTTAAGAACTCGCATCTTTCTAAGGGCTGCTAAAGGAGGTAGGGAAGTGAGGAGAAAAGCTGAAAGGAGAGAGAGAAAAGGAGAAGGGGGGGGATGGAAAAGAAGCTATGAACAATGGTTAAGAATGGGGCCAGAGAAAAGATTGGGGGAAGAGAATTTTTGAACGAGGATGAGTTGGGGAGAGTCAAAAAATAGGGTCTGGGGAAAAGTAGAAAAGAAAGTGGAGAAAATAAACTAAAATGGAGCAAGGAAGAAAAGCAGAAAACCTGGAAAGCTATTTTTTTCTGATCAAAATAGTTGTCCTGCATTCTTTTACATACAGGAGGCAGGCGATATGGATTATATAAGTGAGCCTGCAGTATGTGTTGTAGTGACCAAATATGAAATATTCGTATTTTTAAATCAATGTTATGATTTGTTTGCTAATTATTTTCCAGAAATACCAGTAGAATTTGAGTTTAGGAACAAATGCTCTATGATACCAAAAAACATAAGAGGCTTTAGGACAATTTAACAGGATTTCACATGATCAGTCAAAAGATCCTGCAACTACTCAAATATTCAAGCAGTGATTGCTATCTTTTTTGGAGTATTTGAAAATCAAGCAAGCTTTACTGTGTCCAGATCTGTAATGACTTGTGTGTGGAGAGACCCTCTATGGTATTCTCCGCTTAGATTGCATTGGAACAAAGTGATCGGGGTCTCCTTACACACAAGTCTCAAAAAGGCAGCTTGTAAACAGTAACTGCAGCAGCAGCTTGCTCCTAGGCCAACAAAAGTGAGGGGCAAAGGGAAAACAAGAGGGAGACAAACGTGCAGTCCTGCCCATGGAGCATTAGGTAGCCCATTTTGGCAGCCCTGAAGGTGCAGATGTGTTCCCTCTTAATATTTTAATGAGTTGAGCAACTGACAGTCCCAACTGATCACTCCTTTTTTTCCCCATGGCTGTTGCTAAGCAAAACAAGGGTAAAACCAGCTCTTTTTTCATAGCCTTCTCAAGTGGCTTGTCTGAACTGTGCAGAAATTCATGCCACCCTAAGCCAGTCTATCTCCCAAGCCCCACTCCACTCTCTTCCGCAGACCCCAGTCCCCACTGACTCACATCCCATCCCAGCCTCTCAGACATACCAGTTTAGTCTCTTCAACACATCCCAAACCAACATATCCACTTCATTCACCCACCCGCACCTATCCTACCTACCTTATCCCAGTCTATCCCATAGCCAGCCTTGTCTCTCCCATGCCCCACTCTTTAGCACACTCCAGCCCAACACACCTCAATCCAGCCTGCACCAGACTCTCATTTCTTCCCTTATGTGAACTGTATTGGACCTTAACGCCACAGCTCACACCGATTCCATTAGAGAGCAGCGAGGCAGAGCTCACTGTCTGTCACTGGCTGGAGGTGCTGCTTCCGGGAAGGAAGGTTTTGCTTTTCTTTGTTTCTTTTTCCACTTCTTCCATGACCTCGACCCATCCTGTTTTCTTCCTTTTTTCTTCTCTCAGCGTTCTATCTCCTGACTCCTTTCTCTTTCTCACCTCTCTCTATCTGTCTCACTCTTTTTTTTTTTAATTCTCACTTTTTCCTCCCCTTTTCTCTTATCTTTCCGTCCACATTGTCTTTAGCCAACCAAAGCTCCAGCAGAGTATTGCAGTCATGGCCACCCTATGGAACATCTGATTTGAGAGGAAATTGGGTAATGCCATGAGCCCCCACTTATCCACGATATATGTTCTTCCAACCCCCTCATTGGCTTTGTCTACAGTGAGCAAACACATTGTGTTAGAAAACATTTTAACTATTATTATTATTAAATATTATTATTTATCATTTGTATTACCATAGCGCCTGGGGGGCCTAGTCCTAGACCAGAACACCGTTGTGTGGGGCTCTGTACAAACACAGAACAAAAAGACAATTCCTGTCCCAAGGGGCTTATAATCTAAGTATAAGACAAGAGACAACAGATGGATTTAGACAGACAGAGAACTACAAGTAAACAATGAGACAATATTGGTTAGTATGTTAGTGGTCTCAGCAAACCAAAGGCCTAAGTGCTGTCAAGGTTTTTTGTAGGTATCACAGCGAATGAGAGTTATGAGTGATCAACATACAAAGGATTTTGAGGTTCTAGCTACCGTTAAATGTGTACAATTTTGCCTTAGTGTTAGCAAGGATGGTTGTGTTTCAAATGGGTTGTATTTCACTCTAGAATCCCATTCTCCACAGCATGAAACTCTCTCTCTCCTCTTCATTCCACGGCTGGTATTTTATTTGTTTTTATGAAACACCTTTAGAGACACTCAGCACTTGCTAGTTAAATGTCCCCTCAGCATTGAAAACACAGCCAAAAAACTCCCTGGATGATGTTGATATCTGGTCCTCAATCTCTGTATAATGACACATGTACTACAGGCATATTTGGGACCACAGCAAGGCCAGATAGAGCAAAATCACTGAGGAGCAGTCATGGTGTTCCCAACACTCAAACACAGCAGTAATTAAAACACAGAGATCATTCAGCCAAGATGAATGTCTGGCCCTCACAGATCCTTCCTTTGTCTACTGATTCCATCACTCCAGAGTCTATCCCCCATTTTTGCTGCTTCACAGTTGATAATTTAGTGGTTGGCATTAAAAAATCAACATTTCTTCACAGTTCCAACGCAGCGGTATTGTACTACCACAGTTATTTCCTGTACTAAGTAAAGGGGAGAAATGTGGTACCTTAAACCTTTGTTGGTACTTTGATGGCAACCACTAAACCTCAGAGTCCTTTTTGCCATAACTGCCTTCTTGCACATGTGCTGAGCTCATGTTTAATAGGTTACAATGCTATGCCCCTTTTTTATCAACCACTTTCACTGATTTCTGGATTCCATAGCTTTCAAGCACAGTTAACCAGTTGCACAGAGAAAAGGAATTTAATAAATCATGGAGGCGCACAGTCAAGGATTTTTATGCATTCCTTTCCTATGTAAATGGTCTGTAACTTTTTCATGAATCTGATCCATAGACTCTTGCTTTCACACTTCAACCCCCTCACCCCCACCAGTACAACAAATGTTTCAGGATCATTTAAATTGTAGAAGACAATTAAAGGTTAGCTTTGCATATCAGTGACCTACCAGCAATTCCCTATAAAGCTCTGATGTATATAATGTGTTTGATCTGCAGCTGGATGATTCAAACAGAAGTGATTCCAGAAGTACTCTGTACCCCATGGAGGATAGGAAAATAGCCTCGGGAGACACTGCATAATAGCTGCTACTTCCTTAAAACATTATGCGGTCCTAGGACACTACAGTAAGTTGCCAGGACTTTTGGCTTCCTTCCTGTTTTGCAGGAATCATAAATCATTAGGATGGTTTGGCCTGTCTTATTAGCAAGATTTAAGAAGTTTAATAAAATACATTTGGCAGGTTATACAGTGGCTCTTCTTACACCTAGCCACAATACTTTTAGAAAAAGGGTAGTCTCTGTTCCCAGGGGCAGAAGCAAGAGATTTATAACAGGGGCTGCCTTGCAAGAAGCAGAGTTATTGCTTTTTCTTTTCTTTTCTTTTTTAATTAGTAAGCCATACTGTGGGGGAGGGTTAATTTGTGATTTCTAAATTGCAGCCACACCAACCTTGATCTGCATGTTTTCTTGAAGGAATGAAGGCGCCTGACAATATGGAGCTAATGTGTGTGACTTGATCAAAGGAGGAGTAAGCGGTTGGTACAGTACAGTCTACTGGTGTTGGAAAAACATGTTTTGAAATATGGGTATGAAATATAGTTGCAAAAACTAGCAGGGTCTCGTCCCTTAGCTAGATTTGGAGCAAATTATAAAATATTTGGACAAGATTTCCCTAGAGTCTCTCCCATTGGAAAAGCACTTTAATATGTATAAAATAAATTAACAGCTCTCCAAAAGAGTCGCTGTACATTTAAGAAAATATTGTTGCACAGCATGACTGGACAATTTCATTCCTTTTGAGACAGTTTTGAAAGATGGAAATTATTGTAATAGTGGATGATAGAACAGCACCAAACCCTTTTCAGATTTCACTTGAACAGACATAGTCTCGCCATCATTGTCTTAAAAGTGGCCTTACAATATTTATAAATAATGAACGGCAAATTGATCATATTGTACAGTTTTCGTGGAACTTGTATATCCTCTTATTAATCTGACATTTATAATATTGCTGTCACCCCGACACTGAAATGAGTCATCCTTCCAGCTACTCCCCATCCTCTTTTAAAATGAAAACAAGGCAATGGAAACAATGCTCTGATTTATTCCAAATTTCAGAGATTGTGATTCTGTCAGTGTGTGTTCTGATAAATGTTATGTTAACGGGTTCTCTGTTTGCTTAATGTTTTCCTAAGGAGGGCTGAATTTGAGCAATATCATATCTTTAAAGTGCAGCATTAAGTCTGCAATGAGAGAGATGGACAGGGTCACGGGTGGTGTACGAGTGATACACACTAGCCATACAGTTGATAGCCTCTGTATTTTTTTGGCAAATGTTTATTCGCATCACAGACTTGAAAAACGTTGCTCAGAAAAAACCCAGGATAGAAATTAGGCAGAGTGCTGCAGATCAGGATTGAAGTACATTAATAATCAGACCTATGGGATGTGTGGGAACTTGTATGACACTGACCTGTATTATGCCTCGCTCCTGCCAGTATTGTCCATCTTCCACTTCGTGTCAGCATTGCTCCAAAGAGCCTGCTGAGCTTTTTTAATTAATTGATTTGCATATGCACAATCATAATGCTCGTATTCATTCTGCTTTCTTTTGGGTATGTGTTTTCACCTGTCAGTATTAGGGAAGGACATGTTGAATCAATCCCGAACAGGATTCCGCTTGAACACGAATCCTCACTTCTCAAGAGGCCATTTGGAATTGCTCAGATAGTGACTCCTCAAATCTTGGACTATCACCTGTTGCCCTATATCGTCCTCACTGGTTGCATGTGTTTAATTGGCCATTGATTAAAATGAACCAAACTGGGTCCATTCAGTGTGAGGACGCCTTTGTATCTCTGTAGGCAGAATGAGTTAAAAAAAACCCACTGTGGGTTGGTTTTTCTCACTGAATCAGAGTAACCCTGCTGGAGTTGAGTAGGGTTTTTTTTAAAGTTATACTACCTAATGGGAATGCTAAGTCTGCACATCAGCTGTGAGAAAACAGGTAGAAACCCAGCTTCTGGAATTTATCAGAAGACCCAATGGAAAGGATTAATGGGGAGTGCTCTGTGTCAGAGTTTTGATTCACCTCAAACACCAAGAACCATACATAGGATTAGGGAGGAGAACGCTGTCCAAAGGAAGACATGGACAGTAGATTATCTGGAAGTTGTCAAGATCCCTGTTGGATGAAATAAGGATAGCTGATAACTAGACAATTTATATTTTGGAGGTGTTAGACTGTCCCTTCTGTCCCCAGCACAATCTTCCCTCCTCAAGTTATTTTACACCTGCTGTGTATGGGTGAAGCTACTCTCAAGAGATATCAATTCTGAAGACTGGGATCTGCTGTTTATTCATGGCTGACACATAGAATAATCCCATCCGTTGTTGTTTTTCTTGGTCTCATAGCCCAATGGAGGACTAAAGATTTCAAAAAGAAAATCACAGCAGCAATTATACTACATGTTTTCTGAGCTTGCTCAATATGTCAAATTGCCAAAGAGTGGCCATATGGTTCTCTAAATAATGCTCTGAATGTAGTGAAAGCTTTTGGTGACCTTAATGTCTACCATTTAGTGTGCTGCTCAACATGTCTCCACTGGCTCAATGGCAAATGGGAATCATAGTTTTATGTAGCCCATACTTTAAGGCTGATCCAGTTGATAGCCTGTTTCCATAGTTATAACAAGGGCTGTAACTGTACATCTTCTAACACTTTGATGCTTGGCAGTTCAGGGACTGCATTTTGCTGTCCTACAAATAAGGAGGCATCTTTGCCCTATTTCTGTTAAGAGACGTCACTTCTGATGAATATTTACTTCTAGAACTGAGGCAGTTGCCAAAGACATTGTAGAATGGCCATAGCCTGCACAAGCAATGCCACCTTTCATAGAAGAGTTCTTGAACTAGCTGACTAAAGCCCATCTCTGGCCCATCTCTTTGTCAAGATGTTCCTTTAATGGAGGGAGAAAGAGGAATTACACAACAAGGTCAATTTGCTTACCAAAGATTCTGTTTGCCACTGTATTCTGCTTCCCTGATGTACTTTCCATTCTTTTTTTCACCTGAGCTGGGTGAAACTTATACTTGTCATTTGTACTTTGGATTTTATTGCTTTGGACATTTTCCAACAGTGCAGGTTGCTGGAGCTCTTATGTCAGTCATAATTAACGGTTCGTTTTGCCTCCTTGTTTGCTGGTAGGTGTAGACATACCACTGTCTGTCAAGATACTATTCTGTATGATAGGTGAAGAGGTATAGTAGGCTGACAAACAGAATTGTCACTAAGTCATTCTCTCCTAAAGATTAAAGTTTTCCTGTCTCCCCAGGGGAGGTGAGGATACTTCATTATATTTTTATTCACTGAAGCTTTACAAAGCTGGAATGAAAGCCATGACATGAGCAGGTGCATTTCCTTCCTTCTCCAAAAATAGGGCCTGATTAGCCATTACACTGATCTCACACCAGCCGAATTCCGTTGAAATCAATGCTGACCTGTCTGATGGTGACTGCCTGTGCTGGTACTACCACATAAAAGAGATTGGATGTGGGGGCAGGTGGGAGAACATGTACGTTCTCCCCCATGCTGAGAGGATCATCTATAGGATAGGAAAAAGATGGAGGGAACATATCCCCTGACCTCCTCCAGTGGTTGCAGTAGAACTCCATTGAATTCAGTGGAGTTACATTGATATAAAATAACAGAGTGAAGAATTGAGCCCACACACAATGAAAAGTCAAACTTATCACCTCCCTGGGGATTCGCCTTGTGTCAGGGACTGTCTTTATTCTGTGTTTGTACAGCACCTAATACAAAGGGTCCTGATACATGACTAGGGCTCCTAGGCTTTACAGTAATACAAATAATTAATGATGATGATAATTAATAACATAACTCTTGGGCACAGCTTTCTCCCCAAGTCAGGCACGGATTAGAGTTTCCTGCAGGATCTCCATATCTCTGCATTTAGCTCTCTCTGACCAGAGGGTTATGTCTACTGCTCTTATATCCTAGGGGAGTTAAGAAGCCACACATGCCATAGTGAGTCAGAAGAATTTATTCAGGATTCTCTCCTGCTAGCAGGTTGGGTCAACACAAGAGCCCTGCATCCATTTTGTAAATTCACTGATCTTTACCACAATTGTTATTTGGGATTTTTGAGAGAGGTGGCCACATATGCAAGCACTGGAGGGACTGAGGGAGACATATTTCCGCCAACATTTTACTATCCCGTTGATGTGTCTCTCAGAACAGGTCCCACAGTTGCAGGACTCTTGGTTCCTCTGCCTTTTCAGGGTGGCTGCACCACTGCAAGTGGTGATCATTCTCTGTGGTCAGCCAACTTTCTCTCTATCATAGAAGTACCTTATTGGCCTGACAAAACATCTGAAAAAACATATATGTTAAATAAGCTTCTACTGTTGTTATTTTACCCGTGGCTACGACTACACTATGCGTTAGGGATGTGATTCCCAGATTGTGTACACATACTTGCACTAGCTTGGTGAGAGCTAGCATGAGTGTAAATAGTAGTGTAGCCATGGTAGTATGGACAGTGATGGCACAGTTTAACTGTGCCAAGTACATACGCACAGGGTTCAGGCGGGTTTGTATTTGGGGTGGGTAAACCATGCCACCACTGCAACTGCCTGCACTACCGCAGCTAGACTACTATTTATATTCATGCTAGCTCTCACCCAGTGTACGTGAGTTGGGAATCATACCCCTGGCTTGTAGTGTAGATGTAGCCTTAAGCAAAGCCTCATGTTTGAATAGTGGTAGGCTCTGCATTTTCAGGCTTATTCTGCTTTGCATCCCTTTGAAGGGTCAAAGATCATCTGTCTCTGAAATGTCCAAAAAAATCCAATTCTGGGGTGGTGGGAAGCAATATTTTTAAAATGGCAATTCCAGGTCTTAAGGTAATAATAATCTGTGGTGGTGAATGGTGAGAATTGCTGAAGCATTTTTTCAAGCATCTCTCTTACCAGACCTGAGATGCACAGTCAGCTTTACCACTGGCTTGTCAAGGTGGAGGTGAGAATAAACTATTAGTCTTGATGAAATGGACCTGAAATGTACAACCAGGGATTCAAGGGATATTTAAATAGATTAACAAAAATCCTCCCTCCTCCATCAAATCAGGACATTCTAATAAAAACTGGCCACATTTGGGCCAGTTTATTTTGACATACTTTAGAATCCATAGGCGTGACCCCAGCACCACCCACAAGTAAGGCCAGATCTAATCAACCACATACTTACCTTCAGTATTTAACAAGAGTATGGAAAGACACCAGTAATGACTTCAAACAGTGTAAAGATTTGCTCTTTTTTTTTTTTAGCTGATCCATTCCTTTTCCTCAGCCTCCCATGGGCCTCCCTTACTTCCATCTGCCCATACTTCAGACTTCTTGTGGCTTTTCTCTATGCCAACCTGACTTACTGCTTTTAGCTATCTTCTTACCCATGATCTCTCTGAAGCTTCCATCTCTCTTCTACCCATAATCTCCTTCAGCCTCTCATTATCAACATGATTAAGCTCTTGCAATATGTTAGTCTCTCTATACTGGGACCAGAATCACTCCATTTAAATCATGAATACTTTGGCAAGTCTGCTGTGAAGAGTTCCACAAAAACAGACAACATTTGATCAGAGTGATGGCTGGTCCCAGGGTAGCACAGCCACAATATCAGAGATGAGGTCTACTACCTCCACCTGAACTGTCATGGTGGTGTTTAGTATTAATCCATACATTATTAAAGTGCCTATCACCTGTGTGTCTGTGTGACCTTGACATAAAACTTCTACTTACCCACTTCCCCTCCTTTCTCAGAGCCACATTCTTAAATGAGAACAGCTACTGGTGGAGACAGGTCAGCTGAAGAATTTTACTGGGAAAAGGCCTGCACAAAGAGATGATTAATTGCATCTTGCCTTGAAGGTGGCAAGACTGTCTTGTCGATCAGAGTCATAAAAGGCTTTCCACTATGAACAGCTTGCCTCTATCCATTGCAAAATCTATCCTCATTCAGCAATATCCCCTCCAAACAGAGGCATGCCAGACATGCCAGATGGCAGAAAGAGAGGCTATCTCTGAGGCAGCCAGGCCCAACCCAGTTAGAGCTTAGAATTCAAGGACCAGGACTTTGTGTTGGACTCAGAATTGAACTGGACGCCAGTGTAGAGTTCAGATGACCACTGCAGTGTGTGCTGATCAACTTGGCTTATTTGAAAGGTGCACCACTGTATTCTGATCCTGCTGCTGCTTCCAAGTGGCCTCCAGGATCGTCATCAGGTAAAGCACACTGCTTGGATGGGTATATTTGACAGGACCATTGCAGATGCCTCCGTAGCTGTATTCTAGCTAACATGCACAGAGTATTTCCAGATGTTCTCAGTAGGTGTAGAGACTACCTGGAGAGTCATATAGTTGTCATGAAGGGCATGAGATCTTGAACCAGATAGCTAGAAATATCTTCATGGACACTGAAGTCACCTAAGATGATGACTTTTGGGAATTCTATCACCAGCTTTGATAAGAAGGTGAAACTACAGGGTGCTTACTTTCCCACCATGATTCTCATATTGGCTTTGTCCTAGGCATCACATTTTGTGGACATATCTGAATGAATCTGGCCACTCCTCCTCCCATGCCACATGTAGACTTGTACAGCAGTTACCAGCAGAAGCAGCTGTGGCAGCATTATCCAATGAGTCTTGCTGCCAGATTTGATTAATTACCAATGTGTATATTGTTACCTTCCGTAAATGTTAAGGAGACATCAGTCTATTAATGGCAACATTTGCATATAACTCTTGACATTCATGCATCTAATAATCCAAGTATAATTCCTTGGCTCTAACCAAGCTGTAGTCAGCACAAGACTTCAGATATGGGCAAAGGCGGCTGTATTTAAAGGACAACCTCTTTCAAAATGCCCCTGCTACATCCTCTGTGGCAGGGAGTGCAAATGGGGTTGGCCTAGAGCTGGTTATTCCCCTACTGAAGGGGAATCTGCAGCTGGGCACTTGCGAACTTTAAGTCATTTTTGGCCACTGAAGTAGTACAAAGCAGGCTTAGCAGGACTCACATTCTGGCATATGTGCTGATAAAGATCACAAACACAGGGAGTTATTTTAAAGGAGAACATTAAGTAGCTGTATTGTGGGAAATGACTGAAGAATGTAGAGTGAATTAATGCTGATGATTACCCCTAGAGAATAGCCTCATTATACTTAGGTCTGTGGCTATCCACTACATTTCATGGCTACAGTAAGAGGCCTAGTGTTTGTTAAATATCTTTAACCCCTGCTACGATCACTACGTAGTGCCAGAGCAGTACAAAAGGACCATAAATCAATTCTAAAGGGGCTTCTAAGGATACATCCCGGGGCTGACATAAAAACCAGCAAGCTTTATGCCACATCCTCTCCCCACTCTGGCATCTCCCCAGCAGCCATAACTTGAAGCAGCACTTTGGCTACTCTAACCTATGCCAACAGTGCAAGGTTCAAGGAAGTGGAACAATGATTTGGTTGCAGGGCTCTGGAAACTTGCTATGTGGTATCTGGCTGGGGAATTCAGTAAGAAATCAATCAGCTCAAAGATGTCTTTTTAAAAAATATTATTATTACTTGTTGGGTTTTTTGTTGCACTGAGCTGCAGAGAATTGCAAAATGGCCTGCAAGACAGAGAGCTCAGGATTGCTGATCTTGATGCCACAGGATTTTTAAGTTTCTGACTATAGCAAAGGAATCAATTTTCTGGCCTACAGAGTTAATCCACCTACCCTGAGATTGTAATAACTCCTTGTATGGCAGGGCAGCAGCAGCAGCTATGATGGTATAAAATATTTCATCTGGCAAAAATAATTCAACCTCACACATACTATTAGGGAATTTATCCATTTTGTTGTGGGGAAAGGAAGGTCTTCAGATACACAGTTTCAATTTTGGGAGGTGTTTTGTTTTGGAGAAGGAATATCTGTAACTTTAAATTGTCCCCCAATGATCAAACATGACAACTAGCTACAGACAGTCAGGTAGCTAAAATATTTAGTTTATAACGAGTCTCGTTTTTTCAGATGAACAGTGATGTTAAAGTTAACGCATCCCATTAGCAAGCAAGATTTTCTACTCTCACAACTGACCTGATTGGGCCCAATTCTCCACTGCCTCTGCCCTGGTGTACTCATTCACCTGACTACGAAAGGTGGATGTAAAAAGCCATCTCTGATAATAGAAAATTCAGTTGGGCCTGATCCTCAGCACCAATAAAGCTACTGTGCACCACTCTGATGGTGCAAAGCCATCTTAAAACTGACCTACACATAGTGAGTGTGCTGGGATAGAGGCACAGCCCTTCACTGCCACAACAGTCCTTGGGGCTATTGCAAGTAATCATTAATTAGAGCAGCCCTGCAGCTGCTGCAATTTATACAGTGATTTAGGGGATCCATAAATGTGGCTTAAAACCGCTACCCCTTTGATTCTGTTCTGAGTGCCGTTCAGGTAGACGCAAGGCAGGCAGTTTCTGTGCAGCTGTAAAATGGGAGAGGACCATAGAAGTTAGTGATGGGCAGTTCTCAAAAGAGTCACCATTCTGATTTTATCAGGTAAGTACCCAACATAAGGCTGCTTTCCTGGAGATCATCTGAACTGGAGTTTGCAAACTCCCACTGGAAATCACAAAGCAATAGACTTTCACAAGATTCCTAATACTTCCGCCTTCCAATCAGGCTGCACATACAAGTCACAACAGTTTGTTCCATTGTATGTTTCTCAGCACTTCCCCTCCTAGATACAGGCAGAACCTGGAAATGGAGATTGGCGCAAGAATAAAACAGGGGAGGAGTTAAATTGGGCTGACTTTCCATTTGAAGTTTGGGCAAAAGATTTTTTTCCCCTGTGTGGGAGGGAGGAGATGCCTAAACAATTTGCTTATTGTTAATGGAAGCCCTTCCGTATCGCCCAGGATTATGTAAAACTTTGGGCCTCGTTCTCCGATGCGCTGAGTTCCCTCAATTCCTACTGAATGCTCCTATAGTGAGCACTCAGTGCCACCTTGAAGGGGCTCAGTACCTCGAAGGATAGCTCCCTTTGAATCTAGAAGCAGCTGGAGCACCAATCATGCAGAGCCAATGAGAACTTCAAAGCTTCTTATGGAGCTGTTAATTCCGAGGGTTCTCTGGGGGCTCATCTTACTTGAGCATGTTGAAAAATGATGAATTCTCACGGTGACTCCTGCAGCATGGCCTGCTTTGTCAATGATGATCATCCATGTGGTTTAAGTGTGTTCAGCACTGCACAGAGCATCCCAACATAGCTTGGGGAATAAAATATTGCACAATTATTTCATTTGTAAAATTTACTATTTATATAATAGTGTATAATGAAAAGTGTATTTTTCAACCCCAAGAAAAGCACCTTTCATCTACAGTATTTTACGAGCTCTGTAAAGTATCTACAGATATTTAACTGATCACATTACTTCCCACGCTGTAAAACTGCAATTATTAAAAATTATTATCTTACTGAACCCAAAGTATGCAAAGTGCTTCATAGTGCAAATAGAAGGCCTAGTACCTGCCTAGAAGAGCTTACAATCTAATTTAGATATTGCATAACAAATCGCATGGGGTGGCAGGGTAAGGAAAGAGGCTACAGCAGTAGGATTATGTGGCTATGCAGCAAAGGCTAGTATAAAGCATGGTGATTCAATTTTTTATAAGTATAAAAATGCATATCTTTTATAATGGAATTTAATAATAATGGAACTTTCTGTAATGCCCCCGGTGAGGTTACTCTTGCTATTAGAATGTCCAATTCAGAAGAAATAAAAGTTAACAACTGATCAAATCTAATTAAAATATAGAATTCCCAGCATACTCTTTCATCATCTTTTAATGGCATGTAAAAAGCACATACTTAGAGGACCAAGTGAATTTCAACAAATATTTATGCACAGATGTCATGGGCAAAGACTTACCTCACCCTGTACAGTATTCTTTTGAAGAGTCGTAAACCTAAAACTAAATCCAAATGTATAATTGCCTAGGGAATCTATTTCCAGAGAGCTGAACCAGATCCTTTGTGGGAGAAAATATCCAGTCCAGCACATGAGAAATCTTTGATTTTTACATCCAGTTTAAATGTTCAGTACAAACTTGTATATAAAGAGCAGTATACACCCAAATGGGCCAGTCAGACTCCAGTCTTTGCTTGCAGAGTGTCTGGTGGGATTGCCTTTGTATAAATACTTTGAGAATTGGCACAAAAATACAGTACTCCAACATGATCCTAAAAAGACTTTTTTTCTTGAAAGTCAACTTCAGTGCTTGTTCCTTGTTTCTGTGTTCAAAAAGTTTCCATATAGGTCCCTTCTCTGTCCCCATTTTCAAAATCCTTGAGACTGTTTCTGTTCTCATCAAGTGATCCATCACCCATTCCCAGCTTCTGGCAAAGATAGATTAGGGACACCATTCCTGCCCGTTCTGGCTAATAGCCATTGATGGACCTATCCTCCATGATTTTATCTTGTTCTTTTTTGAACCCTGTTATAGCTTGGCCTTCACAACATCTTCTGGCAAGGAGTTCCACAGGTTGACTGTGCAATATGTGAAAAAATACTTCCTTTTGTTTGTTTTAAACCTGCTGCCTATTAATTTCATTTGATGGCCCCTAGTTCTTGTGTTATGAGGAGGAGTAAATAACACTTCCTTATTTACCTTCGCCACACCAGTCATGATTTTATAGACCTCTGTCATATCCCCCCTTAGTCGTCTCTTTTCCAAGCTGAAAAGTCCCAGTCTTTTTAATCTTTCTCATACGACAGCCGTTCCATAACCCTAATCATTTTTGTTGCCCTTTTCTGAACCTTTTCCAAGTCCAATATATCTTTTTTGAGATGGGGCAACCACATCTCCATGCAGTATTCAAGATGTGGGCATACCATGGATTTATCATTCTGAGTTTTGCCATGGACTTCAGTAGGAAGAGGATTTGGTTTTTAACATTACTTTTGCATCCCTTAACATATGTAAATGAAGAGCCTGGTCTTGCACCATTGAAATCAATGGGGGGTTGGCATTGATATCAGTAGGTGCAGGGTCAATGCCTAAATGATCATCAGTTCTCAATAGTAAAATCTGCAAAGGCAATTAAAAATTAATAAACAACAAGATCATCCACTTCCTCTCCATATGGCAAATGGATACACTTTATTCTCTTTGTTCTTTTACTCTTCTGTCCCTCATTCTATAGTTCAGTACCATATTTTCTTTAATCATACTACTCAAGGCATTGGGCCAATGATCCATTTTGCTTTCCTTGCTTTCTTGGTGATGTCCATTAATGAAGCCTTACCTTTCAGTGCCAGTGACTCCGTTATCTAAATGATTTACTTGGGACAGCAGTTTATCAAACTTCTTGCTGAAGTTGGCAGTTGCTTACTGGATCAAATTAGAATTTCCTATTGATTTCCTCCAGTGAAGTGTGTAGAGATCCATCATGCTTTAAAGTGCCAAAACAAAGATGGTAAATGTTGGGGCTTGTGCACATTGAATGAAGATACTGTGGACTAGAGCTGACCAGAGAACAACTATTCCATTTTGCAACCATTTTTGAGGTTTCAACATTTGTTTTAGTTTTGCATTGGAATGAAAATAAAACTCATTGAACATTTTTACAAAAATGGAATGGTGTCTTGATGTCCGGGAAGATGTGAGTGGGTCAGTCTATCCCCTGGTGGTTAAGGCACTGATCTGTGGAAGACAGACTCATGTCCTTACTTGATTCATAGCAGACTTTTCACTTTAGCTCACTTAGAGCAAGGATTTGGCTCTGGGTCTACTCAGGGCCGGCTCCAGGCACCAGCCGAGCAAGCTGGTGCTTGGGGCAGCAGATTGAACGAGCAGCATTCTGCCCAATCCTAGGGCAACACAGATTTAATTTTTGTTCCGGCCGCCCTGTAGGGGGCGGCGGCGCCGAGGACGGGAGCACCCTGCAGCAAGCCCGGCAGGGCAGCCCACGTCCTTCCCTCCCAGCCGACCGGAGCGGAGCCCTCCCGGCAGGTGGCACGGCATGGCGGGAGGGGCCGCGTGGCAGTGCCCCTCTGTAGCCCTGGCTGCCCCCCTTCCCTCTCTCTCCCGTCCGCTCCCTTCCCCTCCCCCCCGCTAGTCGGTCCCCTTGCACCCGCGCCGCAGGTTGTTTTTTGTTTGTTTGCTTGGGGCGGCCAAAAAGCCAGAGCCGGCCCTGGGTCTGCTACATCCTAAACTAGTATCCTAACCACCCAGCTATAGAGTCCCTTATGTGTGTTCTCAGACACACACACAAAGCCTGGAACCAGACCAATTTAGCCAAAACTGAAACGTCTCTGCAAAATGTTTCATCTCTGATGAAACCGCATATTTCAATGAAATTTCATTTTGTTGAAAATATTCCAAACAGCTCTTCTGCAGACATGATTGCCTATTATGTTGACTCTTGTGTTGTCATTTACACCTGTGCAAAATCAGTGTCAAATGCTACCAAATCAGCATGACAGCTTTTATACCACTTCACACAGCTGTAAAGCCCCAATGCAGGGGACCATCCATCAGCACTTAAGCATGTGCATATGATTAAATAAAATCCCATTGAAGTCAATGGGATTAAAACATTGTAAATCATGCATAGTCTTAATTGCTGTCCTAAATAGGGATTAAGCATGTGCTTTCCTGAATCAGGGCTTAAATGGCTGTACAAGTTGCAAGGAAGTGGAGAATCAGACCCAGACTGGTAGTTTGGAACCAGGTATTTTATCTGGGCCAATCTCTCAGCACTATCTATCATGCTGATAGGTGCTACACAAAAAACCTAAGGGCCCAATTCTTATTCTGCACTGAATAGCATTTTAATGTGTAGTCCTATTGACTTCAGTGGGTCTACTGGCATGAGTAAATGCTAGAACTGCAGAGTGTGGCATAGAAAAGCAGAGAAAAATTAAGAGGAAAAAAATCTTGTAAATAAAAAGACCAAAATTACCTATCAGCAGGGAATTAGTAAATGTTCTGGTAAAGATCCGTAAATGAAATATTATTAATCATATTTCATACAGAAATGCCTAAGGGACAGCCAGGATCGAGGCCGTATTTTGCTAGGTGCTGCACAGACACAGAGGAGCAGACAGTCCCTGTCCCAAAGAGTATTCAGTGTAAATAGACAAGACAAATCCAGGGTGAGGGAAGGGCACAAGCAGAGGGAACTATGTGGTAGTGGCAAACAGCATGTTAATTCCATGATATATTTTTTGGTGGGCAAGGCAGGGCATTAGCTAGCAGGGGATAACCAAATGGAAAGCAAAGAAAAGGGAAGGCAGGTGATGGGTGCAGGGCAAGGGAGATGAGGGATAGGTATGAAGTGAAGCTGAGATGAACAGACTTTGAGGGAGCGGGAGGGTGGGAACAAACAGCCAAAGTCTGGTCAAAACTGTGGAAAGTTCTCTGACTGGCCAAGGTCCCTGCTTTGGCTGCTTCTGCAGCTTGTCCTATCAGCTTAAGTGTCTGGCTGGATTCTCTCTCATTTTCCCCCCAAGAACATGTGGTACATCTGGGTCCTACTTTCCCCAGAATGGGGGAATCACCCCTGAACAATTCTGAGTTGAAGAGGAGAGTACTTCCACGCAGAGCCACAGACCCTGCTTGGCTGCTTCTGCAGTTGCTCCTACCCACTGGCATCTCCTCTTAAAAATACTGTAAAACAAATTGTTTGCTTTCACTCTATTATGTAACCAGCTCAACAGGAGCATAATAAAAGCATTTGAAACTAAATAGCCTGATAAAGTTTCAACGAGGCCAAAATTCTCTTCAATCTACTCCATGTGGCTTGCTACAAGCATCTTCTGTGTTTGTAATGGCCAGATCTGTAGATTTCAGCATAAAATTGCTCACTTTGTTGATGAGTCTCCTTTCTTTCACTGTTTCTGACCACCAGCTAAAGAAGAAAAATCAGGAAACATGTCTCTTAGCAATAAAATATATATATAATCTGCCGTGACAGAACATTTCTTGCAGGGACCAAAACTTCCTTCCCCTAAGTCATGAATAATATTTTTTATGGCTGCGTGGGGTAACAGGAAAAATTTCCTCCCTCCAGGTCCTCAGTCTTTTCTTATTTAGATTCCAAATGTTGCCGATTCTATTCCTCTATCTGTAGAATCTGTGTAAAGAAGATCTACATTAGAAACCTGTGGAGGCAATTGCTTTTATTTCAGTGGCTGCTGGTGTAAAAGAATAAGGGGGAAAAGCAACAGAAGCTACCAAAGAAAAAGAACATTTCAAATCACTGATTAAAATTATTCTTACTGGCTGCGAGGGAATGTTCTTCATACTGTTACTGAATGGCTTGCTTGCTGTTAGAATAGGCTTTGAATGCTAAATATGTCGGCTATGGAGTTTGTTTCTTGGCTTGCTACTTTTCTATCATGTTGCAATACAAGTGTGGAACATGAATCCTGGACCTGAGGGATGACAAGGGCTGCTATCACTGTTTCCTCTGTGACCTCCTCCCACCCCATATTTGTTTACAGGACTTTTTTCTGGCACTGATCGCTAGTAGTGTCCAAGCACCTCACAATTAATAATTATTTTATCCTCACAACTCTCCTGTGATGTAGGAAAGCAGTATTATCCCCATTTTACAACAAGGGAGCTTAGGGACACACAGAGAGACTAGATTCTGAGGCTGTGTCTACACCACTGTAGTATAGACACTTGATACAGCGACAGAAGAGTTTTTGTCATTGTAGTAAATCCACCCCCTCGAGACGTGGTAGCTGGGTTGATGGAAGAATTCTTCTAGTGGTGTCTATACCAGGGCTTAGGTCAGCTTAACCATGTCTTTCAGAGATATGAATTTTTCACCCCCCTGAACAACATAGCTAGGTTGACCTAGATTTCAGGTGTAGATCAGACCTAATTCTTCCACTTCCAGTCATTTGCATCTGTGTAAGGTGGGTGTAAAAAGTTTCCATTCAGATGTAGTAACATGTTTTGCTCACATTGTACATTGTAAATAACAACACAAGATACCAAGCAGTGGAGAGTCCGACCCTAAGGACTTGTCTACACTGCAGAGTTATCCAAGTTATAACTTGAGTATTGCCCCTAATTCGAGTCCTGTCCACATGCAAAAACCTTTACCTTGCTTTTAACTCAGGTTGGCTGGTCCATTAATGGGGACAGATTACAACTCAAAGTAGCAAAACTTGTTATTGCTAACACAATCACCTTGTGCAGCAGGGTGTCTGCTCTCACTCGAGCTAGGCTAACAAGAATGGAGTTATCTCAAGCATACATAAATCGAGTTAACTTTGCAGTGAAGACAGCCTAAAAGACAAGTGACTTTTCCACAGTAACACAGGATGTCTATGGCAGAATTAGGAATGTAAATCAGATTTGTCTACACTCGAATCTGGAAATATGTGTAGACATATCTGAGCTAGCTTGATCTAGCTAGAGCAAAGCTAGCTCAAGAAACAATGGCAATGTAGCTGCAGCACCACAGGAAATGACACAGACTAGCCATACCCATCCAGGACGCTGGGTATGGCTACACAAGTGGCTAGCCAGTACCACCACATGTGCTGCCATGGCTTTACTGTTGTTGTTACTCAAGCTAGCTTTGATTCTAAGTCTAATTTGAGTACCTACTGAGCACCTGGGAGAAAGAATGTCATTATTAAAATATCAGGACCACCACTTCTTCAATTAAAGTGTGAAAGCTTGCTCTATATAACTCTGACACCCCTAAGATGTCCTTTCCTTTCCCCCACTTGAAAAAAAAAAAAGAAAGAAACACAAAAACAATCTCAAAACAAAAGACCAGACTTGCCACTGCTCTTAGAAATATCAGCAGAAAAAAAATGTTGATATCATAAAGAACAATAAAAAGATAGAAACACAGCATTTTACAAAATCCTTTGCAGGTCACCCTCAGTATTGCTTCTTGGCAGAAACCAGTGTGAGTATTTATGGCTACACCCGTGAAAGTGCAAGTCATAATGGAAACGCTGACCCTTAACTACCACAATGCGAGTGAGTGCAGCCCCAGTGAAAGTTCTTATAAGCTCTTTGCTATAAAAACATCTTACTTTCAGCTCGCCAAGTGTCAGTCCTTTGTACTGGTTAATATTATCGAGGGAATCCTTGCCTGACAGAATATAATTTAGCATCTATTAAATATGATTACTTGGCCTTGAAAATGATGGATATTGAACAGAATTATAGGATCACTTTACAAAAGAAAGGTCTCTTTTACATCCTTTCTTGTGGGGCATTAAAGCAAGCCTGGGAAAACTCCTAAGGGATTCATGGCCTTTATAGGTTACATTTATGAAAAGGGGGATTGATATTCATATTAAAAACTGTAAAAAATGAACAGAGTGATGTGGCAAGCATGTGGACAGCTCTGACATGTATCTAAAAAGTGAGTGGCATGTTCAACAACTGTTTTACTTGCTTTAATTATATTAGGGATATGAAAAGTGCATTTAATTTCAAACTAACCTTTTGTGATCTCTGTTGGAATATTAACCCCTAGTGGCTTCCTAAAGTTTCTGTATTTCCTACTACATTCAAATTTGTAGCTCATGCTAGTAGATTTCCTGTCTCTCAGATGACCTGATAGTTTCATTTTCACCTGATTCAGGTTTTTTATTAGGTTTCTGTTGAAACTGAATTTGAATACATATATACACACACGCGCTATGTTGGAGCGGTTTTAAGCCACACTAAACCTATGGGCCAAATTATGTCCTATATGAGAAAACAGCATTGTAAGGCCAGGAAATTCCATGAACTGAAATGCTCACAGTTTCCTATTCATCAGGGAGGGCTGAGGGCAAGTTTGTCTCTTCCAATGAGTGGGCAGCGGGTGGGGCCTCCAAAAGCTATTACAAAAATAAAAGACATTAATTGCTCCTAGTAAAGATAAACAAATATATTCAGCAGCCAAAGTGAGGAAGGAGGAAGGAAAAGAAAAAAAAGGAGGACTAATTCTTAGGCCTTCACCTTTTCCTCTCTCTCTCATGAGTCATGACATAACTTCCTCTGGGCCCTTGCTGTCATCAGAACCCTGCCTGCATTCAGCTCAAAACTTCTCCTCAGGTAGAGATTCACCTCACTGAGGATAATTCTGTACCCTATCACCTGAAAATCATTCATTAAACACTAGGGACAAATTCATCACTAAAGTTAAAATCATGTTTTTCTTTTACTTCAGTCACATAACTAAAATCGTGTGTCTGAGGAGAACATAAGACATATGGCACATTGACAAATCTTGGTTTGCACTATTTCTGTTTTGAGATGAGGAACGGTATTCTCCTATAGATGAGTGAAAATTCCAAGTTGGCATGCCAGTCCTATATTTCTGAAGGAAGATGACTTCTTTTTTTAATGCTTTGTTGTTTTGATATATCTGATATGATAATAGTGTGGTACACAATTGTATGACTGTATAATAACTAGCATGTACTGACACATCATAATCCACCTCTAACATATATAATATTCAAAAATGTAAATGTATGTTCACTCAATGCTACTAAATTACTTCCTGGATACGATATGTCTGACAATAAT
Source organism: Malaclemys terrapin pileata (assembly GCF_027887155.1). Lineage (NCBI taxonomy): Eukaryota > Metazoa > Chordata > Testudines > Emydidae > Malaclemys > Malaclemys terrapin. The sequence continues at coordinate 99,715,996 of NC_071508.1, forward strand.
CAGTGAACATTTGAAGCATATTAGACTACCTGCAGAGCCAGATTCTCTGCTGCCTTGCACGTTTTGCAGACATTTGAACACGTGCAAAGTGGACGTAAAATATTACCAAACCAGAGCTGTCCACCCATTGACACTGGTGATAGCATTTACATCCATTTTTCAGAGATTTCAGTGGCTATGCAAGGCGTAAGAGAAGGTGGAAGGAAGAAGGAAAATATGCTTGCAAAACAAAAAGAGCATAATTGGGCCCTTGATCTGTGTACTAAAAATTCTTTAACTATTTTCAACTGTATGGAAATACACATAAAACTATATTTTCCCAGTTTATATATTTATTCGCCTGTAGACAGCAGCCTTGAGTGTCAAGATTGGGTTGGAAGCAAGTTGTTACAACTGCGACATAAACCTCGGCAAAATAGGAACATATAATGGAAATGCTGACACAACCTTAACACTTCAGGTGGAAGGGTATAATTGAATTTAAGAACAATGTATCTCATCCATTAAGTCATTAAGTATATTGTTACAATCTGACGCGTTTGTTAAGTACTACATGAAAGTGGTTAACAATGATATGCAAATAAAATATTCTTCCAGGATTAGCTGATTTCATATTGTGTTTGCCAAATTTTTACAATAAAATACCCTGCAGCTTTTTTCAATGTTGTGTCATTTATATAAATGTTGTTAAACATGATGCTTAAGTAGTCTAACAAAATGCAATATTACAATGTGATTTTTCTTCCCTCCAGATTCTAGAATTGAGTTTAATTAGAAATTAGGACATTTGTAATGGGCATAACAACCTCTAATTCAAACTCAATTTATGATGACGTGTTATAAAATAAGGACTGTATTCTTCTCTCTGTTACACTTGTTTTATCCCATGCATCAGGATTAGACTATAAGCCTGATTTCTAGCATGACAGTGTAAGGCAGAGAAGTCAATGCAGTTACCTCAGTGGAAACCTTTGTAAGTGAAACCAAAATCAAGTCTTATGTTGCAGTACCCAATCCTGCAGACCTGCTGCAGGCAAAAGTCTAATTTTTGTTGGCCAAAAAGATATTTCTATCACAATAAATAGATTTATGAACATGAAAATATTGAAATCTAAGAGTGATCTAAGCACTGAGCTCTGGAATAATGGGGGGAGAGGGGAAAGGCTTCCTCAAGCTTTCCTGTGGAAGCTGTCTGCTATGTATTAAATAATTAAAAAATTGCAGGGTCAGAGGTTGGGGGGGGGAGAATGGCACTATAGCCCGGTGGTTATGTTACTCGGGGTTCTTTCAGTCCAAAGCTCTTGGTAACTTTTACTCTGTACGAGGAGGTGTCGGGAAATAAATCAGGGGAGACACGGCCGTCCGACCGATAGATGGCTGGCACAAACAGGAGAACACAAGAGTGCTTTCACTTAAAACTAAACTTTCCTTAGACTCAAGCACTTACACACGTCCGCAACAAGATTAGTAAAACACCCCCAACCCTTGATAATTACCAAAGCTGGGTGTGGCTCTCGACTGGCACAATGGCAGTCCGTCTGCCGGTTGGGAACACGAGATGCATCCAGAGGGAGAGACCAGTCCTGAAGAGTCCCCACACAAGTCCCCTTATTTATACATTAGTAATACAATGACATGTCCCTTAAAGAAAACTTGTCAAGCAAACAGTTCCAATGGGGAAGCAAGAGGCTCCTTCTGATTATTGATTAACCAGGTGTGGGTTTTTCTAGAGCTTGCAGTCTTGAGACCCCAATAGACATTCCTGGGGCATATCCTACTCTTTTAAAATGCATGTATCAGCAACTTCAACACAATTCTTATCAGGAAGGACACGGGGTCAAGCTGCCCTTTCTGTGGCACCCCAAAACCCCCTCCCCTCCTGCCTTGGTCAAGCTGAGACTGCAGAATGGCCTACAGCTTGCTGACTAGGTTGTCTTTAACAATAAGTCGTAGTGGTTTCAAGCACTTTACTGGTTTGCCAAAGTCTCCCTGTACAGTAAGGGCACCACCCTTGGTGATAGGAGACCAGTAGGATCACCAATAGAGATAGGTGCCTCTCTGCATTCTAGATTGAGGTGCTAATGTATCATGACCAGTAGAACTGGAGTCAGAAGGCAGAGAATCCCTATAGGAACTATTATTGAGAGGACACCCGGGAAACTAGGAATGGCTGGAAGCAACTCACCCACTGGGTTTAAAAAGGCACCTATTCCAGGGTTTGTGGATTCCACTGCTAGATGCCTAAAAATTAGACATTGCAACACCTAGGCTGCTAGCAACTCCAGGCAAGTATCTAAGGCCCTGATTCTGCAAGCTGCTCCATGCGGGGAGATTCCTGTGTCTGCATAGAACCTCGTTGACTTTAAGGGGGCTCCACACAGGTACAGGCATCCACCTGCATGGAGCTACTTACAAAAAGGGGGCCTAAATTACTAGTTACTAGGCCCCTGATTCTGCAATTTATAACACATAAGTAGACAGCTGCATCTACATGGAGCCCCAATGGTTTCACTGGGCCCCTGATCAGGTACCAATTTTTCCACATGTTGTGAATTGCAGGATCAGGCCTAAATGAATATATATATAAATGAATATCTGTATATATAATATACAGGATATCTGGATTTGGAGAAGTTCCTTTTATTTTTACATTATTTATCTACCTCAAAAAACTTATTGATGGACAAGATCTTTGTACAAAGATAGCATGTCTAGCACGCCCTTTTTCACCTACCATTCAAGACTGTAGTGATGATCAAAGAAGTTACATAGTCTTTTTGGTAAGAAAACAAGAAATAAGTTTGGGTTTTTGTTGTTGTTTACTGTTTCTTTAAAACAACAACAACAAAACCCCCTCATAATATTTTAAAAGACTTAAGGTATTTTGGGTGAATTAGAATCCTGAATGTTGGTTGGAGACAATAACATAGATACCATTTTTTTAAACACAAGAGTTGTTCATCTTTTATATTACAAAATCAACATGGAAATTATTAGAATGATTAAGCAAAGCGTATAAAAATTGTGCAATTATTCAAATTTCATGTAAAAGTCACATTCTCATTTTTAAAAAAATGAAATCCCTTCTTGCAAAATAGCTCAGGTATAGTGACTAATGGGCTTAGGTATTGTAGTTAAAACACAAACCCCTTTCCATACCATCCACAAATTGTAATGAATTAGAACTGGAACTGACAGCAATTTCCAATTCTCAAAAATCAGTCCATGTAGAGTGAAAAGGGATAAACTGTTTTCTTCTAACGTTAATCCTACCCTCACAACTATGCTAGGGAGGGACACTGGAACTAGGTTTGCCCACTGGAATTTCAAAACTTTTAACTGCTTCATTCCCAGCTCACGTGTTGCTTGGTAACTCATAGTCCCTCAGGTCCCTAAAAGAGACAGAGGTTAAAAATTAAATAAGTACAAAAAATCCCCTACCAGGACCTGTATTATTAAAATGTGTTTGATTAATAACCCTGAAAGAATTTTAAAATTCTGCTTTTCACCATTTATTTTTACTTTCATTTTCAGCTGTAAATTGAAAAATAGATCAGTCAATTTCACTTCTGTTTCTAGTCAGTTTCACATCCACTTTTAGCTACTCAAGCATTAGCACAATATTGCAATGTTTGGCTTACAGATTTTGTAGGGGGATGTTTACTTATGTTCTAGAGTTCATCTAAACTAGCAAATGCCACAAAATGTGAAAAGTCAGAAAACAAAAACACACCTTTCATAAAAAGAACAGGAGTACTTGTGGCACCTTAGAGACTAGCAAATGTATTTGATCATAAGCTTTCATGAGCTACGGCATCCGATGAAGTGGGCTGCAGCCCAAGAAAGCTTATGCTCAAATAAATTTGTTAGTCTCTAAGGTGCCACAAGTACTCCTGTTGTTTTTGCGGATACAGATTAACACGGCTGCTACTCTGAAACACATTTCATATACGTGCATAATTTTATTCTGCATTTGTGTCTTTCACTCCTGGGTCACCAGAGTTTCCTTTTCAACTGAAACAAATAACTCTAGCAGAGGGGAACACACGGAGAGGGAACTTTCTCCAGTGTGTGCCAATCTGTAGATTAATTAATACATTGATTACATTTGAGAGTCTGTATGTACCGGTCTTCCCACTGAGAGACCCACCGTGCAAACGGTGGTAATTTAAAAATCAATTGCTCGTCTGTGGTACTTAAGTTTGTCCATTTAAATAGATATAATTGATAGTGCCTGCAACTAATTTCAAAGCAGTGATTCTTAAGGGATTCTAATGATTAAGGGATATGAGCCAAATGTTTTTGATTGTTTTTTCAACAACTGAACATCCAAGGTAAATAAACTGTTGGAGGGAGTATTGGTTGAAATGTCTTAGTTTACATAAATTATAATGACAAGTTTCAGAATAGCAGCCGTGTTAGTCTGTATCCGCAAAAAGAACAGGAGTACTTGTGGCACCTTAGAGACTAACAAATTTATTAGAGCATAAGCTTTCGTGGACTACAGCCCACTTCTTCGGATGCATATAGAGTGGAATAAATATTGAGGAGAGATATATACACACATACAGAGAGCATAAACAGGTGGCTGTAGTCCACGAAAGCTTATGCTCTAATAAATTTGTTAGTCTCTAAGGTGCCACAAGTACTCCTATAAATTATAATGTTGCACTTATGATTGAAGTTAATCTTGAAATATATTGCCAGACAGCCAAATAGTTGTACTTTAGCAGCTTTTATTAATTATATTTATTATAATAGTTTAACTATATTAAAATGTAATTGTATTCGTATTTTATACTGAATGCATTGAAACAAATGTGCTTTTCATAATATTGCATTATATTACTGTACTTAAAATGTAGCACTTTGACATATGCCTAATTATTAACAAATCTATATAAATGAAGTTTACTTTTCTTTAAAATCTGATTAAAATGTATTCTTTTTTGTTGGGAGGATAACAGAGGGAACTGAGGATTAAGGAACTTTTGCTACTCACGTTTAGTCCAGAAAAATATGATGCTCACATGCATAGAATACATAGTTCTAAGATTAATTAAATGCCAATTTCCCCCCAGGCAATTCATTGTTATGCACCAGAGGGTTCCCAGGGGAGGACTATTTAGAAAGGAAAAAAGGATAAGGCCAGCACTGATGCATAAGAAGTACATATACAGTTTTAAAAGTCTGTGCAATTTGCTTTCATCCTGAGGTGGCATTAACTAATATATTAACAATGTAGACAGGGTATTGTATGCCTATTTTTAGATTATTTTTATTTAATACTAGCAGGAAATACTTGTATCACACAGCATATAGAGCATGTGTGTTTTGAAATACAGCATGCATTCTTAAAGAGACCAGATACTGCACCAATACCAATGTGCGCCAGTTAACTAACATGCTTCTCCTGTAGTTTCAGTTCTAGAATTGCCAACCGTCCCTGAGTTTGCAGAGATTTTGAAGGGTCTTAATTTTAGAACAAAGTCTTACAGGGGGCAACATTCCTAATCAAGTAGAATAGAAGATTAGTAGAAAAGGGCATTGTCTCAGCACAAAGAAATTCTGGAATGGGCTCCCCACAATAAGAACAATGAATCATTTTATTATTATTATTATTAATTATTAAATCCAAAGCACTGTCATTTACAAAAACGATGTGGCTTCTCTGAGAATGGGTGTCATACCATACATTTAAAACATTAATTTAAAAAAAGCTACACAACACATGTCACCCAACAGACCACCACAAGAAAAAGGGCCTAAAATCAGAAAACAAAGAGCTTAAAATTCAAGACCTGAAAACTCAATTCCAAAGAACAAAGTTACAGTAGTTGCTGACTTCTGTCATGGGAAGGTTTAATGTTCCTTTGTTATGTTCTGGTTTTTTTTTTTTTTTGTTTGTTTTTTTAATCCTTTATGCTGAAAAAATAAAAAATTCAGAGGCGGAATCTAACATGTGACAATTATTTGCCATCTTTATAAATGGATTTTAACAGACTCCAATGTTAAATCAAAACATGTGTGTGTAAAGGGTTTACAGTATGCCCTTATATTATTTCTGTGCTTAGATGTCTGCTGATGAATCTCCACCCATTAGACTTTTTATTTTTTTTTTCCCTCTTGTATTTGCAGAATTTTCTTCTGAAACATATTGAAGGAGTTAATCTGTTTCGTAATAACTGAGTCCTAAGCTTACATCTGATACTTTTGGAGTACGCTTTGTTCTAACTTGCAGAACTATACAAATAAATCCACAGCTGCCATAAACTGTCCTAGCTCCATTGACTTCAACAGAACTGTGACAATTTACACCAGCTAAGGGTTTGTCCCATTAACCTGTTATTGGTCATGGCCTGGATCCACAAAGCCTTGAAAATCACTGGACTCCACAAACCCTGTGGTAAGCACCTAGGCTTCCTAAATGATGCATGGTGAGAGATAGATGCTTGACAATGGGATCCACAAAAGTCAGCACACTAGGTGGGGAATTGCCTAAACTAGCCAATGGAAGATGCTGAGACTCTGGTGTGTCCTAAGTCCTACCCTTCTCACAGAGTTAGAGGCCTAAATCTGGGCTGGAGAGAGGTGCCTATGTCTGCTTGGAATCCATAGATGGGAAAACCTCTCTTGGAGTCATGCACTAAGCTGTTCTTGCAAGAAGAGCTTTGAACAGGAGTTCCCCACCTCTCAGAAGTGTACACTAACTACTGGATTTTGAGATATTCTGACACAGGTCTCTTGCTTATTGAATCTGTTCAACTTTGCATTCAATAACTGGGCCAGAGGTAGAATGTAAATGACACAGCCCTATTCAAATCCCATCTCTTCATCAGGCAGAAGGGGGAACTCAACTAGGGTCACCCATATCCTGGGTGAGTTTGCTAACTACTGGGCTAAAGGTTACAAAAGAGATTGTTGCTACCTTTCTCTCCTCCCTCTCCTTCCCCCAGCTGTTTTGTATGGTGTTAGGTGTGTTTAGTGCACATCTACCGGATAGGGTCCTATAGCCACATAGGCAGGGCCTATCTTCACCTGGTTTGAGAATTGCACTGTGGCTAAGGCATCAAATAGGTATCCAGATGCCTGCCTGAGGTAGCACTGGTTCGGGACTATTTAGAAAAACTGGATGTGCACAAGTCCATGGGGCCGGATGCGCTGCATCCGAGGGTGCTAAAGGAGTTGGCGGATGAGATTGCAGAGCCATTAATCATCAAGGAGCAATGGTCTCAAGTTGCAGTGGGGGAGGTCCAGGTTGGATATTAGGAAACACTATTTCACTAGGAGGGTGGTGAAGCACTGGAATGCGTTACCTCGGGAGGTGGTGGAGTCTCCTTCCTTGGAGGTTTTTAAGGCCCGGCTTGACAAAGCCCTGGCTGGGATGATTTAGTTGGGGATTGGTCCTGCTTTGAGCAGGGGGTTGGACTAGATGACCTCCTGAGGTCCCTTCCAACCCTGATATTCTATGATTCTATGCCTAGATGAGACCCTGGGAGAGCAATACAGCAGTGCACAGACAATCCAGGAAGTTTTTGGAGAGTGTTGGGGACAACTTCCTGGTGCAAGTGCTGGAGGAACCAACTAGGGACCATGCTCCTCTTGATCTGCTGCTCACAAAGAGGGAAGAATTGATAGGGGAAGCAGAAGTGTGTGGCAACCTAGGCAGCAGTGACCATGAGATGGTCAAGTTCAGAATCCTGAGAAAAGGAAGAAAGGAGAGCAGGCTAATAGGAGGGGGAAAGGAGTCCAGGAGAGCTGGCTGTATTTTAAAGAAGGTCAGAGAAAGTGTGGGACTCTTATTGAATGGGGAAGGCAACCCAGTGATAGAGGATGTGGAAAAAGCTGAAGTACTCAATGCTTTTTTTACCTTGGTCTTCACAGACAAGGTTAACTCCCAGACTGCTGCACTGGGCAGCACAGTATGGGGAGAAGGTGAGCAGCCCTCAGTGGTGGAAGGACAGGTTAAGAACTATTTAGAAAAGCTGGACATGCACAAGTCCATGGGACTGGATCTAATGCATCTGAGGGTGCTGAGAGAGTTGGTTAATGTGATTGCAGAGCCATTGGCCATTATCTTTGAAAACTTGTGGCGATCGGGGGAGGTCCCAGACAATTGGAAAAAGGCAAATATTGTGCCCATCTTTAAAAAAGGGAAGAAGAAGAATCCAGGGAACGACAAACCTCAGCCTCATCTACAGCCTCACTTCAGTCCCTGGAAAAATCATGGAGCAGGTCCTCAAGGAATCCATTTTGAAACACTTGGAGGAGAGGAAGGTGATCAGGAACAGCCAGCATGGATTCACCAAGGGCAAGTCATGCCTGACCAACCTGATTGCCTTCTATGATGAGATAACTGGCTCTGTGGATATGGGGAAAGTGATGGACATATTATATCTTGACTTTAGCAAAGCTTTTGATACAGTATTCTTACCAGCAAGTTAAAGAATTATGGATGAATGGACTATAAGGTGGATAGAAAGCTGGCTAGATCGTTGGGCTCAACAGGTAGTGATCAATGGCTTGATGTCTAGTTGGCAGCCGGTATCAAGTGGACTGCCCCAAGGGTCAGTCCTGGGGCTGGTTTTTTAAACATCTTCATTAATGATCTGGATGATGGGATGGATTGCACCCTCAGCAAGTTCGCGGATGACACTAAGTTGGGGGGAGAGGTAGGGATAGAATAGGGTCCGGAGTGACCTAAACAAATTGAAGGATTGAGCCAAAAGAAATCTGATAAGGTTCAAGGACAAGTGCAGAGTCCTGCACTTAGGGCGGAAGAATCCCATGCACCACTACAGGCTGGGGACCGACTGGCTAAGCAGTAGTTCTGCAGAAAAGGACCTAGGGATTACAGTGGATGAGAAGCTGGATATGGGTCAGCAGTGTGCCTTTGTTGCCAAGAAGGCTAATGGCACATTGGGCTGCACTGGTAGGAGCATTGCAAGCAGATCAAGGGAAGTGATTATTCCCCTCTATTCGGCACTGGTGAAGCCATATCTGGAGTACTGGGTCCAGTTTCCTCCCCTGCCCACCGCCACAGAAAGGATGTGGACAAATTGGAGAGAGTCCAGCAGAGGGCAATGAAAATGATTAGGGGGCTGGGGCACATGACTGATGAGAAGAGGCTGAGGAAACTGATCTTATTTAGGCTAGGTCTACACTACCCGCCTGAATCGGCAGGTAGAAATCGATTTCTCGGAGATCGAATTATCGTGTCTCGTCAGGATGCGACAATCAATCCCCGAATCGACGCGCTTACTCTACCAGCAGAGGTAGGAGTAAGCGCTGTCGACGGGGAGCCGCGGAGGTTGATTTTGCCGCCGTCCTCACAGCGGGGTAAGTCAGCTCCGATACGTCGAATTCAGCTACGCTATTCGCGTAGCTGAATTTGCGTATCTTAAATCGACCCCCCCTGTAGTGAAGACCTGCCCTTAGTCTGCAGAAGAGAAGAGTTGGAGGGGGATTTAATAGCAGCCTTCAACTACCTGAAGAGGGGTTCCAAAGAGGATGAAGCTAGGCTGTTCTCAGTGGTGGCAGATGACAGAACAAGGAGCAATGGTCTCAAGTTGCAGTGGAGGAGGTCTAGGTTGGATATTAGGAAAAACTATTTCACTAGGCACTTGGTAAAGCACTGGAATGGGTTACCTAGGGAGGTGGTGGAATCTCCATCCTTAGAGGTTTTTAAGGCCCAGTTTGACAAAGCTCTGGCTGGGATGATTTAATTGGGGTTGGTCCTGCTTTGAGCAGAGGGTTGGACTAGAGGACCTCCTGAGGTCTCTTCCAACCCTAATTGTCTATGATTCTATGCCCAGAGGCAAAAATGTAGGTGTCTAGGGAACCTTTAGATTGAAAATATAGTTGCCAAGTGAGTTTAGGTGCCCACAGGGTGAGGTGAAAGCTGAGCAGGGGTTTTATGGATCACACTAGTGCCTAAATTTGGACTTTAGGGCCCATATCCACAAAAATATTTAGTGTCCTAATGTCTATTGAAATCAGTGGAAGTTAGTAGCCTAAGTCCCATTGTGGATCTGGGTCCATTGGCATAACTCAGATGGTAGTGCTGTTGCTTCAGTATCAGACAATCCTGCAATAGCACATAATACGTTGGGTGGAATAGTGAGGCTGCTTTTGGTCTGTTATGAAAGATGCTGTCATTCAGAGGAGTTCTGGAAGGGCCTGTAGAAAAAACAATATAGTTAATTAAGACTTTAAATTTCCATATGAGATATATCAATCATTATCCATATGTTACAATTGGGTAACTGAGGCACGGAGAGGTTAAGTGACTTACCTAAGGTCATTTCATGAGTCAGTGTCAAAGTCAGGAGTGAGTCTCCTAACTCCCAGTGCCCTACACTAACCACAAGACCAAGCTGCCTTCCAAAAGAAATAAATAATATTATATTAAAGCAATCATTAATATTATGGGGATTGTCTCATTGCTAATGTAAATTTCTTTGCAAATAAATTTTGTACTGCAGTACTAAAACTTGATCCATGTACTGCTGCCTCAGGTCAGACGTTATTTAGAACCTCTGCAGACAAGAGACTGTGATTCGATTTCTCCCACTGTCAAACTAAGGAATGGCAACTGTACAGGCAATACATTTCTGGATCTCAAAACTCCTGGCAAGAACAGTCCCCAAGAGGTGCAGAAGCCTGGAAAGCATTTTTTTGAAACCAGTAAATGCTACCAACTTTCCCTTCCCCACTAGCACACAGAGAATCCATTTATAAATGTATTAGTGGCTTTTATACACCAATAAGGCAAATACAGAAGGGTAGTAACTGTGACCTAACTGTACTTGTGAGAGAGAGGTGCTTAGGTGCACCTGATATCCAGGGATGTAGTTATTTTATGGTAATCTAATTACGTGTTTCTTTTTTATTGTGTAATCATCTGTTACCATACTGGCAGCATCTGGTAATAGTACTGTAATGACTTTTACTGCATATGCTTCATGTCAGTAAAAGCTGAATTATTCCCAGGATTAATTATTCCTAATAATAACAGTGTGGAGGTATGAATTATGACTCTGACCCTGAATCCATTTGTAGGTAAATCTCCCATGGGACTCAATGAGAATTTTATCTGAGTAAAGAGTACAGGATCAGACCTCAAAGTAATAGAAATAAGGGTGAAAGCCTCAAGACAAGGGATTTAGACACCTTATCTTCTATGAATAATAGTGCCATAGAATACTTTGAAAATGTCAACCAATATATATTTTTATTCCCAAAAAATGTATCTGGCTTGTTTATTGAGCATGTTTATCAATGTATCATCTTTTATAAAAAATTAGCTGAGCTTTTGTGTTTAATTTGTATATATGAGAAGCTAAAGTAACTGTATATTATAAATGCTAAATTCAACCAGTGGCCAAAAAACAAACTAAATCTCCCCTCTATGGGTTATTCCCACATCAAAGGAAAGTGTCATTGTCACAAAATGAAAATCATGGAGTTCTTTTGTATCTTAGATGTCAGGGCAACAGAGGGTTTGGGTTTAAGCCTACCATACCCTGCAGAAGAAAATTGAGATTCCATCCCATAAACTGATTGACCCTCAGGGAGATCCTTTACTTCCTCACTGCCACTTGGGCGTCCCTTTTCATTTATCCAGCTTCCCATAGCCTTGGCTTCAACAGCTTCTGAGGAGGCACACGGCCAGGAGCGCTTCATACCACCATTGCTCCTAGAATTCCCTATAAACTTGGGGGTAAGAGTGCAGACAACAGGGAGGAGAAAGGCAATACAAGCTACTACAGCTGACTTCTCTCTTGGATGTTGGGGGAGCCCAGTGGAGACCTGTTAGCTGCTATCTGCCAATGCAGTTGCTCTTAGGAATAGCCTCTTGGGCATTTCCACTCAGCTCACTGAAGGCCACAGCCCTCCTGCTGGATTAAGGCTTTGATTTGCTACTTATTCCTCTCTGGCTTCTTCCTTTCTACTCATCAGGGGTCAGATCCTAGCCCTACTCTGTACATGGAGCTGGAATCTGCAAGATCCCCCATAAAGGACTTCTTCTGCATTAAAGGAAAGGGTGTCAGTGAGGTCACCTTGTGGCAAGTAAATGCAAGCCTATTCAAATAAACAGGTCTGTTTTCCCCTGTTCAGAGTCTATGTGAATAAATGAAATAGAGCACATTTACACAAAGCAGTTCAGGAAAATTTATCTATATTAAGAAAACAACACACAAGGCAGCCATTTTATTGAGTGATTTAAATAATCTCTCTCTTCCAGTTGCAAACTCATTCAGAGATTATGGGCCAGATCCACAAAGGTCTTAGGCACCTAAAACCCAGTTTTAGGCACCACTGCGATACACAAAACCCCTGTTCAGCTGCCACCTAACCCTGTAGACACTTAAACTCACTCAGTGATTAAATTTTGTCCCCAACTTTAAATTCACTTAGTGGCTAAATTTTTGCCCCAAAAGTTCCTAGGCACCTACCTTTCTACCTCTAAGCATGCACTCTGTTGTCTCAGGCAAGTTTCTGGATGTCTGTCTCACCTAAGCCTTAGTAAATCCTCAAACCAGAGGAAGAATTGGGCCACCAACTGCATGAGAATCACTGTATAGTCCAGTGGTTCAAGCACACACCTGAGATGTGACATATCCCTGTTCAAATCTCTTTTCCTTATCAGGCAGAGATGGGAATTGAATCTGGGTTTCCTACATCCCAGGTGACTACTCTAACCACTGGGCTAAAGATTATAAATAAAAGAGTCATCTTCCTCCTTTCCCTGGCCATTTTGTGTGGAGTTCCAAGTGCCCGAGCCACCTAACTCTAGGAAAGGCATTTCTGACTGTGTAATGCAAGTAGTGATAGATGCTTAACTCAGTGATGGCTCTGATTGCCATCTCCCAATGATGTGACCTCATCCAAGGCCATCAATATGTATTTGTAGGACAGTCTCTGTGTCATGAGCTTGTTTGAAGCCTAACTGTGAGGGTCTAGGACATTATAGGAAGATAAATGTTGTTGGAGCTTAATTACAGGAACTGCCATGCTGGATCAAATCAGTGGTTTATATAGACAAGTATCCAGCACTGACTAGTACCAGCTGCTTCAGAGGAAGTTGCAAGATTATAGTCAAGGAATAATCTGCCTACTGAGAAAATTTCTTCCTAGTCCCATTAGTTAGAGGTGGCCTTATGCCCTGAAATATGAAGGTTTCTAGTCCTTCCAAAACTCTTTATTTTTAATCCTTTCTGTTGTAACTTTGGATATTCTTATTATCCATATAAACATGCAGTTCTTTTTTGAATCCTGATCAGTGATATATTATGGCAATGAGTCTCACAGGCCAAGTGTGCATTATGTGAAAAAGTATTTCCTTTGATCAGTTTTAATTTGTCACATTTCACATGTCACTAAGTGGCTGCCCCCTTTAAGGAGAGAAGGTCGAGCTGCACTTGTGACATACTTAACTCACTTTCCCAGGTGAAGAGAATGAGTAATAATGTCATGTGACAGGTGGATCATATGGCTAAATCAGGTCTTTGGGCATAGGTAAGAGAGGTCTGTAGAGAACCAGAAGGGAGACTTTAGGAGCCTATCCCTTAATAGGGAGCAGAAGGGGGGTGTGAGCAACTCTACACAAAGAATCTTCTTAGCTCCCAGGGACAGGGCCGGGGGAATGAAGAGAGCTAGTACCAAGCAGAGAGTCTAGAGAACAAGTTGACTGAAGAAGCCTCAACAGGAAGTTGTTCCTTCTGAGCTTCATGTTAATAAACCAGACCCCAAAAAGGCCTGGTGTTATTGGACATATGAAAGCTTTTGTGAGTCATCGAGGAGTCCAAGAGAAGAAACTGAGGCAGTGATGAGCATGATCCCAGACTGGGTTAGTGATGTGGTGACAGCTTCCATATTCCTGTATTGTGAAGGTCAATAGAATTTCCTGATCCACCTTCTCTATATCATTCATTATTTTGTATAGTATCATGTTCCCTATTTTTCATTTCCTTTCTAAGTGAAAAGTGCCAGTTTTTTCAATTTATCTTCCTATGGACATTTTTCAGCACTTCATTCTTGTCGCCTGTCTCTGAACTCCTCTTTATTTCTACCATATTCTTTTTGAGATGAGGTGACCAGAACTAAATGCAGTATTCCAGGTGATGATATTACCACTGACCTATACCAGCATGGGAATATTTCCAATATTATTCTCCATCTCATTCCTTAGGTGCCCAAAGACTTTATTTGTTTGATTGCACTTGAGCAGAGATCTTCAGTGAGCTGTCTACAATCTTGCCCAGATCCTTTTTGTGCATTGAGTGATCTGCCTGCAAAACATCCCTATAGAACGATCAGACTTTTTGAAAAGGTATCAGTCCCCAAAGCAGCCTCTCCACCTGGACTGCTTGATGATGAGTGTGATATTAAAATGTTTCACTGGGAGACGCCAGAGGGATAGCTCAGTGGTTTGAGCATTGGCCTGCTAAACCCAGGGTTGTGAGTTCAATCCTTGAGGGGGCCACTTAGGGATCGGGGCAAAATCAGTACTCTGTCCTGCTAGTGAAGGCAGGGGGCTGGACTCGATGACCTTTCAGGGTCCATTCCAGATAATAATATATGGAGATATACCTATTATATTTTGAGGGGGGAGGGATAGCTCAGTGGTTTGAGCATTGGCCTGCTAAACCCAGGGTTGTGAGTTCAATCCTTGAGGGGGCCACTTGGGAATCTGGGGCAAAATCAGTACTTGGTCCTGCTAGTGAAGGCAGGGGGCTGGACTCGATGACCTTTCAAGGTCCCTTCCAGTTCTAGGAGATGGGATATCTCCATTATAAATAAAACCCTGGATCAGCAGAGGGCCAGGAAAACATCTTTAAAACATAACCCTTTGGGGCAAAACCTGAACTCCCTCTGGGTCAAAACTTCCACTGCCCGGCTAGGGCAAGACTACACACCCACCACAGCTTTGCCTAAGGACTCACTTTGGCGCAAGATGAGAGAATCGGCTTCCAAAAGGACGGGGCTGGGGGGGGGGGGGGGATTTGGCAGATCTCTGTGGATGACACCACCAAGCGGTCCCTACCCAGTGATTTTTCACTGGGCGGGGGGGGGGGGGTTGCTTCTCTCAGTTTTTTATATAGTGCTTTGCTGGTGAGAGACAAACACCCCCGGCCCCTCTTCTCCGCTGCTCCCGAGTCTCCCCGTCAGCATGCAGCAGCAAGCGGCGCGCTAGCCAGAGCCCTCCCGGGCGCCTGCCACCGCCACTGGTGCCGCCCCGCCCAGCGCTGCGGCCCGGGGAAGGAGGCGGGGTGGGATTGAACGGTGGGAACTGAAAGCTCGGCGCTGGGTTTCCCTGAGTCCCGGAGACTCGGTGCCATCCGGGGGGAAGAGTTTGCACGGCAGAAACCGTGCGAGGGATGAGGAAGTCGAGGGCGCAGCGGCCGCTTCTCAGGTTGCTTCCCCCAGCCCCTTGCCTAGCCGGGGCGTCGCTGGGTCCCGGGAGCGCTGCGCTCCACCTCCCGAGGCGGCCTGGGAAGCCCCCGCGCTGCCGGCCGGCTGCCAGCGCAGCTGCTCTCGGGAGTAGCCTCTCGGGCATTTCCCCTCAGCGCACTGTAGGCTGCAGCCCCCAGCTGGGGTGAGGCATCAATTTGCTGCTGATTCCTCTCTGCCCTTCCGCTCAGGTCCTGGCCCCAGTGAAGTTTCCCGGGATTTTTGCAGTGAACTTAAGTGGAAGCAGGATTTGGCCTTGACTATAACTGGGATGGTCCCCCAGCCCTTTGTAGGAAGTCTCACCGCAGTAGCCTTCCCTTTCCCCTATATTATGGGGAGTTTCTAAACCCTCTCTGCTTTGGGGGCTGCCGGTGTGTTAGGGCTAGTGGAAGTCACTTTTTTTCCACAGTGAAAAAGCTGGTCTTTTATGTAGTCTGTTCACTCTTTTGATATATCTGAGACATTTTTTTAATCCTTGGTTTACTTCTCTCTCCAAAACTAGCACCCCAGATTGTGATCCTCTAAATTGGGGTGGGGGGGAATAATTCACTTGTAAGATCTGATCCCAAAGGTTTAAAAATGTGTTTAAATTGAGATGGTCAAGGACGTATCTGTAAAAGGTTGACCTGGGGTGTTAGTTTAAGTTTCCTTCAAACATGGTACCATTCTCATGCTCATTGTTTCACTTTTGTTTTGCTTCATAAAATATTTCAAAATGTTTATGGGAAAATCTGGAGAGAGAGAGTGCTATCGTAGTCGTGTAAACTGTTTTTGGCCCATTTGCAAAAATACTGTATTCTTACTAATGAGATCTATATTTTTTTCCTAAGGGAAAGTTAGTGAAGAAAGCCAGGTTATGATATGTCTGACATTGTATTCAGATTCTTATCTCTCTATCTTGTAATATGTATCTTGTAAAATAAGCAACTAGGCTTGTGCTTGCATGTATCTTGTAAACTTATCTACAGAACATGTAGAGTGCACTGCAAAACTCAATCATGGGATCAGGATAATTCTTTTTATTTTAGGGTAGAGCATTAAGTATGTCTGAATATAGATTAGTGACAACAGGGCAGAACTCTTGGGCAAAGTGAAGGCCTTCTTTGAATTATATTTTGGCCTCAAAATTAGTGAATATAATATTACTTGATTCCATGCCCTTATGTCTAAGATGAAATGTAGTATTGGCTTTATATCTATTAAGACTGCAATCCAAAGACCATATCCTGGTCATGTGGAGAAATAGATCTGATGACATTAATTAATATGTCTATTTGTCAAGGCTTGACAAGGCAGCGTAAATGACGATTCCAGGCTTGGCTTCTGCTCCTTGTTTTGCAGAAGCAGCCCATTCATTCCCTAGATGTGAAAGGAGTATGTTACTTTCAAACAATTGGCTTTGGTCACTGCATGAACTTGCTTTGTCAGGCTGTGCTGGGAGGCCCATCCAGTTCTTTTTGTCTGGATGTGGACCTATGAGAGAGATGAGGGACATAAGTTTTCTGTCTTTCAGAATTTCTCAGTCTTTCTGAATGTTGTAGCTACCACTTCAAAGGAGCATTGCTGTTTACCTCCATGAATTCTGCTGCACCTTTGCAAGACAAGGATTGTTACTGACAATATAGTAAGGGGGGGAGGGACATCCAGAGTGAGAATTGCAAGCTGTTCAGAAGAGAATTTCAGAAATACTATAAACTAGAGTAGACGGAAGCAGAGCTGTGATAGTTGGCTTTCCAGTTCTCAAAAACTGGTAGCTAATAAATCCATTTGACCTTCCTTTAGGTAAACCCCAGAATAGGTATGAAGGAGAAAAACTGGAAACCTGGGTACTGCTCCTCTCCGTATAACTCAGACTTCCCCCAGTTTATTATTCTCCACTTAACTTTGGGGAGGGTGTTGTGGTGTGTTTAATTTCTTTCTAAATGTTTAATATTAAAGGCATTAATTTTAGGCATCACTTCTAATTTTTTGAAAATTTGGATTCCTGTAGTTTTTGTGGTGTACTTGCATCTGTGTGTGTGTTCTAAAACAAGTCAGACATCTAGTATTTTGCGTTCACTGGTGTACTCATTTCAACACACAACTTGTGGTGAATAATATCCAAATGCGTGCACAATGAAGTGACTTTATAGATAATCATTATTATTTAAGAAGGGAAATTGTATTGCTCAGAGAATTGCTTATGTGTTACAGAGTCTATCGCCCCTTAGGCACTGGTTCAAACATAGGTCAATTTCAGAGTGAACAAAAGTCTTTATACCATTAGATGGTTATTGGGTGGTCCATGAAATAAATTGGTAATATGAGTCCAGTTTCAAAGGGACAGCCGGCCACATCCCACAAATGACTAACAGTTAGTGCTAGTTGCCACTCTTTTTGCAGTTTCAGCAGAGAGGTCACCAACTTGAATGGGCTAGGAGTTCGTTATGCTTTCCTCCCTAGAAGTGAGGGTACATTGGTGAGGTGCAGAAACTTGTATGGTACTTGTTCTCTGGACTTCTGTTTAAAGGACAGTTAATTTGGCACTTTTTACAATTAAACTATTATTCTAGGATCCAAGAATCTCCTAGTTTTTATTTATTTATTTATTTATTTTATTTATTTGCTTCCTTCATCCTCCCAGGTGTTACATCGAGTATATAACCAAAGTTGCTAATAACTAGTATTTATTTACAGTGATAATAGTGATGGAAAATGTATTACAACTCCCTCCCCCCACCCCCCAAAAAAACCCCACAAACAACTTTTTTTAATGAGAGCATTGTTTTTATATTTTTTTTTTATTTTTTACCATAGCTGAAATTGATATGATTTTGGAGCAACATTCAGTGGTAACAGGCTAGATTAAAATGAACCTTTGTTACAGGTGACTTTTAACTGACTCTCCTCTTCTGTAGAATAGTCCATTTTTTTCTTAATACATGATATAATTTGTGGCTAGTCTGTTAGGAAGCATTTTAAACCAAGTTAAATTTTGCTTACGCTAGTTAAAATAACTGCAATTTGTTGTCTAAAAGGCAAGAGAAAATGAGTCCCTAAAATACCTGTTTTTCTCATTCTTACTATTTTAGAGATCTGTGGAATTTAAGGAATCCTTCTCTAAGATAACTTTGCTGCTGTTCCGGCCTTCCTTCTCAGTGTTGTGATGGTTTCAATTGAAGAACATTTCTGAAGAAACTGACCGGAATAGGAGTCGTCTTATCTTTTAAAATGTTCAAAATTCAGCAACGCATAACATCTAACAGGACACCCAGGAAAAGGCCATATAGATGTGACATCTGCTATAAACAATTTGAAACGCCATCAAAATTAGCTAGGCATTATCTTATACACACTGGTCAAAAGCCATTTGAATGTCATGTATGTCATAAAACTTTTAGACAGCTAGTCCATTTGGAGAGACATCAGCTAACCCATAAACTTCCTTTTAAATGTAACATTTGCCATAGGAACTTCAAAAATTTAATTACTTTCTTAAAGCATCAACAGCTTCATAATGAAAACTACCAGAATGATATTAAGCAAGCTAAAAAATCAGTGGATGCCAAGCAAGATAGGCTGTTGTATGGAATATTTCATTGTTCTGTTTGCCAGAAATCTTTTACAACAGAAGAGCGGTGGATGCTGCATCAGTGCACAAAGTCAGATCATCTGCACAGTGCCAGGAGGAGAAAGAAAACTCATGTGTGTGAAACATGTAACAAGATGTTTCCATCACGATCTAAGCTGGAAAGACACTTGCTGATTCACACTGGCCAGAAACCTTTTAAATGTTCCTTGTGTGGTAAATCTTTCAGGCAGTCAACACATTTGAAAATCCATCAGCTCACACACACAGAAGAGAGGCCTTTCCAGTGTTGTTTTTGTCAGAAGGGATTTAAGATGCAGAGCAAACTCCTGAAGCACAAGCAACTCCATGTCAGGAACAAGTCTCTTCCCAAAGTCCTTTACAGAGCAAAGACTTCTAAATACCCTAGACCTCAGAACTCGCTGGAAGGAAAAAGGGATAATTCTGAGAATGTTGATACTTATGAGTCCCCGGAAAATGATCCACTTGATGTTCACTCTATTTATATTGTACCTTTTCAGTGCCCACTGTGCGAGCAGTGTTTTGAAACAGAGCGGGTTCTAAATTTGCACAAATGTTTTTACCTGAGAGATGGCAAAAATTCAAACAGTGGCAAATCAGTCTACAGCCACAAAGCCAACATTAAAAGTAAAGTCCTGATGAAACTCAAACATGCTGGAGAAAAGGCATCAGATTCGTCTCTGTCTGACAGAAAAAAAAATAAAACAAGTCACTTTAAAAGTTATGACCTGTTTGCATCTAATGAGCAGCATTCTGATCGGAATGCTTCCCCTAAAACTTTTAAGAATTATCATAGCAAGCTTGTCAGGCATAAGATAATTAGCAATAAAAAGAAAAGGACATTTGTCATGCCATTTTCCTGGCAAGAGCACCTACCAAAGCACAAATTAGAAATTAATTTAAATGGTATAATTACCGGTGAAAGCATGTTAAACATGGATGATTCGGTACATAATAAAGATAACTCTCTTTATGGTTCATTGGATGCTGATTTCTTTGATAATCCAGAAGCAGCACTTCACTGTGCTTTTTCAGCTCCTACTAAAAATATACATAATAGACACACAGTGTGTAAATGTGACAGATGTGAAAAAATCTTCCCTTCTTCATCCAAACTTCAAAGACATTATCTTATTCACACGGGACAGAAGCCCTTTGGCTGTAATGTTTGTGGGAAGACATTTAGACAGTCAGCTCACTTAAAAAGACATCAGCTCACCCACACTGAAAAGAGACCATATAAAAGCCCTGTTTGCCAGGTGGAATTTGAAAATCTGAACAAACTTTTTAGTCATCAGGGAGATCACATTGAATTTAAGTCTTCTCAGCCTGTGGGTTATTCCAAAAGGCCTTCACAGGCATCTGGCTTTCCAGAATTTGAGCTGATCCAGTCAAACCAAGCAGCTGAAATCAAAGTTGAGGTAGAGTCTGGGGACTTTGTTCTTGGCACCAGCAGTAGAAACACACTGCCGTATTTGTGTAGTAAGTCGTTGGAAACGGAGCAAAGCCATTACAGTCACTGGTATGATTTTTGTGGAGGTATGGAAAAAAGTGAAGCTATTAAAAAGTTTTATCAGTGCAGTGTCTGCTTTAAAACTTTCAAATCGCCTTCCAAACTTGAAAGGCACTATTTAATGCATGCTGGACAGAAGCCATTTGAATGTTCAGTTTGTGGTAAAACTTTCAGACAGGCCCCACATTTGAAAAGGCATCACCTTACTCACTTTAAAAAGAAATCCTAAAGATAAAATGGCTGCCAGAGTTCCACTGAGTGGGATAACAAACACTAGAAGGTATTTTGTGTTCAACAAAAGTGGATGGTGTCCAATGAGATTGTTTGTTTGTTTTTTTAAAGTCTAAAACTTCTGGATTACATAATTATGAACAGGCTTACATTAGTTTGACTGGTTTATGGAAAGTGACTACTTATGTTAAAGAGATGACCTGAAGAAAGGTTAATGTACTATTTTCAGACTGTCTACTTATATATTTTGTGATGAAGAAGGGTTGATGTTTGAAAACTTCCAGCAATGTTTTTTTTAAAAATTGTGAATACATGTAGTTATTGCATAAGTGTTTCAGCAATCTGTAGTGCAATATAAATCACATGTTTAAAAGTTGTGCCTCTTCCCCATCCAGAGGAGTTAATTCATGACAATATACTTTCTGACTGCACCTGCCAAAAAGCAAATGTAAAAAGACCATCCTTGACCCACTTCACTTTGTCTCCATGTATGTTGAAAGCATAAGATGCATGCTGCGCCTGGTCGATATTATTTTTCTTATGCTCCTGTTTGTTCTGCAGATCAGGTAATAGAAGAGGAAAAGGAAGAAGTGGAGGAGAAAGCCCAGAGGGAAAAATAACTTCCACAACAGTAACACGGGATTAATAGAGATAATACTTACCTGCTTTAAGATCTATGGATGAAGAGTGCTATGTAAGAGCTAGGTATTGAACATATGCACATTAAAATAACAGTGTTCCTGAGTCAGTACAGTCCTCTTAACCTCATTTGACTCTTCCAGTCTTGTTCCCTGCCTCTTCTAGCTTTTTGGGTCAGTCCACACAATATTCAAGTGGTGTTCTGCAAGAGAAGTGGATAAGACTCTTAATTAAGCCCCGGGTGGTGGTGGTGGTTGTTGGTTTTTCTCTTCTCATATAATGATGTCATTAATGCGTCCCCTTTCCACTCAGCCACCTTGTATCCTTAGTTCTTCTGCAAGGCCAAAATTTTGAGTAACAGCCTCCTTGTTTCCTGGTAGTGCACACTGCACAAGTTAAGGAAATATTCCTTAGGATGGGATAAGATGATAACTGACAAACAATGTTGTCAGGAAGTCATATATTCCTTTATAACATGAAATAATGGGACTGTAAATGACAACTAGCTGCTATTAAGTAAATCCATTTTTATATTATTAAAAGCTGTAGTTACAGTATGAATTTTCTGGTAAGTATTGGTATATGCCCACTTTCCCCTTTACACTGAAAGAATGCGTAAGCAAAAATAATTATGGACATGCTGGGGAAAGAGACTCTGAGAACTTGTAGATAAGAATGAAGTTAGTTCCTCCCCCTCCCCCCAGAAAGAAAAGCTGCCTGCTAAAGTGTGTCTTTGTTGTGTAACTTCTCAATGCTTGAACCCTAAAGTTTCCAACTAACAGAAAATTGGTGAGATTCTTTTCATTGTTTAAGTAGGTCCAGATTTATTTAAATGAACTCTTTTTGACTTATATTTGCAGTTTTTCAAGTGATTAACCTAAGTCTGACAATGGCATAAGTTATATATTTGGTATGAATGAAGTGAGGATTTTCTCCTATCTGGAGATTGTCTCCCCCTATATGAGAGAATAAAAAGTAGAAAAATGGTCTTGCTGGTATGATCTCATACTTGGCTATTGGTTATACTTTGACTTTTTTTTCTCCTCTCCTGTCCTTCCCGCCCACATTCTTTCAGGTTGTTTCGTATTGAAAGACAGAATACCATAAAAAGTGTTTTGGAGGTGTGCTGTAGAGCTCTTTTGAAATACCTGTAACAAATCTTTTTATTTATGTAGTACTTTTATTGTGCACTTCATTTGAAGACTCTAGAGGTGTGAAGACCAACTATGTGAAATTTGATATGCAGAAGGTAAAAGATTAGATGTCACAGTAACTAACCATTGCTGCATGTTAGAACAAATAGGATTGTTTCTGAAACCATTTTTCCTGCTTTACAAAACAATAAACTTTTCAATACATGTTTATAAAGAACCCGACTTTTCATGTTTTAAAAAGTTTTGAGAGTCAGATTAATGACCTGAAACAAGGTTAAATTAAAGAGCACTGCTATTAATTGTATCAAACTTGATGGGGAGTCTGGGGAATACAACCATGGTAACTTCTTAATCTCTTTGTATAGACTTAATCATTCTAATGGAATATACGAAAGAGCATTTTAATAACTACTATAGAGATACTGGTATACCAGTACTTTATTATCTACCAGATACTTTATTTTCCCTATATATCTGCATGTATAAATATTATGGAGAGACAGTCTCCTCCTCCAAATGAAGGTAACATACACTTACACTTATTTTATTTTATAATTGATTTTTGCCCAGACACAGTTAAATTTTTCAAGAGTCCTTTCCTTTTCAAATTCTGCATACGTGATCTGTAGTCACTGGACAATTCTTTGCCCAAATTTGAGGTGATCCGAATGAGCTGGTTTTGATAGATGGGAGTGGGGTTCAGAAAAATGGGTGTCTACTCATGTTTTAAAAAGTGAATGCTTTTTTTGCCATGCCTTATCTCAAAAATATTGAAATTTCTAGGAAAAGCTAGAGATTTGAAAGATCTTGGGAGGACTTAATACACAAGCCCAATTTTGAGATCAGGAAAGGCACATTGGGAAGTGTTATTTACTGGTTATTTTTGGAATCATGGAATAATTATTAGGGCTCTAGTGAATGTTTTAAAAGGCACCAGGGGTCTTTCCCCTTGATTTAGTGGGAATTTTATTTGGCCCCAAGTTAGTGGTGAAGACTGAGGGACCGATTTTCCTCTCCTTTCTATACCAGTGTAATTCCATTAACTTTCAGAGGAATTATGCAGTGGAGTGAAGTGGAGGATCAGGCTCCTAAAACTGAACTGGAAAAATGTAAGAGGGTGAAAAACTGGCTGTTTTGAAGTCAATGGCAACATTCAGATAGGGCCAGGACTTTTCCCCTGTGTCTGTAGGTCTTTTCCTTGCAAAGATAGCCTTCGGAGTGCAGACTTATGTCCAGGCATGTTAACTCTGCATTTCCATTAATTCTGGTGTCCTGGAAGTTTTTAAATGTAACCTTCATTATGAATTCCAGGCTTTCTAATGGTGGTTTAGTTTACCTTTTGTTTCTACTGGTGATGTTATCCTACCACAAACCTGTGGCAAGTGCACAACTGATATGAATTAGTGGCTGTCCCAAGGAGCAACATGGAAACCCATCTAAAGGAGTGTTCTGGAGTAGCAGCCAGCAGGCAAACCTGCAGGATGATAGATTCTGCAGGCTTCATACATGGAAACCAGGGGGAGGAGTGAGGTTGTCCTGGGGAAGCACAGATCCATTTTTGCTATTTTAAACATGCTTAAATCACACTTCATATTATTCATCAGTATGCCATGGTCACTTTGCATAATGCTTCACGGCAAATTCAAGTCACCAGTCTTTGAAGTATCTTTAGGAGCATAACAATTGTCCTTCTATTTCATGAAAGGGAACTCATGTCTAATAGTAATAAGCTGCTAGCTATTTAAAAAATAATTGCTTTATGCTAAATCAAGGGAAATTGTAAACAGGAAAACAATCAAACAATGGGTCTCTAATGTTAAAGTCGAGGTTTCCCCAGGGAACCTAGCAAACTACATGTTTGGCTTTGAGACAAACACACTTCATATAAGGAAAAGGACCTAATCTAGCACAAGTAGAAAGAGGGAAGAAGGAAAACTATTTTGAAAATACAGATAAGTGTGTAATTTCAATTAAATGGATCTTGGCTTGTCTGTGGAATAGCACCAAAAGATAATACCAGACCAGAGAGACAGAATGATGCTGTAGCCTGGTGGTTAGGGCACCCAGTGGGGAGTTTGGAGACCCACAGTCCTGTCTCCTTGCTTCAATGACTGTTTATCCTTGATGGAAACAGCTTCAATGGGAGAGATTGAGGGAGCCCTGCATCAGGATATCCCATAGCTCAATGGTTAGATCATGCTCCCAAAGGGTAAGAAACCCTTGTTCAAATCCTTTCTCTCCCTCAGACAGAGGGGGGGGATTTGAACCCAGGTCTCCCACATCCCAAGTGAGTGCTCTAATCACTGCACTAAAAATTATAAAATGGGCACCACTAGCAACAACTCCTCCTCCAGCTAGAGCTTGAATGGGACTAGATCTGGTAGGTGGCCTCTGGGCATGCCTACCAGATCGGGCCCTGCACAGTGGAGATCTAGGTATTGACTGAGTTTAGGCACCTAAAGGGTTAGGCGGCAGCAGCTGAGTGGGAGTTTTGTGGATCACAGTGGAGCCTGAAACTGGGACTTATGCATCTACATCTGGAGTCTAGGCAATTAAGTACTTTTGTGGATCTGGGCTTAATCCAAAACCCACAGAAGTTAATGAGACTTCAAATCTCAAACTGGGACTTCTGTTCTAATGCTCAGTTACCTTGGTTTCCTTCTACAGTACATGTAAATCTTAATCCTGCCCTTTTTACACACTTCAGTAATCCTTAGTGAGTACAGTGGGACTGGTCTCATCAGGAAGGACTGCAGGATAGCTCCCTATAATAGTTCCTTGTAGTAATGTGTCTTTAATGTTCAAACTGCCTGGGTCTCCTAAACTATAAAGAGGCTTGTGTTCATATTAGTAGTTGCACAGGATTCTTAAATGGTGAATTATAACTTAATAAACTGGGTTTATGCTTTGATGGCTCTGGGTAATGTATGTCTGAGAGGCAGTCGTCATAAGGAAAATTGAATTACAGAGTGACTTTTTTTTTTTATTACCAGCTACATTATTTTCTCCAGTCTGAGTGGATAAATTGTACTACCTTATGTGATGACTATAATGTTTCTCTAGTAGCTTTGAATAGCACATTTTTGTTTTTTTCTAATAAAATTGTAAACTTTTAGTGCTCACAATGAAGAATTAATAATGTTACAGTACCTTGAGCCAAGAAGCCTGTGTGCAGGCACAGTGAATGCTTCCTTATTTAAAAACCTGAGTCTTGACCTGAGACCTTGTCACTATGCCAGCCCTGAGTCCCTACATCTCTGCTAACCCTGCCCTCTATCTCCCACCATTCCAGTTCTGTTCCTTTCAAAGATCTGTGAATGTACAGTAATCCTGAGCTACATACCTGCAAGATTGCAATATATCCTCCCAACCTGCAAACTTGATTCTGCTTGTGTATCTGACTCCTGATCTACATACCCCTATCTTTCCAGTTCTTTCCTGCCGATCATGATTCTGCTAATACACCTAATCTGGATCTGCAGAGACCTACCATTCCAGTTCTCCCCACACCTGGCTTCCCATTAGCTTCCAACACACCTATAGCTTGATCCAAATTGCACTGAAGTCAATGAAAAGATCACCACTAACTTTAATGGATTTGGATTCACCTACAGTCCTGATTTGCAGGCCCTCATCATTCCAGTCTTGGACCTTTTGAGCAGAGACTAAAATTTTGTGCTGAACAGTTGTTCACAATTGTAGTTTTGTGATGTGCAGAAAGTAGGATGAGGTCCTCAAATTCCATTTTACTTCGAACATATGGGCATGCTCCTACAAACACAATTGAGTATAATGTTGTTATGAATAGTCCCAGTATTGTCCTATTCAGTAGTATGTGCACAATTGGGTCAAATTATGATAGAAATCCATTGTGCCACTGTGACCGGAGTCCCAGGGGAACCACATTGAGGTTAATTAGGGCAAACTGCAAAGAATGGGGCAGGTAATCCCCAAAGATGGTGGTAATTTCAGAATTTAGATCCATCAAGCTAGCCTCAAAGCAGCTTCTACAATACCTGACTGGTTACCCAGAAGTCAAAACACAATTCTCTTAAAGCAACCCAGGCTTAGGCCTTCACCCAGACACCCAAGTCAAATATGATGAGGATTACTGAAAATCTTATTCATCATATAAGTAAATTCTACCAATCCAAAAGACTCATTACCTCCCAGGTTAATGAATATTCTGTATCTTCCCCAAATACACACTCACGGACAATTCTTATTAACAAAACTAAAATTTATTAAAAAATAAAAAAGTGAGTTTTGGTTAAAAGATCAGTATACACACAGACAGGAGTACAGTTCTGAGATCAGATTCATAGTGGAGATGGTGAGCTTTGTAGTTGCAAAGAATTCTTTCAGAATTAGTCCATAGGTTATAGTCCAATGTTCATATTCAGGGTGATCCAGATGGGACTGGAGATCTCAGTCTTACGACTCAAGCTTCCCCTGCATGAAGCATCAAGCAGATCTGAGATGAAAGGATCAGGTTCCAAGAGTCTTATACAGTTTTCTAGTAGTCTCTTGACCATTCAGTCCTGGGTGAACAAAAGACTTTTGATGTAACCTTCTGTTTCCCAAACATCACCGGTAATCAACTACATGGATTAACATAAGGTAATTTATCCATTAAGCAGTTAATATACAGTTTACCACAAACTTTAAAGAGACATATAGATAATGACATTATTTCACCCAAGATTCATCTAAATGTTAATATTCCCTTTTGATCTCTGAATCAATAGCTATAGTAATAGACAGGAACTGTGTTTACATGGCTAATGTAACCCTTCTGCCCATCTAAGTTGGCAGCAACAAGGGCCGGGTTCTGTATCTAGGGGTTCCGTTTCAATAACGCAATGCAAAACCGGCTCGAGCCCCCACCCAGTGACCTGGGACAATTACATACCACCCCCTGGGCGCCTCTAGGAGGCAATACTTCCCCTCTCGCAAGCACGGAGTCTGAGTGTAACAGAAAATGTTTAATAACATGAGGTAAACGACATCAGCATTAAATTGGAAAAACAACACAAACAGGCTTCATGAGCAAAAACCCACCCCAGCAAATTGGGCTGTGTCCTTTCTCTTTGGTTCTTGAAACCAGCAACCCAAGGATCACCAAAGTCCCAAAAGTCCAACAACCCCCCAAAGTCTCTGTCCCTGGTCAGTGCAGCCCCAGAGTTCAAGCGGGGGAGGGGGGAGGCACGCAGGGTGTTAAGGGGCACCTTACGTGATCCGAGGCCGACTGGCTGCCTCTCCGTGGGGTTCCGCCGCAGTCTTCTCCACGAGCTGCTCCACTCCACTCCACCAGCTGTCCCATGAGCCGCTCCCGCCATCCACGAACTGCTCTGGCCGCTGCTCCGCTCTGCTCACCGACCTGTGAGCCGCTCAGCTCTGCTCCACTTCAGCTGTTCCTTGGGCCGCTCCCACAAGGCTCTGCTCTGCTTTGCTCGCTGCTTCTCCAGCCACTCCGCCCTGCTCACCGACCTGTGAGTCACTCAGCTCCGCTCCAACCGTCCCCGTGAGGCTCCACTCGGCTAGCTGCTCCGCCAGCCGCTTAGCAATATAGCTTCAGGCTTCCCCACTAGTTAACACAGTCTCAGTGATCTCAGCTCTTAATAACTTTAGCTCTTTTGTGATTGCAGCTCTTAGCAATTTCAGCTTATAGTAGGGGAGCCCCAGTGCTAGTGCACCATTGGCCCAATGTGAATTCAGCTCAGCAGCCTGTAACTAGACTCCTAATGGAATCAAAGTTACCTCTGACATTCAACAGTGGAGAGAAGAGATAGTGCAATTGGTGTTTCAAACCCTCAAAGAGGGCCCATACTATCAGATATAAATACCTGTCCCCCTCCTCTCTCAATTCACTGGGTTTTGTAACCCATGCCCCTTGTCAAGCAAGTGCTACTTAGGTAATGGTGAAGGACTCACTCAGTCCTTCTGTCATACAACAGTTCCACTGGCCTTGATTCACAGAATCAGGGTAACAAAACTTTATTCTTCCTGCCCCAATAATAGAGAAACTGGGGATCCCACACCAGCCAAAGTAACCACTTTGAGTTGCTGTTGTTTCATGCCAGGCGAGTGGGTGTGCCTATGCAAACCAGATCAGCCCCTGGAGTTCTTTTCCACACTCGCCATAATTCACCACCAGATGTCAGGGTAGAGCTCATCCTGACTCTGCTTACATCAACATCTAACAAGATATAAGTAAACACATGCAATTATGATCACCTCTAATTTTCTAACAATACAGGTTTACATTTCAAAGTTCTAGCCTATCTAAGATGGAAGGGCCCTAGTTACAATTTACATACTTTTCTAACATGTCCTTTAGCCTGTGAGCTGCTTAACCTTTTCTGGCCATGTGTCACAGCCACCTAGCCCCCAAAAGTGTTAGTTAATTTTTGAGTTAGTTTTTTAGCATGAAGCAAGTCAATATGACAATTTTTTGTAGGTACGTTATCTTTATATATCCTGGGTCTTAATTATGACATCTGTGAAGGTGGAGAAAAAAAATCTTAAAAATTAGTGCAGTGGTTCTCAACCTGTGATCTGCAGATTATGTTTAAGGGGTCTGTGAAAGACTTAGACTGAAAACTGACTGAATGGAATTTAACTATATATACAGAAAATAGCTTTCCAAAGGGGTCCACACCTCCATTTGAAATTTGTTAGGGGTCCACAAATGAAAAAAGGTTGAGAACCACTGCATTAGTGCATCTGATACTAGTGCAATTAGCAGAAGGAAAATGAGTTAGTTAGTAATTATCTGTAATTGGTTGTTTGCACTATTTTAGTTTATAACCTAGTGGAAGACATTTT
The DNA here is from genome assembly GCF_027887155.1 of Malaclemys terrapin pileata. Classification (NCBI taxonomy): domain Eukaryota; kingdom Metazoa; phylum Chordata; order Testudines; family Emydidae; genus Malaclemys; species Malaclemys terrapin. The sequence continues at coordinate 99,745,406 of NC_071508.1, forward strand.
TCAGTAAGGGGAAATTGTTAAGTATTAAGACACCAACTCAAAATACTTCATGCAGATGTCGCTATTTCAAGTAAAATTCCTTTTATTTTGCATTTATAATTCTTCTATAAAAATTTGCTGCACCACATCTAAAGTCTGAAGAATATGGACAGTGTCCAGTGACCTCATTTTGACCAGAGTTGTAGGTAACCATTTGCCTGAATTGAAAGAGCCTGGCACGTACGTGTGTGTTTCTGTTGGTCTATCTAACTCCAGATGGGGCTGTCTGGAAGTCCTGCAGATAGCTCTGAAGCAACTGAGGGCAGCTACAGACCTCGCCTCAGCACTCTGAATTTGTTCCAGCTGCCATGTGCAAAGTGGCATTCTTTTTTTTTTGTACTTCAGTCACTGCTTCAATTTGCTATATGACCTGTATTCCTTTCTGTAGTAGCTGGCAGGAGCCAAGATTGTAAATCTGCTTTTTGGATGACTTTGTGAATAGCCTCAGCTTTCCATACAGTTTTCCACTGTAGCACTGACAGCAGGGAGGTGATTTGCCTGAGTATGTGTTCTCAGTGATGATGGCCCCATATATCTGCATGAAACAAATGTGTCCCAGTATCTTTTTCAGAGAGATGCGTTTAAGCTATGGGAATTTTAGTTGGAGAAGGACCAGTCTGATAATACTGTAGTGTTAGCGTAGTTTCAGAAAGCAAGTGGAGGATGTTAAATGACACTTCATGATTTTATTTGTTAATCTGATGCTGAAAGGAGTGGTAGTGGTCTGAGGGGATGCCTGCTAGGACTTGTTTGCCTGTCAAGGGCCTGTATAGTAAGGGGTCCTCCCTCAGGTAAACCTCAGAACTGCTGAGTCCCTGACCATCAGGGAAGACAGCCATGGTTACCTTTGGTAGTGACACCAGGTTAAATTGGATTGGTGCACAATGAGAAACCTTATGGCCTTATAAAATGGGAGGTTGGAAGTGGACTTGAAAGCTCCTTCACAACTGACTTACTGCCAGCTTTTTCTTCTACATCAGGGTTACTCTCCTTTTTGTCACTCCATGGCTAGCTTCTGGGGTAGCCATTTTGTAACCCAGGATCCGAGAGACAAGGTAGGTGAGGTAATATCTTTTATTGGACCAATTTCTGTTATTGGAAGAGTCGAGCTTTGGGGCTGCACAGAGCTCTCCTTCAGGTCTGGGGAAGGAAATCAGAGTGTCTAAGCTAAATATAAATTGTGACAGATTGTTAAGCATAAATCACTTAAGCTCAGGAGGGTTAGATTGTTATGCATAAGGTGTTTACACGTGCTGTAGGACACCATTTAAAATGAAGTAGGCAATGAAAAGTTAGCAGGCAGTGCGTTGAGTTACAAATTGTAATGAGCCATAAAACCAGTGTCCCTGTTAAGTCCATGGTTTTTTTTTTTTTGTGTGTTTAGCAGAGTTCTGAATTTAAGTTCTCAGGTTTGCCTTTTGAAATTGTTGTGCAGGTTTCCTCTAAGGAGGAGGACTCAATGTTGGTTATCGTGTGATCACTTTGTGAAAAGTGTTCATCCTTGGGTGATACTGTGTTTTTATCTTTTATCATTTTTCTGTGTGAGTTCATTCGAGAGGATAGTGATTGTCTAGTTTCACCCACCTAGTAGTTGTTGGGGCATTTAATGCACGGATGAGGTACACCACACCTTGTAATAGGCATGTGTGGGACCTATGATTCTTGAAAAGTGTGTTGTGGGGGGTATTGATCATCATAGTAGCGGAGTTGAGTTGGTGTGTCCTCGTCTGTGGTGACATTGTTTCTGACAATGAACTTGGTGAGGTTAGGAAGCTGGTCCAATAAAAGATATTATCTCATCTACTTTCTCTGTTTCAATCTAAATTCTGGCATTTTCTAACTCTTTAGTGTTTGACTTTGGAACACTAATGTTCTCTTAATATAATTTGTGTACAACATGTCTATGAGATAATTAAAATGACAGTGTGCCATTTTCATGCTCTTTTGAGGACTTGGTCTAAAATATACTCTGGATTTTGCTATTACACAGTAACTAAGAAGTATTTTCCACATGTGTACTGAGACAGATCATAAGATCCAACAAGGCTGCCCTATTATGGATGAATTCTCCTAGCACAGAGGAATCCCTGATAGGCATAAAGCCACCATTGATGCCACCACCTCACAGACTCTAAGGGGCAAGAATAGCCAGAATTATACTAGTGAACACTTACAGTAAAGTTTTTGAAAGGATAGTTTAAGCCAATCTCAAATTATTGTTTTTGGAGGAAGTGTACCTCGCCCCCATCCCTCCTGGGAAGTTACCATATAACTGCATGCTTTCTTGCACCTTCCTTTGGAGTATCTGGTACTGACCACTGTCAGACACAGGATTCTGAATGAGATTGACCAGTGGTCTGATCCAGTCTGACATATCCTATGTAATGCCCGCTGAGGAGATATCACAAGCTAAGAAAACTAAAACAGCTCTGAGGCTGTTCTAACTTGAGCTGAAAGCCAAATCAATTCCTAGCGTTGGGGAAGCTAAAAGTGGCATGCAGTAACATATGTTCCCTCCCTCTCATTAGGTGTACCCCTCACTCCTATGGCCAGGGACGGCTCTATGTTTTTTGCCACTCAAAGCACGGCAGTCATGTGGATTCGGCGGCGTTTCTGCGGGTGATCTGCCAGTCCCGCGCCTTTGAGGCTGGTGCCTGGAGCCGCCCAAAAGTTTTGCACAAAAGAATCAAGGGCAGAACACTGCCCAGAATGTGTCCTACGTTTTTATACCACAAACCAGAACATCGCTGTAGGCTTCTTTACACTTGAAAGTTCTAAATATTTTAAGACGCATCTGTTACTAAACTGAGGCATCATGTTTGAAAGTACCCACATTCACTATTTAATGAGATATACCCAGAATGAAACTACTGGAATTAGACAAATACTGTACACACATCAGTGAAAACAATGTGACACACGACTGAACTGGAATAAACTCAGTAGTGGCTGTTTTTCTGTGGGTACTGAGTCCCACAAAAATAAAGTAAAACCAAAGCTTACGAGATGGGGAGCTGGTAGCACCCCCTATTATTAGGCTGCCTAACACTTTCCAATATAAAAGATTCTTGTGACCTTTTTCAAGAAGTTCTAATGCCTGCCACATATGATCTCAGATTACCTGGAGCTGGTTGAGCACATTTATCCATCAGGTTCCACAGACAGGATTCCCCTGTGGAGTCCCTGCCCTTCCTAAAAGAGAATGTCCCTCTCCTTTGCATATCATTTAAATAACATTCTCTTTCTCCAACCCTTTTCCCCATCCCCTCAGTACCTGTTTCAAAAGCTCTTTGATGTTATTGGGCTTTCTTGATTAAAAACTGCTGCATATTGGTAAGCATTTTCCTTCCAAGATTAAAAAAAAAGTGTGTGTGCATGTGTGATGGGCTTGTCCTCTTGAATATTATCACATGTGGAGTTCCCTTATACTGAAGAGCTTCTCAGAGGGATGCCCCTCAAAGAACTTGTGCTCACGTATAATTGTGAACAAGATAAAGCTAGAAGCCTACTTTAAAGAGCACAAGTCTCCTGGACCCTTCAGGTAAAGGATACTAAACAGATGGCTTAAGTTGAAACTCAGTGAAAATCAGTTTGAAAGACACTTGCTGTCCATTTCTTTCTGAAGGAGAAGATTGAGAATTGTGGTGAAATTAAAAATGGGATCCAGATGAATTACCATATAAAGACATTAGCATAGTGGTTAGTTGGTTTTTGACTAAGCTTAACATTTCTTTAGTCTCCTGTGCACCATGGAAACATGCCTATTACAAGAAAGCATCCTGTATTATTGTAAGTAATATACCATGGAGGACAACACGTACTGACAGTTGATATTTCTGGCACCACTAAGGATTTCTGTTGCTGCCACTGAAGGATTACGGTATTTTAAAAACTGAAACAAAAATTACCAATGTTTAGACAACTCATAAAGCAGTTTACTTGGCTGGGATTGCTGTTTGCAGGTTCCACATCCCCACATCTTCCTTTAGTTGTTATTGCTGTGGAAAAATACTGATCCCAGAAGTCTCCTGCTTGCTGTGTAGAAAATATTTTGTCTGCTTCTGTTTCTTTACGGCAAACATAATACACATTTTGAATTACTCTCCCCACCTCCCATACTTTATTTTAAAGGAACTGAAATCAGATGAATCTTAAGTGGTTTTTGAAAAATAAATTGTTTACATTAGAATGTCTTGATGCCACAGTATTATCTGTTTACTGAGAAGGGAAATATATGCCCCACCCCCCCTCAAGTTAGTCTTATAAAATTCTGTTCCATAGATCTGCAGTGAGTTGCTAAAAACTATTTTCAGGACTCTGTGAATGCAGGATTCCGAGGTTCATATAATTATTTCACTACTCTTGACCCTTTTTACCCAACAGGAAGATTCCCAGTTTCTTTACATCTTTGGTACAATTTTGTCATGTTACATTAAGTAATGGTGAATCGTGTGGGATAATATGGAACACAGTGTGATGGGTAAAGTGGGCATTTCCTTTTATCTTATCTTACTCAATACCCTTCCATTTAATGAGGTTTAGGCACTTGCAAGGGATACATATTCTGCACGTATTTGTGGTAACTGAAAATGACAGACATGCCAATTCCCACCCATACATCTACTATTGCACTATATTCATCTATATCTGTATCCATAATTCATTGTATCTTTCCAAGTTCTTTAAGTCTGATACCCAAGGACTGCATATTGGACTTGAAAAAGTTTTATATTGTGGTGATTGTCAGCTAGACATCACTCTTGATAGTAGTATTTTACTTTGATGTGCATTAAAAACCTCATATTATCTAACAATTATTGGTTCCACTATATATACGTCATTAAGGACTTCCTTGTGCAGGCTTCCCCTATCGCTGGCAGCAGTGTGGGGGAGAGCTACCACTGGGCTGATAATCCTAAGGGGCAGAGAAGGGAATAGATGGAGCCTGGGCTGTGCAGCCCACCCCAATAAGCTGCTCCCCAGAAAGGGAAGCAAGCTGTGTCAGAAAAAGGCCTCCAAGGAGCCGGGGGTAGGAAGGGGATCATTTTATGACCCTCAGAATTGCAGTTCAGTCCCTAATTTGCTCCTGGAATAGCACAGCTTTGCTCTGTCCTTTACTTGGGGTAGATTACAATGTACTAGTGCAGAACATCGTAACATACTCAATGTGAATCAGGCTCAATATTTGGCTATATATACCAGACACAAAATTTTACAGAACATCTGAAGTCAAATTAGGGATCTTACATGATTATTGTGTATTAACATAACATCTAGGAGTCCTGCTATGTTTCCAGATCTCTTAGAGATAGGAGATTAGGCTTATTAAATGAATGATGGAACAGGAGCAACTCGCACTGAGATGACAATGAAATAATTCACTTCTAAAGGATAATTCTGGCTCTGGGGTACAGTAGTACATGGAAAAATCTAAAATGAATAGGTAGGACTGAAATTTAAATAAATGTAGTGATATGAGGTTTTTAAAAATAACCTGAAGTTTAATTTAAGACCATCAGGGAATTCAAAGTTTTAGCTCCACCATGAGTTTAAGTTGCTCAGATCACACACAATTTCTGTGTCATCAGTAGAAGTGTTTCCCCCTCCCCACTTATTTTAGAGGTGAATTTACAACTGTTCTACATCAAGCTACTATCTATTTCTTATTATTCTATATTCTTCATATTACAAATGCAAAATCAGGAAACAGGCTTAAAATCTTATACAATTTAATGTCACAACCTTTTAAGATGCCAGCACAGTTGGTTTTATCCTGCATTTAGTATTGGCACATTGAAATATGTATTTTAAAATGTAAAATTTAACACCACAGCCATTAACAGAAAATAGTGTACAGCATATATTAAAAAGGTGACAAGATACATTTACTTGGACCACAAAGAGTTGGAAGTTCCTGGGCCAGATTCTGTGCCGTGAATTCCCAATCTGCTGGAGACTTTGTTCTGTCCAACCCAATTCCAAAACCTGACAGGAATAGAACTTCCTTTGCACTGCTTCACAGCTGTACATGCATAAATGAGATGAGAATTTGTCCCCTTGACATTAGAGCTTGTAAAATCTCCTCCATATTGTAGTATTACTGTGTCTTTTCTCTGACAGAGATCTGCTGGTATAACTGACACTGTTTGGCCTGACATGAATTTGAACTGGAGACCTATAGTGCAATAACTATGAGCCTCTAAAGTGTGAATTGAAGCATTGGGTCTTAGTTGGCTGCCATTGCTGATTCATTAAACTCTTACATTATCCAGCCACTCAGTGGGGTGGTGCTGCAGGCAAAGGCAAGTGCAAGTTACATTGGCAGGTGTGGAAGAAAAACGAATCACTAATAATACATGAAAATTGCTCTGTTTGGAAATAGGCTTGGGGTAGCTGAGCTCTCTCACTCCTGCTGCTCTGCTCCCTCTTTACAACTGGTAGTACTAGCCTCTTGGTCCCTAGGCATTGCCTTCTCACTGTAGGGGAGAGAGCCGTCTCCCTTGCAGCACCGGGGTCAGGAGCTGCCATTGGCTCTCTTACTGCTATTCTTCCCTGGGCACCACTTGCTTACCCCTCATACTTTTGGTCCCTGGAATAGTGTGATGGGGTTAAAGGGCGACCCCAGCACCTGCCCCCAATCTCTGGGTTAGGGGCACAGGGCAGGATTTGTGAGCAAGGAGGAGACTGAGCTGTGCTGTATAACGGGACGGTACCCTGTCACAGCCACACTCCCTCCTGGCTCCCACAGCAGCACAGGCTCCCAGCCGACTCACCTGGCTAAAAAAACACTAGAGGGTATGGGAGGAGGGCGCGGATTACCATCTTGCTGCAGTTACACAGAGTGCCCAGCAGGTGGTGCAGCCAACGAATTGTCGCCCACTAACTGCCGCTCTAGCAACGAGCGCTCGATCTCTATGGCCTCGCCGGACTGCCTCTCTAGCCCTGGAGATTCTATGATGACGCCAATTCTGCTTCCGTTTTCTCTCTAAACTTCCGCTATCCTGACCCAAGCGGCAAGCGCCAGGTGTAAGGCGAGTAATTCAGCCGGGAGGGCTGAGGCTCTGGGCCGGAGAGTCCATTCGGGGTCGGACCGGGGGCGAGACCAGCGGCCGGGGGGCGGAACAGAACAACCGTGCCTCGAGACCGGTTACCGGGAGGAGACGGGGTGACTGAGGCGCCGGGACCCCCTACGCGCTTCGGCATGGCGGCGGCGGCGGCTTCGCTTCAGCCCAAGAAGATCGTGGCGCCCACCGTGGCTCAGATCAACGCGGAGTTCGTGACCCAGGTGAGGACGGGGAGGGGCCGGAGTGGGGAATATCTGCCCCGTGCTGCGGCCGAGCGCCGTGGCGAGGAGGACCGGCCGCGGGGTGGGAGCCCGCCCTGGGCTGTCAGTCCCGTTAGCTGCCCTGGGCTCTCCCGGGCCAGTTCATTCAGGAGCTAGTGATTAACGACACCCGCTTAGCGACCCCCCGGGCGGGTGGGGTTTTGGCCTTGGAGACGTTCGTGCCGGTGTAGCGAGATTTTAGCCCTTGTGGGTGTAACAATAACCTTCCAAACGTGACCCAAGTGTGAGACAAAGCTGCCGTGTTGAGTCTGCTGACACACAACTCAGTGCTCATAGCATCGCCACATATCACGTAATTAAAGAAACCCAGGCCAGCCCTCCATGAAATCACTGAACGGCGTGCACTTAAGACGAGGTCAGTCAAGCGTGCCGGTTGGCGGCTGGGACTGCAGGTGAGCGGAGGGTGTGCGCGAAGGGAGACAGGCCACACAAGCGTACGAGGGAAGCACGGACGGACGGGATGTCGAACTGCTCAGGCGCTGTACGCACCGTGCTCCATGAACCAGAGCAACGCGCTGCCTAGGGATGCCCCCAAAGCCAGGAGCTCAGCAGGATCAGACTCTGGTCCCTTTCTCAGCCTTAATCCCACAGAGCCCCTACCCACGAAGGGAGCACATGGCCTGCGAAGAGAACTACAGGGAGTACAGATGAGGAATTCAAAGCACTGACTGCTTACACTCACAGCCAGTTATGCGGAAGGCAGAAAGCTGAGGACTGTTCATGTCTCCTAAGAAGGATGTCCAGGTTGCTCAGGTCCATCTCTGCCAATTGCTCCTCTGGCTAGGGCTCCTGAACAAATTCTCTGCAAGAGCAGCTGCAAAAGCCAAGCATGAGCCATCACTATACAAAGCTCCATTGATGTGTGAAATCTTGCCCTCATCCCTGCTTCCATATCCCATCCCATCTACATCAACCCCAGTCGATGAACAGAGACTGAGTGAACACTGACAGTCACCGCTCCGCTATCATGCCCACTGCCCCACATGATTTTTGTCCCCTGCTGCTACTTTGTGGCTCCCGAGACCTAGCCTGTGGGGATGCACACTTAGCATGCCTGCACATGTCCTATGAAGGGAGATGGCACAAGGAGAGGCAACGACAGAAGCTATGTCTATGTTACAAGCCCTTACAACAGCAGCACTGTAGCTGTGGTGTAGATGCTTACTACAGCAACGGAAGGGGTTTTTCTATCTCTGTTGTAAATCCACTCCCTAGAAAGGCAGAATTCTTCCATTGACCCAGTGGCATCTACACCGAGATGTAGGTCAGCTTAACTATATGTCTTTCAGGGGTGTGAATGATTTCATGGCCCTGAACGACATAGCTAGGTCAATGTAAGTTTTAGTTGCAGTTTTTGACTCAACATATGTTCATGAAACTTGTAGAGCAAGCTGTCTATTTATTGTAGGGGAATGGATTTTTCAAGTTCTCATTGTATGGTAGTGTTGAAATATACTGCTGCACAACAGGAAGGTCTTTGCGAAGAAAGTAATAGGTCCTCTGACCGGAGGGACTTATAAGAAAACAATTTGTAATGGTACAAAGTAAGCAGAACATCGTAACTGTGGCCGAAGGTTCAGCGTAATTGGAATGTATCATGAAACAGGTGTGTTTTAAGCAGTTTTATGTGAATTCCTGCTCTACTCTGTCCAGTGGATCCTCCCCTTCTTCATTCAGAATGAAGCTTGCTCAGAGATGACCATGGAGCTTATGGCAGCATATCTCATTAACCTTGCTGAATCAGGAGATGGGGAGTAGTGAGGAGGTGCTAGGCCTTCAACAGAAATTCCTTGGCCCTTTCTGAATATCCTGAAATCTCTGACATTTCTCAGGAGGTCTTAGAATATCTGCTTGGGTGGAGGCCCATGACCAATGCATACTGTGTGGGGAGCCCACCTGCCCTTCCTGTCCCACCATCAAGATGATTTAGGAGAAACATGCAGTCCTCACGCTCCGGAGTTTTTCATCCAACTTGAGCCTTCCCACATCATCTATGGAGCAGTGCATGACTTAAATAGCACCTTTTTATTAGGTATATCTGTTAGGAGATTAAATTTAGCTAGCATGTGGAATAAAAACTTTGTGGTTTTGGGTCACTATAAAATAGATACAAAATCATCTGTAACTACATTGTATTTTTTCCAAATGTTTAATGAAAATACTTTTTTTCCCCCTTACAGTTGGCAAATAAGTACTGGGCTCCACATGTGAAGAAAAAATTACCTTTTGATTCAAAGGTAAAAACTTAGGTTATTACTTGCTTTGGTATTAACAGGATGTAATAGAGTGATGGATGTTTAAAAAATTCTTGGCTAGTAGTATTTAAGAATGTTGTTGTGTTCCATCCCGTCCTTCCCCCGCCCCCACATGGAGCACATCACTGTAGTAGGGTTTCTCTATACAACAAAACAGAAAATCCAGTAGTAGGGTATTAGGCAACCAATGTTGATATTCTAAACTTTGTTGGTATTGTCTTGAAAATTTCCCAAAACAACCTAGTTAACTTTTTATCGTGCTAATCTTTCTGATTTTTATTGATAAATACACTTGCATGTTAATAAGGCCCCAATCTTGCAAATGCTTAACTTTATGTAGGACTAGGAAGTAGTAGTAAATCCATTTATTCATATCTGAATGCTGGTGACATAATAGTAGAATTTTCTGAAGACTTCTCGATCCATTGCTAACTTCGCATGCTCAGCAACTGACCACCCTGTGATCTGTCACACATCAGCTAATTCTCTCCTCACTGGTCGTCCCCTACTATGATGACTTGCTACCATTTCTTCCATGATAATTTTCTCAAGATTACTTCCAGCTCTTCACCTGATGTGATCAAAGTACATAAGTCAGCTTCTGTCCAATAATATTTCTAACATAAGAATCCTTCATCTTTTCCATCCAGGTGATAGACAAGAGACTTTGCCTTCACCATGTTGAAGGGCTGCAGTTTTCTTCTTGTCAGCAACGTTAGTTTCTTATGTAGGACTACTTGTGTGTAAAGTTAAGTACACGTTTGCAGGATCAGGCATAATAGAGCATCCAAAACTACTCCTGGGGGAATTATATGCCAAAAAAATAAAAATTCTGTACACGATATTTTAAAGGTCTGCAAAATTCTGCATATTTTATTTGTAAGGTTAACACAATTTAATCATGCTCCTTCTATCAGCCCTGGGTGGCTGGGGCTGTCAGTGGGTGGTAGAAATCACAAATTCTGCAGGGGAAAAATAAAATCAGTGGGGACATCAATTCTGTGCAAATTTTGCGTTACACAGTGGCGCAGAATTCTGGCAGGAGTAATCCAAACCCAGCTTTGGTTTTGTATACCCAACAACTACAGGTGAGTCAGTGGATCTAATTACAATAGATTCCACAATAACGTGTCTAGGGCTTTAGTTAAGATCTTGTCTGCACTATAAATAAATTGAAACTGAGCTGTAATTAGCTCATGTGCCTGTTATAATTGTATATTAGATGACTCCTTAATGTTCTGGGTCTTCTGATGCATCAGATCATCTTTGTGGTGATAACATAGACCAGAGATTGGCAACCTTTGGCATGCGGCTCGCCAGGGTAAGCACCCTGGTGGGGCGGGCCGGGCCAGTTTATTTACCTGCCGCCTCTGCAGGTTCGGCCGATCACGGATCCCACTGGCCGCGATTCGCTGCTCCAGGCCAATGGGAGCCACGATCGGCCAAACCTGTCAAAGGTTGCTGATCCCTGGCATAGACTGGGAAGGATCGTTCAGTGCTTAGGGCACTGGCCTAGGACATGGGAGACATGGGTTCAATTTCCTGCTGTGCTGTAGACTTCCAAGTGACTTAGTCTCTCTGCTTCAATTCCCCATCCATAAAATGCCTTCCGACTTCCCAAGGATGTTGAGAGGATAAATGCATTAAAAGATTATGAAACTTTGAGATCCACCAATGAAAAGCATTATATAAGACATAGGCATTATCAATATTTTTATTATTAGCGTTATACAAGTAAATTTAGGAATACGTGCTCAGGAGACTTAATATTTTAGATTCTCTTTGTAAACTTGACTAGTATTTTCTGACATTTACGGAAGCACCAAGTCTATGAAACTGATTGCTTGACACTGGCAGTATGTCTACGCTGCAACTTATCCCAGACCCCCTTTGCCTTTGGGCACTGGGGTTCAGTCTCCTCCCCAGCAGTCTGCCTCACTCTCCCCCTTACCATCTTTCCTCTTCCTGTCTGTCTTTAAAACTTTGAGGCTTTTGAACTCCCCACAACCTTTACAGGACTGTGATGTTCCTGAAGAAATGTGTTTCACAAGCCCAGGTGTGGGATCTGGCCATCACATTACAGCAGATCGCTCTAGCACTGTCAATCACAAAGTGTTTATGGAGATGGACATATGAAGTTGTCTCTCTTTCTGCCTACATGCAACTATCCCCTTTTTGAATTAACTCCTTATAAACAGCACAATAACAAAGGCAAACAGATGGAATATATATTTATGAAATATTACAGGCAGCTCCCATGTGCTTTGCAGGGACAGCCCTACCACTCAATTCTTGGTTTAAAGGAAGCAAAAATAATGAAAAATATAGTGTGTGGTTGCTGGATGAAGTTCTGTGGTGACAGTATCATCTAGCATACAAGTCATGGGCCCAGATTTTCAAAAGTTTCTAGTGGTTTTGGATACCTCTTTTTGTGTGTGTGTTTGCCCAACTTGAAAGATCTTAAAGGGGTCTGAATTTCTGAGGGCGGTTTCACAATACTTTCTGAACATCAGGCCTCTTTAATATGTCTCAAATTGGCTACCCAGAATTATTAGTTAGTTTCAAAACTGGTTGTAGCCTGAGCACTGCCAAAGACTTCCTGTGAGACCTTACCCACTTTTGTAAAGCACTTTAAGATCTGTGGAGGAAAAGTGCAATAAGGATGCAAGGTAGTATTGATATAATTGAGGACTCACCAAATGTCATTAAACGTAGAGCATCTAGTTGATGGCAATTCTGATTTCAGAAACCTTAATGTCTAGAATATAAAAATGAATCCATCCAAAAGTATGAGTTATTAATTAATATAATTTAATATATCATTTGCAATAGGTTATTGAAGATGTGTATACAAAAGAAATTGTCAAATCAAGGTCAGTACAATGTTGCTCCTTTATTATTTAGAATATGTTGGAGACATGTATCCATGCTAATTTAAAGTACTTTAATAATATGAAAGTTAGAAAATGAATGAAAAGTGTAGTAATGGCCATTGGCTGACTTATGTGATTTCAGAGATTAAATGTAAGCTTTCTTTATGGCTACATTTCTAGAATTATGATCTAACTAAGGTCTGATCTAGTAAATAAATCATTCTCTGTGTTCCATTCTCTATTCCCTTTAGGAGATATGTTGTAGCCTAAGGTGGTCTTTGTAGTGATGGTTAATTTTAGAGTCGTTCCCCTTACCCCCAGTTCACAGTCAATGTGGAGAAGAATCTCTCCTTCCTACCCTCTGTGATCTCCCTGCAATGTATTCCTGTTTGAGATATGTAAAGAAGCTGACAGCTAGGGAGACCTTCTCTTCTGGTTGTTGTCTTATTCCTAGTTTACTAATAACAGTTTGCTAAAGAGAATGTTTCATGTGCACAAACAATTGAACATATTCTAATGAACCTTAATGTTAAATAGAGAAGAAGCTGAGGCAAAGCATTGTGTAAGGTTAAAAACAAAATTCCATGACTGTATCCAGAGAAAAGGGGGCAGCAACTGATATCCTTGAAGGCTCATGGAATCCGTATAAGTTAACATCCCTGGAAGCAAATTTGGGATCTGGAGATCTCTGGTTTTAAAATCTGGGATACCAGAGTTTGATTTACAGTTGCTTTATTTTTAATCCTCTTTACCTATAAAATAACCAAAATCATTTGGATTAAAAATGATCATTTGTAGATTTTTATTACAGTGAATTCATGTGGGATTCCTTTAAAATTTAATCCATTGCCTTTGAAGAATAGGTGCTGAAGTTAATTTGGGATCCATTTAGCTGTCATTGCAAGGCAATATTTGAAAGAAGTTGCACAGAAGTTTTAGAAGAAAAGTACAACTTTTTATTAAAAATCATGAAGTAAAGGAAAAGTTTTACACTTTTTCTGAGTCATCTAGACTAAAGATAAGCATGAGAGTTTTTCTTTTGTTTCACTTCTTGTCCTTTTTTCCTTTTTAGGTTTGCCATTAGAAAGATAATGCTTCTTGAATTTAGGTAAGTTTTGGAGTGAAATAAAAATTAACTCTCTATAATAACCAGTGAAAGTAAAAGTCAGACACAGGAGCTTGCAAGGTAGTATACTTCGTCCATCCATACTTGCTAAAGCTCAGAATGAGACAAATAGGAAAATTTAGTGCAGAAAACTTGATATGATGTGGGATAACACTTTTTAGAAGGTCTTGTTTCATGATCCTGAATTTGTAATGTAAATAAATATAGAGCATTGAAAAGGAGTACCAAGTATACAGCGAATAGTGATAAATTGTGGACACCTCTTAGGGGCTCTGATTCAAAGCCCATGAAAGTCAGTGGGAGTCTTTGGATCAGACACATAATTAATGTACAACATTTGTAAGGTATGGTACATTTTAAGGACAGTAGCATGACTTTGTTCACCTGACAGGAGATGGAAATCTGATATTTAGAAATGATTAAGAAAGTCTGCTTTATTGTTTTCAAGTTTCACTGTAATGGATTAAATAAAAACCACAAAAAAAAGAAAATGTATGAAATGCCAACATTAATTGTAAATTAATCTTTTATTTCGCTTTGATTTCTCTAGCTCACCTACTGGGGAGGTAGCATGAGCTGGCACTTGGCCAGGACTAAATTATCCCTTCACCTCTGTTAAACACAAGCTTTTTATCTCTTTTTCTGCTGGCGAGAGATGAAGGGAAGGAGTGTGATATACAAATGGGACCATTTATTGGAAAAGTAGGATAAGCTTAGAAACAAAATGTTCATTTTTTTTAAATGTTGGCATTTTCTCCTCTTTCCTCCCTTTTGTATTTGAAAAGATCTGAGGGCAACATCAAATACAATTCTGGTTTTGACCAGGACGATTAAGTAGCTTCTTACTTCATTTCCAGTTGGCATGGATACGCTTGTAAAGAAATACAGTAAAAGCTGTCTTATCCAGCATGTTGGGGTAACTGGGGGTGCCAGTAAGTGAAAAATGCTGGATAACTAAGAGGAAGTGAGTTTGGGTGCAGGAGGAGGTGTGGGGCTGGGGTTGGGGCGCAGGAGGGAGTGTGGGGTGCGGGCTCTGGGAGGGAGTTTGGGTGTGGGAGGAGGTTTGGGGTGCTGGATCTGGGGGCACTCACCTCGGGCGGCTCCCCGCAAGCGGTGACCTGTCCTGGCTGCTCCTAGGCGGAGGCGCGGCAGGCAGCTCTGCATGCTGCCCCTGCCCTGAGTGCTGGCTCCGCAGCTCTCATTGGCCAGGAACCATGGCCAATGGGAGCTGCAGAGGTGGCGCCTGGAGGCAGAGGCAGCGTGCAGAACCCTCTGCTGCACCTCTGCCTAGGAGCAGCCGGGACGGGCTGCTGCTTGTGGGGAGCCGCCCATGAGGAGATTCGGCCCCCACAGTGTGTGCCCCCTGGATCTGGCACTCCGAGCCCCCTCTTGCGTCCCTGCCCCAAGCCCCCTCCCGCACTCTAAACCCTGCATGGCCATTCCTCCACCGAGGAGCAGCAGGGACATGTCACCGCTTCCAGGGAGCCACGCACAGCCAGGTAGGGAGCCTGTCAGCCTCGCGCCAACCGGACTGTAAACCAGACTTTCAATGAAGATTATAAATGCCGGTTTATAGAGCTTTCTGGTTGGTACAGGGCTGGATAACACAGCTTTTCCTGTATTCTGTAGTATGCACTGTTTTAATCTTTCCAATAATCCCCCATTCTTTAAGTTGTGTTAGAGGTTCTCCGTGCTGATACTGCTTGTCAGTATATACCTCCCCACTATTTCCCTAAACCCCGTGTCTTTTCTGTCTCTGTCTCCCCATCTCCATGTCCTATCAAAGCCTCAATCTTTTCCATCTTCATATGCACATTTCATATTTCTCTATCCTTGAACCCCATCAGCTACCATTCTACCAGTTGAGGATGACTGGTCAAGCACCTTTGCAAGAACCAGAGAATCTTCAAAGCACACAGGAGAATCTGAGTGATGTGAGGCTTTTTCTCCACCTATTGGGGCTGACCACTCTCCATACCCTGAGCCCAATTGTGCAAACTGTCCATATGTGCAACTCCCAATGAACTCCCATGGAGGGTTTGCAGGATTAGTCCTCTATCTTTAGAATGGCCATGTGCCACTCCATTTCTGCACTGTATTGTGGTGCACCAACCTTGTCCTTAGAATGCAAGTCCCTTTGGGCAGAGAAGTTACTGCTAAGGCATTGCTCTCCTCTTGTGCAGCACTATATACCCTTTATGATATAAAAAAATCTAATATCCGTGGGTAACCTGAAGTTTGTTGTCAGATGGGTAAGTGTGCATGAAATATTTGTAATGTTTGGGAAGCAAAGTTATGCATATACTGATAGCACTTACTTACCTGTTAAGTTACCCAAAATATTAAAAATATAGGAATGAAAAAGTGGTTAATAACAATAGCAAATTAAATAGGCAGCATTCCTTTATTCAAACTGTAATACTTCAAAACTTATTATTTTTGATAAAGGGCTTTAGTTTACCTCTCAGTTATAAGCAAGGTATGGATTTGTGAAGCTGCAGACCACACTCTAACATATTAGTTGGAGTTTTTTTAATTGTAAAGAAATTACTTATTTTGATGTCATAGATTGCAAAAAGCGAGAATTATTGAGAGCACTAGTTCTTGTTTAATTTATAGTGGTTTATTTTATTTGAGTAATTTTTGTAACTATTAGTGACTTTGTTTATTTAAGTACTTACTCTGGGCTCATATCATACCCTCTCAAAGAAAGCCTGTGGAAACTTTCCAAATTATTCTGTCTTCCTCCATGCGGTTCATCATGCAGAATTTCCTTGTATGCTCCCCTCAGGAGTGAAGGATTTAGGGGAATTGGAGGTTGCCTGTTTTGTAGCATCCAATTATGGCTCCCATCAAGAGTGGAGGCCTATTTTTGTCAGAAGTGACCCTAATTCATCTCTTTTGACTGACCTCTATTTTTAGAGTTATTTCCCACGTAGAGGGCTTTAGCTTATCAGTCAAAGAAGAAAAAAAACAGCCTCCTAGCTAAGACATTACAGGAAAACTGAGTATGCCCTTTCTTCCCCAATATAGTTCCTCTGAGTCCAGTTGTCACACAAACCAAGGATGAGTTGCAATCTTTGAAAGGTGGTGGGGGCAAGTAAGGCAAAATCTTGGGACTAAAGAGACTTGATTACTATTCTTGACTCCGCCATTGATATTCTATGTGACATTGAGAAAATTACTTAACTGTTCTGTGACTGTTTCCCCATCTGTAAAACTAGTATAATTATACTTACCTGCTTAACAGGAGGGTGTTGTGAGGTTAAATCCATTAATGTTTGTGTGTGGTGCTCAGGTATTATGGTTTTGGAGTAGAACTGCTGTAAATAATTAAAAATAAGCTCATGGAGCTTTTGTGGGCTCTGCAGTTGCGAAAGCAAATTAGGATTTGGGGTCTTATTCAGTCTAATGTGTTAATTACTTTAGATTGCTTGCCCTGTGGAATTACAACATTTTGTTGCCTTTGTGTACGACTTATATGTATAATCTTTGCTGATGCTTAGTCATTTTCTATTATCAAGTAAAATATGTATATTAATAATCATTTTATAAAATGTGGTGTTATGCCATAGGGCTTTCTCTCATGAGGGAAAGCTGGCATTTGTATCTGAGTACTAGAGGAAGTGTCTGAAGTGCTTATCATGTGCAGTAGATTGTTATTCTCTTCTACTGGAAAATCAACCTGAAATAGTGTCCAGGCTTATGATATTATGACCACCTAGTACATGTAAAAACTCTTTAATCAACAGTCTTCCAAGTGAGTAATTCATCTCTCTTCATATACTGTGCCTATCCAGTAAGTTTTGCTGCAATGACCTAGATTAGATTTAACTTCAGGAACTACTCACAAGTTGTAAAGATGGATTTAAAAAAAAAAATCTGTAGATAATTATGCTTTTTTCAGATAAGTGACAGATTAGGTGGGTGATGGGAACTAATGAGAAATTCTCTCTCTTCACTCTTCACAGCCAGTACCTCGAAAATTACCTGTGGATGAATTATTCTCCAGAGGTGTCCAGTAAGGCCTATTTAATGTCAATCTGCTGTATGGTGAATGAGAAGTTCAGAGAAAATGTACCTGCATGGGAGGTAACCAATTTCAGTTACAGCTTGCATTGACTTTGATCCACAAGTTGCAGCTTTCACACTGTGCCCACTTAAAGTGATGGAAGGTTGCAGAGCTTACAATGTTAAAAGTAAATGGTGCGTTTTCTGAGGTTGTCTGCCAGAGTACTTTAAGCAGTTGTATGTTTGGGTTTTTTTTTTGAGAAAAGCAGTGGACAGATGAAAGGTTTCTTTTCATAGGGATTTCTCCTTTGATATGAAATCATTTGTTCTACTGTGTAATGCCTTTGCATTTCAGATGTTTCCTCTTTTTTTGGCACTTGACAGAAAGTCTGGCATTTGGTGAAGGATTTCTTCTGGTAGTAGGAAAAAAAATGCTGAGAGGAAATTACGTTTGTGTATGTGGAAATGTATCACTGGAAGTAGGACAACTATTTTATCTCTGTCAGTTTCTTGTTTGAAACCTTTGAGTAGATTTTTGTAGCTTATATAAACTCAAAATGTTTTATGTATAATATACTTATTAGTAACTCCTTCAGAATACCATTTCTTAAGTAAGCCTCTAATTTTTAAATATATATAAGCAGGTTTCAGCAATATAATCTAGGCAGAAATATAATATGCAAACCTTAGAGCAGAGGCACATTTTCCTCCTAATATGATTTACTGATTTAAAATAAATAAATAAATAAATACCTACCTACCTACCTACCTACCTACCTTTTAAGCACTGCTGAAATAGTGATCACCATTAGATATAAAAATATACCAGGTACAATGTTTTTTTAAAAAAAACAACTACAAATCTCATTGTACTTCAATACATTCCAAGTATAGGCATGTGATAGTATGGTAAAGTCAGTAGTTTGTTAGTTTACTTTTTAATAGTGCCCATTATATTGATCTTACAAGAGAAAAGGAAGGGAATTACTTTAGTGTTAGTGAAACAGGCCAGATGAATAGCCTAGATGAGTGACTCCGTTTGCCCAGGTGTCTGCAGCTTCTGTATCAGCACAGGTACTACATGGGAAGTGACAGGTGCAAGCCTCCTCACACCTTCCTATCCGTGTACTTGAGTCTTGTTCTGGAGGGGCAACCGGTCCCCATGATTATCCAATGCTTGTTTTCTCTGCTGAGATGATTGAGTGCCCCTGTTATGGTGGCTTTGTGGGGTAGGAGCTAGAGCAAGACTCCTTGCTCTGACCACCAAACAACTGCGACTTTTTTTTTTTTTTAGTCAGAATCCACCTGATTCCCTGATACTCTGACTGGGCCTGAACACAGGTTAGAGTGGTATGGGGGCTGATCTAATTGGTACCAGCTGGTAATAGTCCCACAGGATCCTCTGCTAGCTGAGCCTAACCAGAACATGGAGTATTCCTGCCAGGATTCTGATGTACCTCCTCCCCAACACACCACCTGTGCCACAAACTGGGTAGAGTGTGTGTCAAAGCCAGCCAGTGCTCTGCCCCTGGGGACTCCCGCACATCATGGGAATTCTGGAACAGGAAGATATGGCCAATCTCTGCTCTATTTGTATTGTGTAAGAAGCATAAAGGGACCAAAGTATGGCAGAGAATCAGCCACAATGTTTTTCATGTGTGGATTTTGTTAAGAACTTACTTAAACTTTTTTGTGTTAGACAGTAAATAGTTTTGACTGGAGCTAATTGAAAATACAACTTTCCCTTCTATTCCTAGACATTCAAAAAGAAGCCAGAGCACTTTCCTTTCTTTTTCAAATGTATATTGGAAGCATCATTAGATGAGAGTGACAGTGAACTGTCTCTGCATGAACAGACAGTCCTTCTGCTCTTCCTTGATCACTGCTTCAACAGTTTAGTAAGTTATGCTGAACATGTTTGAATATTTTCCATATGGCTGTACTGTTCCAGGTGAGAACTAGATTGATTTAATTGGTGAGTCTGCTAAATAGGACATACATTGAAATTCCTATCCTCAGGAGTTGGGTGCAGCATGCCTCCTTCCAACTACTGACTGTCCTGCTACGGGGAAGGGCATGCAGTGTCTTATCTCAAAGTTGAGAGAGGGACACTTGTTGAGAGAGGGCGTGTGTACTATAGAAGACTTAAGAGGGTATAAGACAATTAGTTATTGGAGTCCTAAGCTCAGTTAAATTTATAACTGTATATTATACTGGGAAATGTGCTTTTATTTTATAATTGTGTCTTTTTAAAGAACTGGTTGGAAAACTTCCATGTAAATGAAATTTTGATGAAACACCGAAAAAAGACTTAGCAATTTTTTTTACTTTTCTAACCAGTTCTAGTTATTAATGTATTGCTGCACTAGTAGTTGTTTTAAAGAGCAACCACAAAAGTATGTGTTTAGTTTCTAGTGTAAGTGGTATAAAACTCTAGATCATAACTTGGTGCAATTGGCATTATACATACAATGGATATTTGAAGCTGAACTAGCTTTTGTCCAAAGGGTAGCTCCTCTGGAGCATAAGTTTTCTACACACACACATTATTTGAAATATTGCTCCCCCGTCATTCATGGTGGTGATGGTCTTTCGTTATTTGTATTTTGCTTTCACCTACAAATCCCCAGTCAAATTCAGTGTTGTAGTTAAGCTTGATAGAATTCTTTTTTTTTTTTAAATGTTGATGGATAATATCAATGTTGATTTTTAAGGATTTTTTTTATAGTTTTTTAATCAATTTAAATCTTCACAGTTGCAGGATATTATGGGGCGGGTCAGACAATAATTATTTAATGACAATAGTCACTGAGATTCAAAAAGTTAAAGCTTTATAACAGTTAAAACGCAAATTGTCCACAGGTCAAAATATAAAGTAAATATCCTTAGAGTTTAGTTTAAATTATTCTCAAGCATCATTTTCCTTACTTTGCCTATATGTACATTTCAATTATTGATACAAATTATTTTTGATCGGGTTATGTGTGTACAGTGAAATCAACTTTTACTGATGTTTACAGATAAAATATTTAGTGATTCCAAGCCTACACGTATTGCACTAGGTGCTGTAGAAATGGAGTAAAATATAGTTTGTCCCCCAAAGAACTTACGATAAAATTAAGACAGGATCTAAGAAGTAGTGACCAGAAGGTATGGGAGAGAGTGGTTAAGAGAAACAGTAATAAAAGTGTGTTTACATTGACCAGATATGTTTATAACTAGGTGGTTTTAATTTGTTTGTAAAAATATATTGTAAGAAAACAAATAAGATAAATATTAGGTGTCTCTGTTGTTCTTCTATGTAGCTATTATGAGTTAATATTTTTCTCAGAGGCATTATGGTAAAAGTAGATCTTCAGGGCTGTGAAAGAGAACATGATGGGAATTGGTGGACTAATATGGGGAGGATGTTCCATATATATAGCACAGTATGGAAGGAATTATGAAGGTGCTTGTGGTAGGAGACTGGAACTGGGAGCAAACTCGTGATGTAGGCTGGAATCTTACATGGAATAGGGAACAAGATAAGTTAGAATAGTGGTTAACAAGGCATACGCTAAATTGGGGAGGTCTGAAAGGTCGAGGATAGAGTAGAGCCTCTCATACTTGGCTAGAAAGAGGTCATTGGAGACCTTGGTGAAGCAGTTTCAGTGGAGTGGAAAGGACAAAGACTAAATGGATGGAGAGCAAGGGCAGAAGTGTAGATGGAGCATTCAATAATTCTAGAGATAGTGCATTAGGAGGAAGTTGGGTCAAGGGTGGATTTCTTTCAGATTTTGGGGAGACTATAAGAAGCTTCTATTATGAGTGGAGAAAAAACACTCTCATCAGATTGAGGAAAAGTCTGAAGGAGTGAGTGGAGCAATGGGAGTCATAAGACAAAAGAGGCTTGTGCTACTAGGATATGTGGAGGGGATAGTGGAAGGAAGGAAATGAGAGAATTCACTGTCATTGAGCAGAGGGAGTGATTGGGATGGTCATGTCAGATCTTGCCTATCTTCACTTTGAATTGCCAACTCCATATAGCAGGAAGTCACCAGACAAACCCTGAAAAGTCGCTAGATGTAGCTGTTGCAGCACTCAAAAGGAGTCAAAAATGTCACCGAACAACATTTCCAGAGAATTACACGCACACAAGTATAGTCACAAAATCATTCACATGCAGCTCAATAGTGTTGTTAAAATCCATTCCATGCTCCTCTTACTACATTCTGCTGCACACCAGAAGCAACTACAATAGTACACTGTCATCATCAGGAGGGTGCACTCTGCTCATTGGGAAGGGAACTGCAGCCCTCTCTGCTCATTGGGAAGGGTGCTCTGTATACTGCAGCCCAGGTTGGCTGGGGTTGGTTAATTTCTGCCAAGCCTCCCTTTTTTGCCAACCTGGATTTGAGCTGACAGGTTAGTGAAAGGGGGGAGAGCCCAGAACCAGGGGGAAGAGGACATTCGCCTGACCTGAGCTCAGTGCTGCAGGGAGCCAAGAAAGTAGATTTAAAAACAAAAATCTGCTAGCTGGACCTCTTCCCCCTGTTTCCAGGGTTTCATTTCTGAAAACAGCTGGGCAGCTAACTCTAGGCCAACCCAAGGGAAAGAGTAAATGGGAACTGAAATCAAGCTATCTCCATCTTCGATCCTGTAGTAATGGCTTCAATCCTGGAGGCACAGGGGTCATGTGTGTCCCCCCCCCCCCCCGCCCCATTGGGGCACCTGGCCCTGTCTCATCCCACCCGTGTCTCATTTCATCCGTGTGGCTCTCCCTGCTGGCTAACCTGCCTCCCCTTTCCTGCCCACTTCATTAGCCTTCTTTCCCTGCACCACTGGGTGCGCTATCTACTATGGAGCAGCAAGCAAGAACACATTTGGGTAAAAACAAGCCCTGGCTAATGTGCTGCTTTCTCCAAAGTGCGCCTGGCTTTAGCATTGTATTCAATTAGCCTCCACAAACTGATTTTCCTTGCCTGTAGATTATAGTGTTCTTAGAGCAAGAAGCCTTGGAATGCGATTCTTTCTGAGGACCTGCTCTGGTGTGCAACAGAATGTAGACATGGAATGGATTTTATTAACACTATTGAGCTGCTTGTGAATGATTTTGTGACTATACATATTGGTCACGTCTTTCTCTGAATGTCACTGTAATTGGCAGTCGCTAGATTTGTCACTGGTCACTTTGACACTTATTTTCTTGCTGGGGAAACCAGAAAGTCACTAAATCTAGTGACAAAGTCGCTAAGTTGGCAACACTGCTTTGAAATAGTTAGATAAGAGGGTTTCATGGATTAAATAGAAAACTTAAGTGTCTTGTCTTGACAGAGGATTTGTGAAAGCAAACCAAAACAGAAAATTCCTAAAAGAATAAAGTTAGTGTTAGATAGCATGGCATTGTGTAGAAGTCAACTCTTTCTTATCTGCTTGAAATCTTCTAAATCTAGACTAGTATGTGTGTTTTTTTTATATGAAGAGGGGTAGAGCCCATAATATTTATGGACATAAAGGTATTAGGAATATGCTTGCAAGATAATTCTTTGCTTCAGTCTTGAATTCTTTGCTTCGGTCTTCACGGCTGAGGATGTTAAGGAGTTTCCCAAACCTGAGCCAGCTTTTGTAGGTGACAAATCTGAGGAATTGTCACCAGATTGAGGTGTCACTAGAGGAGGTTTTGGAATTAATTGATAAACTTAACTGTAACAAGTCACCGGGACCAGATGGCATTCACCCAAGAGTTCTGAAAGAACTCAAATGTGAAATTGCGGAACTACTAACTGTGGTTTGTAACCTGTCCTTTTAAATTGGCTTCTGTACCCAGTGACTGGAAGATAGCTAATGTAACGCCAATTAATGGCTGTTAGCCAGGATGGGTAAGGAATGGTGTTACTAGCCTCTGTTTGTCAGAGGGTGGTGATGGACATCAGGAGAGAGATCACTTGATCATTACCTGTTAGGTTCACTCCCTCTGGGGCACCTGGCATTGGCCCCTGTCGTTAGACAGGATACTTGGCTGGATAGACCTTTGGTCTGACCCAGTATGGCCATTCTTAATATTTCTGTAAACAGATCTTAAATGCTCTAAGTTGACTTCTCTATTTAATACCTTGTAACAGGAAGTGGATTTGATCAGGGGTCAGGTGCAGCAGCTCATCTCCTTGCCAATGTGGATGGGCCTACAACCTGTAAGTATTTTATCACAAAAAATGGCAAAACAACCTTCCAAAGAGTGCACAAGGCTTTAAGTATGAAATGTCCATTAACTTTAATGGAAGACTCATACTTTTAAAATCCTATGCAATTCTTTAAAAAATGAACTCCTTCATGTTTGCCAATACTTTCTCTTTACTTGACCTACCGCATCCTCTTGCAAAAATCAGTTTAATTGTATTATAGGTGGCAGGGGTAGCATTTATTGCAGTTAAGGTTTCCTAATACTTTCCATTATGAGACCTGTTTTCGGTTGTTTGTAACTTTGTCAAACTTTAACGAGTTGGGTTGAGAGATCTTCCATGCCAGGTGTCTGATTATTATCATTAATTTTTAAATTCAGCAGAAACAAATCAACTGTTTCTCAGAACAAGCTCAGGGGAAAATTCATTGTTTTGACAATGTAAAAAAATTCTTATAATCATTTGAGAAATTCTAGCACCTCCATGCTTTGGAACAAGGACTACAAATTTGTCAGGGGAGATCATCCTGGTGTCAGGGATGTGCTTTCTGCTGTCCCTGTGAAAAGGGCTCAAATCTGGCCAAGTTATGAACCTCTTAAAAAAAAAATATATCAGTTTACATATACTCAGTAGGTACCTGTTACTGTGACTGCTAAATTCTCTTGGACTCCATCTGTATGGAGCATTCTCCAGCTCTAGGCTGCACCTGTAGGGGCTAAGGACCTTCCTTGCAGTTGCTTTGTCTGGCAGCCCAGGGGCCACTGTGGCAACATGAACTGCAAGCAGAGAGAATGTCTCCTGTATTAATACTTCCCTGTTGGCACGACTGGAATGCAGCCTTACTAGAATGCAGAGGAATGTGGGGTGGTGGTGGTGGTGGGGTGGGTGATGAAGAGAGCAAGAATTGAGTTAAGGATTGGGACATGGAGCTGAGTTGGGGGAGCTGGGGCTGGGATCAGGAACCAAGACATGTATGTTTGTGGCGGGGACTGGTATGAGGAGCTGTGAGGTGACATGGAGATGGGGATAAGGACACACTGGAGGGACTAAGGATAGAAAGGTCTAAGCATTAGATACACTATCCTCAGAACCTGGAATAGAACCCTGAAACACACTGGCAATGTGTATACCTAATCTCCCTATAGTGGCTGTTTCACACAGATGATGATAACCTATATACTATCTGTTAACTTAAATGGCACAGTTCTGTGCTCTTGGTCCTAAGATTCTAACCATACTGATGAACCATGTTGGAGTCAATGAGCTTCCACATGATGAAATTTCTCTTTTCAGTTTGCATTTTTTAAAAACCTAGGAAATTGTGTGCAAACACACCCTCTGTATAGTTGCAAAGTGAGGAATTTAGAAGTTAGCAAATGTCTGAATTAAGATGGCCCATAAAATCCTAAATTGGCCCTCTTGTGCGTATGAATTATGGTAGTCCATGATCACATACTATTTTTTCCACAAGGGAAACTTTACATCTGGCATTTTTTAACTTTTGAGTGCTTGACTTTGCAACCGTAATGATTTTTTTAATTGAATAAATATACTGAGCTAATGTTTATTATTACATACCTATGTCATCTTGTGAGATAAATGCAATATTAACTAAAATCTTTTTGGGGTGTCCAAATGAATTATTTCTGATTATTGTCACTAAGGATAGCATGATCATTCACTTTTATGTTCCTGTATGCTTTTCTTCCCAGAATTGATCCTTGCACAGCTTAACTTTCTTTAACGAGCTTCTAGTACATTATGTCTCTTGTTGTAATGAATGGTCTGTGATGGCTTATACTTGATCTATTTTTTATCTTTCCCAGGAAAAGAGGATTGTTTGTGTAGTTTGAAAAATTGTTTGTTTTTAGAGACAAGGAAAGTCAATATACAATACAGTATGGTGTTTTATTTATTCTTAATGCAAACAATTGAAAGTAACCACACAAAAAGAAGGAAATTCACTAAACAAGACATTACTATCTGGTTATTAATTCATAAACCAAAAATACTCTGTGGGCTTCACTGCTGCAGATCTTTTGATGAAGTCAATGAAAAGTAACCAGATTTTCAGGGTTTTTTTGATTGTGAGGTTTTCTGTTGTTTTCTAAAAATGTTTTATACTGGGATGTGAATATTGGAAGATGATTCTCAGCAGACCATCTAGGTGTGACTAATCGGTAGATTATTAATTCGTGCAATGTTGTAACTTTGGTTGTAATAGGTACTTGTTGAGAATAGATTTGGGGAAACCTGATCATGTTGTTGGGTGTCTGGTTTTAGATTTTTATTTGTGCATGGTGCTACAT
Organism: Malaclemys terrapin pileata; assembly: GCF_027887155.1. Classification (NCBI taxonomy): domain Eukaryota; kingdom Metazoa; phylum Chordata; order Testudines; family Emydidae; genus Malaclemys; species Malaclemys terrapin. The sequence continues at coordinate 99,771,522 of NC_071508.1, forward strand.
TTCCCCCCCCCCCCCCCCATTTCCTGCTAACTAGATTTTTATCCTGTATAATAGAGGGGAGTTCATAATTGTTTTTGGTGGCTGAATACCATTTCACCTTTTCAGGCACGTCTGGAACAAGAACTGAAAAAGACACCAAAGCTTAGAAAATTTTGGAATCTGATCAAGAAGAATGATGAGAAAATGGATGAAAAGGCACGAATGCAGTATGTTATAGAAACATTTTTTCATATTGAACTCAAAGCATGTAATGCATTGCTAGTGGTTCAGTTTAGTATTCCTGAGATAAATCTATTTGAATTAAATCGATCTGAGAGTGACTGAAATCAGCAGTTGATAGTGTGCTACTTCCGGACACAGTGTTATAGAACAGCATTCCAGCGAATTATCCTATGTGAAATGCTTATAGGGGTTATTTATTGAATCATCGCCAATTAACATATTAACCAGGTCTTAAAAAAACCTATATGATGAAAGCCGAAAAAGAACATTTAACATTCCATACAGTTGACGAATAAATGTTTCCCTTTCTCCCAGATTTTAGAGATTATTTAAGTCTTATTGCTTACACTTAATGGTTTATTTTAAAGAAGTTTATGCGTCTCTTACCCAGCAATATTAACTCTTCCAAACACTTACATTCCGCTGTGCGTAAGATGCAGCATACATCTGTGATGCATCAATAATTACCTGCACTGCGATCACTTACTTTCTTTGATTCATTGGTAAAGTGGTAATCGATGAGCCAGTTCTTTGTAGTAAAGTTACAAATGTTGGCTATGCTAACTGGTAAGTCACTTTGATTGGTGATAAGAGAAAATGATTGCTGACAAAAAATATCTTGGTTTTGCTGCCGCTGTTTAAAAAAGATGCGGAAGAGTTAAGGTACAATTTCAAAGTTCCCGGAAACAGTTCTAGTAAAATAAACTTACCTTGGATATAAATTGCATTCAGTTTAGACCCTTTTGTGCTAATAAGAGATGTAATATACTTCTAGCCTGCATTTATGAAATATTAATGCTTTGATCCTATGTCTGATTTTAGGGCACATCGAGAGAGAAGATTTCTTTCACAGCTCATCCAGAAATTTATCTGTGTGCTAAAATCAATACCCCACTCAGGTAACTTTGTGTGCATGTGTATAATACATATGTATTTTTTTCAGGTATCATTTAGAAGCTCCTATGGTGCTGAACCAACTGTTCTTAAGGCCACAATCCTTCAGTCAGATCCAATAGGTTTGGATATTTACTTCAATGAGATATTGTGTTAATGTAGGGATCTGCTTGCGTGGCTCTGTCTTCAGGGGGTTTAAATCTCTGTATTTTTGTAAAATAAAATAAATTGGAATATTACTTTACAGAGTTTCTTCTCTGTTGTAATAATATAAGAATGGCCGTACATGGTCAGGCCAATGGTCCATCTAGCCTAGTATCCTGTCTTCTGACATTGGCAGTGCCAGATGCTTCAGAATGAACAGAGTCCCCAGTTCAGCAAAGCACTTAAACATGTGCTGAAGTCCATCACTGTTCAACAAAGGATTTATGTCCCATTGACAATAGAATTTAAGCACGTACTTAAGTCCCACATTCAGCAAAGCACTTAAGTCCACAACATAAACTTGCACTCTCAGTACTGTGGGGTTAGAGTAAGGAGAACAAAAACATACATGAAAAGTGGGGTCTTATGTGTCTTCACCAGAAAATTGGTCTGACAAGAAAATATGCATGCCTGATTTTGAAGGAAAATGTATTAGTACAAGAAGCAATGTTAAACCTGCAATAAAGGCTATTACTATAATGCTGCCAATTTCAGCATCAGCTTAGACTATAGCTCCTGCAGGACCCCTGTTCTTAGTAGTGCATTAGGTTGCTATAAAACCAAAATTCTGGAAGATACTAGAAAACTGAATATTCATTAATGCAGACCCAGTACTCTCCTCACTGGTGTGATCCTAAGAGTCTCCCCCACAGGCCTATTTAAGGCTCCTGTATGACTGCTCTGCTCATGCCTCCTCCTTCTGGGTCAGTGTAACCCTTACTGATTCATCTTGTAAAGCAGCAGGGAAAGTGGAAAAGATACTTCCTAAATCAATAACAGCAACATCTGTCAGGGCTCATCTCTCTTCCCTTTAATAAAAAAAAAAAAAAAAGCCTCAAGGCTATTTCATTTGAGAGTTTATTTTTAGAAAGATTAGTCTTGGTCCCCAGTTTGGCCCCCTTCTCCATGCCCTTATTCCCTTTTTATGTTGGAACCTTGTGATTGGTTTTGTTTGAATTTTGAGTTATAGTGGTTTATTATATTCTTAATTGTATTTTTATCTTGTGCTTGTCTTGTATATTTTTATCTTAATACCTTAGCAGGAGAAGCTTTATTTAAATAAAACCTTATGATTCACAGCTGTGCTGTAGACTTGCTGTGTGACCTTGTGCATGTCGCTTAAGGCTGTTTTCTGCACCAATCTAGAGTAATCAAGCTTGATGCAGGGGGATTCCATGAGGGCTAGGAGAAAGAATCTTCCACTGTACAATCCAAGCTGTGGCTGCTGCTGCAGCCATTTCCATTCCAATGTCCTTGGTTTGTCAAGGGGCAAAATCTACTGGATTTGTATAGTAGTGGATCCATTGACTTTGCTTCTCCCTGGCAACTGCTGGCAACCTCCAAACCTAGCTGCTCTGCAGAGCCATTCAGGCAATCTTCTTGAAGCTGGGTTCCATAGTGTCCCCAAGCCTGTGCATGCTTCTGTACCCTCCGTGCACTGGATTCACACCGCTTTTCTTAACTACAATATGCTGGCTTATGGAAATGTGGTTGTATTGTCTGATGAGAGTACATCGCCACAGTATGCATATGTTTATTATACAGTCAGGCTAGGGGAAAGGACTTAAAGGTGACTGGTCCAAGGATAACCTGCATCTCAAATTTAATTATCAAACAAAATGTTTTCTCCAAGTGAAATTTAGTTTCTTGTTTCACTGTCCTTTATTACTTCTGAATGTCAATTATGCCCTATATTGGATAGCCATAGTTTGCTTGCAGGCACTGGGAAGCCCAATGGGTGCTCTGTGTTAAAGTTGAGTACACTTGCTAGATCTGAACAGGAGTCTTAAGAGGGTATCTGTTTTGCTGCTTATTGTTTTTGTTCCCCTACTTTCTAGTGCAACTCGGTTTTAGGATCGATACTTGAGCTCTAATAGGCAATTCCAAAAATCAGAACTGAGTGCTTTGAAATTGTAAAGACCTTTTATTAAAAAAAGTCATGGCCAAGAATTTTTAAAGTGACTAGTGACTTTAGGAGCCTCAATTTTGCATGCTCCGCTTTTGACATACTGTAGAGGCCTGATTTTTGGAGAGTGGGTGCTCAACATTTTGGGAAAATCTGGTTCCTTCATGGTGTATTAGATTGAGTGCCTCAATTTAAGATTGGCCCAACTCACTAGTTATTTCTGAAAATCTTGGCCTGTGACTTCATTACATCTGAAAATCTGTTTTGGTTTTGGGGAGCATTTCAGAATACTGGAAGAATGATCCAGTAAATGTGTAAATCTAATACGGATTAAATGCTAAGAAATATTAATGTTTGCAGTGTTGTTGTAGCCACGTTGCTCCCCAGATATTAGAGAGAAGAGATGGGCGAGGTAATAAAGATGTTATCTCACCCACCATGTCTCTTTAAGAAGCATTAATGTTAATTATTGGCTAACAAACAAGTTGCTGTGGGAGCTTCAGCTTTTTAGTTCTTGTTTAAATGTGGTATATTTTTAATTTTTGAAGTGTGGTGGAACAACGATGTGAGGAATAAATGATGAGTTCAGGGATTTTTTTGTTTCTGTTTTTTGTGCTTAGGTCCTCTTTCCATGGACAAAGTTCATTACTGTGAAAGATTCATCGAACTCATGATAGATCTAGAGGTAAGATAACTATAAGACAGTGTCTCTCCAAAGCATTTGCTTTTGGAGAGAACATACTGAATATTTTCTGACCATATACTGCTCATTTACCTCTAACTGTACACAAACTACTCCAGATGGAAATGGGTTCAATCTCCATATCTGGAGGGAACAAAATTTTCTAATGCTGTATTACTAAATCTGGCTGTGAAAAGCCCAGCGACTGGCATCCTGTGCACTGACACAGATCTGCCAAACCAGACCTCTTTACACAATAATCCACGATTTGCACTAATGAAGCACGTCCCCAGTTTAAAATGGGGTAAGCTGCACCCATGCAAACAGTGGCTTTGCCTGCCTATAGTTAGGGGTTTGCCCTATGGCAGCTGCACAGGGGACTGATCTTTGATGACTGTAAGCAGGGCAGATTGCCAATGTGTGCAAGTGTAGAATTTAAATTGCCCAAAACAAGTAGATATTGATTGAAGCAGAGGCAATAATTCTGGAAAACAACGAGAATGTTCAAAGGTTTGGATCCATTCCAAGAGCTGTGCTCTTAATGTACATTGGGCCATCTTAAAACATTTTGGATTGCCAGTTGCAGCCTCAGAAAGCACAGGTAAAAAGCTGCCTGAAAGGCTGTCCAACAAGACTTCAAAATCCGTGAGAAGTTTGCAGGCATTGATTTAGAAACTTCAGTCTGTGACTGATGTGTGAAACCAGTGAGTCTTTGGAAGAGGTAATGACTGCATCTGTTAACACCATGATTAAATGATGATCATTAAACTGCAGTGGTCATGGCAGTAGAGCAGTAGTCTCCAACCTTTTTATGCCCAAGATCACTTTTTGAATTTAAAGTATCAGGGAGTAGCCGTGTTAGTCTGTATCTACAAAAACAACAAGGAGTCTGGTGGCACCTTAAAGACTAACAGATTTATTTGGGCATAAGCTTTCGTGAGTAAAAACCTCACTTCTTCGGATGCATAGAAGAAGTGAGGTTTTTACTCACGAAAGCTTATGCCCAAATAAATCTGTTAGTCTTTAAGGTGCCACCAGACTCCTTGTTGTTTTTGAATTTAAAGGTAATCCAGGATCTGCCCCGCCCCTTCCCCCGAGGCCCACTCACTCCATTTCTCTCTCTCTCTCTCTCTCTCTCTCTCTCTCTCTCTCTCACACACACCCACACCTTCACACTTCCCCTACCTTCACTCACTTTTACTGGGCTGGGGGAGGGGGTGCGGGCTCAGGGCTGGGGTCGAGGGGTTTGCAGTGTGGGTGCGGGCTCTGGGCTGGGGTTTGGGGTGCAGGAGGGGTATGGGGTACTGGCTGTGGGGGCAGGCTTAGGGCTGGGGTTTGGGGTGCTGGCTCTGGGAGAGGGGTCAGTGCTGGGGCTTGGGGTGGAGGAGGGGGTATGGGGTGCTGGCTCCAGGAGGGGGCTCAGGGCTGGGGTTGGGGTGCAGGATGGGGTCTGGGGTGCTGACTCCAGGATGGGGCTCAGGGCTGCGGGTTGAGGTGCGGCCTCCCGCTGGGTATCACTTATCTCTGGCGGCTCCCGGTTAGTGGCGCAGCGTGACTGCTGCTAAGGCAGGCTCCCTACCTACCCTGGCCCCACGCTACTCCTGGAAGGTGCCAACGCGCCCCTGCAGCCCCTGGGAGGGGGCAGGGATGTGTGGCTCTGCGTGCTCCCCCTCTCTGCAAGCACTGCCCTCTCAACTTCCACTGGCCACAGCTCCCTGTTCCTGGTCAATGGGAGCTGCGGAGGCGGTGCTTCCAGGCAGGAGCAGCGTATGGAGGGAGACCCCTACCCCTCTGCCCCCGGGTCTGTGCTGGCCGCTTCCGGGAGCAGTGTGGGGCAGGCAGTGAGCCTGCCATAGCAGCAGCCCCGCTGCACTACTGGAGATCGCGATAGACCAGTTGGTGACCACTGCACTAGAGGGAGCTGATTTGCTTGCCCTCCCAGGTATGAGCAAAGATGAACAGATATCTGCGGTGAAATTCTAGTGCTACTGAAGTCAATGGAAGTTTTGTAATTGACTGACTTGAATGGGGTTAGGATTTTCACTTGAATATCTGCTATGTCCATGACAAGCTTGATAGGCAGAGAAAAATACTGCTTTATTGTCAAAGAACCTTTCCTTGGCATGGGATTACAGCTGGCTTGGTTTCCCTCACTCGTTGTAATAGGAAAATGTGTTATATTGATCTTTCTGTGGATACAGTGGATGCTGCTTAATAGCAACCCCAATATTAACAACTTCTGGTTAATAGCAACATTTTGTTGGGAACCAGTCCATCACTGACTTTAATGGGATTTGGATGTTGGCAATAGCATGCCACTTATTGAGAACTCTTTTTTGGAAGATAGGCCCCTACTGCAGGCAGGTTTGTAGGGCTGCAGCCAGGGAAGGAAGTCCTGGGATGTGCCTTCACTGGCTGCAGCCCCTCAAACCTGCCTGCACTTGGGGACTACACAGGAGGTAAGTGGCTGGGATGCCTGAATCCCTGCCCAAAGGGGGACCCCCTGCTGGAGACCAAGCACTGCAGGCTGGGAGGGAAGGCTATGGGCAGGGCAGCAGCAGGAAGAGGGTCAGCAACTGAGATGCCTGGGCTTTCCACGGGAAGTGGTGGGCCAGGAGGGCCCACAGAGCTGTATGGCTCACATCTCTGTTCTCGTTCTGTCCATGTCCCAGTGCTTCTTTCCCTGGCTGTAGCCCCACAAACCGGCCTTCTGCTTATTGGCAACTGCTGGATAATGGCAACTTTTTGCTGTTAACTGAGGGGTTTGCTAATAAGCAGAATTTACTGTACAGATGCTCCCCAACTTACGCAAGCGTTCCGTTCTGGAATGCCTTGCGTAACTCAAATTTTGTGTAAGTTGGAAACGTATACCTGACAATTACGCCAAAAAAAACCCCAAACAAAAAACACCTATTTCTAGCTTACAGAACTTTTTCCGTAAGTGCGGATTTGCGTACCCGGCCGGGAGGGGGAAGGGAGGGACACGGGGCGACTGTAGTGTAAAGTCCACATCCACTTGTCTTTTTTTTTTTTAACCATCTGTATTCTGTTTCAGAATGTAGCTAGCAAAGTGATACCTTGGTTAACTGTAGGAGGGAAATTCAGAGGAAAATTCTAATTGTAAATTCCTTTAATTTTTAGTTGTACTTATAATTTTTATGCCTGTGTTAGTTCATTTGCTAAGACTATAAATACATTAATTATCATCTGAGCTATTAAAAAAAGCCATGATTTATTACTACAGCCAAATTACTTCAGAAATTAAGACATTTTTTGTTTCCTTGCCACAAAAGTAGTACATTGTATTGTAAAACAATCCAGGGGGGCAATAAGGTTCTATAACATATGATCTGTGCAAGTACTGGAAATGTGACATTCTTCTGGTTTCTCTAGTGCAGCTACTTTGAAGATTAAAAGGCAGTAGTTCACACATCAGTGATGTTGATATAGTTTCACATATGAATAGCAGGTTTATTTTAAATTATTTCAACTTCATTAAACTCTGTAAAGATCATGATGGTGGCACTTACAGAAACCGTAAGTACAGGTGATTTAGTGTTTGATACAGGAATATAAGTGTTAACTGGCCCGTTGCTAAAAACCCTAAGTTTCCTAGGATCATAGTAGTTAATAACAAAAGACTAATTAGATCATCCAGGCCATCCCCTTGAAAGTACAGGGCACTGTCCCCGGAGAGAGGACATTTTTATTAAAGCTAATGTTTAAAATCAAGTTTACACAAGTTAAGAAGGAAGGTACTGTACATCTGGGGTAAGGCTTGAGTTATGAGAGATTACAATTATCGGTTACAAGGTTCACAAGATACATACATAGTACATAACCAGCATAGACCCAGATTGGGATACAATGCTGGATCTTAGCCAAAAGGCCAAGAAGCAGTAAATTTAGGTCTGCTATCTGTCCTATGTGTATTACAGGAGAGTTAGAGTTCATATAGTTTGTGAAGCTTGCTGTACTGCTTGGAACTGGCAAACTAGAAATTAGTTATAAAAAGCCATCATGTTCTTTCTTCTCTGTAGCATGTCCCATGTGAGTGGAATATTTTTACATACATTTTAGGTCTCTTCCCCCAACCCCCGCAGTGCATTTCAGATTAAATTACATTCATTACAGTTGAATCTAAGTTACTTGACCATTCTGCCCCTTGCAAATTATATGTTTTTGAAGGAACTGTCGTGGTTTGACTGACCTTTTTTTTTTTTTTTTTTTAGTGACTATGAATGCCAGTTATTACTTACTGCAGTGACATACTGTTTCCTCCATCCCCATTCCCCCACCCCTTATTCTGATTACGTAGTGGTGGTAACTACATACTGGCTGCTTAAATTCTATCTGTATTTTGAATTGAGTATGGTATTCTTTATATCTTGTCCTAAACTGTTACCTAATATGTGCTGTTAAACAGCTGCAATAATACACAAAAGTAATATCTGTATTTCAGTGGTAGGAGTGAAGTCATTTCTCTCTTTCCCTTACATCAGGAAAGATTTTAATAAGGCTTAAATAGTTTAATGTGTGAAAAATTCTGAGATCCATTGTTTTCAGTAAACTTTGAAGGAATGATTATTATTTTATTATGGTCCGTAAAGTACATTTACTGATATAGGTGTCATGAGAAATACAAGTCTTGAATAGTATTTGAATTTAAAAATAAAATATGCACACAAAATATAAGGGAACGACTCAGCTTTTACATTTTAAAAAATGCTCTCAAAAAAGCCTCTTTGTACTGTACAACAGATATGAAGGTCAAAGATATCGTTAATAAAAGAATTGCTTCTATGTCCTGCTAATAATGAAATCAAACAAATCAAATACACCTCAATAGTGAGGTGTGCATTCTGAGGCCCTGACTCTGCAAAAGGCTCCACACTCAGGGATTCATATACCCGCACAAAATCCACTCACTTAAATAGGAGTCAGCACAGGTGAATTGCATTCTAGGATAGATGTCTCTGGGCGGATTCTCTTTTATGTAAATAACCATCACCATCTGTTGATGCAGGACTCAGTCCTGACTCGCCGTCTTGAAATGCAGAGAAGATACATGATTTTGAAACCCTTGGCTTTCCATATATATGTTAAAACTACTACTAATGCCAAGTTATTTATTTTAGGCCTTGCTTCCCACACGGCGCTGGTTTAATACAGTATTAGATGACTCCCACCTTGTTGTTCATTGTTACCTGTCTAGCCTTGCTAAAAGGGAAAGGGAGGGCCATCTCTTCTGCCAGGTGAGTTTTGATCTTACTGAAGAGAGCTCTTCAGTTCTGAAGCAGCTCAAAGTATTTGCTGCCTCTTCTCATGTTATCTATCTTTGTCTGCTGAAAATGATTACTTTGTGTCACATTTTGTTGGAAATAAACTAAAATTTGGATTATTATTGAGTAGACTTTGTACCCAGATTTATTTTAAATCCTCAAAACATTATTTTTGCATTACCTATGTATGTGTGTGTTTATATCCTTGTCTCTGTGCTTTGAGCAGTTTTTAAAATAGTCTACACAGCATTCACCCAATGTGCCCTAACACAGATAAAACAAAAATCAGTTTAAATCTTCTGCTGTATTTGTGACCTCAAATTTTCTTCTGCACAACTCAGTCCTCCCCAGAAGCCATAGGAAGTGAATGGTTTATGTAGCATGCCCTGAAGTTCAACAATTTAGGCTACTTTAGACCAAGGGTTGGTGTCAGCTGAATGGGATGAGGGCAGTCTGGCCTAGTGGCTGGAATGGGCAGCAGGCCTAGCAGCCAGAGGCAAAGCCAAGGGTAAAACCGGAAGGCAGAAACTGGGTACCAGACCCAAGAGTTGAACTGGAGTCCATAATCAGGAACTGGAGCTGAGGGTAAAACTGAAGGTCAGGAATTGGAGTGAGCAGGGTATCAGGTAGGGAGGGTTTCAAGGCAGGGACAGGACAGAGACAAGGCTGAGTGCAAGGCAGGAGCAGGCACAGTGGTGGGTATGAGTACTGAGAAGCTAGTAAGCTGCTGCTGCTGGCTTAAGAGTTGGCCTGCTGGCCTCTGCAACCAATCAGGTTGTGTGCCTAGTCAGGCTGCCAGCTGCAGGCTGGCTGTACTGATGAGTCTGGGTGGAGACTAGCTCTGCTGCAGGCCCTGATTCGTGACAGCTGGGGAGCGAATTCCAAAACTGACAAGGCTTCTTGAACATCCTACTGAATTTGACATTAGAATCACATTATTCCAACTGCCATCCTTCTTTTCTTTTAATGTGCTGACAAGGTCTTAGCAGATAGTATTTCGCAAACTGGTAGTTGTCAATATTTTACACCATCAGAAGGTTGGTTTAAAAAAAAAAAGAAAACATTTCTAAATTTCAGAGTGGTAGCCATGTTAGTCTGTATCAGCAGAAACAACGGGGAGTCCTTGTGGCATGTTAGAGACTAACAAATTTATTTGGCCATAAGCTTTCGTGGGCTAGAACCCACTTCACCAGATGCATGGAGTGGAAAATACAGGAGCAGGTATAAATAGCACCCTCCTATACATGCTGCTATATTTACCTATGTGCCTCCAGCTTTGATCCAGACCACATCACATGATCCATTGTCTACAGCCAAGCTCTAAGATACAACCGCATTTGCTCCGATCCCTCAGACAGAGACAAACACCTACAGGATCTCTATTAAGCGTTCTTACAGTACCCACCTGGTGAAGTGAAGAAACAGATTGACAGAGCCAGAAGGGTACCCAGAAGTCACCTACTACAAGACAGGCCCAACAAAGAAAGTAATAGAATGCCACTAGCACCTACAGCCCCCAACTAAAACCTCTCCAGCGCATCATCAGGGATCTACAACCTAACCTGAAAGATGATCCTTCACTCTCGCAGACCTTGGGAGACAGGCCAGTCCTCGCTTACAGACAGCCCCCCCAACCTGAAGCAAATACTCACCAGCAACTACAAATACACACCACACAACAAAAACACCAACCCAGGAACCAAAGCCTACAACAAATCCCGTGCCAACTCTGTCCACATATCTATTCAAGGGACACCATCATAGGACTTAACCACATCAGCCACCCCATCAGGGACTCGTTCACCTGCACATCTACCAATGTGATCTATGCCTGTAATGCCCCTCTGCCATGTACATTGGCCAAATTGGACAGTCTCTACGCAAAGTAATAAATATACACAAATCTGACATCAGGAATCATAACATTCAAAAACTAGTTGGAAAACACTTCAATCTCTCTGGTCACTTAATAACAGACCTAAAAGTGGCAGTTCTTCAACAAAAAAACTTGAAAAACAGACACCAACGTGAAGCTGCAGAACCGGAATTAATTTGCAAACTGGATACCATCATATTAGGCCTGAATAAAGACTTGGAGTGGTTGGGTCATTACAAAACCTAAACCTAATTTCCCCAATACTAATTTCTCCCTACTGTTACTCACACCTTTTTGTCAACTGTCTGTAATGGGCCACTCTCTTACCACTTCAAAAGTTATTTTTCCTCCCTTGGTATCCTGCTGTTAATTGATTTATCTTGTTAGATTGACCTCACACTTGGTAAAGCAACCCCCATCCTTTCATATATTTATACCTGCTCCTCTTATTTTCCACTCCGTGCATCTGATGAAGTGGGTTTTAGCTCACGAAAGCTTATGCCCAAATAAATTTGTTAGTCTCTAAGGTACCACAAGGACTCCTTGTTGTTTCTATTTCTAAATTTAATACTCTAGCAGCTGTTAATCAAGTCCAACTTGAAATGAAAAAGAAACTTGGTAACCAGAATGATGTGAATTCTTTTTCTGCTCAGGTCCTTTATCATGAGGTTTGTCAAAGCTAGAAAGGCGTGAGTCCTCTCGATCTATTTTCAGGACCAGTATTTGTAGCAATTGTCCTGGACCACTCAGAAGAGAATGAACTTTGATCCTCTCGTTTTCAGATGGATTTCATTGGTTTCATAGCAAATTCCATTTGTTACCTGGATCTATCCAGATATAGTCTCTCTCTGTTGATAGGAGGAGCTTTGCCCTCCAGAGGTGCTGTATGGGGTTAGCATTCTTTTTAAAGAAAGGTGCCTTCTGTGGCCAAAGCAGGCTAGCCAGTAACCCCTTAGCATATAGCAGTACAGTCAGTGTACCAGGTCTCTGCATCTATGCAAACAGTGTGCCAGTGGTTTCAAGAAGTTCTTGCTTATTTTAATCTCATTTAATTTTCTTTAGTAATGGGGTAGTTATGATCCTAGTGCAGCATTCAAAAATTAATTCTACTTTTTCAATGTGATACTATTGAAGCAAACCCTACCAGATTATGATACCTCATCACTTCATGGCAGATGACTAGGGTTTTATCTTTTTCACTTGTTATGCATTTTAAAAAAAAAAAAGTATATCTCCATATATCATAGAACTGGAAGGGACCCTGAAGGGTCATTGAGTCCAGCCCCCTGCCTTCACTAGCAGGACCAAGTACTGATTTTTTGCCCCAGATCCCTAAGTGGCCCCCTCAAGGATTGAGCTCACAACCCTGGGTTTAGCAGGCCAATGCTCAAACCACTGTGCTGTCCCTCTCCCCAAAAAACATCTCCCTGCATTTATTGCAGGCACTAGAAGTTCACTTTATGTATTTGAAGTTATGTTAAGATGTTCTCTGCAGCTTTATCCCATGGCAGTTAGGCTAAATTCCCTATGTAACTAGTCTCAACTTTAACTCTTGGCAGCTCCTAGGAGAATTGCCTTGATAAAAAGTTAATCAACAATTATTTTAGTCTCTTAAGAGAGCACTTCCATAGTAGACCTTTATTTTTTGGTTGGAACTGTAGCCTTTGCATTCCTATGAGAGAGACTGTCACTTTTGAAGTTCATTGTGCACACATGTTGAACATTGTATTGTGCATGTATCAGGTGGTATTTGAACAGTTCATTTTATTTGCATGTATAGCCTTTTTACAAGAATTAGTATGAATGGCATTCAGGGTAATGTGATTGGCCATGTGGATATAAATTCAAGATAGGGGTTCTTATATGAATTATTTTACAACTCTCTGCATACAGAGATAGGTATTATGGACATTGCTGGGACTTCCTTAAACTGTATCTAGAATCTCAAATACAATTGGTTTCAAGTTATTTTTGGCTAATGCACAAAACATATAACTAGTCAGTCCATGCATATTTCTCTGTCTAGATTATTGGTACCTGGGTAAGATATATATTGTACAGGGGTGCCTGAAGTTGAGATGTTAGGTTCCATCTCTTTTTGTTCAAGGCTTTATATGGTAGTTGCTGATCCCATTCTCATACGTCACTAATTTACATGTATCATGTTTCAGCTTTTAGACATGCTTAAATTCTACACTGGCTTTGAAATTAATGACCAGACTGGGAATGCTTTGACAGAAAATGAGATGACTACAATTCACTATGATAGAATTACTTCCTTACAGGTAGGCAAACACTGTGTTTCATTATGTATTTGTTTAAATATAATTTGCAAGTAAGGTGGTGATTCTGGTCTTTCCAAAAGGAAACGTCTTGCTTTTTCTGCTGTATTAAGGAATGGTGCTAGTCTTTCAGTTCCTATCTTTGCATCCTAGCTTTGTTCAAAAATATCCTGAAGAACTTCATATAACACACGCTTTGAATTGCATGAGCAGATAAAAGAACCTAACTAAAGTGACAGTCAATATTAGTAAGCCTATTATCCGATTCAGCAAAACAATACCACCTCCAGTTTTGATCTTGTCAACTCATTAACTAAAAAGGGTCAATCTCCATAAGACTTATTTGTGTGGGAAACCTAGGTGCAGAAGGAAGTGGTATGCGTTATGCAATATATGTCACTTTCCCCAGAATGAGTACTGAGCATTGGACAGCACGTGCTGCTAATAGTGCTGTCTTTCAGTTGAGAGATAAATCAAATCCTGACTACCTGTGGTCAATATGAGACTTTTCACAAGAGCATTATGCATGTTTCACATGGTGCTAATTAGGACTGTGAAGAAATTTCTTTTTGGGTTTTCACTGCAGTTTTGAATTGCACCTCTGGAGGTTCACTGAAATTTTTTTCATGGCCTTTAAAGTTCAGAACTAGATGAACTTTGGTGAGTGAAATCCCTGAGTTTCATAACCTTGTCAGTCTCTACCAAAATTTCATTACTGCCAATTAGGAGGCTATTGTAATGCCAAAACATCTAGTGTTTATTAGATGTGCTAGAAAAATAAATACATCTCAGAAGCCCAAGAATAGTAAATCACATATACTAAGCAGAAAAATAGTTGCTTTTTCATTATTTTTACTCCAATAGTGCCCACTCTGTGCTAGGTGCTGCCACATGCAGAGGAAGATAGAGTTCTTACATGTTCATGATCAGGGTCTTTTATTATTAAACTCTTGTGCAATTCCCCCCTCCTCCCCCCCCGGTAATAAACTTGAAGTTACTGTGAAAAGGTCAATTTAACCTCTCATTAAATTTTGGGGGGCTTTTCTAGAGATCAGCTTTTGCACATTTCCCAGAACTATACGATTTTGCACTTTCAAATGTGGCAGCAGTGGACACTCGTGGTTCGTTGGAAAAGCTGTGTGGACCCCTGAGGTAAGCCATAAAGATGGAAATTCAGTTCTTCTGTTTCAAGGTTATTTCTCTCCATTGCTTGTTATTAGTTTTCCAGCCTTTTCATGTATGTTGTATTATACATGTGTAATGCTGAAATTAGATGTGTCACATTGCAAATTATGACTCCTGGTTGGAAGAAGGCATTTGGAGTTGGGACTCTTGGATTTTGCTTCTGACTTGCTGGTTAACCTTGGGCAAATCATTTGTGCTTCAGTTTATTCATTTGTGGAACCTAGTACATAGACTACTTGCCACATCTGGGTGTGCAGAAGTTTAATTTATTATCGCTGGGTTGCTACTTTTTGCTTGTAAAATGCATCTTTCCCTTAATTCTGATCTCTGGAGTGAAAGAAACATTATCAATTTGAAATCTAGTCATTTTAAAAGTAGAAGAGTTATTAGTTTTTGGAACTATACATGCCCCTGAGTCGTCCTTCCATTTTTTGTGGCTATACAATAATTCAGGTTTTCCTGATATTTTCAAAATGTTTTTCTTTCCTTATTGCTGTATCAAAGACCCACAGAAATCACTGGGGGAATTTGAGTTGGAGCCACTCTTTCTCCCTAAGTTCTGCCAAGTGCATAAAATAAAGAAACGGGGAAAAAACATAAATGCTTTTCACTAATCTTAGTTACAGTTTAAACATTTTCATATAAGTAACACTGTATATATTTGCTGTATTTACAATAGTCATTTTGTAAGTTGACTGGGTGTCCCTTTACGTCTGCTATTATAATAATTCTTAATGCAGTTCTGGGATCTCTGATACTGTAGGATAGATTAAACTCTTTCTGCCTGACTTGTCATTCTGTTAATTTTCCCATTATTTAGTCTTAATAAAACTACAGCAGTAGCAGTAAACAAAAAAGCCATCTTCTCTTGAATTACTTGTTAGAGTTGGCTTTCTCCTGTTCAAACATAATAGCTCATCCTGAAAAATGTAGACCTTTCTAGACTAACGTTTAAAAGTCTAATAGCATGTATTAGCTAATGTGCTAACACATTTTAAAAGTCTAATGTGGACAGGTATTCTGCCTTTAACACACAGGCTCTACCCTGGGCATTAGCTTGACCACTTGAGCAAATATTAAAGGCAGTGTGTCTTGTCTGTTCAAATATATCTGAATATATATGGAAATGAAAATCTTAGCTGGAAGGTCTGATTATGTTCCCTATTTTTGTATCTGAATTCTTTATGAATGGTGTGCTGTATCTGTCGTTATTAATCACTTTCTGTAATGCAGATACTGTGCTCGTTACCTCTAGGCAATTACCAGGTAAAGCAACTAAATGCAAACTTTGCTTAACTTTTAAGACTCTAAGGTTTTTTCTTGATAGTTTTACAGTTCAGGTAACACAATCGAGTCTTAACTATTATTATTATTATTATTTTTTTAACAGCAGCTTTTATAAAATGTAAAAAATCACTGAGTGACTTTTGTATTTCCCCCCTCTCCCCATATTATGCAGCCCAAACACACTCCACCAGGTGGCATCATACCTCTGCTTGTTACCGGCTCTACCTGAAGGGGAAGATACAAGCTATGACAAAGAATTTCTGCTAGAATTACTGGTAAACCACACACATGCAAATTAAATTTATCGCCTGTGTTTTTTCTTGCAAGAAGGCTTGCGTTCACTTCCTCAAACTGAATAAAATCACAGCAATTGCAGCGCTAATGCTGCCAACCACATGATGGCTTTCACAGTTAGGAATGCTTTATGAACTATAGCAGTATGATGACTGAGGCTAGGTCTACACTACCCGCCTGAATCGGCGGGTAGAAATCGACCTCTCGGGGATCGATTTATCGCGTCCCGTTGGGACGCGACAATCGATCCCCGAATCGGCGCTCTTACTCCACCAGCGGAGGTGGGAGTAAGCGCCGCCGACAGAAAGCCACAGAAGTCGATTTTGCCGCTGTCCTCACAGCGGGGTAAGTCGGCTGCGATACGTCGAATTCAGCTACGCTATTCACGTAGCTGAATTTGCGTATCTTAAATCGACTCCCCCCTGTAGTGTAGATGTACCCTGAGTGAGTTGGAAACAGATATGATTCAAATCTAGTAAATTAATGACTAATCTTCAAACAGGGAAAAGGATGACTTAGGAAATATGGCTCCTCTGGGAAAGTGCTGGTGTGTCTGAACAATGGCAGCTTTAGAGGACTGTTACCAGTGTTTCATCAGCAGTTGCTTAAGCTCCACATATCATGAAAGTTGTTACAGCATGTGTAGATGCTTGCATGATACCTGCGTCCTTAGTTGTTTAGACCTGTTTAAAATATATTTAGGCTGCGATTTTTTGTTTGTTTTTGTTTCAGTGCTGTCTAAAGGGATTTAGACATTCAGTTCCCATAAATTAAAGTGAGAATTGAGCATTCAGATCCCATAGGCAGGTTTGAAAATCTCCACGAGTATAGAAATGGGGTGGGGGTGGGGGGAGGAATTCACTTAAGTAGATACTGATCTGAGCAAGGAACTCTAACCTGTGTTGTAATGATCGAACACTTCTCAACATATCCATTGTTCCATTTCCTCTTCGAAGGCTGACATTGCTGTAGCTGATCATATTTTAAAATTATTTGGAATATTTTCTTGATGTTGTATGAGCAGTTTTCAGTCAGATTGTGAACAGATCCTCCTGCTAATATAAGGCCTATTCAAACAGGATGCAGTGGTATCAGACACATTTTTCTGTATAGGCACTTGATATAAATATTTATTGCTGGATATAAAGTATCAGACCTAACTACTATAGGCAAACATTGGTGTTCAGAAAAAATATAGTGAAAATTTGTTGAATCTTCAGTTTAAATTCTAACCTTGTGAGGGAAACATTTAGACTAGATATTTTCAGCCATTTCATACCTTTTTTGTGCTGTTTAAAACTCATAAAAAAATGCCATTTTTTAATAGGGAAAGAGAATCTTTCTTCTCCTGTCTTGTCAAAGAGTAATGTTAAAACTAGGACATTCAAATTATAGTGGGACACTGCAGTATTAAGATCCATGCTTGAACTATTTATGGTCTGATACCATTGAGCTACATGCTAACTATTCTGTGATAATCGTATGACTTCATTTGTGTTTGATAATGCATCATTGGATACTACCTGTGCTCTCAAAGAGCCTGATCCAAAAGTCCTTTGAAGTTAATGGGACTCTTTATTACAGGTGACTTTGGATGAGACCATTAATTAATGAATTATTAAACAGGCCTGGTTTTCAAAGAGGCATAAACCTGGCTTCTAAAATTACACCTCAACTTGTTTGTCATCTTAGTAAAATGGGACCTCTTTCATTGTTTTTTAAAGCAATAGCCCACATCAGGTTGTTAGCAATACTTTTTATGATTTCCTTCAATATACAAACAAGATTGATTAACTGAAGAAAAATAAAACATAGACACTTTGGCGGTAACTTTTTAATTTCTTCAGTCTTAAGGTACTTTTATCACTTCAGCTTGTTGTGTGTTGAAGACATGATCTTTTTAGTGTTCACTTCCTGGATGACCATCCATTATTTGTCACTTGCATAGCAAAATGTTACTTGGTTAGGCTTTGGTTTAAATGTTCACTTTTGCTTTCCTAGGTGTCCCGTCATGCACGTCGAATATCTCAGATTCAGCAGCTTAACCAGATGCCTCTGTATCCCACCGAGAAGATTATTTGGGATGAAAATATTGTCCCAACTGAGTACTATTCTGGAGAAGGTATATTTGTTCAGATATATTTGGATTGCTCTTAAAACTACATAGTTCAAAGGACTTGTAGTTAATTCTAGTTCATTAAGAACTATTCCATAGCTTCTAAATCTGGACAATATTTACTTTTGGCTACTTTAGTGCCTTTTAGCTTCCAAGGGGGGAAAAAAAAAATCCGTTTTTATACGCTTATTTGAATTGGACTGCATAAATTTGATCTGAAATGAATGTCTTCATTACCAATTAGATAAACATAGATTAAAAAAGAATAATAAAAACTTGGAGTAAATCATAAAACAATCTCATTTACTCCATCTATATATAAGCATAGGAAAAAGCTGGGTTCCTCGTTGCTACTACCTGCTCCCAAGAAGTGAACTGTACAGAGCTTGAGAGAGAAGTGACTCATGCCATAGTTGTACAGTGAGCAGCAAGTGAATTCTGTTGAATTCCTTTAAAATAACTTTGCTCTTTTTCAATATTGATTCTTGAAAAGTCAGTTTAGTGTGGTGAGGTTTTGTCACTTTCAGTTTAAACGGAAATCCCAAACTTTAATACATATCCTGTAAACTAACATCTGTACTATAAAACTACTTATGCTCAATATTGGCTATTAATTTTTTTAATATTTTAAATACGTTTGCCAGTAATGGCTTGTCAGTGAACCAATTTATATAGTTTTAAGGATAAAAGTGCCTATCTACATTTGTCACAGATGGGTGGAGGAGCAGTGTGCACATGAGTTGTTGCACACAGAAATGGAGAATGCTTTCTGAAAATTAAGCCTGAAAAATTATTTGTATTCTTGAAGCCAACGGGTGACATGGAATAGAATAGCTACCTCAGTTTTCATTGCCAGCAGAATGTAGATTAGGTAAGGCCACCAGTGCTGCTGCTCATAGTGGAGAGTCTGTAGAAATCCTTATTTCAATGGTGCCCTTTTTAGTGAAACTTCCATTTCAAATGCTCTTATACCTATTAGTATATGGCATTCTTAACCATATATGCAACAAAAATGGAAAGACTTATTTTTCACTTTGGTAAACTGAAACACTAATTTTAACCGATGTCTGGAAAAACTTCCTGTCGTCCTGTGTGATTACTCATTTCTGTGTTGCTTGTTTCACACTTTCACATTGCAAAATATTAATATTGTATACTGTTATAAAGATATGCTGAATATATGTCAGCCCTTTATATAATTTGTGTATAATTGTGCACACACAAAACTTCGTTAAAAGAACATTAAACTTGCAAAGGCAAGCACTCAAAAGTAGGAAATGCCAGAAGTAGGGTTGCCTATTCACTCGTAATTCTGGCATTTCCTAACTTCTGAGTGCTTGAGTGGGTCCACAGACCAGGGTTTCTGTCTATTTGCTGGATCAGGAAGAAGGCCATGAGCCAGTTTTAAACCAGAATGTTTATCCCAAAACTCTTTTTCTTGGTTGGTCCCTGGAGAATCCAGTCTGAACTAGTATATGCATATCTCTCTGGGGGTGCTCCAAAGGGTTGATAACAGAGGAAGTACATTAGCATTCTCCCCCCCCCCCCCTTCTACTAGAGAAGGTACATGCAATGCCACAATAGGTATTAACCCTAATTCAGTAAGATTTAACTTAATTAAATGAAGCTAATTTTAATTCCATAGGGTGTTTCAGGGTATTACAGGATACTGTATGCCAATCACCCCATTGTGTGCTGCTGTATTGACACCCACATGGGCCATCAGCAGGGCTGGAACCTTCAGATCCACTGCACAGACCTCTGCCACTTCAGTTAAGGGAGTAACTGTTAGCAGTAGAAGACTGTCATTCTCTTTGTGGACTGATACTAGAGGGTGTTTGGATACTTTTATCAGTGGGTTTCACAGATGTTTGCAAACAGCGGAGGACTGGTGAGACTCAGAAGTCTTGGGTTCATTCCAGGCTCTGGAGAGGGGTATGCTGTACTGGGCACAGACTCTTTGGCCCATTCCTCCAGACATTTTATCTACATATAGCTTCGCGGAATAGAAATAATTGTGTTCTATCACCTTTCTTTATTGGCAGTGTGTCTCTGTGCTTGTGGAAGCCAACATGTACTGTGTGCCAGAAAGATTTCAAGGATAATATTGCACGTTGCAAGAGTTTTCACGCTTTCACAGTTCATAAACAAAGGTGTAAAACTGGGACAGTAGTCAAGTGAAAGTATTAAATGTGTAAAGCCCTTTGTTATCAATATATACCGATTTCCCTCCCTCCTCCCCCCTCCAGAAAATGTCTGGTTTTTAAAAAAGACAGTAAGAGGGTTTTACCAGTTTAATTTTTTTTTCCCACCGGAAGTTTGGCTTTTTTGGGACTTGGGAATTTTTCGTGGGGGAAGCAGATGGGGCTCTGTCAGGGGGTGATGGTAGAGGTGGTGGTACTCATGGGCTGCAGCCTTCCTCTCCTCTCCTCATCCTGGCCCTTTGGCATGACTCTGTTTGCTTCCTGTGCACAGGAGGGGAGTGAGAAGAGCAGGGAACTGGGTCGTGGCAGCTGAGACCACCTGGCCATTACATGGAGGGGAAGGCTTCCTCACCGGCCTTTTGGTGCATACCCACCCTCTTCCCCAGTACCCCTCTTTCTCCCCCCCGGGGCGGAAGGTTTGTTTTGTTTACCAATTTTCTCCCATTTTTAAATAAAACCTGGTAAATTCCTGGGAAGCTAAAATTAAAAACCAAAACCAAAAGGCCTTCTAAATGAGCCATGTGTAAGAACTTGAGTTGTGGAGCAACACTAGTATTTCCATAGTGTAGGCTAAAAATACAGCTATTTATTTTGGAGAGACAAGGTGAGTGAGGTAGTAATTTTTATTGAACCAGACTTTTTCGTTGGTGAGAGAGAGAAGCTTTCAAACTACGCAGAGCTCTTCGTGAGTTCTGAGAGAGGTACTCAGAGTGTCGCAGCTAAATACAAGCTCAAACAGATAGATTAGCATAAGTAGTAAGCACATATTCTGAGGGACTATTTATGGTTAAGTAGCCTATTATCCTGGGACTGACATGGCTACAACAAAATTGCTATTTATTTTGGGCATTCTGTGCCCAATTTTTAACACACTTAGGTCTCCCTCCATTAGCTTGACTTAATTAAAACTAATCTATCCACTTGAAATTTCATAGGAATGATTTTATGCCAATGTGAAAATGATTTGGGGCTAATTGGGCAGGGTATTTGAGGGACAAGATGGCTTGAAGTATGCAGTGATCTTCTAGAACATTTTCCTATCGTGGTGTTTTTTTTGTTTTGTTTTTTGTTTTTTTGTCCCATGGTAATTCCACAAGCTTGGCTCAGATAAAAATTCCAAAATTTATTTAATCTCCAAACCTGGTGCCAATGCTAGTTGGGGAGGTTGTTGCTGTCATTATTTAGCTGTTTTAAAGTATTTTCTGCATAAAATACAATCTCTGGAGCCACATGGAGCTAAGTATGGGTGGCTATAATGCTGGGAAGATAAGGTAGGGAACTATGTGGGCTGGGTGGGAGGTGTGTGGTTTTTTTAGTTGACAAGTGAGAGGGATAGTACTGAATGGGTGAGATATGGGGCCAGTATGGACAGTGAAGGGGCCCATTAAGTAGAATAGATACTGCTCTCATAGATAAATTCTTTCCTCCTGCTCCTTCTATTCCTTCTCCGTAGCTCTATCAACAAAAATGTATCAGTTACTTAATGAGGGTGGAAAACATTGAACACTAGCATAAATGTTAGTCACTAAAGCACCTTTACTCTGCCCCTATATCACTATTACCATGATGTATTAAAAATAGAGAGAACCCTATTTTCAAATGTTTTACTATATTACTGATAGGAAAAATAAAGGTGACCTTCAGATAACTTTTTTCTGCTGCTTCATAGTGTCTATAGAAGGACAGAAAGCATGGGGATTTTTTCCTTTTTTTTTTTTTTTTTTTTCCTTCAGGTGTATTGTTAACGTCAAGTTTGGTCCTCTCTTGTATTATGAGGGGGTTTCTGATAGATGTTGATGATGGTAGGTTATTGTGAGCCCTAATACAGTGAAGGAATGATGGTGAAGAATCTTTGGACAAAGCAGCTTTTTGTTAAATGTTATTTCTTCATCGAAAATAAAGAGATCAGTTTAATAGTAATAAAAAAAACTTACTTCCTCTTTCAGTTGCTCAGCCGTCACTCTCTTGGCTCTATTCTCTAGTCATCAGTCTTCCAGCCTCACTTCTTCTTTTGGTTTCTAGCGAAGAAACCACCTGACTTATCCACAGCATGTGTCACAGGGCCAGTTCTTCTACATCAGAAACTTTTTGGGAGAATTGTCCAATATGGTTGTCCTAAATGTGGTCACTTCTGGTGAAGTGAGATTTTTTTTTTTTTTTTACAGTGACTGCAAATAATTTGCTGTGGCAATGCAAAGACAGGTGCCTTTTAAGTACAACAGTTCCATACAGAGAGATGGTCAACAAGAATAAAATAATACAGTTACATCGCTTGAAGGTGATTTACAAAGGGGGGGGAGAGGGATGGCCTTTGTGCTGTCCCCCCCCCCCTTTTTTTTTGGTAGTATGTGGCTTTAGAAGAAAGGACTCTTTAAATCTTCTCGTATCACGACTAAAGCATGATGATGGAATTCTATATAGTGTTTATGAATATGTAAAACCAATGAATTTGTTACATTTATAGACAGAAGATGGACTTAATGTTTTTTTTTCCTTAGGCTGCCTCGCTCTTCCTAAACTGAATTTGCAGTTTCTGACTCTTCATGACTACCTTCTACGGAACTTCAATCTCTTCCGCTTAGAGTCTACATATGAGATCAGACAGGACATTGAGGATAGTGTCAGTAGGATGAAACCTTGGTAATATTTCTGTATTAACTAAAACAAACCAAACACCACAATGTAGGAAGTAGCTAAAGCTTTTGGGGGAAAAAATAATTAGTGACATCTATAATATAAAGTGGATACATTCATCTAAGGGCTGGTCCACACTAACCCCCCACTTCGAACTAAGATACGCAACTTCAGCTACGTGAATAACGTAGCTGAAGTTGAAGTATCTTAGGGTACGTCTTCACTTACCGGAGGGTCCGGCGGCAGGCAATTGATGTTCTGGGATCGATTTATCGCGTCTGGTTAAGACGTGAGAAATCGATCCTGGAAGTGCTCGCCGTCGACGCCGGTACTCCAGCTCGGCGAGAGGAGTACGCGGCATCGACGGGGGAGCCTCCCTGGCACGTCTGGACCCACGGTAAGTTCGGACTAAGGTACTTCGAATTCAGCTACATTATTAACGTAGCTGAATTTGCGTACCTTAGTCCGAAGTGGGGGCTTAGTGGGAACCAGGCCCTAGTTCGAACTTACCGCGGGTCCACACGTGGCAGGCAGGCTCCCCCGTTGACTCCGCGTACTCCTCTCATGGAGCAGGAGTACCGGCGTCGACGGCAAGCAGTTCCGGGATCGATCCAAGAAGATCAATTGCTTACTGCCGGACCCGGAGGTAAGTATAGACGTACCCTTTGTAGTAACCAACTGTTTCCAGTTGTTACAAAGGTATAAATGTGGTGTTCCATAATCTCTTCTAAAATACTGTTTCATGCAAGATTAATCTTCTAATAATATTATGAAAATATATTTTGGGTATGGTTGCCCATGAAGAACACTTGTGACCACTATGTGCTGACTAGTATTCCTTTAGTAACATTAAGACCTTATTTGTCTTAAATGTTAACCACAAATTTCACTGTATTAACAATTGTTCTTAATTGTTGATCATTTGTATCAGTGTTATGGATGGGTAGTACTGGTGGGATTTTCACAGGTACTCAGTATTGGCCTAACTATGTTCCCAGTGAAGTCAAAATGTTATCACTCACTTCACTAGGAGCAGAGTTACACCGGTGCTGAGTGCTTTTGAAAATCCCACCTGTATATGTCACCCGTACTCTTTTTCCTCTCTACGTTTTCTGTAGTGCATAGGGTGTAGTCTCCCTTTCATATCCATTAAATCTTTCTGTGGTGTTCTCATCTTCTCGCTTTCCTTGGATGACTTCATTTTTGAAATGTCATCACAAATTTTACCTTCACACAGGAGGTAAGAGTATGAAATTAAAATGTGTTAGTTTACATTATATGTTGATTATTTGATACAAGATTTGCTAAAATTTCGTGCTTTTAAATTCTGGAATTCTGCTTCCTCATATCTCTCAAAAATTGGAGCTGATTATGTGATTTTTAAATTATTCAGCAGTTTAAAGAAAATCTGAATGCAGCAATGGTTAATGGCTCTAACACAACACTGATTTTTTTTTTTAATTGTTTTAGGAAATCAGAATATGGAGGCATTGTGTTTGGTGGATGGGCTCGAATGGCACAACCCATTGTGTCTTTCACTGTAGTAGAGGTGGCAAAGCCCAACATTGGTGAAAACTGGCCAATGCGAGTACGAGCAGATGTTACAATTCATTTGAACGTCAGAGATCACATCAAAAATGAATGGCAAGGTGCTCATTTTTATGTCAGTAATGAACATTCCATGCCCATCATAAATACATACTATCAGAATTTGGGATAAGTGTAGAGCTCTCATAATACTAGTGTTAAAGTACCCTGATCCTGCTCAATATTATGGCGCAGAAGTAGCTACACTATTAATGTTGGTATGCAGAGTTCAGTTTTAACAGGAGATTTAAACCTTTATTTTGTAAAAATCTAATTAAAATATAAAAAAAAACAAATATAAACTTTATATAGTCAATATTTTTATGGTGCTTTGAAAAATAAATTGATATAGAAAAAATAAGAGTTCAAAAATCACCCTAGTGGTTTGAACTTTCCACAGCCCTAAGAGTTTTTACCAAGTATTTGGCAATAGGCTTTGTGATTGTTCCACAGTAGTCCTTAAAATAAAGCAGGAAAACTTCTGTAAAGTGAAACCCTAGGATGCGTTGTCAGCAGTTTTTCATTGAACATGGGACCTCTGGACCTAAAAACCTGATCCTCTGTTGCCTGAGCTAAAAGAACTAGGTCTGTTAGTTCCATCAGTAGCAGACTCAAACTGTTTTATGTGAAATGACAGCCATTCTCCATCTGGGCAAGGCAGAAAGGGCCTGTTCCTAACCAGTCTTCCATTCTCTTTATTCTGGCTCATGTACTTATAGTCAGGTCTCTCCCTCAGCTCTGCAAGGTAAAGCCCCACTACATTTTCAGCTTTTCACCTACCACTACAGGATTCTACAGTAATCTTTCACTCTAAAGCGTTCTTTTTTAAAGAACCCACTTAATTGTTTTTCATCCTGTTCAGAAGCTGTCCCCTTTCTGATGTGTACATTTGGTGCTCGCCAAATTAACAACCACAATTTAAGCCATGTCAGAACATACTTTTCACCTTTTTGTAGCTGAGTGGTAGTTGCATAAACCTCTGCAAATAAAGTTTGTCGTGATGGCAACAGTGCCCTGTTCTGTCGTCTGTTCGTTAGACAGCCTAGAACTACACAAACCAAGGAAACTTGGCGCAGGCCTATACTACTACGTTTTGTTGGCATAACTATGTTGGTCAGGGGTGTGAAAAAGCTACACCATCTAGCCAACATAGCTATGGCGGCAAAATCCCCTCTGTAGACACTCTAGAAGCTGATAGACAAATGCTTCTGTCATTTAGCTAATGTCATTTGGGGAGGTGGAGTTACTATGCTGGCAGAAGCACTCCTCCTTTTGACATATGCTATATCTAGACAAGGCCTGGCAGTCACTTTTGCAGAAGTAGTAGTTGAAAATCTTATTTATGTTTGCATCTTTGTATGTACTGATTTAGAGATGCTTATTGGCATTGACTTTGAAAAGAGAATATGTCTCCAAAATAAAAATTGTCTATATCTATTCTGTTGTTGGAATAATTAACATGAAAAGGGAAAGTGTCTGCAATGTACGGGGTAATGATTTTACATAAGATCTGCCTTCAATATTTATTTTTTTTAAAAAGCTTGCCATAATATTCTTTTATATTGTATGATTTACTTTAATGGGATATCAAGATGGAAACCTCCATAGGTCACTTTAAAATCCTCCAAAACTCTTGAGAAATCAAGAGCCCTCCAAAATTAAAATTGCAGGATTATTCAAGTGAAAACTACTCAACTGGATAAGCATGCTGACAGCAAGCCCAACATGTACCTTCTATGTTACACCATGACACCATTCCTCTTGTAAAAGTAATACCCTGCTTGCTAACAAGAACAGAGTAGACAAGTAGTGTGGAGAGATGGTATAGCCTGCATGCTGGTAGTCTCCTTTTGTTAAAGTTGTGGAGCAAATCTGATCCCTTTTATATTACAATGGAAAGGTGATGGGCTTTGACTTGATTAAAGCCAGTGTTTTTCTGGTTGTGCTTCTTAATATTGTCAGGAATTGCCAGCTGGCACTGTATATCCTATGTTTCCTAGTGTGGTATCAGTAGGCAACACTACGTGCTTAGGGAATTACACTTGAGTTGACCTTGTTGGCAAGCTGCATAGAAGCAATTATTCATATTCTGCAGTGACATTGACTGATAGTCCTTAAATTCAGTTAGAGCAAGATCTGTTAAATATGCTAGAGTTGGATAGTGTGTTGGCTATGTAGGCTGTCACATAGCACAAATGCTAAATGCAGAACATGCAGTAAAATGGATTGAGTTTATGGCAAAAGATAGAACTTTTGGATTGTGATATGAGTTTAAGTCCCAGCTCAGATGCGGCTTTGTAACATAGTAGCTTCTCAGTAGTATTAATAGATACGCCTCTACCCCGATATAACGCGACCCGATATAACACAAATTCAAATATAACACGGTAAAGCAGTGCTCCGGAGGGGCGGGGCTGCGCACTTCTGCGGATCAAAGCAAGTTTGATATAATGCGGTTTCACCTATAACGCGGTAAGATTGTTTTGGCTCCCGAGGACAGCGTTATATCGGGGTAGAGGTGTATTTCCATATTAGGTTTATTGTTGTCACATGGAAAGGATAGATACCTTCTGTACAGTTCAGTAAGCCAACTACAATGGTTACGCAGTTTCAGATATTTCTGATCAATGACCTATTCTTGACTATCAATGGCAGCATGGTAAAAGATGGACTAGAGTATTGTCTGAAAAGCAGGATATCTGATGTATGCTGGACGTCTGAGAGGTTTGTGCTAGGAACTCAGACAAGTCCCTGAATCCACACTATCTATTTTAAAAAACATTCTGCAGTCCTGGTCTCTCTCTTCCCTGATGTCTCCATAGATGGATCTTTCTTTTACATTTTCTTTGCAAAATAATTCATTCTAACTATATTGTCTAAAGCTCCCCTGTTCTGTCTTTGCTTCTTGTTTTTTTCCATTTCCATCTTGTTTGTTAAGCAGACTCTTTCCAGAAGTCATTACTTGTATTTTTTAGTTAGATTTTTTTTTTAAATTGTTCTCTGATTACCTAACAATTTGGTCCAGTCTGCATTGGTTTTAGAGTATTTATTATTTGCATTACTGTAGCACTGAGGAACCTTAGTCATGGACCAAGACCCCACTATGCCAGGTGTTGAACAAACACAGAATAAAGACCGCCTCTGCCCCAAAGAGCTTACAATCAGAGTATAAGACAAGAGACCCCAAATGGATATAGAGAGGTGGGGGAGTACAAGGAAACAATGAGACAATACTAGTCAGCATTATAGGCACTGGCCTTTAACAAGTGGCCTTGTTGACAAGTTTTTTTTTTTTTTTCTCTAATGGGGATCATGACAAAGGAGAGTTTTTTGAAGGAGGAAAATTATAGACTCATAGAAATATAGAGTTGGAAGAGACCTAGGAAGGGAACTTACTGAAACCCCTCTGTAGAGCACCAAATTTTCCTTAACTTTCTATAGAATTTTATTTAAAATGTCTTACATAATTATCCCTAAACTTGGAAGTATTCTAGCCTAATTGTAGTATCAAAGACAGATTAAAAAAGACTGTTGATTCTGTATCCTCTAAAAGCAGGACATAATCCCCCAGTACAAATTATATTGACCACTAAAATGATATGACCCTTCATTTTAGCCAAAAGGTTAAAAAGAAGCTTGCCTGTTGTACACCTTTCCAATTGCTTGTTAAGGAACAAACACGGCAGTTGTTGGTGAATAAACCAAATAACTCAACTTTTTCCCGTTTTCAATCAGGTCTGCGTAAGCACGATGTTTGTTTTTTAGTTACGGTGCGTCCAACACAACCTTATGGCACAAAGTTTGATCGAAGGAGACTTTTTGTTGAGCAAACTGGCCTGGTGTACGTCAGGGGATGTGAAATCCAGGGCATGTTGGATGATAAAGGACGTGTCATTGAAGAAGGTATGATGATGATTTTTAAACTATATATATCTATATAATCCTTTGGAACAAATAATCAACCAGTCTATTAGCTGGTACGAATTGGTCTTTGTTTTTTAGAACAAAATAGACCTATTTCTGAAAACATTAGAAATGGTATGGAAGCATGCCAATAAATCATACTTGTAAATATGAGCTTCAAAGTGAATTTGTCTTAATTCTGTTTCAAAAGTGATTATTTTTCTCCTAAAAAATGTTTCTTAATATGCTTTCAACACTGTTTTCTTGTTTTAATCTACTTTTGATTTGTGTTTCAAATATAAACAGGACCAGAACCCAAACCAAGACTTAAAGGAGACTCAAGAACATTTAGAGTATTTCTGGATCCTAACCAGTATCAACAGGACATGACAAACACAATCCAGAATGGAGCAGAAGATGTCTATGAGACATTCAATATAATTATGAGGAGAAAGCCAAAAGAAAACAACTTTAAGGTAAAGCTACATTATAGCTGTTCTTAGGATAATAGTTTCTGAATGTGTTGAGTTGGAAGAGTTGTTGAAATATATGTACTATATGTCATTGACTAAGATTGGTGGAAAAAAGCTGGCTAGAATTTATTTCCCTCAACTGTTTAACAACAGTGTTGGTGCTGGATTAAAGAGTTTTGGGTCCTGGTACACAATGGCAATTGGGACTGCCCCCTGAGGTTGCGGAGGGGAAATAAGGTCCAGTCCCCCAGAGTGGGAGGCTTCCAAGTGGGGTTGGATCCTGCCTCGGGGTATGGGAGTCCTGAGGGTGGGGTGGTTGGAGTACAGACCCACCCAACACTCACCCCAGAGCAGCTTCTGTCCTGCAGGGCTGGCCTGGCTCACCTCTCTGGCCTGTTGGCTCTTGCCAGAGTGTGCAGGTGGGGTCCTGCCTCCTTCCTGCCCCTGGGTTTTTGTGTGTGCAGGTGTTTTTGTTGCTCCCCCCGCCCCCTGGTGGTCGGGCTCCCTCTGAGATGGGGCGGTCTCTGCAGGTGCACTGAGTGCATGTTAATTTGGGTGTGGACAGTATGTTAAATACAAAGAAAATTTGTAAAGATGCATCTTAAAAATAATAAATGCTAGGAAACTTTAGCCAACCTCTGAAATGAACCTATACACAATTGAGAGGGTAATATTTACTGAAAGTCTGTTTATAAGTTTCAGACTACAAATATAAAGGTCACAAAAAATGGTGCAACTAGAAAACAGTACTGAAAAATAGAGCCCTGCGTGGATACACAATTTATATTTGGGATATAAAGCAGATATCCACAGAGCTGCAGGACTCTAGTGACAACGAATGAGACCAGCTGTGCCACCCCCTGCCCTGCCCACTGGGATGGGCATCAGGCTCACCAGCAGGTGTCCCTGGTCATGCTAGTGTGTGCAAGCGTCTCGCACGCTCCCGGACAGGAGATGCACACTACTGTGGAAAGGAGGAGTGGGCTGGGCGCTGGCTTCTGCAAGCAGCGGCCCAACATGCTGCCGCTTTCATCGCGTTATATCCACGGATATAAATTGTGTATCTGCACAGAGCTCTAATGAGAAACCATTACACATCTTGTGAGATCATTCCCTTCTGCTTTGTATGCACTCTGTATTCTAATTTCCATTGCCTATCACTCTTTCAGAGTCTCATAAAGGTCTGTATTTTGCTTTGTATTCTATCCACAACTTGACTGAGTATAGCAATAATAAATAAATAATAAAAAAAAGTCAGCTCATTTAGTGGGATAAGCATGCAACTTTTCGCCTGAATGATGGGACCCACATAGGGAAATAAAATGACTGAAACCAAGTCACTGTGCTGTGGTGGGGATCAGGAGGGGCCACTACTTTCACATCAGCACAGGAATAGTCACCGTCACTCAAATAATTTCACTTGATTCACCATCGTCATGTTCTTTGTAGAATTATGAAGGGGAACTCCATATACTTTATAACACTCTGATATAGTCATCTTCAACGCACAGTCAACCTGTGGAACTCCTTTCACACAAGGCAGTCAACCTGTGGAACTCCTTGCCCCAGAGGATGTTGTGAAGGCTAAGGCTATAACAGGGTTCAAAAAAGAACTAGATAAGTTCATAGAGAATAGGTCCACCAATGGCTATTAGTGAGAATGGACAGGGATGGTGTCCTTAGCCTCTTTGCCAGAAGCTGGGAGGACAGGGGTGGATCACTTATAATAATAATAATAATAATTAATAATTAATGGAGATATCCCATCTCCTAGAACTGGAAGGGACCTTGAAAGGTCATCGAGTCCAGCCCCCTGCCTTCACTAGCAGGACCAAGTACTGATTTTGCCCCAGATCCCCAAGTGGCCCCCTCAAGGATAGAACTCACAACCCTGGGTTTTGCAGGCCAATGCTCAAACCACTTGATGATTACCTGTTGTGTTCATTCCTTCTGGGGCATCTGGCATTGGCCATTGTTGGAAGACAGGATACTGAGCTATATGGAACTTTGGTCTGACTCAGTATGGCTGTTCTTATGTGAGAATCCATGTGTCAAGAAAAGCTCAGGGCCTGCTTAGTTTTGGACAATCCGAGTATTTTTATGTTTGAAGCACAGTATTGATTTTTCCAGCTTGTTATACTGTAAGAGCTTCTTTGTCCTTCATTATGTCTCCAGTGCACATGTGCAGTGTTTTCTTTTGCTCTTTGCAGTCTTATCTATGTCATCTGTTGTTTTGCTTTGGACTTGAGGTAATGTTACATCACTTATCTGTTCAGATTTCTTATTATGTATCACTGCTTATTATCCCCACTTGTTATTTCTTCCACTTTATCCATGTTTTATTCAAGTTCTGAGATTTAGTATTGACTTCTTCCAAAAGCTTGAGGACCTTTTCCGGCCATTCTGTTGCCAAATAAGGATGTGTGTCTTAGGCTACTGTTGGGAAGAGGTCTTGTGGCTAAAAATGTGCAGGTTAGCCATCTTTGGCTAATCTACTCTCCGAAGTAGGGAGGTGATTCCCCTGCTTGTGTACAGATACTCCTGCTAGCACAAGTATAAATAGCAGTGTAGCTGTGCTACCATAGATAGCGGCAGCAGAGGCATAGCTGAGCCGTGCCCAGCACAAACCTATGATACAGCCCTTGGTTTATCTCTTGTACAGATTCTCATTGTTCAGAGAATGTTAGGATAATGCAAGAGAAAGGAAACTATTTTAAATCTTAATTTCTAGCCATTGTGCCATGAGCACAAAGTGCTGAAGGGAAACGCATCTTAGTTCAGCTCTTTTCTACTTAACATAGTTTTTGTCGTTTTAAATAAAAGACCAAATTGAGGAAAGAATTCTCATGAGAGTGCATTTTGTAGGAGTTGACCTATTACTCAACATCTCAGCTGCTGCTGCTCCAGTTAAGAGTGAAGGTAGCTTCCTGTTATCAGTTGGATATTCAAACACCTTCAGATTTGAAAACAAACAAAAAACAAAACAAAACAGAACACTAAGTTATGGTTTTTATGTGCATTCCATGGCCAAAGTGCATGGTGCAAATATAAACCGAAGGGAAATTGCCATTGAATAGATATGGTAGGATTCTATTGGAAATATTTATGTCCATGCATTACAAAGTTGAATGAAATTCTAGTTTTCATAGGGGATTGTGGAATATGATCTGTGAAGCTGCTTAAGAAGGGAGGCAAAAAGATCCCGGTCTTTTTAATGTGATATGGAAGAGTGTATCTGAAATGAAACAATGGCTCGTGACTCTTTTTTTTTTTTTTTTTTTTTTTTAAACTATGCTTACAATTGCAAAGCAAAGCACTGAAAAGTCAGAAAATTATGAAATTAATGTTGTTTGCAGATGAATTTTTGGCATCATAGCAGCAGTTAATTCCTGGGTCTCTGTTGTGATGCAAATAAAGAAATAAAACCAAGTTAATTTTGAACTGTAATGGATACTTTAGTTTGGTTTGTGTTTGGCAAAGGATGGAAGTGTAGTTTTTAGTTTTGTACAGGGTATTTACAACCAATGGACAGAACAAAAAAAAAATCAACTGCACAAAGCCTTACTTGTTAGTTTTCCTTAATTTCACATTTATTCAATTAAGCCAAAACAAATAATTATCTGTACTCCAATTTATGAACAGCTTATCCATATCTATTGTATATCTTCTCACCAACTTCAGCCAGTTAACAGAAAGCAAGGTATTACTCTAGAATGATTAATGTTAATAATGTGTCAGGCAGATAGAAGACAGCCTGATTTTTATGCTGAGCCTGCAGGGGGGAGAGCAGCCAAAAAAACCTGTTCAGTGTAGTAAATTAAGCAAATATGACAGCAGCAGAAGTGCGAACATAATCGGATTGCTAGATATGATAGTCAGCACTTCTCTGTGATAGGTCAGCAGTGTTATCTTATATGGGTTATCTTACCAAGTTTACATGTCTGTGCATTCATCAAAGTAATATTTAACGTTAGGGACATATTTCTATACTTTCCACCCAAAGACTGAATATAACCATTTAGAAGGATAATCTAGGATATCCCTGTGTTGTAATTAGTTGTGCTGCTTCTGAGAAATAAGATCTCACTAAGTTCAAAATTATGCAAAACCACACAATCTATTCCCTTCTTTCCCCCATCACTAAGCATCATCATCCTCTAGATGTGACATTTGTTATCTGTTTTTGACTCGTGTCAAAAGAAGTTTGAGGAAGCATCGAGGGCATCATGTACTGGCATCTCTGTGAAGTCATGAATATAAACTAGTCCTTAACTTTACAAGCTCTTTCGATTTGCCTTTTGAGTTGCTTGTTCTCCTGATATCGTGGGCTATTAAAGTTGAGGGAATTAAAATAAGTATTATAAATTGACCTACTCCTAATATGTATTTAAATTGCTTTATCAGCCAGGAAACCTGTCATTTATACCCAGAATGAAATTCCAGATGTTTCCTGCTGATTTGTGCTTCTCAGTTGGCTTAAACCTGTGAGTGCTTGTACTGTGTGTATTGTATGCACTCAGATGATGCTTAGGAGGGCAGACAGCTTTACACAGCTCATCTGATTTTGCTTTTTGAGCTAAGGACTGGTTTTAGAATAATAACTCTTCAGGGACACTAGTACTAGACTAGGTGAGTTCTGAAAAACGAATCATTCTGAGGGATCTACAGCTCCAAAATGTACAGTACCTGAACAGTGCTCAAGCACAAAATTACGTAGTACCTCAGGTTAATGAAACGTTGAATAGGAAGATCAGTAGTTTCTAAATGGAACAGTTGTTATAAAAATGCTATCACATCCTTGTGTTCCCAATTTATTCCTGGTCTGTAACTTGTATCTCAAAATAATTTTGTGTATTTTTTATTTGTTTGTTTCTTTCCATGTTTTTCTGCTTCTGACACCTTCCCCATCCATAAGGATTCTGGAATAAGAACTTCCTGGAAATTTTGATGATTGTTTGAGGCAGAATAAAATACAGCATGCCCATCTGTAGCTACAGTATATTTGCTTTGCAGCATTGAGAAAAGAAAAGTGCTATTAGTAAATTCAGCATATAATGGTCAAACACACAGGATACAGAGTTACAGCATCGAAGTGCCACTTTTAAAAAATCACACTTCTGACAGCTCTGGCACTTCAGTGATGATGATGATGATTGGTGGCACTGTACAGACACCTTTGTGAACCAAATAATCCATAGTTTCATTTGGGTTAAATTAGTGCTCACTAATGGGATAGTTCAGTATTTAGACTGTTCTGCTTGAATACCGACATTTTATTGAACAGGCTATTTAATGACGACAGAAAATATAGCAACTGATTCAATCTAACCAAACGCTTGTCAGTGGAAAATAACTTTTTTTTTTTTTTTTTTCTTGGAAACACACTGGGATGCTGGGGTACTTCAGAGAGTTAATCTTCAATTTGTTACATTGTGATGATAAAAGATGTCACTTTTACTGATTCATCTTCTGTTTTGTCACTCACAGGCTGTTCTGGAGACTATTAGGAATCTGATGAACACAGACTGTGTGGTTCCTGATTGGTTGCATGACATCATCCTTGGATATGGAGACCCAAGCAGCGCTCATTATTCAAAAATGCCAAATCAGATTGCTTCTCTGGATTTTAATGACACCTTCCTCTCCATTGATCATTTAAAAGCCAGTTTTCCTGGATATAACATAAAAGTAACTGTTGACAATCCAGCTCTACAGAAACCCCCTTTCAGGTGATCTAAGAATCTCAGATGTACTTGGTCTCAGACAGTCTGATCAGATAATTCTCCAGTTAAACCATGGTATAAATTTAAGTCATTTCAGTTTTATTCCTAAAAAGTACCATAGTGAAGCTGGTACCGGAAAAGTAAGTCAGTTTAGTTCAATGGCTCAAGTATGTTCTTTTGCCTGAGAAAATAGCTCATAAGAGCTGCTGTTGAAATTGATTATTAATATGTAATATTGCAGTGGCATCCAAAGGTCAAAATTAGGATCAGGATGTCATTGTGCCACACCCTATACGAATGCGTATGAAAACATTGTCCCTGACCCAAACAATTGACAGTCTGTAGAGGAAAGTGATATATGAAGGGTGGGGTTACAATCAGTGTGTGTGTGTGTGTCACACGCGCACACACGCGCGCGCACACACACACACACACACAGATTGTATATTGTGTGTGTGTGTATATATGTGTGTGTGTATATACATTTTACATTTGACATCTTTTCTATCATAAATGTAAAAAGTGTCAACTCCTTCCCATCTGTCAGTCTAGCTATCATTTAATTAGATATGTGTTTTGGCAGACATGAGTCTTGAAGGATGTGAAGTGGGGGGAGAAAGACAGTACCTTATGGATATGTAGTGGGCAATGTAGAATAAGGCACCCAGACTACTTATTATTTATTTGTATTGTGGTTGTGGCTGGGAGCCTCAGTCAAGGATCCAGGGCCCCATTGTGCTAGGCACTGTACACACACAAAATGATAATTCCTGGCTCGAAAACCTTACAATCCAAGTATAAGGTGATGGAATAAGTTGGGGAGAAAGGGAGGTGCAATATAATAATGGGACAATATATGTGGGAGAAACTATATACAACCAGTGGGTGAGGTGCAAGATGATATGTTCTAACACAGTGATTCTCAAACTTTTGTACTGGTGACCCCTTTCACATAGCTCGCCTCTGAGTGCGACCCCGCCCCCCCATACATTAAAAACACTTTTTTATATATTTAACACCATTATAAATGTTGGAGGCAAAACAGGGTTTGGGGTGGAGGCTGACAGTTCACAACCCACCCACATAATAACCTCACGATCCCCTGAGGGCCCGACCCCTAGTTTGAGAACCTCTGTTCTAACATCTAGAAATTGCATTCTGTAGTTTTATTCCAATAAATCTCAAAATGCCATGTAACCTTTATTTTTAATTTCTCCTGGGAAATGAATAGTAAGGATTTCCTGTCTTTAGCCGAATATAAGTCATTAAAGTCTTTCAAAATGCCTCTTCATCTGTAACATCTGATGATAGATGTGTAGTCCCTACACAAAGAGAAGATGTGAGCACTTATTGCCTATCACAGATTTTTCCTTTGATTTACACAGCCCTTGCCACAAAAAGAAGCCCTCCATCTTAATTTATAGCCCCATTACATTGTAAAGATATTTCTTACTAATATGCTGTACCATGAAGATGTGTCTGTCACAATATAATATTAAATGGAATTGGAGGATGCAGGAGCTCTTTGTGCTAGTGTCATAAAAATAATGTAGGCAATCTGCAAAGGAAACACTACTACAAGGAGTGAGGTATCACCAATGTTTACAGAAGAGTCCATTGCTTCTGTCTGTAGAGTGTCTATTATTTTCTATCATATATTTATATTTATGTTGACCCCCACCTACATCTCTGCTCCCCCACTCCCTCTGTGCTATTCCATACGATCTCACCTTACTGTTTGTTCATATTATCTTTTTCCAATTCTCTATCTTCTACCCCATGTCTTATGACTAGAACACTTTCCCTGTCCTCATTTGCCAAGTACATGTTCTCTCCACCTCTATATTACTCCTTAAAACTAACCTCTTCAACGAAATCCTTTTGTGCCTCATCAATAATCCCACATTTTCTCTCTCCTGGATTGTTGTCCTATTGTCTTGTCTTGAGTAGAGCTGGCCGAAACTCGGGTTTTGGTTCAGGAGAAGTTTTGGTATTTCCAGATTTGTTTTTGGTTCAAATTTGGAACCAAAGCAAAATTACCAAAATTCCTTGGCAAACCAGAGATCCCTGAAAAATTGGTTTTGGAAACACCAAAATACTGTGTTCCTGAGACCAAGTGTATGAAATTGTCATTCGTGTCAATTTCCTGATTGCTACTTCCTGAATAGTAGCCATGAAATTGAAAAGAATGTCATTTTCATTCTGCTGGGACTTTCAGGGCTGCTAGGCTCCCTGCTTGAACCAGAGATTGCAGAGTCCCTGCTGTGGAGCTAGGAGCCTAGAAGTTTTAGGACTGGCTCCCAGGGTCTAGGGCCATGTGGACTGCCCTGTGTTGAGTATCCCAGGACTTTCGGACTTCTGGGCCAGCTGGCTGCACAGGTTGTCCTACTCCCAAGTGAGAAATAGACTTGGTGAAACATTTTACTCCAATGAATCAGTATTTTCCAGCCTGTTCTAGTCTTGAGTTTTGTCTTACGATTGTAAGATCTTTGGGAAATGGAATAGCTTATTTATGTATATAGAGTGCCATGTCATTTGATGGTGCTCTAAAAATGTATATGAAAGAGTATCTGACCTACTTGTGAAGGAAATGAAGTTGAAACTTTACAAATATGTTTTACAGGATAACTTTCCCACTAAGGGGAGGAAAAGGGAAGAAACGGAAAGAAGAGGATGAGAATGAAGAAAAGACTGAAGAAGCTAAAACATTAATTGTGGAACCTCATGTTATTCCCAACAGGGGACCATATCCATACAATCAACCCAAACGGTAATATTGTTATAACTTTGTGCCTGTGCAAATACATAAGTAACAATCCAGTGTCTGGGAGACCAACATTTTATTGTAGGTTGCAAATGAATTTCCACATTGGTTTGGTTACACAATCCGGAATAATTTCTGCTTATACAACAATCAGAGGATATTTGTTCAATATTTATTTATGTATTTATTTATTTCAGTGGGTAGTAGAAGTGAGCCAGACTGAATTAAGGCCGATTTAATTGTGAATGAATGTCCAAAGGAGTTTAATGCATTTTAGCTAATCCACTTTAAATTCAGACCTTTAGTTAATTTGGATTTTTTTTTGAGTGTCCCACGTAGACAGTCCCTTAAAAACACCTTTTTTATATTTTCTGCATTTATTGAACCTATTTTTGTTCGTTACAGCAATACTATTCAATTTACTCATACTCAGATTGAGGCTATACGTGCAGGAATGCAACCTGGGCTGACTATGGTAAGGACAATAATAATAAAGAGTTATTATTGTATTTCTTGTTGAAAATTATGCTATTTAAGTTTAGGAGAGGTTCTCTGAAGTTCGGGTAACTTGCATTTTCTATGTCTACTATGATTGTGTTTTGTGTTTTCTTCCTACCAGCAGAAAAAGAAAAGGAAACACCCAATAACATCCTCTCCCTTAAACAAAAAGCAAACAAACAAAGAAAATCTCTGAATAGAATTCTGTCCTGTGTTCCAGTGGTTGGGGATTCTTTCTGGATCACTGAATTGACATGCATGTGTGTGTTTGCTGGGGGAGGGAGATTACTAATTTTAGAGTACAGTGATTCTGAGCTAAATTTGTGACTGTTTTGGTTGTATTTACAGTAATTGCAATATCTTGGGCCTGATGCAGTACCCACTGCATGCAGTGAAAGCCTTTCTGTTGACTTCAGTGAGCTTCAGTCTGGCCCCTCAGGAGAATTTCAGTTCCTCACTTCCAAAACTGAGGACATAATCTATAGTATTGAACTTGATTTTGCTTGAATGTACTCATGACCAGTGCAGGGTTCACAGGGGTCACAGTTCTTAAGTAAATTTTCTGCTCATAAGTGTCTTTTTCGCCAGCCAGCTGTTGTCTTTCCTTAAATTAACTACTCCGAATACCTCACTGACTCTTCTTTCTCCACACCACTGTTCAACAAGGAGATTGAGTGTCTAGGCACTCAATGCTGCTTTTTGAAATTAGGCCTCATGCTATCTTTGCTTTCCTCTCCATCTCTTCTTATGTAGCACACAAACACAGAGGAAGGAAAGAAAATGAAACTTTACTTATTAGTTACTGTTCTTCGAGTGCTTGCTCTTGTTGATTCCATTCTAGGTGTGTGCACGGTCATCAGAGTTTTTTGTCTTAGCGGTATCCGTAGGGTCGGCAGTGACGCCCCCTTGAGAGCCACATTCAAATGTCAGTATATCAGGCGCCGTCATCCATATGCTCTTTCAGTCCCTTCTTATCACCTGTGGTGGTTAGTCGGAGCGCTTTTCCTTGCATAGCCACGGGCTAGCGGTTTTTTGTCTTTCCTGACTTCGAGCCTTAAGGCCTTGTAAATAGTTTGTTTATAGTAGTTAGTTTTAAGTACTTGTTAAGTGTAGTTAGAAGTTAGAGTCCCAGGTGAGGCATGTCCCAGTTTCCCGGGTTTAAGCCCTACATGGACTGTAACAGGCGTATGCCTATAAGTGTCCCCCATAGCAGCTGCCTCAAGTGCTTGTGGGAAATCGCACATGAGAAATAAGTGCTGTATTTGTAAAAACTTTCGGCCCCGCACGCAGAAAGAGCGGGCTATTAGTTTACAGGCTCTCCTCATGGAGTCCGCCCTTCGTCCGGCTTCCGTGCTGTCCCACCAGGACTTGCCAAGTACCGTTCCACGTCGCCACTGCCCAAAAAGAAGGCGAGAAAGCATGGCTCCCCGGCACCAAGCAAGAAGGGCCATGGGTCATCAGGCAAGGAACACACTTCGGGCCACTCAGGAGCCACTCGTTCGTGCTTCCCCAGTCGGGGCCCTTAGCCCCCTTAAAAGGTCCACCACCGACTCCCGGGAGTGGCATGGGACCTAAACCCCTGACGTCACCAACACCTTCACAAGTTGCCCCGGTGCCAAGAGAGCAGAGGCCTCCGCCTGCGCTGCTAACGCAGCAGGTGCCGCAGGTATCCGCAAAGGCTCACCACAAGGGCAAGCCAGCCACTAAGACACCTCAAGGCAGTGGAGCACCAGCGATCCCCTGAGACAAAGCAGCGCCGCAGATCACCGGAGTCACAGCCCAAATCCTCTGGGGCTTGTCCTGGGTCACTGCGATCGCGGTCCCCGCCGTATCAACATGGATCGCCTAGAGGGGAACACTGTTCTCCGTACTACTGGCACCGTTTGCCCTCCCACTGGTCATCCTCTCGGCACAGGTCCTGGTCGCTTACCCCGTGGGTGTGCTCTCCATCATGTCTCCGGTCCCCTTGATACCGGCACTGATCCCCTTGTTACCTGGGGTTGTCAGAATCCCCAACAGGGGCAACTTAACTATTTCACTCCTGGCTGTGTAAGGAATAAATCAACAGGAACTCAGCAATTCTGTCTGATGAAGGAGTACTGCAAGTAAGCATGCTCTTGTCTGACACTGCAGTTTATTAGATTTAAGCACACGCAGACATAAGCAATAGGTTTAAAATATCCCAGATATTTGCCTATATTCTGAGATGGTATTGAGTAATCAATGACAGGTCAGCGCTGGCCAAACACCTCCCTGTTGGGGAGTGAAGATGTCAGGAAAAGGTCTCTCCCAGGATGAGTCCCAAGGACTGCTCCCAAACACGCTTTATTATCTAAACTTTTTATAACTAACTTCTACAAAACACATAGGTCATAATGACCCCTACTAAATCATCACTTGTCTTAACTTTCAATAAACTTTTACTATCAGAGGCATCTAGGACTCAAGGCTGTCCAGCCACGCATTTTCTTTCACTCTATTTACCTTTTCTTCCCCTACTGCCATACTGATTAGCAAAACTGCCAGTAGTTATGACCTTGTTTCTGAAATCCTGTCTCCAAATTAACCTTTAACTATGTGGTGTTCTATTTCATTAATTCATAGTGGCTGAGTGCACATAATATGGTTGCAATTAGCTTGATCATATTTTGGGGGTATATATACCCCTCAAATCCAGGGCAACAGCCTCACTCTGGGCACTGGTCTCCAACAGCGACGGTCAGCAGGCAGACTCAGACATCGACTGCCCCGCTGTGGTCACCAGAAGGGGATTCCTCCAGCACAGAAGGGCAGTTCAGACCCTCGCCGAGACTCTACCGGTGCGAATGGGCACCTGAGGCCGCATCAACATCAACGGCACCGCCTTGGCAGCACGGCCAGTGGCCAGCACAATGGCCTTATTGGAGTGCGTGGGGAGTGCCAGTTATGGCAATGCCCCCTTCGCATCGTTCATCTGCGCCACTTTGGTGCAACAGCTGGTGGCACCAGTGGCATCAGGCTTGGTGCATGAGGCGCGCTCATAGGTCAAGGTAGAGGAGACTACATCCATCTTTAAGCCTCCCTCCCCCATGGGGGAAGATGCCCCAGGGCCTCTCCCGGTAGTACAGTCATCATCTTCGTCCCCAGACAAGGCGGTTGTGGGGCCCTTGAGAGGCTAGCCTGCCCGACGATTTTAAAGAACGTCAGGCCCTACTTTGACAGGTGGCCAAGAACTTGGGCCTGGAGGTGGAGGAAATAGCCGAGCAGGCAAACACCTTGTTTAATGTCCTGTCAGCTTACCCCAGTCTGTGTTGCACTACCACACGGTGTCCTCAAAATTGCCAAGGCCCTCTGGCAAACTCCTTCATCCATCCCTCCCACCTCTAAAAGGGCCGAAAAGAAATACTTTGTCCCTACCAAAGGGTTTGAGTACTTTTACACCCACCCTCCCCCAGGCTCGCTGGTGGTCTCTGCAGCCAATGAAAAAGATAAACAAGGGCATACCAGCTCGACTTCCAAAAATAAAGTGGCCAAATGATTGGACCTGTTCGGGAGGAAAATTTATTCAACTGCCAGCATACAATCCCAGGTGGCGAGCCATGAGGCACTCCTAGGGAGATACAATTTCAGTTTATGGGACTCCCTCCGTAAGTTCAAGGAGTCCCTCCCGCATCGTTTGGCCCAGTATGCGAGGTTGCATGGGTTAAAAGACACTGATGCCACCTTTCACTCACTGGGCATGTGTACGCTGCAGTCTGCAAGAAAGCAGTTTGGCTGCCAAGACCTTGGCAGCCTCGTCCAGGGTCTGCAAGGAGAAGGGACAGGGATGTTTCAACCACCGCTGCCCTTCCTCCTACCGTTCACTTGTGCAGCCTGGCCTGGCAAAGCGGCTGGGGGCCAGAAGCACTTGTTTTGAAGGTGTGGTTAAGAGCAATGCCCCAGTCACCTCCCAGGATCCAGCCCATTCTTTCCTCAACCCATCTTCATTCCTTTCCATTTGGCCTGCTCGCTGGTCACTGCTGGGTGCTGGAGATAGTGTCTCAAGGCTACACCCTACAGTTTTTGGCCGCCCTCCCTCCCTCACCCCACTCTCTTTCCTGTCCCTCTTCAGGGATCTTTCTCCCAAGCAAGTCCTCATTCAAGAGGTTGAGAACCTCCTGCACATGGTGGCAGTGGAGGAGGTCCCTTGGGACATGACTGGAAAGGGATTCTACTCCTGTTATTTCCTAATCCCAAAAGCAAAAGAGGGCCTAAGACCCATTCTGGACCTGTAATGCCTGAACAAGTCTCTCAGGAAGTTGAGTTTTCGCGTGGTCTCCCTGGCCTCCATCATCCACTCCTTGGATCTGGGAGACTGGTACACCGCCCTCGACTTGAAGGACGCTTATTTCCATATTTCCATGTTCCAAGGTCACAGACGTTTCCTCCATTTCATAGTGGGCCTGCCAGGCTTTCTTGCCTCACCTGAAAGACAAGGTGGTGCAGGTCCTCATGGACAAAACTGCTACAATGTATTCCATCAACAGGCAGGGTGGAGCGACGTCGTCGGCTCTTTGCCAAGAAGCTCTCCGCCTTTTGGATTTCTGTGTGTGGCATGCCATTCATCTGGTAGCCGTGTACCTACCCGGGACCAGGAATGTGTTAGCAGATCACCTCAGCAGGACCTTCTTGTCTTGCCACAAATGGTCGCTTCATCTGGAGGCGGTCAGTATGATCTTCCAAAAGCGGGGAACTCCCCAGGTGGACTTGTTCACGTCCCGTCAGAACAAGAAATGCCAAGTGTTCTGTTTACTCTGGGGGATGGACAGGGGTTCCTTATCAGATGCTTTCTTGCTCCCATGGTTGGGGCCCCGATGTACGCCTTCCTGCTAGTGCTGTTTTTCCACAGAGTCCTCATGAAAATCAAACAGGACAGGGCAAAGATTTTCATGATAGCTCCCGAGTGGCCTTGCCAACACTGGTTTGGCACGCTCCTGGACCTTTTGGTAGCTGCCCCGCTGCGGCTACCTCTCTGGCTGGACCTGCTGTCCCAAGACCATGTCAGTCTTCTGCATCTGAACTTCCACCAGAGCAACTTACCTGGCCAAGTGGAAAAGGTTCACGTACTGGGCTTCAGAACGACATATCTGGGCTGAGCAGTCCTCGCTGCAGGTGATCCTGGATTAAGTTCTTCACCTCAAACTTCAGGGCTTGTCCCTGTCATCGATCAGGGTCCACCTCGCTGTTATTTCGACTTTCCATCCTCCATTCCAAGGCAGGTTGGTCTTTGCTCACATCATGACAGCCCAGTTCTTGAAAGATCTGAAGCGTCTTTATCCTCGCGTCCGGGACCATGTCCCTCCCTTGGATTTGAATCTCGTACTGTCGAGGCTCATGGGGCCTCCCTTCGAACCTCTGGCTTCCTGCTCTCTTCGCCTTCTCTCCTGGAAGTTTTCATTCCTGGTTGTGGTTACGTCTGCCCGCAGTGTGTCTGAGATCAGGGCACCTACTTCAGAACTGTCCTATACAGTATTCTACAAAGATAAGGTCCAGTTGTGGCGACACCTGGCGTTCCTGTCTAATGTAGTTTCTCAGTTTCATACTGACCAGGACATATACTTACTGGCGGTCTTCCCAAAGCTCCATAAATCCGAAGTGGAACGCAACTTGCATTCCCTGGACGTCCGGAGGGCACTGGCCTTCTATATCAACAGGACAAAGCTGTTTCGCAAGTCAATGCAGCTATTGTTGCGGTGGCAGATAGGATGAAAGGTTGCTCAGTGTCTGCTCAAAGGATTTCATCCTGGATCGCAGCCTGCATCCAGTACTTCTATGAACAGGCGAAAGTGCCTCCACCGGCGATAGTCAAGATGCACTCAACTAGAGCGCGAGCCTCATCAGCGGTCTTCTTGGCTCAGGTTCCGATCCAAGAGATCTGGAGAGTTGCTAGCTGGTCGTCTGTCTAAACGTTTACATTCCATTATGCACTTACCCAGCAGGCCCAGGACGATGCTGGCTTTGGCAGAGCAGAGCTGCAAGACTGTGAACTCCAAGCCCATCTCCATTGACACTGCTTGTGAGTCACCTAGAATGGAATTGACATGAGGTAGTACTCGAAGAAATACTGGTTACCTATCTTTTCGTAACTGTTGTTCTTTGAGACGTGTTGCTCATATCCATTCCATTCTAGGTGTGTGAACGTACGCGGTTGTCTGAGATTTTTGCATTAGCAGTATTCGTAGGGTCAGCAGTGGTGCCCCCTCAAGTGCCGCACTCATGCATCAGTATATCAGGTGCCGCCGGCCCTACTGACGGATGAGCGCAGCACTCAAGGGGGCGCCACTGCTGACCCTATGGATACCTCTAAGGCAAAAATCTCCGACAACTACATATGTGGGCGCACACACACCTAGAATGGAATGGACAGGAGCAACACATCTCAAAGAACAACCGTTATGAAAAGGTAGGCAACCGTTTTTTCTTTGAGTGATGGTCCCTATGTGTATTCCACATATGAGTACACATGCCCACCATGTGCCTTCCTCTGTGTATAGTGAGTCAGCCACTGGAACTGGTATATCATAAAACCTATAACCCTCTTGGCAGCATACCTAACAGGTGCAGAACTCCCTAGCAAGACAAGCTCAACAGACATTTTTCCACACACCATGAATGGGAGATACATGGTTCTGTTCTGAATGACATCTTCACTCAGTGGGGAACACCATCTTGGGATCTCTTTGCATCCCTGGAGAACAAGAAACTACCTCTGTACGTCTCCAGAGCAGCTCTGGGCCACAGCTTGAAGGGTGATTGAT
Organism: Malaclemys terrapin pileata; assembly: GCF_027887155.1. Classification (NCBI taxonomy): domain Eukaryota; kingdom Metazoa; phylum Chordata; order Testudines; family Emydidae; genus Malaclemys; species Malaclemys terrapin. The sequence continues at coordinate 99,816,314 of NC_071508.1, forward strand.
GCCCTGCTACTATCCTGGATGGACTATCTCAGATATGCCTTCCCTCCCATTCCACTAATACCACAAGTCCTGCAAAAGATCCATCATGACATGGCTCGGGTCATCTTCATCGCACTCAACTGGCTGAAACAGTTCTGTTCTTTGGCCGCCAGAGAAATTTCAACCAATTCACATCTGATCATTTTCAGATCTGCTGACACAATACAATGATACAATCCAGCTTAAGGCCTGGTATTTGGATGGGCATCTGACATAGAGTGCTCATGTTCAGTGCTGGTTCAATCCAGTCTCAACCAAAGCAGGCAAGAGTCTACTGGGAAATGTTGTCTGGCCAAATGGAAATGTTTCTCCTTTTGGTCAAGTCAATGCCGGTTAGTTCCATAGTCTAGAATACAAGGAATCCCAGTAGACTATCTTCCTACCTATAAGACATTGAGCCTTTGTCAGTTCCTGGTGTGTCCATCTTTCATCCTCTAATCGAGGCCCATACTGTCTTTACCCATCCTACGATGACTTGATTCCCGTAGGCACTTGTTAGAACTTCCCCACTAGAGGTGAAACCAACACCACAGTGGGATCTGTCTTGTCCTTTCAGTTCTCACCAAAGCTCCCTTTGAACCATTAGTCACATGTTCTATGTCCTATCTCTCAATGAAAGTGGCCTTCACCATCACATCAGCCAAGATGGTAAGTGAGCTGGGAGCACTCATGGCAGATCTGCCGTGAATCATAATTCATAAAGAACAGGTCTCTCTTCTCCACCACCCAAAATTCATCCCTAAAGTAATTTCAGAGTTTCACATGAATCAAACCATCTACTTATTGCTATTTTTTCCAAAACCTATAATTGGAAGTTCTTCGATGTATGTGTGGTCCCTGTCTGTAGTCCATTACCTGAGGATCATAATCAGATTCATTGTAAGAAAAGGAACTGGAGATGCACCAGTCATACTGCCCTTTATACTCTTGGTTTGGAGCATGAGGAGAGCAACTGTGCACATGCAGACCAGTGGATACTACTAAAAATCTCTGGACTCGGGTGCATGGTGCCCTTGTGTGGCATACAGATAGGGACCATACATCTTGAAGAATCTCCAGATACAGTTAAGTTCATTTTCATGGACTGATTTTGCAGTCTTTACTCACATAAGTAGGCCCACTGAAATCAGTGGAGCTACTCACCCAAGTAAAGGCTGTAGGATTGGTTAACAACTTAGTTTGCAGTAAGACGAATGACGACCCTGTGAATGATGATAAATAAATGGCTTATAGTTAGACTATATCTGCAGTTCCTGAGGGATTCTTTTAAAATGAAAAAAGACATTTTCCATGTCAGATAGTTTTTGGGCAACAGTAAAGTTCACTAGTGATAAGTGATTAAAAATAGCTTAGTTAATAATGACTTTTTCTGGAACAAGCCCATTGATTTGACCTGCTGGCTTTTTAATAATTATAGCGTTTGGCTAAGAATACACACATTTGTGTATGGGAGTCTCCTTTCATACCAGTATTCCCTACTTGTCAGCTGGAAAGATGACTAGTAAATTAAAATCTTTATTGCCATTTTGTAATATATAATCAACACATAAAATACATGGGCGGGGGGGGGAACTCTAGGTGATGTAGCTCTTTGTTTCAATCTTGTTTTTTTAAATCTAGTATTATGTGCTGTTAATTAATATAATTTAATCTTTGATGAATCAGTAAGAATAACTTTTCCAATATAAGCACAATGTATTATGAAGTACCATCTGCATATTTTTATTTGAAGGCTTTTAGGGATATATTGAAGTAGCTAATAGTGTTTAGTTCCAGCAGTCCATAAGGAAAAAAATAACTACTGAGAGAAATCGTGTGAAGTTTTGGCTATATTTTGCTTATCTCTTATTTTCAGTTTAAAAATATCTTCTCTGATTTCAGAGAGCATTCTCTTAGACATAATGGGAAAAATGACACTTAAAATGAGCATTTCTTAAATAACAAGCCTCTTGCAATTTTTACTTGCTTGAGCCCACAAGATCTTTTTTTGTTTTTATTTGGTTTTTTTTGGCAGCTGTTTGAGCCTGTCTCTTTCCAATTCGTTTTACAGTGTGAACCCATATTTTCATTCCAGTTATGATAAATAAGATGAACCGCTGTTGAGTATATTGTGCTTATTTATGGTAATGAGGTGTGATCCTGCTGTCCTTATATGAGGAGTCCAAATTACATGTCCATAGGACTGCTTATCTGAAGGAGGCAAGCAGGACTTGGCCCGTATTGGTTGAAATGTCATATGTAGGTTCTTGTGACATTGTAATCTGATGTGTGCTGTATTTCTTAACTCTCTTCAAAATACTACAATTTGAGATTGTCCATAATATTTAGAAACTTTACTCAAGTTGGATTTTTGCTTATATTTAAAATGTTAGGTGTAGAGAAAGTTAATTTGCTTCAGTATTTAGGGGTGAATCTGATGGCTCCAGGATGCAAATGTGAGGTGCTCAGTCTCCACAGAACTCTTCCAGAGTATTCCTCACATTAGCTCCCTCAGGTTCAAGGATAGCATTTGGCAGCTCTACTGAGTTTGGGTATGTAAAGCAAATTAAAATATATTTGTGACAGATGTGAATATAAGAACCTGGATAGACAGAGACAGATGGTTTAACTGCTTTTAAATACATATGTTTCAAAAAGCAATGGTATTAAGGATAATGCAGCTACATCAGTGGTAACTAAATCACGTGAATAAAAATGAAAATACTGTATTTATAATCATAAGTAGGCAGCATGGAGTGAAATATAATGTTTGAATTTCAAAACCAAACTTTTAATATGAAGAATTGTAACTGAGATGCGGAGTTATAATGTATTTATTAATGTTAAATTCTGGGCAGTTTCTTATAAATGTATTAATCTCAGATATATTGATAATGTCACCAGGGACAGTCTTAGATTTTGCAGGGACCTACAGATCTGTCGCATCTTTCGCGCATTTAACATGCGCGATTTCAGCTTTACGTGGTCGCCAAAAACAAAAACAAAAAAAGAGAGAAAAATAACAATTTTAATACTGTACCTGTAGTGCGGCGATTCCGCCCACCATTACACTCAATGTAATTTTGACTATACGCGATTTTCGCTTTACACACTGACTGTGGAACGTAACCCCAGAGTAAAACGCAACAGACCTATATTATAAATTAAAAGGGCAGGGCCTCATCAAGCTAGCACCCAACCTATGAATCTGTCCCACTCCTCCTTTCTGATCCATGATATTTAAGTCTCTGCTCTTTCTTGCCTTTCTGTGTTGCCCCATGTCTCACTAGTGTTTGAGGTTCCCCAGCCTCTTGCTACATGTATGAGGAAGTTTCAGTGACAGCCAGTGCTTAATTTGTAATGAAAGAGGTGCCGGGGTGCAAGCAATTTTTTTACATTTATAACTGATGCAGCAAGCACAGTGGTGCTGGAGCAATGAACTGCCAACCCTAGAGATGCCAGTGCTCAGCCCTGGCAAGCCCAGGTACAAATTAAGCAGTGGTCACAGCCTACTGGTTTCAGATTGTGCACCACGGAATCAGAGTCAGCAGTTTGTCTATACTGTCAGGTATATTCCCATTGCACAGGATTCTGCATTAGCACAGGGCTACATTTTCCACTGCATCTTGTTGTATTTATGTCTGGAGTCCACAGAAAGAAGTAACAAATTACACACAATTGACAATGAATGGAGCAATTTAGAGTAGAATTTTGTCATCAGCTTCCTAAGTCAATGCTTTGTCAAAATAAAGATACTTCCTGGAAAACCATCTTGTTCTACCCAACTCGTAATAACTTCTTATTCTTCCAACTATATAGTTGTCATATGTTACAAATACTTCACATCTATACTTGTTCTTTTTTCCATTTTGTAGGTAGTGGGCCCACCTGGTACAGGTAAAACTGATGTGGCTGTGCAGATAATATCCAATCTCTATCATAATTTCCCAGAACAGAGAACCTTGATAGTTACACATTCCAACCAGGTAAATGAACAACTTCTGTATGACACTTTCTTGTACTGCTCTATTTTATGTGGCTTGAATAGTATAGTTATTTCCATTGATGTGGACTTGAACAGGTTTGTGTGGAGTCTTAAACTAGGTAAAAACAGATTTGGAAGTTACGGTGAAATCAAAATTTAAAATGTTCTGATGTATGTTATCAGATGCATTTTCTGTTTAGGACATTTAAGTGATTAGGGTGGAAATCCAAGAAGTTACATATTGTTCTCCTGTTAAATGTATGGGACTTTTCTGCTTCTGCTATATCTGAAATACCTATTATAGCCCCAGTCGCCCTATCGGGACTACAGAATAACATCTCAATTTTGCATTTACCACTGAACCACCATCCCAGTCCAACTTCCTTTGACAAGCCAGATACTATGGGCTTTCAGATATCAGGCAAAATGCACTAGTGTTACTAAATTAATATAAAATTCATCCAGCTATATCAGTGCAAACCCAAACATAGACACACTTAAATCGGTTTAATCCTTATTTAAGTCAGTTTAGGTTAATTTGGGCAAAGCTAAACTCATTTAAGTGTATCTATATTAAGGTTTGCACTGTGTGACTAGATCAATTTAGTTACACATGTGCAACTTTTTTGATAGAATCCAGGCCTATAACACTTGCCTTGTCTTTCACATAAAGACCAGACACAACATCTCCCTACATCCGCCATCTCATCACAGGCCATAGAGACCTAATTACCTTTCCTATTATTATGTAGTCAAGAAATCTAATTGTCTCCCTCATCTGCTCATCTCAAATGTGATCAGGAAAACCTACCGCTATAGCAGTCCAGAGATGCACCTTTAACCCATCCACCGTGTGTGTGTATGTATATAATATATATAGTTCTTCTTCGAGTGCTTGCTCATATCCATTCCATTAGGTGTGCGCGCGCCGCGTGCACGATCGTCGGAAGATTTTTACCCTAGCAACACCGGCGGGTCGGCTGTGGAGCCCCCTAGAGTGGCGCCTTCATGGTGCTGAATATATACCCCAGCCGACCCGGCGCCCCCTCAGTTCCTTCTTACCGCCCCTGATGGTCGTTGGAACTGTGGAGCGCGGCATAGCTGTCCTCCACTCTCCCTAGCTTACTTAGTCATTCAAAGTTATAGTTATAGTTGTAGTTCTAGTGTTTATAGTTAAATAGTTTTAAAGTTGTTATAGTTGTTGTTGTAGTTCAGGGGGTTAAGGGGGTCGTCTCCCCCTTTCTCCCCCGGCCGCGGGCCCGGGCTCATGCCCAACGCTCCCGGCTTCAAGCAGTGCGCCTCCTGCGCTAAGCCTATGCCAACGAGCGACCCGCACGACTCCTGTTTGAAGTGCCTGGGAGAGTCCCACCAAACAGACAAATGCAAGATCTGTAAGGCCTTCAAACCAAGAAGGAGCGGGACTTTCGGCTCAGGCAACTCCTAATGGAGGCGGCACTTAGCCCGGACACTCCTTCCACGGGCCAGACTCCGACGCCTAGCACTTCGGTGCGCAGTGCCCCGGCGGCACCGGCTATGACGACCACGCGAGTGGCGTCAGACAAGCCTCCCCGGCACCGGACCTCGTCGGCACTGCAAACACAGCAAGTGCCGCGGCGCCGGTCATTATCCCCAGGGCATAAAAAAGCCCATAAGACGGGGACGTCCGTGCCGAAGACGCCGGCTCCCCCAGTGCCGGGGGTAGAGCCGCGTCCGCCGGTGGAGCAACGGAAACAGGCGCCTCCAGCACCGTCGACTCCGGCGCCGAGGCCGTCGAGTCCGGTACAAATAGCGTCTCCACCGAGGCCGGCGGTGATACAGTGTCTCCCGTCGACTCCAGAGACCTTCGCGGCGGCAAGAGACTTGATAGCTCTCACGGAGCCGGCACCGCCTCAACCACCGGCACCGACTGTACCGTTGACTCGCCCGGTACAGTCAAGAGGGAAACCTGCCTTGATGCGCCCTCCATCACAAGGGCTGGAACCTCGGCGCCGATCCAGGTCCCGAAGCAGGTCCCCACGCCGCTCGCAGTCCCGGCACCGAATATCGTCTCGGCACCGGTCGTACTCGCGGCCAAGATCTTCGTCGCGGCACCGGTCTACGTCTCGGCACCGCTATGATCGTCGGCACCGATCAACGTCGAGACGTAGTTCTCGGCACCGCCACGCTCGACGCTCGACGTCGAGAGGCCGCTCCCGGCACCGGGCATACTCTAGGTCCTCGTCGAGGTCCAGATCTGACTCCCGGCACCGACGAGGTCATCGGCACCGGTCGCGGTCCCGGCACCGATCGCCGGCACCGCACAGAGATAGATCATCTCCGGACCGGCACCGTGCGGCACCGCAGACCACGGGGATCGTTTCATCTTTCGCGGCACCGCCATGGCCGTCAAGATCGGCGTCTCGCTCCTCGGAGGACCTGTCGAGATCGGCATACCCCCCTCAGGGGCAGGCCGAGGAACGAGACTTGGGCCATTGGCAGGAGAGGGCAGAGGACCACTCTCATGGACCATCTCACTGGTCGTTTTGGACCCCGTGGGCGTATCACCAGGAGCAAGGGGCTTCATTACCATCGACCTCTCGCTCGGGTCACTCGGTCAGAAGGGCCCCAGAATCCACCATCTCTCGGCCTCCGCCTGGAGGCATGGAGGCTTCTGTGTCCACACCACCCGACACCGTGGACCCAAGTGCAGGTGACGCTCCGACCCAAGACCAGGGGGACCGGGACCCCCCCTTGGATCCACTACCACCGGAGGCATCCTCCTCCTCCTCTCCGGATGAGGCAGTGGCGGGCACTTCATGCACGGGTCCCCCTCCGATAGATCTTCGGGCTCACCAGGATCTCCTGCGCAGGATGGCCCGTAATATGGACCTGCAGACGGAGGAGATAGTGGAGGTGCACGACCCGATCGTGAATATCCTTGGATCGGATGCCCCATCGAGGGTGGCGTTACCCTTGATCCGCACGATCCAAACGAACGCGGATACGATATGGCAGACTCCTGCCTCCATTCCACCTACAGCGAGAGGGGTGGAAAGGAAATACTTTGTCCCATCTAAGGACTATGGGTACTTGTACACACACCCCCAACCGTGTTCACTGGTGGTGGAATCAGTGAATGCACGAGAGCGCCACGGCCAGCAGGCTGCAGCGCCAAAATCAAAAGAGGCTAAGCGGCTTGATCTGTTTGGCCGTAAGGTTTACTCAGCCGGAGGGCTACAACTTAGAGCGGCGAATCAACAGGCGCTACTGAGCCGCTACAATTTCAACTCCTGGAACTCTATGGGGAAGTTTAAGGAGTTGATTCCCCAAGAGTCCAGGGAAGAGTTTGGAGCCATGGTTGAGGAGGGTAAGAAGGTGGCTCGGACCTCCTTACAGGCCTCCCTGGACATAGCGGACTCGGCCGCAAGGACCCTGGCCGCAGGTATCGCTATGCGCAGGACCTCCTGGCTCCAAGTTTCGGGTTTGCCCCCTGAATTACAGCAGACCCTACAGGATTTGCCCTTTGAAGGACAGGGGCTGTTCTCGGAGAAGACGGACTCTCGATTGCAGAGCCTCAAAGACTCCAGGACAATCATGCGCTCCTTGGGGATGCATGTTGCGGGTCCCCAGCGCAGACCATTTAGGCCGCAGCCTCAACGTTTTTACCCCCCTCCACCTCGTCAGAGACAGGACCCTGCCAGAAGGCGAGGGCGAGGTGGTAGGAGAAGATGGGCTGGCCCTCAACCCGGTCAGAACCAAGGGCCACCAAGACCACCTTCAGGTCCTAGACAGAACTTTTGAAGGTGCGGTCGAGGACGGCGCCCCAGTCATCCCCCAGGATCCAGCTCCCTCCTTTCGGGATCGCCTCTCCCACTTCCACCGTGCTTGGTCCCTTATAACTTCGGACCGTTGGGTCCTCCGCACGGTGGAGAGGGGATACGCTATCCAGTTTTCTTCTATCCCCCCCTCCCACCCCCTTTCCCCGTCCCTCTTCAGGGACCCTTCTCACGAGCAACTTCTTATACAGGAGGTTTCTACGCTCCTGGCCATGGGGGCCATAGAGGAGGTTCCGATAGACTTAAGGGGCAGGGGATTTTATTCCCGTTACTTCCTGATCCCCAAGTCCAAAGGAGGTCTGCGGCCCATCTTGGACTTGCGCGGACTCAACAAATTCGTAGTAAAGTTGAAGTTCCGCATGGTCTCTTTGGGGGCCATTATCCCTTCCCTCGATCCTGGAGACTGGTTCGCCGCCCTCGACATGAAAGACGCATACTTTCACATCTCAATTTACCCACCTCACAGACGCTTCCTGCGATTCGTGGTAAACACGGTGCACTACCAATTTACAGTCCTTCCCTTCGGCCTATCCTCGGCCCCAAGGGTGTTCACGAAATGTATGGCTGTCGTGGCAGCGTACCTTCGTCGGCAAGGGATACAGGTGTTCCCGTACCTAGACGACTGGCTGGTGCGCGGTCGCACCAAGGAGCAAGTTCACGTTCACGTCCACAGAATAGTGCACACATTCAACAAGTTGGGCATCCTACTCAACAAGGACAAATCCACTCTAGAACCTACCCAGAGAATAGAATTCATCGGCGCAGTTCTAGACTCCAGACGTGCACAAGCCATCCTGCCAGACAACCGATTTGGCACCATCACGAACCTCATTCAAGGGCTCAAGGCCTTCCCAACTACCACGGTGAGGTCGTGCCTTACCCTGCTGGGTCACATGGCTTCCTGCACGTACGTAACCAGGCATGCCAGACTTCGACTTCGCCCGCTTCAAACCTGGGTGTCATCAATATACCGTCCACATCGGGACAGCCTGAACATGGTGGTCACGGTCCCGGACTCGGTCCTGGCCTCCCTCACCTGGTGGCTAGATCACACTGTAGTCTGCGAGGGGATGCCATTTCACGCCCCACAACCCTCCCTGCACCTGGTCACAGACGCGTCATCTCTGGGGTGGGGCGCCCATCTCAACGAACACCATACCCAGGGCCTGTGGACTGCATCCCAGTTAGCCCTACACATCAATGTTCGGGAACTGATGGCGGTACGCCTGGCGTGCCAGGCATTCCTCAATCTCCTACGTGGCCGCTGTGTGTTAGTTCTCATCGACAACACCACGGCCATGTTCTACATCAACAAGCAAGGAGGAGCACGTTCGTCAATTCTATGCCAAGAGGCCATTCGCCTGTGGGACTTCTGCATCGCCCACTCAATCCATCTCACGGCATCGTTCCTCCCTGGAGTCCAGAACACCCTAGCGGACCGACTCAGCAGGTCCTTCCAAACGCACGAGTGGTCTATCCGTCCGGACATTATACATTCCATCTTCCAGAGGTGGGGGTTTCCCCAGATAGACCTGTTTGCATCTCGAGACAACAGGAAGTGCCACGTGTTCTGCTCCCTACAAGGTCGAGCTCCGGGCTCCCTCTCGGACGCCTTTCTGCTTCCCTGGAAAGACCACCTGTTTTATGCCTTCCCTCCGTTTCCTCTGGTCCACAAGGTACTGCTCAAACTGCGCAGAGACCAGGCACAGGTAATTCTGATCGCTCCTGCGTGGCCAAGACAACATTGGTACACCACACTGTTGGAGCTCTCGGTTCAGACACCGATCCCGCTTCCGTTGGATCCGGATCTCATCTCTCAGGACCACGGCCGGTTGCGTCACCCCGACCTCCAATCACTCCACCTCACGGCGTGGCTGCTCCATGGTTCACCCAGGCAGAGCAGCAATGCTCGCACTCTGTACAACAGATTCTACTGAGCAGTAGGAAGCCCTCAACACGGACCACGTACCTGGCCAAATGGAAGCGGTTCTCCTGTTGGTGCGAACAAAGAGCCACATCCCCGTTGCAGGCACCCATTCCCCTTATTTTGGAATATCTCCTCTCCCTAAAACAGCAGGGGTTGGCGATATCTTCAATTAGAGTTCACCTGGCCGCTATATCGGCCTTTCACCCAGGGGAACTCGCGTCCTCGGTATTCTCTAACCCGATGGTCGTTAGATTCCTCAAGGGCTTAGACCGGATGTACCCACAACAACGTCAGCCCGTTCAGACGTGGGACCTCAACCTGGTTCTCTCCAAGCTCACAGGTCCTCCATTCGAGCCACTGGCCACCTGTTCTCTTTTGTACCTATCCTGGAAGACAGCCTTCCTTGTAGCCATCACCTCAGCAAGGCGCGTTTCTGAACTCAGGGCGCTTACATCCGAGCCCCCTTATACAGTTTTCCATAAGGATAAAGTGCAGCTTCGTCCACATCCTGCCTTTCTCCCTAAGGTGGTTTCTCCTTTTCATATCAACCAGGACATCTTTCTCCCGGTCTTTCATCCCAAACCACATGCCACTCGCCAGGATCAACGTTTGCATTCCCTGGACGTACGAAGGGCCCTGGCCTTCTATATTGACCGCACAAAGCACTTTAGAAAGACGACGCAACTCTTCGTTGCAGTGGCCGACCGAATGAAAGGCTCACCGGTCTCCTCACAACGCCTATCCTCCTGGATTACGTCTTGCATCCGGACTTGCTATGACCTGGCAGGTGTCTCAGTACCGCACCTCACCGCTCACTCCACGAGGGCCCAGGCTTCCTCGACGGCTTTCCTGGCACAAGTTCCGATTCAGGACATTTGTAGAGCAGCGGTTTGGTCATCAGTCCACACATTTACAGCTCACTATGCACTAGTGCAGCAGTCCAGAGACGATGCTGCTTTCGGATCAGCGGTTTTGCACACAGCAATGTCTCACTCCGACCCCACCACCTAAGTTGGGCTTGGGAGTCACCTAATGGAATGGATATGAGCAAGCACTCGAAGAAGAAAAGACGGTTACTCACCGTTGTAACTGTTGTTCTTCGAGATGTGTTGCTCATATCCATTCCAAACCCGCCCCCCGTCCCCACTGTCGGAGTAGCCGGCAAGAAGGAACTGAGGGGGCGCCGGGTCGGCTGGGGTATATATTCAGCGCCATGAAGGCGCCACTCTAGGGGGCTCCACAGCCGACCCGCCGGTGTTGCTAGGGTAAAAATCTTCCGACGATCGTGCACGCGGCGCGCGCACACCTAATGGAATGGATATGAGCAACACATCTCGAAGAACAACAGTTACAACGGTGAGTAACCGTCTTTTATGTAGTTATAGTTAGTCTCTAAGGTGCCACAAGTACTCCTACTCTGAAACCTATAGTTATAGTTAGTTATTCATCACTGGCCATAGATTACACCTTGCATTTCTTATCATTTTCTTAAAGTCAGAAAGTGTCCTTAGGCCCTACTTAGCACCCTCCTCTCACTTCAGGCATTATAGAACCACTAATTCTGCTTGCCCCTTTGCTCAGATCAGTCATTAGGCCATGTAACATTATCATCATCTGGGGGAGTTCAGCCATTCTTAGTACATACCTCCCAGTCTCTCTAAGTAACTTTCTCCACATCCCACTTCACTCCTCTACTGGCATTCTAATTGGCACAACAAGAGAGCAACTACTTCTGCATCTTCCATTAAAACAAATATAAGCAGCCATGCAGTTGACCTATAGCTCTCCCCACCCTTCTGTTGATTGGCTATAATCTGGGACAGTGGTATCCAGGCTGTGTTGGTACAGTGGCTTCTGTCTGAAGCAGTCCTGCTTTTGATGAAGCAAAGGGTGATGGGAGAGCTAAGCCTTCGGGAGTTCATTACCTGCACTACCTAGACTAGTGTTTGCAAACTTCTGTATACAGGGATTCCTTTTAGTTATCAGTGAAATGAAGCCATACCTGAGGTGAAAGCCTATGAACAGCACTACTCTATAACTGTTTAAGACAGAAAGTGAAGTATATTCTATCCAGTTGAAACTACAGGGGAATTTTAGGAAGGCATGTACAATAAATGGTAAATGGATAAAATTTGGTTCGGGTGTCATTTCTTCATGACTTGTTGCCTTCATAGCAAATAATAATTGGATGCTAAGAAGTCTAGTACTTGAAACAGTTTTGTAAACCGATAGCCAATTTTTTTTAAGCAGAGGCTTGAAGTAGAGGTGAATGGTTTTTTTTTTTTGTTTTTTGTTTTTTTTTACTGTGTTTCTATAGCATGTAAAGGCAGCAGTATCAGTAGACTGACTTCTTTTCTTCTCCAAGATTAAGGGCTCTAATTTAAGTGTTACCTTCATGTTTGCTTTGATTCCAGTTCTTACCAAACTAGGCATCCTTTTCTAGCATGCTCAATAGTAAATCTTCAGTTTTCCCTGCAAGAGCCTCTGAACTTCTAAAAATTACCTTCTCTCCTGTTCTTGTCAATCTCTAGGCCTTGAACCAGCTGTTTGAGAAAATCATGGCATTAGACATTGATGAGCGCCACCTCCTGCGTCTCGGTCATGGAGAGGAGGAATTGGAGACAGAGAAAGATTTCAGCAGGTGAGCTGATGGGCAAGAGGAAGGTGCTAATAAGCTAATTTGTGTAAACATGGCAAGTGTATGTTTAAACTCCTACTTTCATTGGTAATAAACAAGGGGCAGTTTGCTTAGACTCATGCTTCCTTTCCCATAAAATTCTGTCCTAACATAGTGTCACTGCAACTGTAACTTAGGGTATGTCTACACTGCAGTTAAACATCTTTGACCGGTCCATGTCCGCTAACTGGGGCTTGCAGGGCTTGGGCTATGGAGCTGCTTAATTGCCGTACATTCGGGCTCGGGCTGGAGCCTGAGGTCTAGGATCTGTGAGGTGGGATGTCCCAGAGCTCAGGCTGTGAAGTGGGTTGATCCCAGAGCTCAGGCTGCAGCCAGAGCCCAAACATCTACATTGCAGCTAAACAGCACCTTAGCCCAAGGCCAGGCCAGTTGTGGGTTTTTAATTGCAGTGTAGACATACCCTTAAAGCCCTGAGTGTGGCTTTTATTTTCAGTATAGTTTGTTAGCTAATTCTTCTTTTTTCAATTTAGCCAATTAGGTTAAAAAAACTGCACTTTTTTTTCTATTTTTATACACACCAAGGCAGTTGTGTATTCACCTGTCTTCATCCAGATGTTTGAACTTGTAAATATATTTTAAGCATGTAAACATTTTATGGAGTTTTTATTTAATGAAATGCAAATTGAAGGCTAAAATAATGCACCCTTTGCAATTTCAAATCTCTTTGCAGCTATTCATGTTATTTTAACTTGCAGTATGCTGAATATTGCATATTATAGAATGGCTGAAATTTCAAACTCAGATGCCTTCTGCTTGTAATTATTTTACAGAATTGCTTACAATAGTTCCTTTTAAAGCATTTTTTTAACACCCATTTAAACTAAAGAGCTTGTACTCTAATGGTAAATAATAAATTTTGAAGAATGTGTCCATGATTAACAATTATACATATTTCATGAAGATTTCAGTTCTTCAGCTTAACTTTTGTACAGATGGTAAGCCCTGTTCTTGTAAATACTCTCATGCTTAATTTTAGGTCTGAGTAGTCCCACTGACTTCATTGGAGCTACACATGTTAGTAAATGTTTGTAGGATCAGAAGCTTGCATTGGAAAATAATTGAAGTGAACAAGTACTGGATTATTTTGACAGTATCTTGATTTACCTCACCCACCTTGTGTTTCTGATATCCTGAGACCAACTTGGCTACAGTAACACCTCAGACAAATATTAACATCCAGTAATTTACATAATACATTAACGTTTCCCTCTACAAAATAATCCAAGACTGTTGACCTTCAGGTCTTGCTGCAAACCTACTGCTCTATGCCTAGGTTTTTGGGGGAGAAAACAATATGCTGAGTAATGCTGTTTGGGGCAGGAGAGAAGGATTTGGGGTGGTTGGTAAAAAGGGGATAGAGAATAAGACTGAGAATATATTATTGCCCTTATATAAATCAATGGTACGCCCACATCTCGAATACTGTGTACAGTTGTGGTCTCCTCATCTCAAAAAAAGATATACTGGCACTAGAAAAGGTTTAGAAAAGGGCAACTAAAATGATTCGGGGTTTGGAACAGGTCCCATATGAGGGGAGGTTAAAGAGGCTAGTACTCTTCAGCTTGGAAAAGAGGAGACTAAGGGGGAATATGATAGAGGTATATAAAATCATGAGTGATGTGGAGAAAGTGGATAAGGAAAAATTATTTACTTATTCCTATAATACAAGAACTAGGGGTCACCAAATGAAATTAATAGGCAGCAGGTTTAAAACAAATACAAGGAAGTTCTTCTTCTCGCAGCGCACAGTCAACTTGTGGAACTCCTTACCTGAGGAGGTTGTGAAGGCTAGGACTATAACAGTGTTTAAAAGAGAACTGGATAAATTAATGGTGGTTAAGTCCATTAATTGCCAAATCCAAGATGGGTAAGGAATGGTGTCCCTAGCCTCTGTTTGTCAGAGGATGGAGATGGATCGCAGGAGAGAGATCACTTGATCATTGCCTGTTAGGTCCACTCCCTCTGGGGCACCTGGCATTGGCCACTGTCGGTAGACAGGATACTGGGCTAGATGGACCTTTCGTCTGACCCGGTACGGCCATTCTTACGTTCGTTTTTTTCTGACTGATTACTCTCCGGTGTTTGGGTCGTTCCTGGGTTCATTCTTCATACCAGTGCAATTGTCTTTTTAACATATGAAAGGTGGTTATAGCCCTGTGTGAATGCTATTTTACATATTAATTAAACAAAACTAGGCACATGACATGAATTGTGATGAATCAGAACATTTTTTTTCTTTTTAGTGAAAAATCTGGTTGTGGCCACTTGTAACTCTGGAGGCTGGATTTTGTTTTTAACACTCCAGAAAGCATATTTGATTATGGCTAATGGAAAAGTAATTTCGTTGCTTCAGTTGTAAAATAATGCTCTTTTCAGTTCTGTAACTTCTAGTATTCAAATTTCCAGCTTCAGCTACCCTGTTTTTTGATAAATAAGAAAGTAGAAATAATCATGAGTTCTAGGAGGTTCCATTTTTAGTCATTATAAGAAAAAACTTGCATTTATAAATGTTTTGTTAGGAGCTTTTACTGTCTTTCAAAATTATCCTTTTCTCACATTCAGAAATAATATTTTAAAAGCACACGTATGGAAAACTCATTAAGCTCAGTAACACATTTTTGTTTCCACCTTTAGGGGTGGTGTCAATATAATTGGGTGGGAGGGGAAAAAGTTAAAATAGTATCACATACTATTGCCACCCCTGATTTCCTATGCCATTTGTTATGGTTTTAGTCACATTTTCTTATTTTGTTTAATTTTTTTCTCTCCCATTGTTGTGTGAAAGACTTAAACTGGGAAAACTGACTGTGCAAAGGAAACAATTCTGGATTTGAATAGGGTAAAATGAACACTCTGAGCACAGACAGAAGGTATCCCTCTTACCCCCGCAAGTGGGTCCAATCACCTGTCTAGAGTGTGGCCATTAGAGGATGGACACAGAAGTGCTTCTAAGAATGCTGGGATGCATTATGAAAGATTAACCACAGAGAGCTTTGGTGTTCACATAAGGAAGCATGGTTTGTGTGAGTGAGACTTGGAAATTACTGGTGAAATTTCTAGTTCTGCCACAGACTTCCTGTATGACTCTGGGCAGGTTGCTGAATCTCTCTGCCTCAGTTCCCCACATGTAAAATTTGGATAATTCTTCCCTTCCTCATAGGAATATGTTTGAGGCACTTTGATTCTGTGGTTAGAGGGGGCATAGAAGTACTATCTAGATATAGTACTTCTATGCCCCCTATATAGTAACAGTTGGCAGTTAGCAGTTTTTTGTTCTGTTTTTATTGGTAACTAGAAAAGGCCAGTGCTTGTTCTGTGTAGTTATTTTTGCGACATCCAAGTATTGGCATTCAGCAGAATTCATTTCAGCTGAGAAAGAAACTCAGAATACATAATTCTTTGCATCACATTACATCCATTCTGTAGGTATGGAAGAGTTAATTATGTCCTGGGTCGAAGACTAGAGCTTCTACGGGAGGTTGGACGATTACAGGAGAGCCTGGGAGTCCCAGGAGATGTTTCTTATACTTGTGAAACAGCTGGCCACTTCTTCTTATACCAAGTAAGAGATTAAATATTTTTCCAAAGAGCAGATTTGGACCTCCCTATGTTATAAAGCACAATGTGGATATTGGAATGAATTTCTCAGAATTGAGTCTAAAGAAATGGTTTTGTTTGGTGGCTCAAAATGTAGACAGCAACTGAAGCTATAATTATAATGTTACTTGTTTGTGTTGCTATTGTTTTTAACTCTATGCCTGATGACTCAAATTGAAAGGCCAGCATTCTTGCTTTTTTGTACAACTCTTGGCAACGTTTCTGATCTGGATTTTCCTTTTCAGATAAGACAATCTCAGCAAATTTCTTCATGCTCTTGATGATAGATCTCAAAGCAGTAACTCGCTTTTGCTTTTGTTAGATAACTAAATGAAGGAAAACAAAGGGTACACACAACTGGAAATTCACTTTACATTTGATTTTTATGCTAGAGTACAACATCAAAATAGTAATTTATCTGTTTCAGAGATAGTTTAGTCTTACGAAAGAAATGCAATTTCTCTCCTTTAAATATATGTGTAAATTATTTTTATGAAATCATGTTGAAAACCAAATATAAACCTGTGATTTTTATGCAAATATGTACTAAATAAAAATAGGTAGCCTAAGGTTTAAAAAAAGCCCGTTGAATAGAAAAATATATACACCATCATAACACCTTTGTTTTTTTGCAGGTAATGTCTCGTTGGGAGGAGTATATTAGCAAAGTGAAAGTTAAAGGTGGCAAGCTTCCTGATGTTGCAGATGTCTCTAGTTTCTTCCCTTTTCACCAGTATTTTGCAAATGCCCCTCAACCAATTTTTAAAGGCAAATCTTATGAAGAGGACATGGAAATTGCTGAAGGGTGTTTCAGACATATTAAGAAAATATTCACTCAACTTGAGGTAAGATTTGTAAAATTTCAGTTTACTGGAATTTTTGGAATTATTTATTTGAGGGGGCATTTTTTAAACCAGATAGTATAAAAGGAAATCTAGACCAGCGGTTCTCAACCAGGGGTATGCGTACATCTTGGGGTATGCAGAGGTCTTCCATGGAGTACATCAACTCCTCTAAATATTTGTCTAGTTTTACAACAGGCTTCATAAAAGGCACTAGCAAAGTCAGTACAAACTAAAATTTCATACAATGACTTTTTTATACGTATATACTATACATTGAAATGTAAGTACAATATTTATATTCAAATTGATTTATTTTATAATTATATGGTAAAAATGAGAAAGTAAGTAATTTTTTAATAGCATGCTGTGACACTTGTATATTTATGTCTGATTTTGTAAGCAAGTAGTTTTTAAATGAGGTGAAACTTGGGGATACGCAAGCCAAATCAGACTTCTGAAAGGGGTACAGTAGTCTAAGAATGTTTGAGAGTCACTGATCTAGTCAGTGTATTTGGTGACTTTAGAAAATTAGGCTCAGATAGTTTTAATCTCTAAATTTGATCCCGTGAAGCAATAAAAAACAATGATCAAAAAAAGAGCAAACAGTTGAAAGCAAGTTTTCTAAAAATGAATGTGTCCTCAGACTATCAGGCAATTTTGTATGTGTGTAAGTTTTAATTTGCAGACACAAATAGGTGTTCCAGTTTTTTGTGGGTGTATTTTTACAGGTCCTTTTGAAATTTTGTTTATATTTCACAGCTATGTTTTGTTAGAGCTAAGAAATTAAGACATGAAATTGTTGTAGACTAGTACTTTTTACCTATATCTTTTTTGGTTAAGAATGGAAGGAGTAAAGTCAGATAGCTTTTGAGTGCATAGTTCTGTTGTAAGCAATATCATTTTGTATTCTCATTCTTGAGTGCTTTTTTCTCTTCCTGTAGGAATTCAGGGCATTTGAACTCCTCCGCAGTGGCCTGGATAGATCCAAATACCTCTTGGTGAAAGAAGCAAAGATCATTGCAATGACTTGTACTCATGCGGCCTTAAAACGACATGACCTGGTTGAATTAGGCTTCAAGGTAATGATTCCAATAATGGCAATATGCTAATCTAAAATATTTTCCTGCATTAAAATCCTATATTGTAAACAGACCATTATGTTGACTCACTGCAATTTTTAATCTGTTAAATTACCTAATTTTCCTTTTAATGAAAAATAATCAATATAAGTACTAATTGAGATCCTGTAAGGTATTTTGAGTATTGAAAGGCATAAAGATGTTAATTTGAATATTGCTTGCATATATGAAACCGTGTGCTTGTTTGTATGTGGTCATGACTTGTTTTCTTACTATTTATGCATTCCATAAATGTATATCATTCTGTTTGAAGCCATTGTAAATTTCTGCAGTAGTAGACTATTGTGATAAATTAGGACGTGATTGCATGCCAAGATAAAAGCAGGTGGAGAGCTGAAATAAATAGGACCCTATTAACACGTTGCTTAGCTAAATAATGAACAATTTGAAGAAGAAGCTCATGTAGCAGCACTTGCTTATTCCATTGAAGAGTGTAAATATCAGTGCTGCATTTTCACTTAGGTTTGGTCAGCACACAGTTTTTATACTGGTATAGCTATTTCAGTTAAAGAGAGAATAAATTATAGACCAAAATTGGTTTACTTAAAAAAATGTTAGCTTGATTTTGGAGTTTGGTCCTTCTTCCAAGGCAGGCAGATCTGTTTGGAGGTGGGACTGGGCAGGACTGTCCTCCCCACCTCCAATCTAGATATGGCTATTATGTGGGTAATGGAATGGAGCAGGATAAACCGAAGAAATGGAGTTGTTTGTCTCCCTGGTGAATCTGTCTTCATCAGCAAGTCTTCCCCCCCCTTTCCAGCCAGTGGATCTTCAGAATTATGAATGGAAGAAGGAGCTTAAGGCTTATTCCTCGAACAAGAAAGAAAAAGAGAAAATAAGATAGGGACCCAATGGAAAGTAAATCAAAAACTTAATATAACAAGATTGGTATTCAACTTATTCTGTCATTGATACAAGCCATACTTTTCTCTGAAAAGGAAGAAAAGGTAGGCATAGCATTCATTTTATGCTAGAGCCTTGTTGATTGAGTACTGAGTAGCATTATAGGCTGATGCTGATAATGAGATTTTAGTCACAGAAGACTACATGTGGACTTATTTATTTAGGTTTTAATGGAGATGTGCCTTCATGCTCATGGATGCTTCTCAGACAGAAATGTTGCTGCTCCTTTGGTACAAGTCTATGAAAAGTTAATTTCAACTGTCTGTATATGTGGTTTTGAAATAACTTCTCCCATCAAAAATGTACTCCAGTTTCTGTTCTTGTTTTATGTTTTTATTGACCAGAATCTTTAATCCCCCCCTTCTCTCCCCTCTCTTTCAGTATGATAACATCTTAATGGAAGAGTCTGCTCAGATTCTGGAGATAGAAACCTTTATACCTCTCCTCTTGCAGGTGAGAATTTCATTGTAAAATAAATTACTCCTCTCTCAAATCTTGAACAGTATGTTTTTGCTAATGACTGAAAGTGTGATATGCATTCTTGAGAACAGTATTTGCTTGTTACACCCATGATGCCAAAATCATTTTAAGTGTATCTGTTTCATCCTCAAAACAGGGCCCAGTACTGAAAGTTCCAGAGTATCTGCAGTTTCCATTGAAGTAGTAGGAGTTTGGAAGAGTTGGCATTTCAGGATCAGGCCATCAGTTCATAAATTCTCTTCATTATGAGTAGGGCTCCGGGGCTGTCATGGAGGTTGTGGAAGTCACGGAAGTCACAGAGGCCGGTGTGGCTCACCCCAGGGCTGCCCAAGCAGCTGGCTCAAGGGCCAGCTGCTCAGGTGGCTGTGGGGACAGCCATATCGGCCACTGCTGGAGCGGCTCTGCAGCCAGCTGCTCGGGCAGCCCCACATCAGCCACACTGGCTGCTGCTCAAGTGGCCCTGGACAGCTGGCTCCGGGGACTGCCCAAGCAGTAGCTGATGCAGCTAGCCCTGTGAACTACCCAAGCAGCAGTCCCAGGGATGGCTGAAGCAGCCACTGTCAGCGGCCCCCGGCAGTGGCCCTCAGGGCAGCTAGAGCAGTGGCCCCCAGCAGCTGGTGTTGCTGGCCCTGACTGCCCCTTACTGCAGTGCCCCTTCCTGTCCAAGGTGCAGGTGTCTCAGCCTTCTAGAGAGACAGTGCTCAGTCCATGAGCTCCCAGCACCAACTTACCCTGCTCTGCCCTGCAGCTATCATTGGGCCCTGATTGGCTGCCCCGTGCAGCCTCCCTTTAAGTGGAGGTATTGTCAAAGGTAAAAACTAGGAGCACAGTAAGGCTTGCAGAAACCACAGTTGTATTGCTTCTGCAGTTTCCTTTAACTCATATCCATAATTTCTGAAGGTACATATGATTCTTTCTTTTGCCCTCTGTAATAGAGCATTACTACTTCTGTTGTATCATCATTGCAGTGGGTCAGATTCATTCTTGCTATAACTCTTATTGTGTTAATGGATAAATTAATCTGGTTATGTTCATTAAACATGAGCAATTTAGCATAAAATATTAAACTCTCCTTTTTTCAGGACATGGGAGACATTGGAAGGGCAGTAATAGATGCCTTTAGACCTGTGGGCCGCACGCTGCCCGTCAGAGTAATCTGCTGGTGGGCAGCGAGACAGTTTGTTTACATTGACTGTCCGCAGGCCCAGCTGCCCACAGGTCCCAGTTCCCGTTGGCCGGGAATGGTGAACCGTGGCCACTGGGAGTTGCAGGCGGCTGTTCCTATGGACGGTCAATGTAAACAAACTGTCTTGCGGCCTGCAAGTGGATTACCCTGTGGGCCGCATGTGGCCCGTGGGCCTCAAGTTGCCCACCGCTGCTTTAGACTAACATTTCATTTGCAGTTCAGTGCAGTTTAAAAACAAATGATATTAAATATTGAAAATTAGTGCTTATAACAAAGCCAATTTGACCCTTACTTTACTAGAATTATTTTAATAAGGTAATGCCTGAGCATATGATAACCCAGGTTAATTCTGCAATTTTTTAATTGTTTAATAGAATCCCCAAGATGGATTCAGCCGACTAAAACGATGGATTATGATTGGTGACCATCATCAGTTGCCACCTGTCATTAAGAACATGGCTTTTCAAAAATACTCCAACATGGAACAGTCTCTCTTTACACGCTTTGTTCGTGTGGGGGTGCCAACTGTTGACTTGGATGCTCAAGGAAGAGCAAGAGCAAGGTAAGATAAAGGAAAAAAGTCAGGAGGTCTTATTCCCGGGTACCAGGTTAAAAACATATGGTTTTGAATAACTTACTTTCTTAAGTATTCAGGCCAAATGGATCTGACATTATCCCTTTAACAGCTAGTGGAGGTGGAAGTATCCTTCCAAGGAACTGGTACATTGCCCAGACTTCAAGAACATTGAAATCAAATTCTAGATCATGTTACAAATCTAGGGAAAATGCACCTTTCATGTAACATTATGATGACATGGCCTTCAGCTCTTAAATATAGGAGGCATTCATGATTATTCATATTTTCATAATACTGCTATCATAGAATACATTCCATTTCTCCCTTGCATCCATGATTCACACATTTATCATTTCAGGGCTGGAGTGCAGTAACTCTCAAGCTTTTTCTATCAATAAGGTCAACCTTAAACTCAACCCTCAGGAGCCTGAGAATGACTAGCCCTAGAGAGGACATCACAGCAGTATTCCATACCCTCCAGTGGGTCCTGTTGTATTCATTTATATGGAATGAAGGGCCCAAATAGTCAAAGGTGTTAACATGACCTTGGAACTGTCCAACATAAAACCGTTTTAAACAAGGCTCAGGGTTTAGTTTACAGAGACCTCAGCCTGCTTAGTACCATGGCAAACACACTATTTAAAATCCTTTTAACTGTTTATTTAAAAATACGTAAAAGAAGGAAAAACAGTTAAAGCATTTGAAATGTATTAAATAATGCTTTCATTTTAACAACAACTTTTGTTCCCTTTAGCTGTAGAGTTTTTTTTAAGGGGAAAAACCCCTTTTTTTTCCATGGAGATAACTGTCCTTTTTGGAGAAAATTGAGAAAAGTAGTTGAGATGAGATGAGCTGTTTTTGTTGCTGCTGTTAAAGTTCAATCCTGATTCCTAGAAGACAAACACAAGAAGGGAGAGAAAAGAACAGCAAAGACAGAAAAATGCAGCTTCTGTTTCTGGTATTGACTCTCACTGGCAACCTCACTGCTGTACCAACACTGGCACCGCACATGGTCTTATCATTCACTCCAAGACTTGGCAAACTCGTACCAGCATAGGGCTGTTTTTAGCTGCCTCTCTCTGGTCACAGACTTACAGGAGTGATGCAAAATATGTAGTTCTGCTTAACTAAGCCGGACCCTTATTAGACAGAAGGCAAAAGGTGATGGGTAGGAAAGAGAAGAAATAAGATTAGGAAAGAAAAGAACACACAAACGGGAGGGTATGTGTGTGACAAAGTCTCCTGTCCAGGTGATGGTTAGGATTTAGCCAAAGCCAAGGGAAGTGGTGGTGTCATTTGGCTCCCTCCCTGTGGCTCAGTCTTCTTAGAGGTCTCAGGATTAGGATGAAGAAGGTCTGGGGTCCTAGGAGATGATGGGTGTGGCAGCTCACTGCTGCAGTTGTTGGCAGGCAGCTGTTTCTTCTGCTAACTTTTTCCAAAAGTCGTCGTCTTTTGGGTTTATTAAAGGGAGTGTCGGGAATAGTCCATCCTCTCATTAAATAGTCTATCAATAAACCTAATTTCTGACACACTAATTTTCTGTCATTGATTTCAAGTTGTCTAATCCTCTTCTTTACCAGTCATAATCTTAATACTGTCCTTGAGTGGTGTCAGTAAAACCCTTTCTGTTTAAGTTAATTCATTCTTTCTCTCTCCTTCTTATAAATTTTATATAACAGGACATTGTGACAGTTTATGAACTTTCACTTACTTTTTACAGTTAAACTTACAATTAGGGTAAATTTGTAGGCCCAAGTATCACAATAGTACCCATTTGTTTCTAGCTCCAGTTCAGAGTACTGGTAATTGCTAAATCCTTTAACAGGATGCGACTTAGCTACCTTTGGGTCTTCTCCAGCCACAACTGTCCCAAGTTCACTGTGCTCATTAGGGAACTGAGTTAGGTGGTAGTCAGTTCTGAATCTCTGTCTGTGGAACATATTGCCAGAAGAGATCAAACAGTGATCTGGAGTACCAACCTTAAAATCTGCAACTCTCACTTTTCACAATTGTCTGTCCACAATAACAGAAGCTAAATTAATAGAATAAAATTCAAGAACAAACCACCAAACTCTAGTTAGGTAGGAGTAGCATCTGCTTTGATTTTGAGCATCTCTTGCTTTACTCTGTTTCAGCACCTGGACATTATGATTTCTGCTCAATGTATAACTAAAATAGATACATAGTGCAACTTCACTGAAGTCATTTGAGTTTCACTGGGAATATATCTTGCCCTTTATCCATTAATTGGATTGTAAACACCTACTCCATTGACTTCTTTATTTTCCAAATTCTTCTTCTTGTTGGATATCAGTACATTTTATTGTAGGGCTATCCCTGAGGGCAGACATTTTGGGCCAGATCTTAAGCTAATGTAAATTAGCTCCATTGGAGTTGTGCCATTTTGTACCAGCTGAAGATCTGGCCCCATGTCTTTCTCCAAAGTTAGCACCAGTTCTGATTGCAGGTTGGCTAAAAGGAGCACTTCCACAGTGATTCTGGAGCTTGAGTGCTTGCAGTTTTAAGTTTGCTCCCTAATTCAGGTCTTCCACATTGCACAAAGGCAAAGAACTATATGCAAAGGGTCTGTTTTGTTGAAATTTTTGTAAGAAAAAGACCACCAGTAAGTGCACTTTTAATTTCTGCCATGTGAGACTTTAATTCTAATGTTGCACTATAAAATTCTGCTATTTTAAAATAGTAAATACACCTCTACCCTGATATAATGCTGTCCAATATAACGCGAATTCGGATATAACGTGGTAAAGCAGCGCTCCGGGGGATGGGGTTGCTTTACCGCATTATATCCAAATTCGTGTTACCACAAGCGGTTCCTCTGCGCCCACCCGTTACTTGCTGCGGCCCTCCCCGGGACCCCCCCCCGCCCCAGCTCACCTCCATTCTGCCTCCTCCCATGAGCGCACCGCAGCTCCGCTTCTCCTCCTCCCTCCCCTCCCCCCCTTCTAGGCTTGCCGGGCCAAACAGCTGATTGGCGTGGCAAGCCTAGGAGGGAGGGAGAAGTTGAGCGGAGGCAGAGCAGAGGTGAGCTGGGGCGGGGAGCGGTTCCTCTCCCTACTCCGATATAACGTGGTCTCACCTATAACATGGTGAGATTTTTTGGCTCCTGAGGACCACGTTATATCGGGTTGGAGGTCTAAGTTAGTTAGTCTTTTTTAAAAACGTAAAGTAAAATGAACATAATAAATGAGAACTTTTGAAATTAATTTTTCCATTATACAAATTTATTGAAAAATTAAAAGCTTTGCAGAATATTTGTTTTCTGAGCATATTCACTAGAAATATTTTTCAGGAAGATTTGCATTTTTAAATTATAATGTTTGAGTATCTAATGCAACTAAAAGATAAATAAAGTTAAATTTTGCCATCTGTTGCTCTGCATCTTCCCAGCAAATTTGCATGAAAGGATTGAAGAATTCCTACATTTTGATGCAAACAACTCCTGATCAAGGCTCTCACTTATCCTACCCCATTTCCCTTCACCTCCCCGATTTTAATTGTAATGGACACTTTATGGGAAGCTACTTATTCTAAATATTCTGTCTCTCTGGATATTGACCATTTCCCCTTTGTCGGAGATGTTTGGGATAGTCTTCCCTTTCTGAAAATGCGAGAAACAATTCAGACTTCTCCATGATGCTCCAGGGTTGAGTGTTCCCCTTCTGCCAGATTCTTTGCATATGGTGGACAAATAGCAGCACTTGAATCTTATAGATTGCTAACCTTTAAAATGATTTGTTGGCAATAGTTGGCAAAATCCCTTCCCCCGTCTCTTTTTTCCCTTGGGGGTGGGGGTTGGAAACTAATATTTCCCTAACATTTTGTTCCCCAAATAGTACCACCCACCAAACTCCTTCAAATCCTTTGTTCCATCTTTCCTTTCCCATCACGATATAGCTTACCAAAGGGTGCAAGCCCATAGTTAGGAGGTGCTCAATCTGTGAAGGTGCTATCTATCCTGTTTGATGGCCCATGGTACAATGAACCCATTGAGAGAAGCCCGGGGCTCCACCTATGAGACAGCAGGACATGTAGGGACACGCTTGTGGACAGGGGACTCCAAGAGCTTTTCCATGCCCATGTGCTGTGAACTTAGTTTGGGACAGAGGATGTACAAGCCACATGACAAAGGATATAAAAAAGCAGCTGCATCTTTTCCATTTTGCCTTCAATCCTGCTTCTCACCTCTGGAGTATCTTCTCTACAAACTGAAGTTTTGAACAAAGGACTGATAGACCCAAGCTTTGGATGTGTTCCTCAGGGACTTTACAAGCCAGCAAACTCACCAATGCTGCTAAGACTCACAAGTACAATTTGCTCTCCTTTTTGCGGCCTGCCCTGACCTTGGCATTTTCAGTGTGGGCTACCCTAGGCGTCTCGGGTCACAGTCTCATCCATCTTTATCTGCTGCTCCTAGGTCTTCTGGTCTTATGCATAGTTATTACTCTGCTCAGTCTTCCTTACAGGCAGAATCTTCTCTTCTGTCTGCCACATCTCAGTCTAGATTAAATCTGATAGCTTGGTTAGTTGACCAGCAAGTCCAAAACAAGATACTTCTCCAAATAATAGTCTACTAGCTTTGTGCAGGTTTTTCACCCGTTTGTCCTACAAGAGTCTAGACAAAAAACCTTTTACTGGTATCAAAACAGAAATATATCAACTCTCTGAAGCCTGGATTTTCTTACAGCAGTGATTTTCAACATGTGGGGATCTAAGATTTCCAAAGGGGTATTCACTTTCTTTCAAAAATTTTTAGAGGCCCACAAATGAAAAATGGTTGAAAACCACTGTCTTACAGCATGACCTAGACCTAGCCCAGCACATTCCATCATTGCATTACATGTTTCAACATTAAACAGCAGAATAAATGCAAGCCCATCCAAGTCTCCTATACCTGATGGTAACAGTTTTCTTGTGCAGCATGACTACCCAAGCCAACAATTAGGGAAATTTTTTCCTACCTGGAATCTGTACACAATACTGTGTTTTTCATGATCCAGGCATTCAAACCTCTATGGCATCTAACTCTTTGTGTTTCCATTTTATAAATAATAACTAGAGGAGTTTCTGAAATCTCTGCTCTCAGAAGACACTAGCCTTACTGCATCTTCTACAGGACGAACACTGTTGTTCATTGTCCAGAGTAATTTGTATCAAGATTACTTCTTCCTTCGGTACCCGACAGGAAATAATTCTGCCTTATTAATAAAAATAATACCTAGCTCTTATGTAGTGCTTTCCATCATTAGCTCTCTAAAGCGCTTTACACAGGAGGTCAGTGTTATCCACATGTTATGGATGGAGAAACTGATCGAGGTGAAGTCATTTGTCCAAGATCACCCAGCGGGCCCTTGACAAAGCCAGGAATAGATCCTAGTCTCAGGATAGATAGATCCACTAGGCATTCATTTTACTCAAAGCCTCAATATCCAAAAGAAAAAGCATTTAAAATGCTAAAATGTATGTTAGTGGAGCCTATCCATATAGGAAAACATCTTTGTTTTCTTTTATTTTCATACCTGGGTCTGAAGCATCTAAACCAATCCTGGCTAGGTGGATCAAGTTCTGTATCAGCAGTGTATTCAGCTACAGATAAACTGATCCCAGAGGGGATAAGAGCCCCCTCAGCACATTCATGGTAACATCCTGTCCAGAAAGGGGATCAGCCACCACAAAGGAAATCTGTAAAGCTGCCACCTGGTCATCTATCAACACGCTTATAAAAGCCCCACAGGCTTGACCTGCATTCCTTTGCAGAAACATCCTTTGGCAGGAAGGTGCTCTAAGCAGTGTACTGAAAATAGACTAATTTTAAAGGAGGAGGTGGAAGAACATTCTTCTTCTGTCCCACTTCTTCTTTCTTTCCTACCAATTTTTCTTATTGCAGTTTCATCCCAAATGTCTCAGACTGGGAGAGCAGTCGAATCCAAAATGGAACATATGTTACCTTATTTCTGAGACTGGCTTCTCTTCCTCAGTCTGCCCCTTCTGAGATACAGTTTCCAATTCCCTATACCATGGTCTTTTCAAGGCCCCCAAGTGTCATCATTAAATTAGATTTAATCTACTAATAATTTAGTGTTTTCATGTGGCTCTGTATAAAGGTAGATAGGTTCATCCATGGGGATTGAACGTGCCCAAGCTGCCTCTAGTATTTGCAGTAAGAGAGATACAGTCTTTTGCACTTGGAAGAGGTTGGTTCAGAAGGGAGGATGATCCAAAGGTTAGGGCATTAGCCTGGCATTCAAGAGACCAGAGTTTAATTTCCTGCTCCCCCACAGTCTTCCTGTGCGACCTTTGGGAGGTTACTTACAGCAAAATTTTCAAAAGTGTTTTTTAAGTCCTATTTTCAGAAGTAACTTGCACTTAGCAGCATAAGATTCATTGACTTTAATTGGGACTTAGGCTCCTAAATGTCTGTCACTTCTGAAAATAGGACTTAAAAATACTTTTTAATATTAGCGTGTCTCTGCCTCCATTCTCCATTTGTAAAATGGGAATGTCGGGTCCTCAAGTCACTCTTTACCAGAGGACCGTGGCAAGATATGTCCATGATCTCATACCCCTCAGTTGAGGGAAGGGAGAATTGTAGCTCAGACTACAGCCATGTGCGATATCACCATTCACATCCTCCAAATACCTTGCCAGATTCCTCCCATTAAACAGAAGTGAGACCCCAAGTTTCCTCCTGTGGAAAAAGAAGCAAAAAAACTTTAAATTAAAAATACCAGGCAACCTTTGAATAGCAAGGCATAGTAATGAGAAAAACAGAAACACGATTGTATCTATCTGGTTTGCATGTCACTTAAGAAATATTTTTAATCTGATCCAGGAAGGAGTTCAAGCTCCTCTTACTGTTTTTGTTTTTGTTTTTCTGAAAGTTTGTGTAATCTCTACAACTGGCGTTATAAGAATCTGGGTAATCTGCCTCACGTGCAACTTCTGCCAGAGTTCAGAACTGCAAACGCTGGATTTCTCTATGATTTCCAGCTTATAAACGTAGAAGATTTCCATGGTGTGGGAGAGTCTGAACCCAATCCTTATTTCTACCAGGTAAGAAAAGAGATTCAGTGCCCTATTAGAAATGCAGCATTCTGCCTCATTAAATCTGGAAAGAAATGAAGATAGAATATTGATTTCTTTAACTGCAGTTAAGTAAGCTTTCAGAGCATTAAAATGTTTTTTATATTTTTGCATACATAATGGAATGCAGTTTTTAATGATCAGTCCTTATGATTATTTAGTTATGGAGGTCATAAAATTATAATAATTATTCTGTGGTGTTTGGCTCTCACACTGAAGTATGATTTTCCTTGACTCTCCCTCCCCAAGCCCCAAAAGTAGAAGTGAATTTCCCTTTTTTTTTTTTTTTTTTTTTTTTTTGACTGCATATTTTGTTGAAGATAAATAGTTTTTTGGACCAATGCCAATTACAACCAGTTATAATCTTGTTTATCTGCTTCAGCATTAAAATACATGGCAGAATTTCTCTGTCCTTGGAAGAGGGAGGATTTGCTTTGAGATACATGTCCAGACTGGGAGAGTCACTGTTTTTATTGATCTGTATATAGTGTTCCAAAAAATGGTTTCCCAAACCAGCCTTCACAAAAGGATCAAACTCTACTATATTGTGTGCATGGATGTGTATATTTCACCACAATGTTGTGTAACACTACATTGTGTAACAGTTCAAGCTGCTCAAGTATAACCACCATCAAAGCAAACATTAAAACACTAGGAAATTCACAATTCAATTATGTCAAATGCTATACCGCAGCCAACAACCAGCTAAGATTAAGCGCAATCTTCATCTGGCCCCATTAATCACAATGTGCATCCTCTATCACAATGAAAATCAAATGCCCCACACCTTCAATTCTTTGTTCCTTTCTTACCTAAAGCTTTGTATTAAAAACTGTGGTACAGATGTACAAAAATAGGATCCTACGTTATGGTTCCTATTGTGAAAGTCTTCGATATAATTTGCACAGTTAAGGATTTTCATATGTATGTGTCTGTGAAGGTTTTATTTTTGAATCTTGTAATTTTTCTAAGGTGTATAAAGATGTTTGTAATTATGGATGAGGTCTTCTTTTACTTTTTTAAAAATTAAACCATTATTCAGGTATAGTGAATATATCACTGCTATAACACCATGTTCCCTTGATTAACTTTATTCATAAGAACTTAATTGTTCTGTAGTTTGTGGAAGCTGTAATACTAAAAAATGTACACACTTTCTCATCATAGTAGCTTTTATCCTTTCCATGTAATTTCTGATATTTTTTTTTAATGTGAGGTTTGTGTACACACTCTGTGTGTATTTATAGCACATGGAATGTGTAATTGGTGATCCAGGGTTTTTTAATGGGCAGTGATTAATATGGCTTTCAGAATGCTATTTGTGTTCATGAATGTATGAGTATGTCTTTTTGTATAGACTTAAAGGTGACCAGAATTTGTAGAACATGAGTAAAGTGTTCCAGTATTTGTAGCAATAACTTCAACCAAGTAAATCAGAAATGAAACAGGGAAAAGAGGGATGAGTTGCAGCCTGTATTTATATAAATATAACAATTTGAAGAACTTCATATTCCAAGTTCAAATTGTTATATTTATATAAATACAGGCTGCAACTCAACCCTCTTTTCCCTGTTTCATTTCTGACAGTGGGATTTTCAAACATCCTCAGCATTAGATTAGTTTTGTTGCCAATGAAGTCAGTGGGAGTTTTACCAATGGCTTCAGTAGGAGTTAAATCAGAGTTAAATCGCTGCTAAGCACTTTTGAAAAATCTCAGCCTTAAAACTTATTCAAAACTATGATACTTATTTAGAGGTATCTGTATACTATGATTCCAAGGTTTTGAGGCAGTATAAATAAGAGTTGTAACTTCACTTTGTCTCCCTTGAGGAGGAAATGAAAAATTACAGTTTGTATATTGTAGTACTCAAAGGTCTCGATCAGGACCCCACTGTACAAAGCAAGATACTGTCCCTGATTCAAGGACTTCTGATAACTTCAGTTTTAATCCTATATTGAAATGAACTAAGAGTATTTGAGCATTTCCCAAGAAGTTATTGGTAGGTGGGACTGATTAAGCATACAGTAACTCCTCACTTAAGGTTGTAGTTATGTTCCTGAAAAATGCGACTTTAAGCAAAACGATGTTAAGCGAATCCAATTTTCCCATAAGAATTAATGTAAATGGGGGGGGTTACATTCCGGGGGGGGGGGGGGGGGGAGAAATTGCCAGACAAAAGGCATTGTATACATTTTAAACCATTTTAAACAAGCAATTTAATTCTTGTATAAGTTTTAAACAATTTTAAAGAAACAATTTAATACTACAATCATCATTGCTGAGTACGAAGCAAAGGGAGGTGCCCTCGCCTTACCCCACAAAGGCTCAGCCCACTGGCACTGCAGACAATGAGGCAAGCAAAGAGGCTGAAGGTGCCGTAGGCTAGGAGAAGCACGTTGCACAGCAGCAGTTGCAGTTTCCCCTACTGTGCAAGCACCGGGGCGGGGGGCTCAACCCTCAGCCCGCCCAATCCACCCCTTCCCCCAAGCCTCCACCCTTAACCCACCTCTTCTCTCCCCCTGCTCCACCTCCTCCCCCTTTACTCCACATGCTGCATCCTCGCTCCTGCCTCCTGAACTCCTCAAACCAGCTGATTGCCACGGGCAGGAGGCAAGGGGAGCAGGGGGAAGGCGCTGACTGGGAGGGTCGTAGGGGAGCTGATGAGGGGGCTGCCAGCTGTGGACAAAGCAGGCAGCCAAACGACGTTATATCGGAGCATTGCAGAACTTTAAACGAGCTGGTTCTGTAATGAAGCAGGGATGTAAGATCGAAACAGTGTTAAGCAAGAGGACTTTAAGTGGGGAGTTACTGTATTTACACATAGCTTATTAGCATTAAGCTTTTCATGTAAATATTTTCTTGATTGATCTGTTCATATCACACCCATAGTCACAGAATTGCTCAGTGCATCAACAGTTGTAACCACAGAAACAACAGTTAACAATAATATGGTAACTGGGATTTTCAGCAATCCCTTTATTCATGAGGAACCTAAATTAGATGGACGAAACCTAAGGCTTTTGTTCGTTCCTCTCATTTTTCTACAATGAGCTTGTTTTTCAGTGCTTTGATTTATTTTAAACAGGGGTCTTCTAAATGCACCAGGATGCCTCAGTAGGGTCAACTCACTCCCAAAGTCAGAGGCACAAATGAGCCAACTAACATTTTATTTTCCTTTTAAAATGCAGAATCTTGGTGAAGCAGAGTATGTTGTAGCACTCTTCATGTACATGTGCCTGCTTGGTTACCCTGCAGACAAGATCAGTATTCTGACAACCTATAATGGACAAAAGCACCTGATCCGGGATATCATTAATCAGCGTTGTGGGAATAACCCACTTATAGGCCGACCAAACAAGGTAATTCTCAAAATAACCAAATACTTATCATTCTCTGACCTTTTAGAATTATAAATTACAAAACAATATACTGTAGTTATATAGTTTCACCAATATCTACATGATGAGTTCTTTCTTTGATGACTACAAATGTTATATTCACTGGGATACTGTGGATAGACCACTGTTCCCAAGATGTTACTCAACAGTACATTAATCTTTTCACTTACTTTTGTTTATTTGGACTCTTGCGTAGGCTGTATAACTAGATGAAATATGGTGCTCCCAGGTTGCAAGCTATACAGGAAGGATAAATTAGATGGCTAGCAGTGTTACACAGCAGAAGGATCATAATTACTAACAAAAGATCTTTCCAGAGTGTAGATGCCCACTTGGTGAAATATCTGGTTAAAATCCCTAATTAACAGAAATACCAACATAACTGTAGGAGTCTGTTTATTCCTGGGGGCATTCTGCGCCAAAAATTTTAAAATTCTGTGCCAAAAAAATAAAAATTCTGCGCACAGTATTTTAAAATCCTGCAAAATTCTGAAAATTTTATTTGTCAAAATAACACTACATAATCACACTGAACTTCCATTATTTAGGTAATTTATCTCAAAATATCTGTCAGCAAGTATGTCTGTAACAATACAGACACGCACAAAAATTCCCCTAGGAGTAGAAAATTAAAGAAACCCCTATGACAACCCAGTCCCTGTCTCTGCCCCCTTCACCACCCCTCCAGAGCCCAGCTGGGGGGGCCAGACACCCACAACCCCTCCTTCCTCCCGCCCCCCCCCGCCCTTCCAGAGCCCAGCCACAGTGCTCCCCCAACCAATACACCCAAACCCCCTTCCTCCCAGAGCACAGCCAGAGGGCCCCCTCTTGCCCAGATACCCACACCCTCTGCCCCCCTCCCCCGAGCCCAGCTGTTGCCACCCCAGCCCAGACACCCAGCCCTTTTCTTTCTCTCTTCCTCCTCTTCCTTCCCCCTGCCCCTAGTGGCAGCCATCAGATAGAAGTGTGAGTGTCAGATCCATTGTTTAACAATTGTTGCTGCTCAATTAGAATTGATATGTTAAGTTGGTCACTTATTAAGTGGGAGCCAACTGAGTGACAGTGAACTTTAAATGGCAGATGTCAAAACTATATGAGGAAAACAGTTAACAGCAGGCTAAATGTAAAAGAACATAGATTCAGCCTTGAATACATAGGTTTGTTTTCGCTCGCACAGTAATCACCAAGGATAGCTGGAAGATTATAAGCCTCATTTTATGGGTCTCCCCTTAGAAGTTGTATTCCAACGTTTAAGAAGACATCAATGAATGTTAAAGGTGTTCAACTCCTCTTAATTTCTTTGGAAATTACAGATACTCGCCTTGTCTCTCTGAATCAGAGCTAAATACAAATATTATTGATACTTTCTTGTGATTTTTGTTTTGAATACTTTCATAGTCTTCAAGCCACTACAATCTCTCTAGTAAAAAAGAGTTTGTGTTTGCCATAGTTCTAGGCCATCAAGGTTGATGTTTTTCTGGTAGTGGCTCGAAATGAACTCTCACATAACAGAGAGTGCTAAGACATGCTCTTCCCCTCTCTCCAAGTCATGTCAACCTTCAGCATCAATTTAGCATGATACTTTTCGCTGCAGGAGGCCAGTTTGCTTCTACTAAATTCCAAATTGTTCTTAATACCTTTGGAAATGCAAATATTTTTTGGAAGATACAGTAGATGAGTTAATCTTAATTTATCTTTCTTTTAGGTGACAACTGTAGACAGATTTCAAGGTCAACAAAATGATTATATTATCCTTTCATTAGTGCGAACCAAAGCTGTTGGTCATCTTAGGTATGTAAGAAAATATCTTCACAAATGCCTTAAAATGTGTAATTCACTTCACCTAATTTTACCAGAGCAGAATTTCTGGTAATGAGTGTCCGTATTACATGTACTAAATTGTAGTAACAAAATTAGTGTGACATACTGAAAGAAGCTCAAAACCAATTCCATATATAGCCGTCTGGTACCCACTTCACAGCCACTTTGCCCTTCACTATTGGGTCTTATCTAACTACTGTAATTTGTGCATATTATTGCAGGTACAGTGAATTTAATATTACCTTATTAAAATAGTAGAGAATGCAATGCTAGTTCAAGTAAAGGCTTGAAATAATCTTGAGAAAATAGTCTGTCTGAGCTTGATTTGTGTATCTGAGGTGTTTGGCTTTTGTGTAGTTCCCTATTGATGTGCACATTTGAGAATGTCTGCACTTCAGCTATGGAGGAAAAAAGAGCCTTTGGAGGAAAAAGATGGACACAATTTTGTAAAAACATCTTGTTGCTGTACATGAGCTTGAATGTAAATCTTTACTGTAAATACTAGAATAAAATATTGAAAAAACTGAGAAAGATATTCCCTTATATCTACAGATTTCCTAATGTTCTATATGCCCTTTAATTATACGTGTCTGTGAGATTAATGTTCTATGAAGACGTTTCAGTGGCAATCAAAGCACTAGAGGTAGTAAAAAGACCTTGATCTGTTTGATGTTTTGTTTCCTGAAGGGATGTCAGACGTCTAGTGGTTGCTATGTCAAGAGCCCGGCTTGGGCTGTATATTTTTGCAAGAGTATCCCTGTTCCAGAATTGCTTTGAGCTAACTCCAGCTTTCAGCCAACTTACAGCTCGACCCCTTC
This sequence comes from Malaclemys terrapin pileata, assembly GCF_027887155.1. Lineage (NCBI taxonomy): Eukaryota > Metazoa > Chordata > Testudines > Emydidae > Malaclemys > Malaclemys terrapin. The sequence continues at coordinate 99,850,623 of NC_071508.1, forward strand.
AACTGCATATAATTCCCTCAGAGTATTTTCCAACAATCAGACAGGTAAGCACATCTGTTCTAAATTGTACTACATAGAATAGTGTGGTAGCAGTCCACTTTCTTCACTGGGTGCATAGTAAAAGAGATAGGATTGCAAAGCTTCCTCATTACAGACAAATGTTATTTGGATACTTATGGCCCAGGAATTTGCCATGTTGCACCAGCTGTCATTAATTGAATTGTTTGTATTTTAGTTATACATATATAATTTAGTTCAGTTATGTGTGTTTTCTTATTAAGCTTTGCTTGTGCAACACTGAATCAACAGTATGTTATTTTACGTTAAACACTGAAGTACAATGAGTACAGTATGTTGGATATTTTGTTCCTTATTAAACCACTACTTGGAGTCATGTAAATTATCTGAAATAAAACACATGGCTTCTTAATAAGAGAAATATAAATTAATATTTGACACAACATATTGAGAAGTATTGTTTAATCTATTAATCATCACTGTCTTTTTTTACCTTGAATTCTTTGTGTGATTGTGTCACATATATTGAATTGAGATATCTAGAATCTAATAGATGTGTTTTCCTGGAATGATAGGATAGAAGTTACAAATATAACAGTGGAATTTTAGTCTGTGCTTCTAGATTATAATGGTATTTGTTCCTCCTTTTGCAAGTGACCACTTTGGTATCTTGGAAGCAAGAGGTTAATATTCCAAACCCTTAGGTTAATGTTGCTACCGTAAATTAAATGAAACAGTTGATGCTGCATAGCGATGGGACTTTCAGCCCCCACAGCAATATGCACATGTAAAAAAAAGAGAGGTGTTTCTAAGGAGACTATTAGTAATTTTTTTCCTATGCCTTTGCAAATTTTCCAAATGATGTCTCTTTCTCTCCATGTATAGACAGATAACCCTCAATTACATTTATAGGAGCTGCATATCTAGACAAGAACCTAGTCCCCTTCCCGCCACACAGTCTTGTTTAAAATACATTTAATTTCACTTTTGTGCTTTTGCATTTATTCCCTAACATGGGAAAAGCACCTTTCTGAAGATCCATTGTGGTGTTTCTGTATTACTGAATATTAACTGTTCTTATTTTTCCCCTAGAATGGAGAAAGATCTTCTCACCAAGTACATGTTATAAAGAACATGCCTCAGATGGCTAACTTCGTGTACAACATGTATATGCACGTGATACAGAGTACACGCCACTACAGACAGGTAAGCATGCTTATACATTTTGGAAAGCATGCATCTAAAATGTAATTCACTGCAGAAAATAACTTACTCAGGGGATGCTTTTGAGATGGGTAGGCTAAAATTTGATGTACCAACTCTTACCTTACATTGGTTTCCATAGTCCCTGTAGCTTTTTAGATCAGTGAGGCAGGGAGAAAGGGATTCCTTTTTTTTTTTTTTTTTTTTTTAATTTAAAAATGCTTCCTGCTACACAAGCACTCAAAACTCCCTTTGTATTAACAAATATATGAATGCGATGGATAGAAACAAAATGGTGGTAAGGAATCAAATTTTGTTGCTGGCAAGAGTTATTTGGAGGAAGGAACAAGAACTGTTTTGTTTTTTGTTTTTTTTAAATGCACACACAAAACCAACACTGATATATTTTTCGGGTGTCTTCAAGTACAAGAGTATCAATGCAGCGGTCACTGGGGTGTAACAGCTGGAAGTTAGTTACCATCGATGGACTAAAGAAGTTTAACATTTCTGAGCAGTGGCCTCTCTTCATACAAGTGTTATTATTTAAAAAAAAATTTTGCGCTATGTATGTGGGAGAAAGTGTACGACAATGTATTGTATAGTTAATGAGCTACTTAAAGTATAACATGCAAGCTAAGCTTCCCCATATGAAGAACAGCTGGTGGAAAATGAAAGCCGAACCGCTTCAATCAGCCGCAGACTAAAAAGACTCCAAATGTTGTTGTTTTCTTATGAGCTGAAGATTGCGTATGGCCTGCAGTGTAATGGGATCGCCCCTGTATGAAATGCAGATGAGTCTCTGCTGCAAAAGGAGTGTGGTCAAATTCTGAAAAGATGGCTGAACACTTCAATAAGGTTCTGAACTGCCCATACATAACAATCAGCATCAGCACTTGATGATCTTGAAGAACTTTCAGTTCAAGACCAACTCTCAGTTTCACTGAACATATGTGAAATATGGAAAGTTGTCAAGCAAGTGGTAAATGGTGAAGCAGTGAATCCAGCTGGTATTCCTGTGGAGATCTTCAAATATGGAGACCATGAGCTGATCAGGAACATCACTGGCCTCTACTTAAGGTTTTAGGAATGGGAGACTGTGCCACAGAAACTTACAGATTCCAACATTATTCACCTTTACAAAAGGAAAGACAGATGTGTCTATCGATGATGTATCATTCAAGGTCATTGACAAATTTTGCTACCTAGGCAGTGTAGCTTCACCAAATAGAATGATTTGACAACAACATTAGGAAGTACATTGGGGCAGCCAGCAATGCCTTTGGAAAACTTTAGTGTCATCTTTGGAATGAACACGGTGCCAGACTGCAAACAAAAATTGATGTTTGCTGTGCCATCATCATCACCAGATTCCTCTATGGCTGTGATATGCGGACTATCAACACCACATAAAACACTTGGATCAATCCCACCTATGAAGTCTACAATGGATATTGGGAATTAAATGGCAAGATTTGGTTCACAACACCAAAGTCCTTCAGTGCCACAACATCACAGGCATTGAAGTTTTTATAATGAGAGCGCAGCTACGGTGGTGCAGTCACGTGGTCCATATAGCTGAAAGTAGAATACTGAAGATGATCTTTTACAAAGAATGGCAGACTGGAACTCATTTTAGGGGCAGACCAAGAAAACGTTACAAAGACTTTCTCAAGGCCTGTCTATCAATGTTGACCGGGGAACCCTTAGGTCATGACAAGGTCCAATAGCGTTCGCTCCGCCACCTCAGACTGAAAAATGTTAAGAGCTTGCTGATTGCTGCAATCAAAGAGAGAAATGAAATCTGTAAAGTTAAAAGCAGATTCATCTACAATTGTCTTCACCTGTGGCACTTGCAGATGGGGCTACAAGTCTGAAATTGGATCTTGGTCTCATCCCAGGATCCACAATAAGTGACTAGCTCATCCATCGAACTCAGTTGAAGACTCACTCATATGTGACCACTATTTTTAAAAAGAAATAGTTGAAATAATAAAAATCTTCATTTTTAAAGGAAAATAGAATATACACATCATGTGGTATGGCGTTTGTCCCCTAGTTATTTCTTCTCTTCCAATACCACAACTCTCACCTGAGGCAGACCAGCCCACTCCTCTCCTTCCCTCCACAGCCAGTTGTCTGGCTATCTCCACAACTACCCAAAACCTATGTAAGTGTGTCTTTCTTTCTCTTGCTATGTGGTGATGATGATGATGTGGTTCTGGAGTTCCATATGGCAGATAGAGAGATGGTTCAGCATTTATGCAAAGAGTCAGGGATACGGTTTGCAGTTATTTAGGCAGAAGGGTCCAAGTATTGATTAGCAGCCAACAAGCAATCATCAGTGGGCACTAATTTATGCAAACACATGTCTCTGCCTCGTTCCCCCTTCTTATCCCTTCCCTCCTCATTTGTCAGTTTATTCATCTGCTTCTTATTGTCTAAATTGTAGTCTGTGAGCTCTCTGGGGTGGGAACTGTCTTTGTGGTGATTTGTATAGTGGGGCCTTTATCGTTGATTAGGATCCTTAGCTGCTACAGCAGTTGAAATAATAAAAATAATCATTAAGTAGTGCTACATGCTAGAAACAGTTGTGTGTGGCATCAGGCACTAATGATGATATTTTGCACTTGCATAGCTCTTTGCACCTAAGAATGTAAAAGAACTTACAGATACATTCATAATTTTGCTAGCATCTAACTACAGTAACTCCTCACTTAACGTCCTCCTGGTTAACGTTGTTTCACTATTAGGTTGCTGATCTATTAGGGAACATACTCCTTTAAAGTCCTGCAATGTTCCCTTATAATATTGTTTGGCTGCCACTGCTCTGCCCGCCCAGCGCTCCTGCTGGGGAGCAGAGTCGGGGTGCGGGGACTTGCCTCGCTCCACCCGCCCGGCACTCCTGCCAGAGAGTGAGCCAACCCCTGACCTTGTTGGAATACTACTTCTACTGTACTGGTGAGTACAGTATTAAATTGTTTAAAATTATTTAAAACTTACACTATATATGTATATAATGCCTTTTGTCTGGTGGAAATTTTTTTTCCTGGAACCTAATCCCCCCGTTTACATTAATTCTTATGGGGAAATTGGATTCGCTTAACATCATTTCGCTTAAAGTTGCATTTTTCAAGAACATAACTAGGACATTAAGTGAGGAGTTACTGTACCATTGCTAGCATCTAAAACTAACGCATTAATAGCTAACACTAGCAGTGCAGCTACTTGTTCCCTACTGTGACAGTGAGTCATGCTCTCCCTGCAGGAAAAAATGGAGCCAAAAATTGAAAAAAAAACAAATATGCAGATATTAGAAAGCATTGTAATGTGTGTTCCATAATCCATTTTAGTACAAGAAGTTATTTTTGATTTATATTAATCCATTCTTACAAAAAAGAAATGAGGCAGTAATCACACGGGAGGCAAAATGAAACCAGCTGCATCATAGAAGTCCCAGTTTACATCTGCCATCAGGAAGCATATCTTTAGTAAGGATAAAAGAATCTCAGTTTGAGAAATTCATCTTTTTCACATGTCCTTAATTGGTATTCACCATACATTATAAAGACCCAAATGGTAACTTCAAAGTTCATAAGATTATTTCTCGACCTCCATAATTAGCCATAATAACAGCTATATAGATGTCTCCAGAGTTGTCATAAACACGTAATAACAATGTCAGCTAATTGTAGATAAGATTTCACTGTAATTAAATACATAATTTATAGTGTGAATTAAAACTCCCTTTGTCTGAACTTTGGGTTCATTAAAACCATTCTCAGTATTACCAAAAAGTATCCATCATGTAGCTGAATCATACATTCACATCTCTCCTCAACTGGGAGTTGTGCCCAGCACTAGCAATCTTTTTCAGCTGATTGTATCTTCAGTCTTCTCTGCCAGGTATCCATAATACTGTTAATACTACTGCTCTTAATGCTTTATACTTACATAGTGCCTTCCAACCGGAGGACAAAAACACTTTGCATATATTAAATAATTAATCTTCACAATATTGCTGTGATGCACTATGGGCTATCTAAGGATTGCTTTATCAACTACTCAGACTTACTGTTCTAAGTTATTTGTTTTGGATAAAATTCACACAAGTGTAGAGAGCCTGTACAACACGTTCCACACCTTTTAATCTATGTGATAGTGTTTCCCTGGAAGAGGCATCGTGCTAGCTACAAATAGGCTAGTACAGAGAGTTGTTGAAGACAGACCTGGAAAAGGACTGCTGGATCAGATCTCAAGAATACCTAGTGGTTGTAAATGTCTGCACCAAGGTTTGTGAAGGGGCTGTGCTTCCTGTTTCAAGCCATAGATGGAGTAGGAAGAAGGTATAGTGCAGCCCAGTGATCTTCCGTAGAATCATAGAAATGTAGGACTGAAAGGGACCTCAATATGTCATCTAGTCCAGTGCCCTACACTGAGGCGGGACTAAGTATTATCTAGACCATCTCTGACAGGTGTTTGTCTGACTTGCTCTTAAAAACCTCCGATGATGGAGATTTCACAGGTAATTTGGATAAAATTCCCTAGGTAATTTGTTCCAATGCTTAATTACCCTGACCGTTAACAAGTTTTTTCCTAATGTCTAACCTAAATCTAACTTCTTGTCCTGTCCTCAGTGTTTATGAGGAACAATTTATCACCCTCCCCTTTTTAACAACCTTTTACGTATTTGAAGACTTATTATGTCTTCCCCCCTCAGCTTTCTCTTCTGTAGACTAAACAAACCCATTTTTTTCAATCTTTCCTCGTAGGTCAAGTTTTCTAGGCCTTGAATCATTTTAGTTGCTCTTCTCTAGACTTTCTCCAGTTTTTTTAGGAATGGAGATATCCCATCTCCTAGAACTGGAAGGGACCTTGAAAGGTCATCGAGTCCAGCCCCCTGCCTTCACTAGCAGGACCAAGTACTGATTTTTGCCCCAGATCCCCAAGTGGCCCCCTCAAGGATTGAACTCACAACCCTGGGTTTAGCAGGCCAATGCTCAAACCACTGAGCTATCCCTCCCCCGAGTTTGTCCACATCTTTCCTGAAGTGTGGTGCCCAGAACTGGATGCAGTAATCCAGTTGAGGCCTTCTCAGTGCTGAGTAAAGTGGAAGTGTATCTTGCTTAAACACTCCTGCTAATACATCCCAGAATGGTGTTTTCTTTTTTTGTGACAATATTACATTGTTGGCTCATATTTAGGTTATGATCCACTATAACTCTCAGATCCTTTTCTGCAGTATTCCTTCTTAGGCAGTCATTTCCCATTTTGTGTTTGTGTAGTTCTTTATTCCTTAAGTGGGGTACTTTGCATTTGTCATTGTTGAATTTCATTCATTTATTTCAGACCATATCTCCAGTTTGTCAAGATCATTTTGAATTTTAATCTTGTCCTCCAGAGTGCTTGCAACCCCTCCTACCTTGGTATCCTCAGCAAACTTTATAAGTGTACTATATCCAAGTCATTTATGAAGATACTGAATAGAACTGGACCCAGGACAGGTCTCTGTGGGAGCCACCTGATATGCCCTTGCAACTCATTTATGAACCATTGATAACTACTCTCTGAGTACAGTTTTCCAACCCATAGTGCACCCGTCTTATAGGTTCTTCTAGGCTATATTTCTCTAGTTTGTTTGTGAGAAAGTCATGTGAGACGTTATCAAAAGCCTTACTAAAGTTGAGAAATATGACATCTACTGATTTCCCTCTATACACTAGGCATGTTGCCCTGTAAAAGAAAGATATTAGGTTGGCTCGATATGATTTGTTCTTGACAAATCCATGTTGACTGTTACCGATCACCTTATTTTCTTCTAGGTGCTTACAAATTGATAATTTGATTGTTTGTTGCATTATCTTTCTGGGTGCCAAAGTTAAGATGACTGGTCTATAATTCCCTGGGTTTCCCAGCTAGTTTCACAGCTAGTGCCAGATATGCTGGGGGGGTGGGGTGGGGGAATGGAATTTCTTCTTCCCCTGTAAGGAGTGGCCAGGACCAAGGCAGACCCACTCCCAGAAACCTCCTCCAGCTGCAAGAAGCTCTGCACACCTCTCCTCCCCCTATTTTCTGTTTCCTGTGGCTGAGGAGCAATGGGGAAGGTGAAGCTGCTCCCCTGTCCACCCAACCTCCCTGCATTCAGACTCCCCCATACCCAGACCCCCCCGATGAGCCTCACTGCCCCACACCCAGAACCCCCGCACCCAAACCCCACCCTGCCAAGCCTCATCCTCCCTTGAACCCAGGCCCCCTGCCAAGGTCCACCCCACCCCCCGCATCGAGACTCGCACTGAGCCCCTTTCCCCTGCATCCAGACCACCCCCTGCTGAGCCGCCCCACTCAAACCCCCATCCCAAGGAGCCCAAACCCCCTGCACCCAGACCCTCCTGCCGAGCCCCATCCCCCCCACATCCACATGCCCCCGCTGAGTCCCAACTACTTCACTTGGACCCCCCCTGCAGAGTCCCAATCATCCTGCTCCCAGAAACCCCCAGTGAGCCCCTGTGCATCCAGATTCCCTCACCCCACCAAGCCGCCCACACCCAAATTGCCCCACACAGAACCCTCTAACCCCACACCTGGATCCCCACTTAGCCACTCCACACCTGGATCGGGGGCTAGGGCTGGGCATGCATGCAGGACTCTGTCCCTCTCACTCGCTATCTTGGTGCTTCTGGCACAGAAGCGCAGGGCCCTGGGGTATTTCTGGGGCAGGCTGGGCCCTTGCGCTGTGTCAGAGGTTGGGTGCAGTCTCACCGCCTAGTCCGTGTCCTGAGGGTAGGGGAGGAGTTGGGGGAGGCTGCAGGGTGATCTTCCACCTCCGTGCACCAGTGGCCTCTCTTCCCCACTGCCATGCTGGAGCCTCCACATTTATTTATTGACAAATAAAATATGCAGAATTTTTAAAATATTGTGCACAGAATGTTTGTTTTTGGTGCACAATTCCTTCAGGAGTACTTAGTCTCCTGTTTATAGATAGGTACTATATTGGCCCTTTTCCAGTCCCCCCCCCATCACCCACCACCAAGTCCTGTGTTTTGGATGATTTTGTTGTTTAAAAAATGTGTAATCCACCTCTTCTTCCTACTTAGGTGGTCTAAGTAGACCCCTCCATGACATCATCCTTGGTTTTTTTTTTTTTTTACTTCTTTTATCCTTACCTGGGTGTTTGAGTGAATTCCACTACTCCCAATTTACTAGGGGTGAATTTCCCCTCTTCTTTTATAGGATTTAGTTAATCTGGAAAGCATGAACTGGTAAGACATGAGTATATTCTAAATTAATTTTCATTCATACCTCTATTGAAGTTGCATTAATTGTTTCCTAACATTCAGAAACAGTAAATACTTATGAATGTAAGGGAGAAAGACATTTATGACTTTGGTGGTTAGTGTTTCTGGTCTTATGTACAAATAATTAAAGATATTTAGGTCTTAGATCTAAGGTGAGCAATTAAAGCTAAAATGGAAATTGGTATACAAGTCTTATCATAAAACCTGAAGTTTATGTTTGTGTATTGAATAATCTTCCCTTATATTATCAGGATTTATTGCCCCCACCAGCCCTGGTTGAAGAAAGTGAAACAGTTCAAACTCAGGAAGCAGAAGCAGAAGTTGAAACCAACAGCACACCAGTGGAGAGTGAAGAGACGACGGTGAAGGAAGAGGGAGAGACGGTGAAGGAAGAGGGAGAGCATCGGAAAATGCCAGAGCATCCAGGAAGAGATAGTGATAGTGAAGACAGTGAAGCTGAGACTGAGACTGAAAAGTGATCTTTACCCTCAATATGTTTTGGGCACAGACTGGAGATGGTGATAGAGCCAAAATAAGTTGGACCTTATTAATAGCTGGCTGTGTAATGTGACCTGTTCTGCATATTTTTCACTGAATATTTCAGTGGACAAATTTAATGATTGGTATATAGTGGTAAATATTAATGAGTACTGAATTCTTATCAGTATCAATACTTCGTAGTTATTCATGTCAAGTGGCTAGTGCTTTTCTTTCATTTAGTAAAAATGTTTTTATACTTGTTAATGTTTTGGATAGAAAAAATAGACATTTTTAATAAGTTTATTGATTCAACCATCAAACTTCTAGTGATTTTAAGTATTTATCTTCAGGCCCACTTCACATTCACTTTCCCTAACGCTTATATATAAAGTGGACAGTGGAGAGGTTCAGAAACAAACTGCTTATGCTTCTATGCAGAGGTGTTGGTATGGGCCCTAATTCAGCAGGATACTTAAGCATGTGCCTAACGTTAGACACATGAGTAGTCCCATTGACTTCAGTGGGAGTTAAATACATGCTTAAGTGCTTTGCTGAACAGGGACCTCTGAGAGCAGCAGAAGACCATGTGCTAGCTGTGTTCTTTTCATTGCTGCCTTCTGCTGCTGTTCTTAGTTTGTCAGCATAGACAATAAAAAAAATTTTCATTTTTATTTTGAGACACAGTAATTGCCCATGATAAAGTAACATCAAATAAAGGTGAAGGTCGTTTTCCACATACGCAGGAACTGGGTCTGCAAAACATCAAACACGTAGTGAGACAGTGCTTGAGTGGATTTTCTGGGGTAACTTCCAAACATCCTTCATAAGCTCGTAGGGAGTAAAAGGTTTTCCACTGATTCAGCATCTGCCAACTTGGCAATTGATTCAATTAAACACACAGTTCTTTCTCAGTAGATTTGCAAACAAAGCAGTAGCCATTGGACCATCCTTCATATTCTTTGCTGGCAAATGAAAGAGAATTCGGTTGTGAAATTGCCAGCAGGATTTTCTCAACAAAATGTAGACAAGAAAATTGTTCATACTAATGAATTAAAACATTCAAGTTTTCTAAATATCTTTATAGTAAAATAAGACTCAAATGTAAAGAAAAACAATTAGAAGCAAAACTTGCCTCCTCTCCCTCCCCACCCACACACACACTGCCAACATGATGTATGATGACCCCTATCCCCATCATCTTCATTAAAATCAATCTCCCTTCCCATGTCTCCACTATTGCACATCACAATATCTAGTTTTGGTACTCCAGCCTTTTTGTGAGGTGCTACATTTGTTTTCTGAACTCAGCCACACCAGCAAATGAATCACTTGAGAAGCGTGTGCGTCTGTCTCCATCCATCACTTTTAACAGAGAGGAAAAAAATGCACAGGTTCTTTTTTAAATTATCTGCTAGTGGAGGGTGAATGGTGCAGAGTTAAATATGTGGGTGATACAGTTTCATAAACTAACGTGCATATGTTTAATCAGGGATGAATAGTACAATGCCTTCGGGCAACATGTGACCAGCTCAGCTGAGGGTCGTCTTTGCTTTCCAACCTATTTTCTATAAATATTTGAGTGTTTGACAATCATCTATCTTGTGTTTTTTTTTTTTAATGGAACAGGAGCATGTGGTATTTGTACGTAATTAATGAAGCAACTGAAAGAAGGAAAATTGATTTTTTTTTCTAAAATAGGTAGTTGAATATTGTAGCCTGATCTATAGATTATGAATAAGAATTTGCAGCTATCACTTTGAGGGTTGACAGGTCCCAAGATCAGGCCTAGTATTATTAAAATTATTATATAGTTGGGAACCCTGATGTGCACAGGTGCAACATTCACACTATAGGAACGCTTTTATTTACAAATAATTAATACATTTAGCAAAGTCACAAACACTCTAACTCAATAAGGTAGATAGAGATAATACAGAAAGTGCATCTGAACATCCATACTCTCACCATCCCTTGCAGAACAACCTGAAATGTTAGCCATCATCTTTATCATCACCTTCCTCATCTTCACCAGTGGTCATCATTCTGGCCCCTCCCAAGGCCTACATCTCCCTCTACTACTGCCCTGGGATGCTGCTTTTATAATATGTTTAATGCATGTTCAGTAGGAGTTTTCCCCCTCTTCCTTATTTATATTTCCTCCCCTTACCAATGTTAAGGTGTCCTTAACTATCTCAGTAGCAATAAGAGTACAGAGCCTGACTGAATGCCTACAGCAACTGGAGAAGATTAGAAAGAATAAAAGAATGAGAAGATACTTTGGAATGTATTTGCAGACTCACTGGCGATTTCCCCAATGCCTACCCCACACGCTGATGCACACAGAGTCTGTGTTGAACTGTGCTATATATGCAGACCCTTCTGCATGGTCTCCAGGAGTCTTGGCTCCCCAGTGCAATTTGTACTTTTTCTGCTGTGTCCAGAGTAGGAGTGTAGATTTGCTCCTAAAATGGTGAGGAGAGTTGTGAAGGGGATTGGAAGGGAACCGAGATTGTACTAAACTAATAGCAAAAGCTTGAATTACTGTTTTACTGCATCCTCATTTGGGGCATGCCTCCCTGGGGGATTGAGGGACAACAAGGTAAGGAGTGGGAGGGGAGAAGAATTAAAGGTCTATTAACTTAGAGAATGTCTGCACTTAAAATGCTGAAGCAGTGCTGCTGTAGTGCTTCAGTATAGATGCTATCTACACCAAGAGAAGAGGTTCTCCCATTTACATAGGTAAGCCACTTCCCTGAGATGGTGGTAGCTAGGTCAACAGTTAGGTGGGTTTACTGATGTAAATTTTCTAATGTAGGGGGAGTGTGATAGGCTTCATTTTCTTGAAAGGGGAAGGGATCAAATTTCAGAAGTTTGGGAGAATGGATGGTTTACTGAATGGTTGTAAAGCTTTGGCTTTTTGAATCCTTCCATTCAAAGCCGACAGCCGTCATGATTTAAATATATTGAAATCTTTCCTCCAAAAAATGCATATAGTTACTTGTTGACCTTTTTCTCATACGAAAATCTCTCTCTCTCTCTCTCTCTCTCTCTCACACACACGCACGCACACACACACGTCTAAATCCATAATTTAGGTCTTGGTGGCTTGTTTTTGAAAGACAATATTTTCTTGGGATTTAACATCTCCTTTTAGTGTTTGCAGCTTTGTGCTAATGAATGAGAGACAGATAGTGAAATTGAATAGTATATTTTCATTATTTCAAGTTGACTGAAATGCAAACTGTAAATAAGCACTTTTTACAAAACCCTAAGAGCTATAGATGTTTCTATTTTTTAATGCCATCCTTGCAGATGTATCATGGCAGGACATTTGTAAGGTGGCCACGTGGTCTGCAGATTGGCAGAGGCCCTTGGGTTTTTTCGCCTTCCTCTGCAGTGTGAGGCATGGATCACTTGCCAAAGGATTCTCTGCACCTTGAAGTCTTTAAACCACAAGTTGAGGACTTCAGTAGCTCAGACATAGGTCAGGGGTTTGTTACAGGAGTGGGTGGGTGAGATTTTGTGGCCTGCATTGTGCAGTAGGTCAGACTAGAAGATCATAATGGTCCCTTCTGACCCTAAAGTCTGAGTCCTCTAGCCACATCTTTTCCGCTCACGATTCCGTCACCCCAGCAATGGTGGCAGTGGATGCGGCAGTTGGCCATGCCATCCTACAGACTGACTTCTTGTGAGTCCTTGCACTCACTTCCATGCCGAGCACTGCTGTCTACTCTCTGCAATCCATATAGGGACCATCACTTGAAGGAGAAGGGGAGGCTGCTTACTGTAACTGGAGGTTCTTTGAGATGTGTGGTTCCTATTTGGATTCCAATACCCTCCCTCCATACCCTCTTAGAGCCTTAAACTCACCACGCGGCCGACACACATGAGGGTCAATAGACATTACTACAAACAGTTCCAGTGCATGGCATGCATGCACACCGCCTTTGGAATCCAAATAGGAACGATACATCTTGAAGAACCTCCAGTTACAGTATGCAGCCTCCCCCATCCTATTGAACAGTGTTATACTGTAAAAAGCGACAGAGTCCTGTGGCACCTTATAGACTAACAAAAGTATTGGAGCATAAGCTTAATGTTATACTGTGTTTTCTAAAGTGAGACATACCACATACATTTGTAAAAAGCAGATGCATCTGAAGAAGTGAGGTTCTTACCCATGAAAGCTTATGCTCCCAATACTTCTGTTAGTCTTTAAAGGTGCCACAGGACCCTCTGTTGCTTTTTACAGATTCAGACTAACACGGCTACCCCTCTGATACTTGACACATACATTTGGGATGCTGAGTTGGATAGGGAGAGAGAGGTCCTTAAAAATCATCCCCTTTAGCTGAGGACACATACAGGAATACTGAAACAAGAGTTTTGGGAGAATGCTTAGTTGCCAAGGAGTCTTCCTTTTGGACATGTATTGGCTACTGTCTTGAAATATAAATGGACATGGTCCGGTCAGTGTTTTTATTCACCATATTTAAGCATGTGTGAGCTTGAAAAAAATAAGTTTACTTAAAATAACCTTAAACCCTGATATTGGCTGAAGTATCCATACCCTTTAGTGAGTGGACCAGAAGAACCATCCTGAGAAAGGGAAGGACCTAGATGAGACAGACCCCACTGAATAGTAAAAGTTTGTGTTCATTTTCCATGTTGGAAACTTTTTTTCCAATAAGCTCTTTCAAGTGTCTATGGCCCAGATTCTCAGTGGTATTTAGGCACCTGATTCCTGTTGAAATCAATACAAGCTAAATATCTTTTGAGGATCTGGGCCCCAGTCTCATTTGTAAGTTACTTTTAAAATGAAATTTTTGTAACAAGTATTTTTGAAAAAAAATGGCTTAGGCTAGCAAGGATGTATGTTGGAAATTATTACTATATTTTGTGACTCTGGAATTGTTTATAAATGAAGAGAATGTGCCTATGCCCAGTGCCCCACCTGTAGAGAAAATCTTTACTGCAAAAAAGATTGACTTCCAGTTTTATTAGCTCAGTTGTCTTGGTGTGTACCCTAAAGTAGAACATTACATACATGCCTTGTGGGGACTGTTAAAGTCATTCCTTAGCATGAGAATCCTACTGACAAGAGTGAGTATGATGTGCATCTATCTAGATTTGTATATTGCTCTCATCACTATGTTATTTGAGCATGTAACAAGGAAAATTTAGGACTGGGAGTGGGTGGGGCACGTGGTGCTCCGCCTGATCTTTGGCTAAACCAGGAATCTCTGTGGGATTGCTCCAGCCAATGTAATTTAGTAGATTGAGGTGGTCAGCTCAGGATCAGAGGAAAGAAAGGTGTCTTAGAGACAACTTTTTCCCAGCTGCATTCTATGTAAGCTTGGCTCAGTTGAGGACTAAGCCCTTAGTATCTGCCATGCTGCTTCAGTTCGCATTTTGAAAACTGCCACATCCTGTCATAGAAATCAATGAGCCAGTATAACCTGAAGGGAGTACAAGGCTAAGATTAAAGTAACCTGTGCCCTGCCTTCTCCCCTCCAGTTTAGAAGTGAAACTGGGCTGACTTGGTGCCCTTAGCCTGACTATCCATTGCCATCATTCCTGGACTCCTTAGGCTCCCTCATAGGTACCAAATGATCCAAACATAATTCAGATTCTGTTAGTGTGTGTTCCCATTCGCAAACTGATTCAATCCCCACTGAGCAGGGAGGCTTGTAATGCACTAGGTCCTAATCTCTCTCATGCACACAGCTCAGACTTCAGTGGTGGGCCAACTGTCCTAAATTGCTCCCTACTCCCACAACATTCACCCACTGGCATTCTGTCAGCCTGAACTATGTAATGAGAGGAGGCATCGAGGACAGCTGCTGCTGCTGACTTATCGCTCAGTCCTGTACACAGTACCCTGCTATAAAATTCTGAGCTGAATCAAGTAAGATTTACTGATGCAAAATCAGGATGAGGACTTTAGGAAATGTGTGGCTCCTTATAGTATGAAATAAATTATATATTCTATTTGTCTACATATATACAGGTATATTTATTGGAAGACAGGTTGTAACTGTGAGTTACAACCTTGAAGCAAGCTTCTCTTATAAACCCAAACGTAATGCACCCATCTAATTTCATCAAAATGAAATAAATCCGTCTGATATAGTACATTACACATCTTACCTAAATTCTGTCCTTATTTTGGACAGTTTGGTTCAAATTGGGCAAAAGTTGTTGTAGAGGCATTCTGGAAATCTGAGGGTTCAGTATATGAGGAGCCTTTCAATTATGATAATATTTTTCTAATGCTTTTTTTTCTCTGTCCCTCCTCCCCCATCTCTGAAAGAGGTTTGCCCTGCAAATTACAATTTATTTATTTATTTTTGGTAGCCTTGCTCCAAATTGGTGCCTTTTAATGTTTTAGGAAAGTTGTGAGGGAATTATAAAGATATAGAGTAACAAAGAGTCCTGTGGCACCTTATAGACTAACACGTATTGGAGCATAAGCTTTCATGGGCATGCGTCTGACGAAGTGGGTATTCACCCACGAGAGCTTATGTTCCAATACGTCTGTTAGTCTATAAGGTGCCACAGGACTCTTTGTTGCTTTTTACAGATCCAGACTAACACAGCTACCCCTCTGATACAAAGATATAGAGCTGATACAAATAACTATTGCTGTGGTGCAATTATACCTGTTAATATATGTTTGCAGTAAAAATGTATACATTATAAATATGCTATACGTGGTCTGGGTGACATGAGCAGAGGCATGGAGGAGAGAGCCAGAGCTCAGGGACTCCACTGGGGAAGAAGAAGAAGAGAATATGGGAGGAGAGAGCATCTCTGATCTGAACTCAAGTGCACCACATGGGGAGAGGAGACTATTCTAAATCCAATCCCCTTAGCCTCTGGCTCTCCCCATTAGTGCAAAATTCACAGGCAAATTTAAGTGTTTAAAGTAGGACTGTCAATTATTTGCAGTTAACTCAAACGATTAACACAAAACAAGTTAACTAGATTTTTTAAAAATTGCAATTAATTGCAGTTTTAATAATACTGTTACATTTAAATTGGTATTTTATTATAAATATGTTTGGATGTTTTTGGATGTTTTTCTAAATTTTCAAATGTAGTGATTTCAATTACAATACAGAATACAACGTATTTTTATTATTATTTTGATTACAAATATTTGCCCTGTTAAAAAAAAAAAAAAAAAAAAAAGGAAATAGTATTTTTTCAACTCACCTCATACAAGTACTGAAGTGCAATCTCTTTCTTGTAAAAGTGCAACTTACAAATGTAGAATTATAATATTTTTTTACATAACTACACTCAAAACCAAAACAATGTAAAACTTTAGAGCCTACAAGTCCATTCAGTCCTACTTCTCGTTCAGCCAATCGCTAAGACAAACAAGTCTGTTTACATTTACAGGAGATAATGCTGTCCGCCCCTTAATTACAATGTCACCAGAAAGTGAGAAGACGCGTTTGCGTGGCACTGTTTTAGCTGGCATTGCAAGGTATTTATATGCCAGATATGCTAAACATTCGTATGTCCCTTCATCCTTTGACCACCATTCCAGAGGACATGCTTCCATGCTGAATTTAAATTGGTATTCTATTATTGTTTAACAGTGCAATTAAAACTGTGATTAATCGCAACTATTTATTTTTAATCTCACGATTAATTATGATTATTTTTTTAATCATTTGGCAGCCCTAGTTTAAAGTTTAATCTCCCAGGATGCACCATCTGAGCTTCTGTTTTGCATGAGGGACTGTGCTGTTGTGGGCAACTGGAGCTGGAAGGCAGTGTGCACAGAGCAGTGGTTGAAGGCATTAGACCTGATGGGGGGAGGAATTATATGAGGAGTTGCCTTCCAAGCAGAGTGTGTGACAGAGATGTAAGTATATGTGGTTGGGTGTTGGTTGTAGTCTGGATTAACACCCTTTTGCACCCTTTCCACCTTAAAAAAACTGTTTTGTTGTTGTTGTTGTTGTTGTTGTTTTTGGTTTTTTTTAAGGGAACCATGCAAACAAAAAAAAAAATAAATTCTGGGGGGAAGACCAGGTTGAGTCATTTTTTCCACCCCAAAGCTGGGCGGGACGAGGATCTGACTCCACAGTTGAGCTCAGTTCCCATCCTCCCAAAAGTCCCCCAGCAGCACCATGTCCCATGTATATCTGAAAGTCTGTGTGTGCAATTTTGTGTGTATGGTTGTCTGTCCATGTGTGTGTCTGTGTAAAGCATGTCCCCGCAGTGTCCTCCGTACAAGGTTGTGTCCTGTGTCACATCACCCCCAGCACTCTGTATTCACCTTTGGTCTCTGTTCAATCTCCCCAGCAGGCCATATCTGTCTCCCTCCCAGCCATACCTTTCTTCCTTAACAGGGAAGGGGCTGTTTGTCCCTGTCCCATGCTATGTGCTGCAGAGATCTGGGGAGAGGGTTGGAGGAGTAAAGCAGGTCTCTTCTCTCTGGCTCCTCCTGCAGTCTGAAGTGATATTGTCTATATGCTAGGGAACTGAGCTTTTCATTTCTACTCCTCAGCTGTCAGGTAGTGCTGAGATAGCTGCTGCCGCACAGAGCGGCATTTGGGAAATTAGAAATGGTCTCCCTTTCCCTTTCTTGCATCCCTGCTATCACCGATACAAATTTACAGGGGGGAAAAGACATCGCAGCTCCCCCACCTGTACCTGAAACTTCTAGGGGAAATGTCCACATTAACCTCTCCTAGCGGTTGTGCCTGTGGGACAAATGTACGTGTAACATATACTGGTCACTTCAAATTGATAGTGTCTTTAAAAAGACTCTTCTCCAGTTTTTGCTGAAGAGGGGCTTTCTGTAGTTTGATTAGTCTCCACCTAAAACTAGAACCCCTAAGAATAATCTGCAAAATAATCAATGATGTTACAATAAAATGAGACACGGTTCACTAATCAAATCTGTAAAAGTTGACAGCCTCTTTTGTAATGCATGCCTCTCTCGTGCTTGATTCTCCCTGTCTGCTGACTTCTCTCCTGCCAGTCTTCCTGAGTCTTTGGAGTTTTCCATCCTCTCCTCTTTGGCAGCTTTGTGTTTGGCACAAAATGCCCTTTTAGCTCTTGCACCCTTGCCCATCTCCTCCTTTTCTTTAGATCACGTTAATTAAATGCCATAAAAACTAACCTTCACCTTGAAAACCCAATTTAAATCTGTGTCTTCAGCTTCTCGTGATAGGATATAGTTCATTAGACTAAGTCTAAGAACTATGATGAATAGGAGAGGGATTACTTTACATGGACAATATAAATGTATCACCTACAATGCTTGGCCAACTCAAACTTTCAAAGGCAATCTCTAAATTAGTGACAGAGTGTGTACGTCCATGTCTGTCCGTGTGTAAAGCATGTCCCCTCCGTGTCCTCCCTAAAAGACCATGAGACTACAGGGCAGGAGTTCAAAGGTCGGTTCCTAGTTATGCCACTGACTTGCTTTTAGCCTTTGGCCTCACATCAATTTCTGTCTGTTAAAATGGAGATAAAGGGAAGCTTAATTTACTAGGTTCTTTAAAGCACATTGAGATTTGTGGGTGAAATATGCTATCGAAATGCAAAGTGTTATTAATATTACAGAATTTAAACATGACTGGGATTTGTATGTGCATTAAGGCCCAACCCAACAAAAGATGTAATCACAGGCTTAATATTAAGATCCCAAGTAATTTTATTCAAGTCAATGAGACCACTCCAGTTCTTAAAGTTAAGAACATGCTAAAGTGCTTTTCTGGCTCAGGACCTAAATCGTACGTAGGCATACTCTGTGTTTTTATGTGTAAGAATAAAGAACTATGGGGTTAGAAACAAAATCCAGTGATAGTGAATGGATGCCCCTCAGAGCAATGAATAGTAGAACACTTCAAGGGGTCAGTACAGATATCAGTATTGTTTAATGTACTAATAATTTGAAGGAAGATATGGACAGTGAGTTGATGAGGTTAGCTGGAGACTCTAGGTTATTTAATTTAGTAAAAGCTATGGAGAATTATGAGGAGCTCCAGATGGATTTAAACACATTGGGGGACTGGTTAAGTGTATGGCAGATTATCTTTAACTTGGAAAAACGTAAAGTAACACAAATTGCCAAAGATGGGCTCTGATTTTATAGGATCCTCTCAGGAAAAAAGCTTACGAGTCATTGGACTAAGTGGACAGCTCAGTGAATATATCTGTATAGATACTGATTAGGATGAGGGAAAACATGGAGCCTTGAAGGGTCCTGCATATGAGAGTCATGGAGAATGAGGAACAGTTGTCCTCAGTTAGGCTGAGAGGAAAGACCTGAGCAATTTCAGCCTTGCAGATAGAATGGCAGAATTAGGTTGTCAACCATTTCACGTGCCATGGTGAGTCCAAAACATTGAGTAGTGATCTGCTTTCTCCCCCCCCCCCCCCTCGAAACTGTGGGTATGAGGAAGTCATTCACCAGAGCGACAAGGGCTGTCTCTCCACCATGTCCTGGCCTGAAGCCTTATTGGGATGGATGTTGGCAACAGAGAGGTGTAGTTGCAGCCTATTTTTAGTTAACTTCTCAATTAACTTGCTTAAAAAAGAGAGATTGGAAACTGAGCAGTAATTTGTGAGATTGCTGGCACTGAGTGCTTATCTATTCAGAGTAAAGGTTAGACTCACGAAGCTCTAAAAGACAAAAATGTGTGCTATAATTGGAAGTTATGGAGCTGCTCAGGGAAGATGGGGTTGGAGGAGAGCTAATGGAAAAGGACTCTCTGCCTCCTATACAGATTAACTCCAAAATTAGAAATATGTCTGCAATATGTCCAAGTCAAGGTTGCTGTGAAAGCCGTAACTATGAATTTTGTGACCTCTACACATTTAATCATAATGCAATCATAATATTGCATTAATATAGTTTGCACTGAAATTTTTATTAATGAAAATAAAAATTCAGTGGCAATTGATGATAAACTGTGATTGCATGAGAGATGGCAATATAAGATTCAGATTACCATGTATATATCTTGAATGTAGGATGTAAAATTTAAATAACTGTGATCAGGGCCAAAGCCTGTAACTGGCATGCAGCTAGGCTACCTGCTGGAATCCTTTTGGGTGGTGGAAGGAAGAAATATTCTTTCTTTGAGCTATCCAAGAACAAGAAAAATCACCTGCAAAATTTCTTATGGCATGACAAATACCTTTTATTTACTTACGGTAATCCAAAATAGCAAACCGAATTTAATTTAACTTTATTTGGTTAAGGAATAAACACCAAAAGCAGAGGTGTAAAATGAAAGTACCTCGCCAACTATAGAAATGCTATCATATTTGTCTTCTCCCAACAAAAGAAACCATTACAAAAAATCTGAACTGTATCAGAGGAATTTGGAAATATTTAAAGTGAATGTGTGACTGATACAAATACAGCAACATTCCATTGGGGATTTTGGAGCTCTTGATTTTTTTTTCCCCTCTCCCGTTTTACACTACTTCCATCACATGCCTTCTCCATTGGGCACTATTAATGTCAGGACTGTGTCTATCACACTGCAGCAAAACCTTTCTAGATCTCAGCCCTGCTAAGAAATACCTGGGACTGAAGGACCCAGACAAAGGACTCAGACTATCATTTAGGATATGTAAGCCAACAGGTCCCTTCCAGTCCATGACCAAGTTCCCTGTTGTCACATAGAATTCCATTCATATATTTATTAAACTCGATCTTAAGCTCCCTATGGATCTTTCCCTCTTCTCCTCTCCCTGAGGTAGAAAAGAGAGGATGTTTACTGAACTGAAATGCTGCTGCCAGAGCCATCACTGAAGACTGTAGGCCAGATCCTCAGTTCTGAACAATCCCCCTTACGCTGCTCTGCAGCATGAGAGACCTAACACTACCATAACAAGGCAGCTGGAATTTCCCCTTTTTTTTAGGGGAATCTCTGGCTGGCATGGCAAGCTTTACACAACTCTGTCACGACCCTTTGGACACAGGGGAGCTCTCGCTGCATAATGGGGTTTCTGGATGGCCAGCATAGAGTTCTAGGCCGAGGCCAGATGGGACCATTGTGATCATCTAGTCTGATCTCCTGTATTACACAGGCCAGAGAGCTTCCCTGAAATAATTCCATTTTGATTAGAGCATATCCTAAACCCATCTTGATTTAAAAATTGCCGGTGATGGCAAACCCATCACAGCTGTTGGTAAATTATTCTAATAGTTAATTATCCTCACTGTTAAAATGTTATGACTGTAGCCTTTTACTTTATTTAAGGTTAATTATAATTTAGTAGGTTTGGCTCTAGCGGCTATAGTTTAAAGTTCAACAGAGTTACCTCTGTTTGTTTTATATTTAGAGTTCATGGGAACACATGAAACCATAGGCAAATAACACATACAACTACAAGAGCATTTATTTGTTAGTAATTTTATTAAAATTACTGACAAAGCTATAAATGTTACAGCATATACAATTTCTAGAGATAAGTATAATGAACCAGTTATACCTACAGACATATTTACATTTTTCTAGATGGTCCTTTTTTGGATTGACCCTTAATACGGGAATGGTTCCTCCTGGAGTTTTACCTAGGAAGCTCAATTTTTCTGTTCTGGGCAACCTTTTTTATACTGTGAATTTGTCTATACCTACATTCTGTGCATGTACATGAAAGTGTCAACCTTCTTTTTCTTATTGGTTTGTGTCCCCTGGAAACACAAGGGACCCTGAATTCTATAGGCTGGGTAGGTTTTTGTTAACATTGATGTACCACCTTTACTCTGTGGTTAGGGCATGTGTTAGAGACAATATTTGTTGTCACAGCATTTTATAATTTAATTTAATCTTTCCAGCTATACTTTTGCAATATTACCAGTTGGTACCTCTTTTCCATTATCTTTTGGGTTATTTCTTGGTCATTGACTTGCGCCATTATTTTTGTCTCCAAGGCCCAAAATAGCTAAGGTCTTGCAGGCTTCGGCCTATGGGTTTTTGCGTTTCAGCTTCTCTTACTAATGTCTACCACATAGTTCCTTTAAATACTGATCAATCTTATACTTTTATAGTCCTACAAATTAACTCTAATTAACATACAGCGAATATATGTAATATAACATATTGATTAATCAGAACAGAACACGATAAATGGATACTAAACTAAAATCATCAGCCACTTCCCCCCCCTCGACAGGGTGTGTGTTATCTTGTTGTTAAGAAATGATTAGATAATAAGAACCCTGTTACATGCATATGACAGTAATGATTAATACCTAAACACATCAATTACATTTGTTATGTGCTAAAGTATTATATGTAATTTAAATTTATGCCTAAAGATTATATGTAACAACTTTATTTGCACGCCATTCTTTTATATTATTAGGGATTGGGGTTGGGTTTTTTTAGGGACTTTTGCAATTGGGGAAGCAATTGCTCCTCTGCATTGTGGTACATAGTTACAATTATATGGAGCTTTTTGGGACTTGATGTGGACTTAAAACTTGTAAAAAATGCAAAGTATAACTTCCTTATGTACTTTTTTATATTAGCTTTGGCTGGTGCTGGGGCTGTGACAGTTGACAACAAGGGAAAGGAAACAGGCTAAGTTATACGCGGCAGGGGGTTAACCCTTCGTGTGCGTAGTGATTTAAGTTTTCCTTTCATGTGACATAGGGCAAGGATGGTGCACATAGTAAGGATACTGTGACCAGCAATTCATCCTTTTCATTCAATTTTCATTTCTTTAGGTGTAGTATCTTTTGAACTGCCACTATTTAAAGCTTTTTGCGTTATGTTACTAATTTTAATTGTGAATTTTTTTTTAACAATTGTTTTAGCTGTAAGGTTAGTGGTGGTATATAGGCACGAAAAACTGGAGTACTTTGTTTAGTTAAATCCTGATAATTAGGGTTACTTAGAATAACTATTTTTAAACTAGTTATTTTTAAAAGTGGGCATTGGAGATATTGTTGTATGACCAATTGTTGTAGGCACTTGTGGTTTAAAACAAAAATTTGGATTTGTGACCATACATTTACGTTGACCATGCTAGAATTTTTTTTATGATTAGTTACTATGCAATACTGCCCTTCTTTTGCATACGCTATTTGTTCGATAGGATATTTCGATTTAGTTAGTTGTACTGGACATGGTATTTGTGTTGCATTCATGCCAGTAAATCTTGTTGATACCTTTCCAGCTGACTACACAGTGGAGTTATTACCTTAAACACATTATGCTTACAGATTCATTGATGCCCCTTTTGAGAGTAACAAGCCATCTGCAGGACTTTTCGTGTTTGGGTATTGTGATGATACACTATCAGCTTGTTACATGATACACTTGCATTTATTTTTTATAAATATTGTTTTTTAGGTGACCTATGGACTGGACGGTAGCTGATTGGTCAAACACATTTTTATCTGGATTGAACACTTTATCTGGGTAGCTATAAAGTGAATGAAACATATAAGGATTGTGACATGTCATAAAGTTTCCTTAAATAACATGTATTATGATTTGGATGTGGTGTCACAGATCCCAAGTTTTTTATTGCCCCGAATGATTTTTTTTTTTTTTTTTTTACAGTTCATTTGGCATTTAACTTTTTTTTTCTCACTTTTGAATACATTATGGGCAATACCAATTTAAAATGTGCTGGTTTTTAATTAATGTTGGTACCTTTTTAGTTTTAAGAACAGTAAGGCATTCTTAATAGTATTGATTACTTATTTTTTATATGCTGAACAAATAATTTTTTCCCAAGATAATGATTTTTGTTCTGAACATTATTAAAGTTTACCAATTGATTGATTTTTTTTTTTTAGTTTTATTAAACAATTTAGTGATTTCATGCACATTATATACTATAAATAGTTCCTTGGTTGATAAGCCATAAATTCCTTTTAACATTGAATTAATTACTTGATTAGCTTCTTCCTGAATTACATAATTGATATGCTCTTTTTATTTTTTTAACATTCACTTTATTCCAAATTGACATGTCGGTATGAAACAATCCTGTAATACTATTTAGAATTTCCAAAGTATTTGTTTTTTGTTTTCTTTTAGGAGCATACAGATTACTGTGTATCTCCAAACCCAAATTATCAATGTCCTGTACCAGTTATTGATAAGCAGTAATCTTATCCACAAGGAGTACTGGAAAAAAAGATGCCACTTGGGTGTCTTTACAATAACAAAATTAGCTCATTTGCCAATGAGATAAATTTAACACAACAGGGATATGCATGAATTGTACTTGATTGGTTAATACCCCTGACATAGGTGTGGCAGTGAGACCACTAACAGGGCTTTTCTGCAATTCTGGACATTCCACCGAATTCTGTGAATTATGCGTTTGGTTTTTTTTTCACTATTATTGCCTGTACCTCCACTTTGAATTATAATAACTTTGACTTTATCCAAAACCTTAATTTCGATACAGGCTTCTTTCTTATTTTTATGATTTAGATTGTATATGATTATTGCTTCACATTTTACCGAGCTTTGACATTTGATTTTTTTTCCCATGATTCATACTGAATTCCATTACTGATTGACAAAAAGTGATTTTTCCCTGGAATATATGTTTTACATTCTTCCCTCCTAGATTCCTCCAGGAAGGGGGAGATTTGTTTCCAATTTACATAAGGCATGTATTCATTTTCTCTTATATTATATGCAAGAATAATATGTTTCCCTATTATTTCTTTAACATGTTGGTAAAATTTGTTATGAGTGGTTTGATGAAGTGTTTGGCTGCCTAATTTTTTTTGGGGGGGGGGAAATAGTGTACATACCTTTCTCCACGTATTTGAACCTTCAGTGGGAAATGTTTCCATAATACCAATTTTTGCCCTTCTTTTAATACCATATGTAATCCCAATTTTTACAAACCTGACATATGATTTGGTACCTTATGCATTGTTACAGTTGTACTATTCGTCCATCCAGTAAACAAAGTTTTATTTTGAGTTTTAGATATAAACAGTTCATGGTTTGGTTGATAATTCCATTTAAAGAAAATTTTAGTTGCCAGGCATGGTATTTCAAATTGATCTTGGCCTGGTTTCGTTCTTTTTCATACCCAATTTACTGTTATTTGCAAATCTTTAGCTTCAATAGGCAAATTTGAGTTCTGTCTCAATGCAACATTTTGATTTACACTAACGGTTTGTGTTTCTTGTGGTGAAAGTTGTGATTCAGTTTGGATGGCAGCATTCAAGCAGAAGTATAGGATTAGTGTCGTTGAGCTTTGCATTTTTTCTAGTTTCTGTTGCTGGGATGATTGTACTGGCTTTCTTGCGCAATTATTGTTTCTGGTTGCTGCGCCTGTGGGGGGAGAGTTTTTTTCCAGCACAGTTTCAACAGATTTGCATAGTAGAATTTATTAACTTTTTTGTTTCCCTGTAAGATTCTAATTTTATACACTGAGGTAAATGCCTGTAACAGGAGGGCGCAGCAGTGAGCCCGGAAAGGCACTAAGGAACCCCAGAGGGGGCTGCTGTAATGGGAGGGCGCAGCAGTGAGCTTGGAGAGGTGCTAAGGGACCCAGCGGAGGCTGCTGTAATGGAAGGGTGCTAAGGGAGGATAGGTCCATCAGTATCTATTAGCTAGGATGGGCAGGGATGGTGTCCCTAGCCTCTGTTTGCCAGAAGCTGGGAATGCATGACAGAGGATGAATCTCTTGATGATTACCTGTTCTGTTCACTCTCTCTGGGGCACCTGGCATTGGCCACTGTCAGAAGACACAATACTGGGCTAGATGGACCTTTGGTCTCACCCAGTATGGCCGCTCTCATCTTCTTATGTTCTTCTGAGGTACTGAGTCTATTCACAATAACATGTGGCCCAGTCCATTGATGGAAAATTGTGTTCAGGTACAGCATAAGATGGTCTCCAATTTCCCAAGCATTTTCTCTTTGATTCTTATTAAAATAGGTTTTGCCTTTTGTTTGAATTTTTCCAATTTGACAGCTACCTGCAAGTGGATCTGATTTGAATGTTTTTGTAATGCTTGCAGATAGGTTTTTAGTTTGATTTTCTTTAGCTGTGTGCCACTGGTATGCCACAAAAGATGTTTAGGCATTGGCATAGTTTGTCCAGTTATTACATCAAATAGTGTATGAGCTGTGGAGGCAGCTGAAGTCACCTTGAGTGCCATTAAAATGAGCGAAATTAGGGTGTTCCTATTGTGTCATCTACCTGTGTTCGCAGCATGAGTTTGATGGTGCGATTTGTTGACTCTACCATCCCTGATGATTGAGGTCTGTATGAAATATGCAATTTTTGTTGCACTTCCAACAATTGTAGGCATTTTTGGAACACTTGTCCAGTAAAAATGTGTTCCTCTGTCTGACACTATCCTAGCAGGGAGTTCCCAGCAAGAAAAGACTTGTTTCATTAAGATTTTTGCTGTAGCCAAAGCAGTGTTTGCTTTTAAAGGAAATGCTTCTCCCAATTTAGAGAATGGATCAATGATGACCAAAAGGTATGGGTTTCCTCTTTGAGTTTTTGATAAAGGTCTCACAAAATTAATTTGCAAAGCTTGCCATGGACCTTTATACATTTGAGATATTAAGGAAGCATTCTTTTTTGTGGGGATAGGATTGTTTTGTTCACAGACCAAACAATTTTCACAATATTATTGCACATCTATTTTCATGCATGGCCACCAACCCACGGAGGTGAGGCGCTGCATGGTTTTATTTACCCCTTGATGTTGTCCCGAAGGTGTGTCATGGACCAAGTAGATCTGTCATTTTCCTGCACAACTGGGATGGGACTACCCACACTGGAAAATGCTCTTCGAGATATATCAATATACCCTTATTTATATATAACTCTGATTTGTACTTTTGACATAGGGAATCTTGTGATAGGGAACTTCAAGCTGTTTGTTCTCTGCTTTTGACAATTGTCTGATTCTTTGCCTGCAAAGTTTTTAGATCTGGTACCCCTGTGTTGAATTGGTCTTTTGCTGCTCCGACTGGGATCAAATTTGATTTTGCCATGGGATCTATTTGCCTGGGTTTCTCCCATAAAATTCCACTACAGGCTTCTTTTTTGGCTAACAAATCAGCATGATGATTTTCCTGAGCATATGGCCCTATTTTACTATGAGCTTGCATCTTTTGAATTATGCGTTGCTGTTCTGGAGTGAATACTTGTACGGCCAGTTTGACAATATATTGTAAAAATGATGTATATTTAAGTTGAGCTCCATCTGAGGATGTAAATTCATAAGCATCCCATACTGGTAAAAAAAAATCTAAGTGAATTACATCCTCAAGCTGAATCTGAAAAAATAATTAAGGGGTGGTTCTCTTTAGTGATAGATAGTTTTTGGCACTGTTACAATACACATGCTACTGCTGCAAGTTTCACATATTGAGCAGGATGTGGAGCACATGAGTGTGATAGTTTCCAAACCATATCAGTTTCCCTCAGATTTACTTATCCACTCTACCAATGTCCAGATTATTTGATTTTGGAGAGATACCATCATTTCCTTTGATTATGATAGCTGGATTCGTCAATGAAAAAGCAATAAGATTCTGTGATTGTTATATGGGATGGCATTAATGTGAAGAATTGATTTAAGAGTTTCTTTTGATCTATATTTGGACACACATGATGGTTTTCAGAATATAACAGAGCCTCTGGCAATGGAGATTGAATCTGAACTGGGGTCACTGTTGTATCTTTGCCCTGCAATAACAAGGTACAGTGTGCCAGTTGAGCATTAGACACTTGTTCATCTTTGACTTGATTAGAAAGCAAGAACATAGAATGCAAGACTATTGGATTTAAGCCAATCAAAAATGAAAAAAGTTGGATTGCCCAGTTGGTGGCTAACAAGTACTTCTTGCAAGTGGAATATTTAAGTTTCACTGGACTCATTTTTCTGGAAGCATATGCCACTGGTTTGATTGTTCCATGTTTCTCTTGAGAAGCTGTTGCTGCAAGTGCAGTTGTGCTCACAGATACATCTAGATGCTATGGTTTGCTGGGATCTGGGGTCATCAGCACAGGTGCCTGCATTATTGGTTGCTTTAACTTGATGAATGCATTTACATGCTGTTCAGACCCAAGCAACTCCCTTTTTCAAGAGTTTATAGAGTGGACCTGCAATGTGAGCAAAGTTAGCGATGATGTCCTGATGGTATTCTGCTAAGCCTGAAAAAGAGCGTAAAGAAGTTATGTCAGTGGGCACAGGCAATTCCCGAATCACATTCACCTTCTGTTGGGCAGGTGTTCGACCTTCTTGAGACCACGTGATGCCTAAAAAAGAAACTTCTGAGACCATTAGTTGTACCTTTGTTGTGTTACACTTCGTCCTGCTTCCTTAGCACTGTGTCAAGGCTGAATCCCCACTCTGTCACTCTGAGAGCAGAAGTGGGGGCCTGCAAGGATTTTAAAAATTAATACTTGCCACTCCAGGCTTGTATTACACTTCCAAGGTTACAGCTTTTCTCTGACTTTGGCTTGGTAAACGCTACCACCACTCAAATACAAAAAAACCTCCTTTGAACTCAGGAAGGAGCACTGGGGAATTCCTCCCTGTGGGGTACCCTCAAGCCCTTTCACTCCTCCTCCAGGGAAGAGCTGAGAAAGAAAACAAAGGAAATTAGCTGTGGCTACCAGCTAATCAAACAACATGCACAAACCTCTTAGGACACCAAAAATCCAATTCTGTTCTTTAAAAAGCTAAATGTTATTAAAAACAAAAAGAAAGAAAATATATCTGGAACTTAGACTTTTGCTAGATTTTTAAAAGAGCAATTCCAAAAATCAAGCACTCAAAATAGCTTTCTTGGGGTTTCAACTTAAAGGTTTCAAGCAAACAAAAGCATCTGGAGTTAGCACAGTGGAGATCCACAAGCCTTAAAAAATAAACAGAAAGAAACCTGATCGCTTCTAGCTAAACATTCTGATTTACTTACACCTTTGGGTTGTTAAAAGTAGTTTTAGATATGATCTGGTTCAAACTTTACACAGCATTCCTGCTGCCCCATCTCTTCAGCACAGAGAACAACAGACAAAGGGAAAGTTTCTTTCCCAATTTTAAAAGTTCTGCCCAATCCTTTTCTTTTACCTGTGGGCTTGTTAACCCTTTACAGGTAAAGCAAGAAGAGAACAGACACCAAGAGGGATTTTATACCTAACTGGCTCACTGGGTGTCCATCAAAGGAAGCTACTCTCCCCCCACCATCCCCTTCATGTATCACACACTGTAAGGTCTGGCCTGATCCAGAAAAGGATATTGCTTCTGTGAGGGAAAATTTCCTCCTGAAATTTTAACAGTTACATCCATCATTTCACATTCCCGCTTGTATTTAGCAAAAGCAACAACATGCTTAGTTACTAATGCCTGCACATTAGTTCTCCCTTTTGCAATGTTTTCTATGATATACATTCCTGGTTTAGTTACAGTTGAAACAATGTCACAAATGCAAATGACAACAGGTTGATTGTCTAATGCCTGTACTGTTAAGCATAGCAAGCGATTGGTCAAATCTATAAGGCATCCATGTTTCCTCAGAAAATATACTTACAGTAAATTGTAGGGTTCTTTCAAATTTGCTAGTGCAAATACATGTTTTATGTCCCCTATTTCTGTCACTACTGATTTTGATAACTCAGCTGTGATCTGGTTACTTGCAAATGTTGCTAACACTCTGGGTTGTCCTGATGATAAAGGGGATGATTTTGGATTTTTATCATTGATTATGCTGATTGAGGCTTCAATGTCAATAATAAAAAATGGCAGCCCCTCACCATTGTTGATACTGTGGGTTTCCCATTTACATCTTTTTCTAAAGAGGCTACAAATTTGCATGGGGCCTTTTGGCGTCACCCATTCTGTTTTCTTGGATTTACATTTTTTTCCGCTTGGTCGTTCTCATACTCCATGCATGGAGTTGAAATCCAGAATGCCAGTTCAGTTGTTACGGCAATGGGTTGAGGTGGGGTGTGTTGGTTGTTCAATATCCTGGAATTCATTTGCTGCTGTATTTTTTGCATTTCACACTTGTGAGAATCTAGTGTTTTCCCTATTTGACGGAGTTCTTTAATAATTATGTCCGTTATAGGACTAGGGGGTCGACGAGTCAGGATTCTCAGGTGAGAGTGGTAACGATTCATGTCAGACATGAATTGTTTCCTGCTTGTGGTTGGTGAAGATGGTAAGGAGCATGTCCCTATTCCTTTATTCGTGTTTCTAGGGTCATAGTATCTGGGATTTTGAATTTGAGGACATCGTGGTATACCCCCCCCCCCCCTTGGGTATGATCTGATTTTAATATTATTATCCAACCCTGTTGGACCAGGTGATTGTCCTTATGTCATAGTTTGTAGGCCTTCTACTTTAATTACTGGTTTACCTGAGGCTTCTTGAGCAACTGCTATAGGAGGGTGAGTTCTTTTGGAACCCTTCTGTTGGGTTTGAATATAGGCTTTAGACAACAAATCCAGCACTTCTGGAAGAGTGCTCCCGGGGTTGACATGCATTATTACTTTACCCCGAACTGCTTCTAAAGAATTGTTAACAAGCAAATTAATATACTGTGGTTCTGTTTCCTTTCCAGGCATTTCATTAGATATCCAAGCTGAAGAAAATTTATTATGAAATTCATGCAGTGACTCACCATCACGTTGCTTCATGTTAGCTACCAAAGTAATTCCTGGTCTGGATGCATATTTCTTTCTAACAGTCGCACAGTGTTTTTGAATGATTTTTTTCCCCTTCTTGAAATTTTGGTGGCAATGTATTCCATAAGGCTCTGTCTACAGTTAACTGTAGAATCTTATCCAAATTCTCTTAATCTAACAGCAACAGTTTCACTACTGTTTCTAAATGTGCTGTGGGGGCAGCCACTGGATCTCCTTTTTTCATCAGCGCTACCATTTTTGCAATGGCTTCTAAGGTTTTTACATGTGTTACCATGGCTGTTGGAGAGACATGTTTACTGGATTCTACTGGTTCCACATTAGGAATTGATTGATTCTTCTCCTTCATGGTTATATTGGGGAGTCTAGGTTTCTTTTTCTCTAGAGGAATTGGTATCTCCCAACTTTGGGCAACTTTAACAGTAGATAATTTAGATGTAGGGTTTTGCTGTAACCCTTTACATTTTCTTTTGCCTTGGGTAGGTGCCTGTACCTTAGGAAGGTTTGGCACTGGCATAGGTTTCTGTGGAGATTCTGATTTTGGCTCTAAAGTGGCATGGGGTACAGTGGGCACATCAGATTCAAAATGAAATATGCCACTTGTTCTTTTCATTATTCCTTCTGATTCAGTTGACTTCAAGATATCAAAAATACTTGCTGGAATTTCAGGTTGCAAAGACTTTTGTCTTTCCTGAGAGGTACTGATATCTAAGATTGCCTTCTTACAGGCCTTCACAGCAACTTTTATAGTTCCCTGAGTTTCTTGTAACAAACAGCACAATTGCAGATGGGTTTGTTACAGGTCTGGCTTACTCATTCTTTGTCCCTCTTTCTTCTCACTCTCACAACAGCTACTAATTGCTCTTCGTTTCATTTCTTGTCTTAAACCTGCAATATTCAATTTCTTATCAAAACTTCCATCAAAACGTTTTACAACTTATTTTTTCCTTGCTTCACTACTGACAGTTTCTTCAAATCCCCCATTCTCTCCCTCCGAATCTTCTGTGTCTGATACTTCCTCTATTCTTAGCTCTCCACATTGTTCAGTTTCCTGTTGTTCTTCCTGTCTGAGTTTAGCTCTCAATCTGGTAAGTAGGGGTAAAATTCTACCTCCACGTTGTTGTTCTTCCCCAGGTTCCACCACAGCTACTGGAATATCTGGAATTATATTTACAACATATAGAGGTGGCAACTCCCAGGGGCAGCAGGTTTGTAGAAATTTTGGTGGTGCCCAGAGCCCACTCCCCCCAACTCCATCCCCCACCTGCCTAAGGCTCTGGGAGGGAGCATGGGGGCCGGAGGGGGGAATGTAGGAAGGGGATGGGGGTGCAGGCTCTGGGAGGGTGTGGGGAGGGTGCGGCGCTTACCTAGGGCTCCTAGGCAGGGTGGGCCGAGGGGGCCTCCGTGTGCTGCTACCCCCAGGCACTACCTCCACAGCTTCCTATTGGCCGCAGGGGCGCTTGGGGTGGGACACAAACCCACCCTGCCCAGGTGCCGCAGGGAGAGGCCGGCAGCCATGGGGAGCGAGCAGGCAGGAAGCTGCTCAGCTCCGCTGAGCTGCCGGTGGTGAGTGGGGGCCCCAGGCTGTTTTAAATGGTCCGGGGGACACGGGGGAGGGGGCACCCAGGGGCAGAAGGCGGGAGCTGGGCCCATGGTGCCTGGGCGCCGGAATATTCCTGGTGCACAAGCACCACGGGCCCATAGAACTCGCCGCCCATGGTAACTCTATCTCCATACAGTTATCCTCCTCATCTACTCACATCTCCTCATTTTCACCTTCAATATTGATTACCTGACGTGACATTCTGGAGGATATGTATTAAGTTTGTTCTAATACCTGTGTTCTGTGAGCCAGCTCTGCTATTCTCACTTCTTGCCCAAATGAACGTCCCTGACCCATTGCTCTGTCTCTCCACATCAGAATTTCATAACCAGCTTTTTGTAACTGTTGCTTGCTGTAGCTTAGGTGTCTTGCCAAACTGTCCCTTTGATCCAGGAGTATGGAATTTACTTCTCTTGTCCTACTAAGTTGTTCTCTCAATGTGTCACTAGTCTCCTGCTCTCTGGACAAGGCTTGTCTTGTCTCTTACAGTTGCTTTCTTTTAAATCTTCTCCCCAGGATGTTACATGCCAGATATACAGAATCCACGGCTATTCCTTTCACTTCTTGAACTCTTTTCTTTTCTTTTTCCCCTCTCAAAGAAGGAACACGTTAAATTCCAAGGATATCTATGGGCCCAGAGGATGCCATTGCTTGGTTTTCTAACTAATCCTCCCCCATGGGTTTTGATGTAGTTTCGCACAAAGGCCTCCAAGGACATTTGTGGGTCTATTAAAACACATGCCTGAACAGATAATTTATTCTGTTCCATACTTTCCTTAGAAAAATTATAGAAGGCATCTCTTCCTTGCTCCTGATAAATATCTTATAGGGATTTCTCTATTTGAGAAGGGCTTGTGGCGCTTGCTTCTCCTGTAGCTGTTTTACAGCTGGAGTACACCGAGAGGCGGGGCGGTGACCAAGGTAACCCCACAAAGTTTTACTTGATCCTCCATCGGCGATGCAGTCCAGAGGAGTATAAAATTCATGGAGCTTATTAACAGATTTGGGGAGTTTATGACTTGCAGTTGAGGGTGGAATATCTGACTCACTCTGATAGGGTTTCTACCCATAAGAGAGTGCTAGAATCCTTTTACACAACTGCGGTCTCACTATTTCTTTCCCCTGAGCTCAATTCTTACAACATCAGACAGGTAGACAAACAAAACAACATAAAATGCAAACAAGCATAAGCGAAACAGGAAGTCTCCATTTTAGTTCATTATGACTTTTGATCTCTCTATATTTTTTTCTCAAACTTTTGTTTCTTATTGGTTTTGTGTGTTTTCTATGGCCCTGCTATTGGACACCAAATCTGTAGCCTTTTATTTTATTTAAGATTAATCATACTTCAGTGAGTTTGGTTCTGGCAATTAGAGTCTTAAGTTCAACAGAGTTTCCTCTGTTTGTTTTATATTTCAAGTTCATAGGAACACATGAAACCATAGGCAAATAACACATACAATTACAAGAGCATTTACCTTTTAGTAATTTTATTAAAGTTACCGACAAAGCTATAAATGTTACAGCATATACAGTTCCTAAAGATAAGTATAATGGACCAGTTATACCTACAGACATACTCACATCCTCCTAGATGGTGTTAGTCTGTTGGCCCTCTCATGGATTGACCATCAGTATGTGAGTGGTTCCTGCTGGAGTTCCCCTAGAAAGCTCAATTTTCCTGTTCTGGGCAACCTTTTTTATACTGTGAATTTGTCTATACCTACATTCTGTGCATGTACATGAAAGTGTCAACCCTCTTTTTCTTATTGGTTTGTGTCCCCTGGAAACACAAGGGACGCCGAATTCTATAGGCTGGGTAGGTTTTTATTAACATCGATGTACCACCTTTATTCTGAGGTTAGGGCCTGTGTTAGAGACAATATTTGTTGTCACAGCATTTTATAATTTAATTTAATCTTTCCAGCTATACTTTTGCAATATTACCAGTTGGTACCTCTTTTCCATTATCTTTTGGGTTATTTCTTGGTCATTGACTTGCGCCATTATTTTTTGTCTCCAAGACCCAAAATAGTTAAGCTAAGGTCTTGAGGCTTCGGCCTATGGGTTTTTGCGTTTCAGCTTCTCTTACTAATGTCTACCACATAGTTCCTTTAAATACTGATCAATCTTATACTTTCATAATCCTACAAATTAACTCTAATTAACATACAGTGAATATATGTAGTATAACCTATCATCACATGATAAATAAATAAATGGATACTAAACTAAAATCATTGGCTGCATGACTTATTTCCAGTCTGAATTTGTGTAGTTTCAACTTCCAGCCACTGGAACATGTTATACCTGAAGAGCCCATTAGCAGATATTTGTTCCCCTCGCAGGTACTTATAGACTGATCAAGTAATCCTTTATCCTTCTGTTTAAGTTAAATAAATGAAGATCCCTGAGTTTATCACTAGAAGACATGTTTTCTAATCCTATGATAATTCTTGTGGCTCTTCTCTGAATCCTCTCCAATTTATCAACATCCTTATTGAACTGTGGGCACCAGAACTGGACACTGTATTCTAGCAGCGGTCACACCTGTGCCAAATACAGAGGTTAAAATAACCTCTCAATTCTTATTTGAGATCTCCCTATTTATGCATCCCAAGATTCCATTAGCTCTTTTGGCTACAGCTTTGCACTGAGAAATCATATTCAGCTGATTATCCACCCATATCCCTAAATCTTTTTCAGAGTCGCTGCTTCCCAGGATAGAGTCCTCCATCTTGTAAGTATGGCCTGTATTCTTTGTTTCTAGATGTATACATTTATATTTAGCTGTATTAAAATGCATACTATTTGCTTGTGCCCAGCTTACCAAATGATCCAGATCACTCTATCAGTGATCTGTCC
This sequence comes from Malaclemys terrapin pileata, assembly GCF_027887155.1. Taxonomy (NCBI): domain Eukaryota; kingdom Metazoa; phylum Chordata; order Testudines; family Emydidae; genus Malaclemys; species Malaclemys terrapin. The sequence continues at coordinate 99,885,725 of NC_071508.1, forward strand.
TCTTCATGATTTACTACTCCCCCAGTGTTTGTGTCATCTGTAAACTTTATCAGTGATAAGTTAGGGCAGCTGGCGCTGAACTGGCTTCTATCTGCCTTAAGACTGGGGTGTGCAAAAATGGTTTAAAACCACATTTTCCCTCTTCCTTTCCAGTTCTGTGCTAAGTCTGGGACAAAGGGACTACTAGTGTAAGTAAGAAGTGTGTGTGTGTGTGTGTGTGTGTGTGTGTGTGTGTGTGTTTGCAGGTTTGGGCTCTTACATGTGTCTCATTTGTTCATTGTTTTTCTCTCTTTCATTTTCCTGCTCTATTTCTTTCTAATCTTTTTCAGAATTTGCAATTGTTTATTTATATCCTTCCATTACCAGCTCTTCTCTGTGGTCTATTTAATCTCTGGTTTACTTTTATTTTTCACTTCCCTTTCAGGGTTTTAATGTATTTATTTCATTTCAGTTTTTCCCTCTTTCCGCCTCTCTTCCATTATAATAATTTATTAGGAATATTTTATTTTAATTATTCTTTTATTACTGTTGCCTCCCTTAGTTATGGTGCCTTTATGTTTTTTTATAGAACTGTGTTTACAGATTTCTTTTTCCCCTGTTAAAATATACCCTAGAAAGCTGGGCACATGTGAAGAGTAACTGCCACAGGGTGGCAGTTGGAAGGGTCTGAACACACTGGAGGCTGAACTAAAGCCCACCAGGGTGGGTGTGGAAGAAGACAGGAAAGATTAAGGGCTGAGGGTGTTTCTGTTTATGCTCCCACCCCAGCTCTGGACACCTAGTAATATACTGGGGCCAATTCAGAGTCAGCTGGGAGGGGAAGAGCCTGGTTGGTTTGGGGGGGGGCTGCCCCTCTTGCCCGCTCCCTGCGGGCAGTGGGGCAGTCTGCCTCCTCTCTCCTGAGGGTGAGGCAGGCTCCTTGTTCCTGCTGAGACAGGTCCCTCATCCACATGGAGCCATGGGCCCTGCCCCATGGTAACTATGTTCACCTGATTGGAGCCCCCATGGCCCAGCCCTGCAGCTGCCGTTCCCCCTCTGCCCCCCAAGGGGTGCCAGACCAGAGGTCGCTTCGCTTGGTGCTTGCGCAAGACTGGGTGTGGAGTGGGTACATGTCTCTGACATCCCCAAAGTAGGGCATAATGTGTGACAGGGACCCAAAGTGAGGGGCAAGGGCAGGAGAGACAGGGCAACTAATTGTATAGGATGTGTGAGCGTAGACTGCGTGTGTTCAGTTCTTAGGTGATCAATGGCAAATCTTTTCCCCCAAGTTTATACTGTCGGAGATATTTGTATGACAACAAGACATTTGTTTCAACTCATCTGCTCCCTGTTGCCCACATGAAACAGTGGCCTGTTTGTGATGTCACATTGGTTACTGTGAGCGTATTAATGTTTTGATACACTTCTGTTAGATGATGTCAGCAAGTTGCATAAGGGGGAACAAAGACTTTTCTGTTAAGTTCCTGGTGTTATTCAGCTTGCTTGTTTTCTTGTGCTTCAGTGAATGCCTAGAAGAGTACATCTGGTCATTTAAAAGGCCACAGAAACACAGATGCTTTAAAGGTAAGCCTTATATTGCTGTGTTACTCACAATCAAACAAAATATTTACCTTCTGTGTCAAAGGGCAGTTTAAATTAAGTTAGTAAAGCAGTGTCCTTTCATGGACCCCAGCTACTTGATGCTAATATGTTGCTGTATTCGTCTGTTACTAATTTAACCACAGAAACCTGGAAATCAGCAGTGAAAAGGGCCTATTGTGGAATCTTGTCCATTAGCCACTGCCATGGCAAGATTATACCCTGTGGTGCATAACATTTTCTAGTGGTGCTTTAAATGTCTCAAGCAACAGAACGTCTCTTGGGACATTGTTGCCCAGCCTGAGTAATCTCACTGTCAAGAAGGTTTTCCCGGGAGCCTCCCTAAATTTTCTTTATTCATCCCATCATTTATTTACCTACAGTAGAACCTCAGATTTATGAACACCTCGGGAATGGAGGTTGTTCATAACTCTGAAATGTTTGTAACTCTGAACAAAACGTTATGGTTGTTTTTTCAAAAGTTTACAACTGAATATTGTCTTAATACAGCTTTGAAACTTGACTATGCAGAAGAAAAATGCTGCTTTCCCTTTATTTTTTTTAGTAGTTGACGTTTAACATAGTAATGTACTGTATTTGCTTTTTTTGTTTGTTTGTTTTGTTTGTGTCTCTTCTGCTGCCTGATTGTGTATTTCCGGTTCCAAATGAGGTGTGTGGCTGACTGGTCACTAGTAACTCTGGTGTTCATATCTCTGAGGTTCCTACTGTATTTTATTATTTATGATTTTTTTGCACAGTGCCTATTGCCATGGCATCCTTTGCATCTTAATAGCATCTCAATTAGAAACAACCAATTTAAATCAGTAATATCTACACTGATACTTCATTAAAGATCAGTGTAAATTCATGATGGCTAATTAGACTACCATTTTGACACCCTAAGTCATTTCTCACTATCCTTGATGCTTAACCACTTCATCTTCATATATTTATAGATGGGTATCACAATTTCTTTAATCTTTTGATAAACAAGCAGTTCTTTTAACTTTTCCTCAATAAACCCCAGCACCATAGCCATTTTTGTATTATTTGAACTGCTTCCAATCAACCTACATTTTTCTGGTGCTGAGGTGCCTGGAATTGAATGCAATGCAGAACATAATGCAGTATTCCAGACATAGTCAATTTATTTTGTTCATTAACTGTTTTGACAGTATCCTGATCCTGTTGTTCTAGTTTCCTTAGGTGGAGCTTGGCCCAATCATCGATTTTTTGAGTAAGGTGACAATTGGGAATTCTGGTTAAAGGTATCCATTTTTTTAAAATATATTTTGTGTTATAATTCATATATGACAAGTGATATTACTTTAAAATGATTATTTATATAGTGCCAGAGGTGTGTGCAATTACTGTTTAGAGACAGTTACAAAATAGTACATCTCTGCCCCAAGGAACTTACTACCTGAAGGCTCAAGCCTTCGTGTGTGTAGTTTCAACCCAATGGGACTATGTACATGAATAAGGATTACTCATGAAATTGGGACTACTTGTGTAATTAAGGATAGGAAGGGCCATCTTCTGGTTAGTGCACTGGACTGGGAAACAGGAGATTTGGGTTTATCTCCTGGCTCCACCCTTATTGATAAGAGCTTGGTCAAGACACTTAATTGCTCTATGCCTCAGTTTCCCCATCCGTCAAACTCAGATATGCCCTTTCTGTCACCTTTTATCTGTCCCCAGGACAGAGACTCTCTCTTACTCTTTGTTTTTATAGTTCCTACACAATGTGACTGTCATCTCATGGTAACCCGGTAGTAGGGTGACCAGATGTCCCGATTTTATAGGGACAGTCCCGATTTTTGGGTCTTTTTCTTATATAGGCTCCTATTACCCCCACCCCCTGTCCCGATTTTTCACATTTGCTGTCTGGTCACCCTACCCGGTAGCTACTATATTACAAATAATAAATAGAGCTAGATGGAAAACCACATTTCCATTTCATAGGAAATATTCACTTTTTGACATTTGTTTTGTTCTGAATTGGAAAAAATATTGAAATTTCAAAATTTCTCTGAGAATATTTCCAAAAATTTTTAGCTTGGAACATTTCATTTAGATGAAGTTGAAACTTAATATAAAATATTAAATTAATATATATAAATGTTATAACATCAAGATGAAATGGAACAAAAAGTGTAAAATACCAAACATTTTTGCATTATCAAAACCAAACATTTCAACCACATTGAAATGAAACAAGAAAGTCAAAATAATTCATTTTAACATTTTCCTTTTGAAAATTCTGTCTAAGTCGACACATTCCAGTGAAACATTTTGATTTTGGCAAAACTCCATTTTCTGATGAAAAATTATTCTGTTGAAAATTCTTTGACCAGCTTTAATGAATAACAATATTAAGTTCCTGATAAAGACTACAAGAAAATGGAATTAAGGTTGAAAATACATAGCAGTAATTTAGGGTAAAATAAATTACATTGTAATTGTCCCAAAAGCTGGCATTTTAAACTCAGGAAATTAAGAATTATTATTAAACTTCAATCCAAACGTGTTAAGGTACAGCCATTAACAGTTAGGGAACATCGAAACACCTTAACTCTATCCTGTAGTGACACCATCCAAAAAGCATATGATTTGATTAAGGCATTTTAGTGCTTCTGGTCCCAAATTAGATTACGGTACATTGATTTTGAAAGATGCATTCAGATTTTTTCTTTTCTCCTCACAGTGCCACTACAGAACAGAGTTAAGATTGTCTGGATGACTAAACTGTGCATTTCCACATTTTAACATATTTGAATTAACATAGAACATTAAAAGTAGTCCGAAGAAAACTTTCTGGGGGAGAAAAAACTTTTATGAGGAATCCTTTATGTAACCTACAGGAACATAAAGGTGACAATCACCACCAAATAGCAACTGGAGTCCTCACAAGTATAGCAGGATGCACCAAGATGCAATTAGGGTTGTGTAATATTTTAGGATGTATAGTCTTAATGTTTTCCCAGGCTACTGGAAGAAAGAGCAAGACAAAAATAAAGGACCCTGACAGCTCACAACATATGTCTCAGTTGAGGGAGGGGGGGTGGAAACAACTATTATGGTGGTTCTGGCCCCGACTTTATTGGACTGTCAAAGAAATCACATACTCCCAGTGTTGGGCTCCCAGAGGAAGTGGCAGTGAAAGGGGCCAGCAGGTACTGAGGCCTGGTCCCCACTAAGCCCCCACTTCAGACTAAGGTACGCAAATTCAGCTACGTTAATAACGTAGCTGAATTCGAAGTACCTTAGTCCAAACTTACCGCGGGTCCAGACGCGGCAGGAAGGCTCCCCCGTCGATGCTGTGTACTCCTCTCAGCGAGCTGGAGTACCGGCGTCGACGGCGAGCACTTCCGGGATCGATTGCCTGCCGCCGGACCCTCCGGTAAGTGAAGAAGTACCCTGAGATTGAGCAGATTTGGTTCTAGTTGTGTACACACTGTATCTCCAAAGTCAGTCAACAAGCAGCAGGAATTGACCTCATTCAGCATTGCCTGTTGGCGTCCTGAAAGGCTATGTGCACCCTCAGAGTGCCTGTGAATAAGACCTGGATTTCTTTATGCTGTTAACATCATATGATCTTCCTGCCTTACTAATCTTCATTATGTTCTTTATCTGGAGTCATATTTTCTTGTAGTTTAAAAGCCACACTTGCTACTTAGCATAGCTCTATATAGATAAGTATCTGAATTCAAAACATTCTGGGCTGGAAGATAGTGGTTCTAATATAACTTTTGTTTCACCCAAGGCTACACGTGTGACTTGAGAACTGTATTGCATTAGATTATTTTGTAAAATATAGGAGTTAGATTTGCTTTGCTGAAACAACTTTTTTTTTTCCCCCTGAATAGGAATTTTTCTTAGGAAGTAAAATATATATAAAATATCTTTTAACAGAACCTGCCCAAATTAACCCCTATTTTCTAACTGTCTCACTAGGTTCAAGATGGCAGATTGCAGCTGTATTATGTGGGGAATATTTTGGCTCATTGTCCTGGTGTTTTTTGGCTGGCCCTTAAGCATTGCCTTGGGTGGCCTCTATGGATTCCTCTCCCCTCTCACTACCTTAATAGGACTGGATGACTTCAGTGAAGCACTGCTGAAGGGAGTAAATTTGGGGAGACAGTGTGCTAAGAATGTACAAAATGGCAAGCCCCTTTGCTGAGCAATAAAGACAGAATTGCAACTGACAAGCATTTTACTGTGTCCTGCGCTGGATTTCAGAGTTATTTCTGTACAAAAGTTGTTTGGTTCTTGGATAATGTATAAATGGGACTTGATAATCTCTGAAGGAAACTATAGCAATACTGTTTTGTCTTTTAAAACCATTCTTCCTGTTTCCGCAATGAGTAATGATGCCGTTTTTACTTATTTGTGCACATGAATTGAAATTAGAGAGAAGCCAGAACTGAAACACCAGACCTAAACCTCAAATTAATGTTAGGATTAACAGCCACAGTTCTCAAAACTTGGGTTCCAAACTGTGGGCACCCACATTTAAAAACATTGTCCCAGAGCTCAAATCAGTCCAATGGCCCTAATCAAGAGGGCCACATTTGGAAAGATGGGAATCTGCGTTTGAACCCTGTTTGGGGGAATGTTTGGCTCCTGAATTTTATTTGGCCTCGTTATAAAATATGTGAAAGTTAGATTGGGCGTTCCTGTCAGATCACTGTTTCATTTTAGTATTTATTCATCCATGTATATATTTAAATTGATGCTTAATTGTTTATAGTATCCATTAGCTTTCTTTCCACTTTACCATTTTGTTTAATGCTAATTTACTAGGCATATCTATGATGGCAACTTTGTTTGAGAGTTTGCTACACTGAAATATTAATTTCAAGTATATTCAAAATCAGTTGTCATAAATACAGACATTAAAGTTTCTTTTGCTTTGCCATTTTCTTATTTTATGATACACTACACTGTAAACTTGAAACATTATCTAAGCAGTTGTCAAGAATCTTTAAAGACATGCTAAAATTTATGTTCTCAAAGTTTTCATTCTGTCTTTATATGGCCTATCTTTGCTGCATATCTCCTCTCATATTTTTGTTACAGTGAACATTTGTATGGAACATTATCTTTGAGTTTATAAGAGCTTATCTGTTTCTGCTGCAGCAGACATTAGTTGGATGTTACTGAATGGGTATTCATTATATGGCAGGGTGAAATTGGCTATATGCTTACCGGTGCATTTCCAGTAATCTCTTAGAGACATGGACCTGCCCCGCCCCCCACCTCTGAAAGCCAATTACCCAGTGGTTAAGGATATGGGAGACCCATGTTCTAGCGCCTTGTAGTGACTTGGACCTGGTTTTCCTACAGCCCTAACCTCTGGCCTAGTGGCTATTCTGGGGTCTCTCTTTGGTTTTGACCAGAAGTTCCAACCTGGACTTGAGAAACATTCTCAATGAAATTTTAATTGAAACCGGTATGTTTCTGCAAAATTGCTGATTCAATGAATTAACATTTTCTGATGGCAAATTGTTTTGTCAAAAAATTCCTGGCCAGTTCTGCTTTGGACCATTACTTTATTCTACACTTTCTCCATCTATAAAACAGGTGTAAACAATATTTCTTCCTCTCACTGGGGTGTTCTGAAAAGCAATCTATTAATGTTTAGCACTCACACTATACTGATGAGTAGATCTGGGCAAAAATTTTTCAGACGAATAGTTTATTTGCTGAAAGATGCAGTTTTGGGTTGACTGAAATTATTTGTGAATTAGGGTTAAATTTGTAAAATAGTTTCAAAAATACTTTCTCGCCTCCAAAAATAAAATAAAATATATGCAAACACCCCCCACAAAAAATTAAATAAAAATTTTGTTTTGCATCAAACAAAATGTTTAATTTGACCTGAAAAGATTTTTTTAAATTTTTCCATTCAGCCACCATGTAATTATAGACTGTATCATAATTAGAGCTGGGCCATTTTTTTCTGGCAAATAGTAAATGATTTGGCTAATTTGTGGCCAATTTATGGAATAGTTTCATCCAATTTTTTTGTGTGGGGGACTGAGGACCCCTTTACAAAATGGGGCTGCTGGCGATGCCCCTATGTAACTTACAGCTGGGATAGGGGAGATCAGGGATTCAATGCCCCCCTCTGCTTGACACAGAGAAGGGATTATGAACTTGCATCTCCTTTACTGCAGGTGAGCTAACCCCGGCCTATGGGATATTCTGGGGGCAAGTCTCAGTATTTCCTGTTAAAGCTGTATAAAAATTGGTCCTTTGAGCAGGGATCTCCCACATTTCAGGACAATGCCCAGGAGAACATCTATCACCAGCACCACCACCCTTCTTCTCCTGGTGTTTTTTTGAATCTAGCTCTTTAAAAATACCTGCAAACAAAAGGTCTGGGTGCACTGAAATGTTTTGTTTAACTTCAAATGAACTCATTCCATTTGCCAAAATGTTTTGGAATTTTCAAATTTTGTTTTTAATTTTAATTTTTTGAAACTGCCAGTGAACCAAAAATTCAATGATTTGCCCAGCTCTAATCCTAATGTACACATACAAGGGGGTCTATCTAAGTTTACTAATTAGAGCTGGTCAGGAAGTTTTTTGTCCGAATTATTTTCCTACCCAACCTCCCTGCTCCCCTTTTAGCAAAATCTAATTTTTCGATGGGAAAGTCAAAATGACGTCTCCTTGGCTGTGTCCTCCTGGAAGGCGCTTGTCCATTGCACTTTCTGTTTACAGGCAGAAAGTGCAATGGACAAGTCACTTCCAGGGAGGCAGTAGAGGCTGAGTGCCCCTAACTACCTTTTGAAATATCAGTTCCAGGGTCATTTTTTTTTTTTTTTTGGAGAGAAATAAGCAACTGAACACATGAGTGTAATGAAATTTGCCTCCCAATCATAACTGTCTGTTTCTAATCTAGGTACAGCAATATCAGTAACTAGTAAAATGGACTCTGAAGTGTATCAGAGAGATTTGTACATTGCAAAGTGAATATATGATTGATACAATCAAAGCTGTTTTGTCCTGGGGATTTTGAACACTGATTATTTCCCTCTTCACTTCTACTTCCATTACATGCCTTCTCTGTATTATTCTCTCTACCATTGGGCACTACTAATGTCAAGGCTATGTCTGTGACATTGCCACAAACCTTCCTGGAACTCAGCCAGGCTCAGAGTTAAAGTGCTGAAGGAGCTTTGCAAAGGATCTAGAATGGTTCCCTGTGGTTCTTTTCCTCTCTATCAGCCTCAGGTACAAATTAGAGGATGTTTTCAACTCTAAACTGAAATGAAGCTGCCAAAATCATCATAGAATTCAGTGGGACTGCTCCTGTGAGTAAAGATACATCATGCATGTTTGCCAGATTGACTTCTAGTTATTCTTCCCTTTCGTTTCCTTTACTTTCTTCTTTCCTATTCTACTTTTTCTCTCTCAATTTATTTTCCTTGTCTTTTTGCTTTTACATTTCTGGATGTTTTTTATTTTTGTTTTTTTTTGTTATTTAACACTCACCTTTCCTTATTGTTATTTATATCCTCCTATTACTTTTTCCTGTAAGATTTGGTTGTCCTTTGGCTGGCTTCTTTCCTTTGGCGTTTCACTTATTTATTTGATTTTTTTCCCTCTATTCTCTTCCATCATCTCTCCTCCCCCCATTATCATCACCACCTCTTTTAGTTTACTGAAATTCCCTTTGTAGTTATAAAACTGTATGTATGACTTCACACCAGCATAAGTGTTCAGGGTCTATGGGGGTCAGTGCAACTCCTTCATGCAAGCTAGGGCAGTCCTAACTACTGTATCAATTGCAATAGTCCCTATGTGTTATTGTAGGGATGCAGAATTGCCACAGTGCAGGTCTGCCTCACTACACCCCAATCCACCTCCTCCTTCCTCTGGCTCACATCTCCTGCTCTTCCACTGCAACTCCTCCATGCAAGCTAGGGCAGTCCTAACTACTGTACCAGTTGCAATAGTCCCTATGTGTTATTGTAGGGGTGCAGAATTACCACAGTGCAGGTCTGCCTCACTACACACCAATCCACCTCCTCCTTTCTCTGGATCACATCTCCTGCACTTCCACTCCCAGATCGTTCCTGTGAGGCTGTGGTGGATGTGGCATAGAGCCAGCTCTGTGCCAAGGGCAGGGGTGTTCTGCACTGGGGGGTATTGCTCAGGGACTCTTATTTCTTCCCTAAGCAGTGCAAAGGGGCCTTAGTGCAAGATAGAGTCCGGCCCAGAGAGTCTAAGTGGCTTCCCCAAGGGGCACATAGGATATCTGTTTCTGAGCTAGGTATAGCACCCAGGACTCCTGACTCCCAATTCCATATCTTAACCAGAGGGCCATTCTTCTTTTGGTAGCATCAGCTATCCGTTAGAATTCCCTCTTACAAGAAGCATGCCATGTTGTGTTAGTGGTAGAGGTTATGCATTAGCTTGTTGGATCTGTATGCCCACGCTATAATCCTGCAGCCTGAACTGATCCCAATTTGGCTGAATGAGGGGTTGATGCTGAGTGATGTGGAGCACTTCTGGATGATGAACCCATCTGTCTCTGCTGCATAACACAACTTGGTGATGTTCTTGAATGACAGTGTGTCAGAATAGGAATAACACTGGAATCTCCCACCACGCATGCAGAATTCTGCCCACTAGACTACTTGTGTTTTTGTAATAACCCTATTTTTTTCCCCATATATTGGCTTTGGGAGTAAGATATACATTGGTATGGCTGGATCCTGAATTTATTAATATTATATATGTTTGTTTAAATAAATGTACTGTACAAGGCAAAGGCAATATATACAAATGAATATTAAAAAACCAATAACCACACAGAGAGCTTTATTAAAGATTCTATTCCAAGACAAGTCCACATATATAGCATTTAGCTTTTCTTTCTTCACGTCTCCTGCTTTAAACAACTAGAGATATTATCATGAAAACGAGCTTTTTTCCTTGAGAGTTCATCTGCTCTGGCTGCCTATTTCCCTCATTAAGTCATAAGCCTGTTTGTGACATCACGTTAGTTGCTTTGGAAGTAGTGATGTTTTTACACCCTTTGTAGGATCATGCTCAGTCAAGTTGCATAAGGGAAATCAAGGGATTTTGCAAGGTCCTTGTGATATTCGACTTGCTTGTGTGTTTATGCGTCAGTGAATTCCTGGATCAGAGTGACTTTTCATTAAGAGGCTGCAGAAATCTCTCTGTCTTAAGGTAAGCCTTTTACTGATCTATTTTCCAGCTGTTACAGTATATAGTCAAACAAAGTATTTAACTTTTAAAGTAGAGCCCTACTCCTGCAAGCTGATCCCCGTGGGCAAACATACCTATGCAGAGACCCCCTGAAACCAGCAAGACCCTACAGATACCAAAGCCTACTCACGCAGATCATTTTGGAGAATCTGGCCCACCCTTTCTCACCACAGATATTTGATATCCCATTCTCATATTCTTTGGGGAGGAAGGATGGTCTAATGGGAAGGGTATTGGACTTGGCCTCAGATTCGGGATATCGGCTAGGTTTCTATTCCTAGCTTAGACATCTTCCTGTGCAACCTCACATAAATCAACTTAATCTGTCCTATTCTTCAGTGCCTCATCTGTAAAATGGGGCTAGAACTTCCCTAACTCACAGGGACTTGGGGAGGATAAAATCCATTGAATAATTGGGAGATGCTTGCATGTGTTCTAGCCTTGCTTTAAAGGTCTCGAGTGGTAGAGACTTCTTCCATTTCCTTTGGGAGACAGTTTCCCAGTCTGATTGATTTTTTGTAGACATCCTTAACATTCACCCTGTTGTTTATTTGATCTATTTATTGAATTTTACCCCGTGCTTGTTGTTATGGTATTACTGCACCTGATCAACAAAACAGTCTCTCAGTCAGAGACAACCAAGTAACCCAAAGGAGTTAGATGCCCATTGCCTATTGAATTTTAGTGGTTATAGATGCCTAAATCCCTTAGCATCCTTTGAAAATGCCAACCTAAAGTAATACACTTATAAGATCTACAATGATACATAATGATATATAATTAAAGGCCAGAGTAAATTCATTTGTTAATTACAGTAAATAACTACATAGTGTATATCACTCTAAATAAATGTTTCTCAGTTGTTAATGTTTAACCCTTTTAGTTACTTATAGTTAGTTATCTCTCCCCCCTCTCTCTTAATCTTCTGATAGCAAAGCTCTTTTAGGGCCTGATCCAAATCTCATTGAAGCTAATGAGAGTGTTTTCACTGATTTCAATGGGATTTGGATCAATCCCTTAGTTTTTCTTACAAGCACACTAATAATTTTTGTTGCTGTTATTTGAACTCCCTCCAACTGATCTACATCTTTCTGGTATTTGGGTGCCCAGAACTGAATGCAATATTCCAGGTGTAGTCAATTCACTTTTTGCTGAAGGCATTTACACTATTCTGACTGTCTTGTCATAGTGTCTTCAGGTGGCGCTTGTCTGATCATCAATGCTTGAAAAGGGTGAGAAATCTCAGAAGTCTGATGGAAGGTAAGGACTTCTTGTTTTGATTCTAAGGCCCAGATCCACAAAGGAACTTTAGGCTTTGTGATGTTGATCACCACAATGCCTAACTTTTCAGTGCCTGAAAAGTCACACTGGTACAACAATGCGACCTGTTAGGCTCATAGGCTCCCTCTACAATGCCTGAGGAGAGATAGGTGCCTTAGAATGCAATCCACAAAACCCAGCACTCTAGGTGAGTTTCTCCCTGAGGTAGCTAAATGGGAGCTGCAGTGGCAGCTCCAGGCACCACCGCTCCTGCGAGCGCGGCAGTCAGGCAGCCTTCGGCGGCATGCCTGCGGGAGGTCCACCGGTCCCGTGGCTTTGGTGGCAATTCGGTGGCGGGTACGCCAAAGCCGCGGGACCTCCCGCAGTCATGCTGCCGAAGGCTACCTGCCTGCCATGCTTGGGGTGGCAAAAAAGCTAGAGCCGCCCCTGGGGAGCTGCCAATGAGAGGGGGGTACTCCAAGCTGTGCCTCCTCCTGGAGATGAGATGCGCCTAAGTCCAGGAAGTGTCTATCTGTGCCTGTGATCCAAAAACCAGGGAAAATGGCATTTGGCCACCTACTTTTCCTCTAGGACTTGCATGCTCAGATGCTGCCTAACTCCATACAAAATTGCTGGAGGGAATGGGCAGGGAGGAAAGAGGAGGAACTCCCTTATAATCCTTAGCCCAGTGGTTAGGGTACTCACCTGGCTGTGGGAGACCTTGATTTCAGTTCTCCCCTCTGCCTGATGAGGAAAAGGGATTTGAACAGTGATCTGCTATTTAGGTGAGTAAAGTAGAACAACTTCAATAGGAGAGACTAAAGGAGACCCATGCTGGACCATCCCATAGTCCATGGCATTCTTCACAGGGTGGCAGATCCCTGTTCAAAACCCTTCTCAGCAGGCAGAGTGGGGACCTGAACCACTGGTCTCCTATAGCCGAGGTGAGTGCCTTGAACACTGGGCTAAAGGAGCAGTTACTGCTGCTGCTTCTCCTCCTGTGACGCCTTGTGTGGCCACTGAGCACACCTACTGGATCAGGCCCTACAGGCAAGATAGATGGTTGAACACTTATCTTCTCCCAGTTGGTGGTCAGCTCTGGAGCTCAGGTGGGAGATAAGCACCTGGGCACCTAGACTGGGAGGCAGCAGCGCATTTGTTCAGAGACATAAACATAGGCACATAGGGAACTCTTACTGCAAAAATGTAGGTGCCTATAGAGTTAGGTGGCAGCTGAGCAGGGGTTTTTGTGGATTCCGGCAGTGCTTAAAAGTGGGACTTGGTGATTAAGTCTGAGAGTTAGATGCCTAAGTACCTTTTGTGGCATTAGAGATTAAATGCTTTGTCATAAATTATATGTTATGGGTGAGACTATATTACATAAGGATCTCTGACTTCAAAATAATCTCTGTTTTAGACAGCATCATAAGTGTTCACTGCTACTTGTACAAAATGGTACATCCCTGTCTTGAAGAGCTTAGAACCTGAAAATCTTTCCTTATGCAAGTAGTCTCGCTGAAAAAAACAGTGGGACTTTTTGTATAAGGAAGGGTTTGCAGATTCAGCCCTAAACACCTGATCTTGAGACACTGTTTGTTCCCATTGACTCTAATGGGAGCTTTGAGGGGCTCATTCCCTTCTCTGGAATCTGGGATTCCTGTTCAGTGAAAATTCAAATATAATTTAATTCCAGATGGGAATGAATAATTGAAAAACTGAAACCATATCTTGTTTCAAACTTTCTGAAACTTTCTCAGGATGTGTGGCCCTCTGGCTGGAAGTCAGGCTGCCGGGTTCCCAGACCTTTAGAGCTGGCCAGCTTCTCCCCTAGTGGGTTACCCAGCTCCCTAGCAGGCTGCCTGGCTCCCAAACTACCAAGCTCCCTGGGCACACAGGGGCCCAAATTAAGGTTGCACAGGCATCCTTATATGTGGCTTTTCCCACTTCTGAGTTCTCAACTTGGCATCCTTAATGTTCTTTTAATGTAGTTATTTGTGTGTTGTTTTATCTCATGTACGTCAGGACCCCATTGTGCTCAGTAATGTTCAGACACCTAGAAAATGACAATCTCTGACCCAAACCACTCTCAATCTACAATAAAAGACCTAACATGGGTGAGACATGCAAGTAGGCAGGGAGGTTGAAGTAACAATGATAACAGGATGCATCCGGATAGACTAGCCATGTGTCCAATTTGTAGCTGTTTAAGCAGATCAGTAGTAGCATAGCACTATTTTTCTAGTGTTCACATTAAGCGTACAAGGGAGGCTGCCGTTTGTAAATGTAGCCAGAATGGAGCAATATGCTTTATATGTTTGTAAACAGAAAATATTTATAATCGGAGATATCATCAATAATGATAAATTTAAAAAAATCTTGTTCAGATAAATCTGTCCTGCTTGAAGCTATTGCACTGTGTATAAATAATTAAATAGTTAATTAAGTTAGGGCCCTGCACTTGGGTTCCCCCCTCCCCCTCAGTGTGTCCCCTACCCACCAAGACCTAGACTCATTCTCATTCTTTCTTTGGCATTGTGATTATTCAAGTATTTATACAAAGTGGAACAGCTTCAGGAGGAAAGATTTGAGAACCTGCTGACCCCATGTTACCCTACAGCACAATGGTTAGGTTACTCAGTGGGGAGAGCCAAATTCAAGTCTTTGCACTAATGATTCTTTATTCAAAGTGGTATGACTTCAATGGGAGAAATTGAGCGTGACGTGTCCCCAGAATATCCCACTGCTTAGGCCACACTCCTACAATGTGGGATGTTTATGTTCATGGTATACACAGAGAAATTAGATAAAAACATAAATTCTCTTGTTGGAAGGTTGCAACATAACTACTTTATTTCTTAGAATTCAGAACCCTAATATACACCAGAATCTCAAAACAGAGAGAGGTAAAGCAGGCTGCTCCCTAAAGCAGAAGCACAACTCACCCCACCCACCTTACTCTAGGTTGGCTGTCTATAGACTGACTGAGGCTAGACCCAAATTGCATGCTTCCAAGGAATGCTCCCTAGTCTGCAAGCAGGACAGGAAAAAGTCCTGAGAATTATAGCTTGTACTTTCAATACAGTTTTCAGTACACCATCTGGAAGACCAAAATTTCAAATCCCTGCTTCACATTAGGCAGAGGGGGGAACTGAACTCTGGTCTCATTCCAGGTGAGTACCCTAATCACTGAGCAAAAAGGAGGCAGTTATGCATTCCTTCTCTTCTGGCTGTTTTGTGAATCTAGCTCTTCATGCCCTTTGCTTTTTATTTAAAAACTGCCTGAAAACAAAATGAAATGTTTTGTTTTGGATCAAGCTAAATATTTAGTTTGTATCAAAAACAATTTTTGTTGATGTTTTTGATTCGTCAAGATTTTCAGAAGTTTCAGTTTGATCCAAATCAGTTTTTTTTTTTTTTGGGATGTCTGGGAACTACCGTCAAACCAAAAATCAGTGCGCCAGGCTGCAGCCCCTATTCCGGCTCCTCATGAATATTTTGTTAAGATTTTGGTTACACTTTTCTCCTCACCTTTTTATTTATGCACTCCCTATCCGTCGCCCCACAAAGTCGCGGGACCTCCTGGTCAACCTCCTTCTGGCCCTAGCAAAACTGGCCATCTATAAAACCAGAGTAAGGAGGTTGGCCGATGGAGTTTCCTGTGACTGTGGGGCGTATTTCAGGTCCTCTGTTCTTTCACGTATCCGGGCAGAGTTCCTCTGGGCGGCGTCTACTGGCTCCCTTGACGCCTTCGAGGAGCAGTGGGCGCTATCGGGGGTTCTCTGCTCGGTGTCCCCGTCTGATTCACTTTGTTTGACCCTTTGACCTCACTCCTGTCCCTGTTCTTTTATTAGTTGTCCCCCGTACTTTTTTGGTCTCCAGGTCCTGTGGACCCCCCCCTTAGGCTGGGGGGGGATCCTTTAGCAGTGGGCGGGCTTTGCCCGCCCACTTCCTGGATCCCAATAGGTCCAATACGTCTGTTAGTCTGTAAGGTGCCACAGGACTCTTAGTCTGGATCTGTAAAAGCAGCAAACACGGCTACCCCTTTGATACTTCAGTAATATCTGAATCTGATTACTTAGGCCAGGATTTTCAAAGCTGGGTCCCTAAAGTTGAGCTTTAAATCTAATGTTAAGTGTGTAAATATGGATTTACAAGCCCAGTTTTGAAATTTTGCCCTTAGCATTTACATAAGCACCTCTTCATCCAAGGATGGAGTGTGAATGAATACATTTCAGAACTGAGGCCCAAATGGCACATACAGAAATGTGCACACAAATAACTGCTCTGTAAATCAGGTCACTGTGCTTACAGAGAGGGGTGTTGTCCATTATTTTGTATCATTTAGATACCAAGTGAGGATTGTAATATTGCATTTGGATCACCTTTACTGACTCAATCTTATTTTTTGCTATATATGATTAGCATAGAGGGGAAAAAAGAACAGAAAGAAAAATGTCAGATGTATTTGGCACTAATCCAGATTATTTTGTAATGTTTCAGTGAGCACTTTAAGACAAGCTGCTTCTATCTGATGTGGAGTTTGCTCTGGCTGTTCATACTGGTCCTTTTTGCCTGGCCTTTCAGCATGGCCTTGGCAGGCCTTTATGGATTTGTCTCCCCTTTCATCACGTTGGTGGGACTCGATGACGTTAGCGACGCCCTGCTGCAAGGAGTAAATGTGGGGAGAGAGTGTGCTCAGAACGTCAGAAACGGCAAGCCCATGTGTTGAAGATGGCGCTATGTCTGGCAAGGATTCTGCTGCTCACTCCATCAAATGTCACACCATCGTGTTCATCAAATGTCACACCATTGTGAATTTCTCATTTTTACACGGTGAATTAAAGAGCTTTTATTTCAATGTAAAAGATTTTTGGCAATTCCCCCCGCCCCACACACACTTAATAATCTATGAAGGACACTGATTTAATACGACTGTTTTATAAGCTTACAGTGGAGGTTGTGATCTTTCATATCTACACAATGAGTTATGATGACAACCTTATCTCTGGAAATACAACATTCTGAAATATTGTCTGGGAGAGAGGACAGGGCCAGGACACTGTGGCCAGTCTGTGCTTTGATTGTGTCCCTATGGACTGGGGAATGGATTGTTCTCACCAGAAACTAAGCAGCCGCCATCCAACTGAAACCGCTTGTGCTCATTAGCTGGTGAGAAGGTGTGATCAGATATTTCTCCCTGGGGAACTGATTAGAGTCACCACTGGTGGCCAGGGGGAGAGGACAGACTGCATAGGCAAGCAAGCAGCCAGTGACAACACATAATCCAGGAGGCAATCTCTGCAGCACAGGCAGGGTTCAAGTTTTGCAAGTTCAATTTCACCAGTTTTGAGAGAGATCAGTGTAGGTTCCTCCACGCAGAACATTATGTTCCACTGTCAATTGGATCTGGCTGTACTTCATGTGCATGCCTCCTTCCAATCGTTCACAGCCTCCTTCATATCAACAGCAGAACCCCCAGAACAACAAGAACATATCCAGATTTGCTGCCCAACAGCACAATATTCAGAACTTCCCTATGTTTTTTCCTCCCTGTGAATAAATGACTTAGAGAGAGAGGGTTTTTGTTAGATCAAAATTCTTTCTGTTTTCCCCACAACGAATTTATATCACCATTGCTATTTGTTAAGACAATTTGTTACCTACAGGAATATAGAATTATGAAGACCAAGTGTGTCCTGTGGCTTCTGATGCACAGCCTGGTTCTGAAAGACCATAGAGGGGCCACCCATGCTGCAGCTGGAGCCCCCTGAGGAATTCCTGCTGACTCACCCAGAATTCCTCGCTGCCCCCATTGGGGAAGACAGCATTGCTGGGGACCCAGCTCAGTGCCTGCACTCTCTGTGACTATATTGTGGCTGATTATATTGCAAACATAATTTGGGCTTCCTGATTTATTAACTTTCCTTGTGCTCCTAGGATCATATTTCCTCACATTTTAAAGGGCAGTATGTTACATTTGTTGTTTCTGTATGTAATGCTATGCTAAGTATCTGAATCCAAGACATTCTGGGCTGGGGGATAACGGGCTATGGGGGGACTCTGAAGAGGGCAAACGTAACTGGGTAGCTCTATTGTCAAGTACAGATTTGTAAAATACAGGAGTTAGATTTTCTTTGTTGAAACAACATTTTAGTTTTTTCTCAATTTTTCTTAGAAATGTTATTATAAGCTCTCAGAATTAACTCATTTTTCTAATTGCACCTGATGGCAGAGCACAACTGTTTTATCAATGAAAATATTCCCTCATTGGAAGAATAGTGAACCTATTTCACGATTTCAAATTTTTTCACTAACATAACCTCATATTTACCCTGAACTGACATCTTTGCCATTTTAGGTAGGCATGTCTGACCTTTGAATAGATACATATGTTTTCATTTCTAACTCTCTTTTTCAGAAGCCCTCTGGGTTTTTTGCATGTCTTGAATCCTTGCCTATGTTTGATCTGTGTTGCCAAGTTTGGGGCTGCTTCAGTCTGGGGCTGGGCCATCCACAGAAAGCATTTTAGTGCATACCAAACCTCCTAACTATGCCTAAAGGCTTTTCTGAATGGAAAAGCATATTGCCAGCATCCACCATTCTCGCTTCATCCTCAGTCACATTTAACAGCTTTAATCCAAACACTAACTTAAAGTTTGACCCTTGCACAATTAAGAAGTACTTAACTGTCCTTGAGATATATTTATTTTTAGATGTGGATGAATTTTAACACCTAGCTAGCCAAGTTATAGTACAAAAGCAATTTGCTGACTGAAAATGTTTGTTTTATGCATATATGCAGACAAAATCTGCTTTATTCACACAGGTATAAATCTGGAATAATTTCATTGTCTTCAGGGGCATTATCCCAGTGTAAAACAGATTCAGTACTGTGATTAGTAAATATTAGTCAAAAATAAACTAAAATATGCAGGTATTTTCACATAGATCCATACATGAATAGAAATGCTACATTTGCTGATAGATTATGATGATATTAAATCTACCCAATTATGTTCATTCATGCTGTTCAAAGAAATGCCCAGTGATCTTTCAAAAGCTGAGATTATGGTGTGATAGTACATTGCCATTTTATTTTATACAATGCCTTTCTTATGTGATCCTAAAAAGGTTCATACAGTTAAATGAAGTAACACTTGGCATAAATCTTTTAGGTCTTGTCTACTCTTGCAGTGGTGTGTAAGATACCTGTAGCTATATGTGGCAGTGAAAGGCTCTGGCAGGGGGAAGCAGTGCAGAAGGGGTCTGGCAGCTCCCCTCTGCTGGAGGCTTTCCTGGCTGCCTCTCCTGTGCCAGATCCTTTTTCCACTGCTGGAGTCTTTCACTGCAGTGAGCAAAGGCTCTCACAGTGGGGATGCAGCAGGACACTATACTGCTAAAAATAGCAGTGTGTATGCGGGAGGCACTGCTTGGGTATGTAGACAGCCATGGATGCTATAAGCTTTTGGCATGTCTCTACTCTACTTGCCTGTCTACACTGCTTTTATACCTGTACTAGCTGGGTGTTCAGTGTCTGTTAAGGTGACCAGATGACAAAACTGAAATATTGGGACACTGGGGGGGTGGAGGGGAAAAAAAAAAAAGCCGCTGGAGCAACCCCCCCACCCCCACCCTGCACCAGCTTGCCTTGTCTTCACCTCCCCCCGTAGGTGCCCAGCTGGTGCAATCCTGCGGGTGGCCCCGGAGTGGGGGCAGCAGGCCCCAGCCCCCTGTCCCGCTCGGGTCCTGCAGGGGAACAAATGGGGCTGCCACGGCCTCCGCCTTGGGGCGGGGTTTCCCTACAGCCTGCCCTGTGGGGTGGCACAATCCCATCACCCCGAGTGTGCCCAGGCCTGGCCTGTGCCCAGCTGCCCCCGCAGAGCACCTTGGGTGGCCCCGGAGTGGGGGCAGCAGGCCCCAGCCCTCCCGTCCTGCTCGGGTCCCATAGGGGAACGAACGGGGCTGCCGGTGCCTCTGTCCTGGGGTGGGGTTTCCCTACAGCCCGCCCTGTGGGGTGGCGCGCATGTGGTGGGAGGTGAAGCCCTGTCAGAGTCCCCGTGCGGGCAGCTGCTGCCACCCCACCCCCACCCATGGGCGCGTACAGGGAGCCGGTTCCCCAGGCCGGACCCGGGGCTGCCCCTGCAGGCACCGCCCTGCCCTCCTGCTTGCGCTCGGGGCCAGGCCAAACTCACTCACCCCACCCTCCCCTGCGTCCCCTGGGCCTCCCTCCAGCGTTTGCGCAGCCATACAGCTGATCGGCGCAAGCCTGGGAGGGAGGAGGAATGCAGCGTGCTTGGGGAAGAGGCAGGGATTTGGGGAGGGATCCAATGGGGGAAGGAAGGGGCGGAGTCGGGGCTGGGGGGGCACGAGCCCCTCCGGGCTCCACCTGTGCGCGGGAGCGGAGGGCAAAATTGCTTGTTTGTCCAGCGTCCTGACCGAACATTGGTAAAATCGGGACGTCTGGTCACCCTGGTGTCTGTACTATAAACCTTGCTGCAACTGTAGATCTACCCTTATAAAGTGAGGCAAAGACAGTGGGCCAAATTCTTTAATTGACACCCGTGTATGTCTGTTGAACAGTGTAACTGAGAAGAAAATTTGGCCCATTAGATTGTAAATAAGACAATCAAACCGAAGAGCAGAAGAAGAGAGAATTTAAATGGTCACCACAAAGGCAAAAAGCAGGCCCAGACCACATTCTTTGCAGCTACAATTAGCATACATGATTGCTAAACTTATTAGACGATGATTGGGATGAATGATAGTAGATAGCACAAAACAGAAATTGCTACATTCAATAATGGTTTCACAGGTACAGGAAAGATGAGAAGATGGAACATTTAACACCGTGATGGAAAAGAAGTTCCTAAAACCCGATGCCAGAGGTTAGAACTAATAGTTTATTGAATGAGATGGACAAGAGTATGTGACTATTCCCTTCACATCTAGGACTGAGCCACCCCCATACTGGAATTGCTAAACTGCTTGTGTAACTGAGAGTGTAGTAAAGGTGGTACAGAATGGAGACAAGTGAAGTCAATCCATATGCTTGTCATAAATAAGAAATAGCGTTTCTACAGTTTGGGATGGACAAGAACACTTAACAATAAGAGAAATTCCTCCAACTCCACGGGTCACAGGCCTGGCAATCAGTCACCCAAGACAAAGGATAACTAGCTATGTGATCTATGTTAGCAAATATTTGAGCCACCTGTAGAACTTCACTGATTGAGGATCCATGCCCTTCTAATGTCAGACTGCTGCATCAGATAGTGACTGAGGCATGGAGTGCTGCCAAATGTTGTGTCCAAGCAGCCTGTGTATACCATAGAGCATATCCAGGTCAACAGCCTGTTTTGTCCTGGCAAGAAAACCTCTTAATTCAAGCATTCGTTTGGACCCATGAGACACCAATAAAACTGACTGAGGCTGTTTTTCACTTTAATTTTTCATTTATGTTTAAGATTCAGTATATTCTGCACAGACGGATTGAAAAACTGAATGATTCCCTGAGATTCTGTTCACTAAGAAGATTTTAGGTGATGTAGGAAGGAACTATATTTGTCAGGGCTGAGTAAAGCAGGGCCTTCTGCAACTTCTTTAAACCCTTGTTACCTCAGTGGTAGTATGTGTGAAATATTTCCAAGCTTACTGAAACAGAGCATTCTACTTATAGCTAACCCTATATCTGCCCCAACTGTGTGGTCTTTTATAGGAAATAGTTTTTCTTGTAAGATTTTTACTGAAAGGTGTCTGAGTGAAGGCTGAAGTGCTCCAGTTATCCACAGACCAGGTATAGCAGAAGCAGTATAAGCTTCTCCATAGTGCCCTGATAATATGACAACCCTTTACCTGGATGGGGACCCTCTTGTGGAAAGTAGGTTTTGATATATTATTTATCATCAGTACTAGTGAAATAAAACTCCAGATAAAAAAGTGATAAAATTAGTACTGATGGAACACATTCCCCTTCCCTTCAAAAACATTACTTAGAGAAACAAAGCAATTAATTCCTCATCTCTCACCAACTAGTCATTCAGAGATGGACCAAGTGTGGCTGGACCAAAGTGTTCTATTGAACTGAGATGGGTTAGGAAGATGGGTTGTCCTTTTTTACCCTGCACCTATGCACTTTGTTTTTCTTGATCAGTGCTCTCTGAGGCCTTGTGACAGAGTGCTGGGCAAAAGCAACTGAGTCAGCCCTCTGGTCACTGCAACTCTGATTAATTACTCCAGAGTAGACATCATTAAGAAAAGCTGTGCCTAACTGATGAGCTGAGGAGAACTAAAAGGTTAATCAGGCTGTGATGGGTTCGATCACAGAGACCCCCTTGGGACTGTCACCTGACGTGCTGGAATTACCTCTGAGCCTGTTTTCCCTGCCAGCTTGGGACTCCAGAACCTTGCCTTGTTGAGCCAGACACACTAGCCTGCTGCAACATAGACCCAGGTCTGGTCCACGCCCTCAAAGCTGCAGACTTTAACCAAAAACTTCTCAGCAGGTCATCTATCTCCAGCACCCAGCTCTCAATGGGACCCCAAATAAATCTGTTTTAGTCTGTATAAAGCTTATACAGGGTAAACCCATAAATTGTCCTCCCTCTATAACACTGATAGAGAGCTGTTTGCTCCCCCAGGTATTAGTCACTTACTCTGGGTCAATTAATAAACAAAGGTGATTTTATTAAATATAAAAAGTAGGATTTAAGTGGTTTCAAGTAATAACAGACAGAACAAAGTAGGTTACCAAGCAAAATAAAGCAAAAACATGCAAGTCTAAGCCTAATACATTAAGAAACTGAATATAGGTAAATCTCACCCTCAGAGATGTTCCAATAAGCTTCTTTCACAGACTAGACTCCTTCCTAGTCTGGGCCCAGTCCTTTCCCCTGGTACATTCCTTGTTACTTCCAGCAGGCATCTTAGGTGAAAAGCAGGGGCTTTCTCATGACTGGGACCCCCTTTGTCTCTTCCACCCCCTTTTATAGCTTTGGCACAAGGCAGGAATCTTTTGTCTCTCTGGATCCCCACATCTCCTTCTAAATGGAAAAGCACCAGGTTTAAGATGAATTCCAACATTCTTCCTGGGCTGGCTTACATGAACACAGGAAGGTTTGCAAGTAAACAGAGCCATTTACAGTTCATTGATTCTGAATCACCCTTAATGGCTTCCACTTAATATGTTTACCTCAGTAATACCTCAGGGGAGGCTTGAGAATAATATACCAACCAATTGCCTTTAATAAAAGTACAGACCAGACCCTTTATCTTTAGGACACTAAAATCAATCAGGTTCTTAAAAGAAGAACTTTATTATAAAGAAAAAAGGTAAAAGAAGCACCTCTGTAAAATCAGGATGAAAGGTAATTTTACAGCGTGATAAAAAGATTTAAAACACAGAGGATTCCCCTCTAGGCTCAACTTCAAAGTTACAAAAACAGGAATAAACCTCTCTCTTAGTATAGGGAAAATTCACAAGCTAAACAAAAGATAATCTAATGCATTTTCTTGCCTTACTTACAATTTCTGTAATTTTAGATGCTCATTTCAAGTATGTTTTTAGGAGATTTTTTTCCTGCCTCGTCCCTCTCTCCGTCCAGTGAAGGAACAAAGAGAGCACAAACAAACCTGCCCTCCCCACCCCCGCCAGATTGAAAGTATCTTCTTTCCTTATTGGTCCTTTTGGTCAGGCACCAACCAGGGTATTTGAGCTTCTTAACCCCTTATAGGTAAAATGATTCTGTACCTATGGCCAGGAGGGTTTTTATATTACTGCATACATAAAGGTGGTTACCTTCCTTTATATTTATGACAAAACCATATTCCAGTTACCTTATATTTACACTCATAAGCCTATTTCCATAAAACATTATGGAGTGCAATGTCACACAGGCCATTAGGCTGATGATACAAAAGGCATAGTAAGGAAGTGGGAAAGAAGGAAGCAGAAAGAGGAAGGGAGAAAGCGATATTGCCAATCCCTGCTTGTCTCAGGATCTGAGGGCTCCCTAGGAATGTAGGGATCAGGTTATATAGTGTAGAAGGCTATGTCTACACTACATCATTTACAGCTGTAGCGTGTCTGGTGAAGACGTTCTAAGCTGACGGGAGAGAGCTCTCCTGTTGGCATAATAACTCCTGCCAACATAGAGCTGTCTACACCAGTGCTTAGGTCAGTATAAATTACGTTGCTCAGGGCTGTGGATTATTCACACCCCTGAGTGACATAAGTTATACTGAGATAATTTGTAGTATAAAGATAGTATAAGGGTGGTGGAAACTAATATTGTAAATAAACTGCACCAAGATGTTTTACCAACAAAAAAGGTCTCTGAGCTGTTTGTGGACTTGAGCAGAGGTAGGAGCAAGTGGACTCTGCCACAGGTCTCCATAGTCTTTTGTGTACATGTCACTATATCCATGTTACACATAATAAAAATGTAAATGATAAAACAAGTTTTAGTCTAGTATTGACACTTCTGTATCCTGGAGAACATTTCATGGGGAAAATTTGGTTGAAATAAAGATTAATACAGGATCTTCAGGTCAACTTTGAGGAAGTGATGTTGGAAATCTCTGGATTGCTATTATAAAAACATTATATTTATTAATGTTTTCAGTATTGTTGTAGTCATGTTGGTCCCAGGGTATTAAAGAGACAAGGTAGATGAGGTAATATATTTTATTGGAACAACTTCTATTGTTGAAAGAGACAAGTTTTGAGCTTTCACAGAGCTCTTCTTCAGGTCTGGGAAAGGTCAGAGCATCA
This sequence comes from Malaclemys terrapin pileata, assembly GCF_027887155.1. Lineage (NCBI taxonomy): Eukaryota > Metazoa > Chordata > Testudines > Emydidae > Malaclemys > Malaclemys terrapin. Next base: position 99,910,581 of record NC_071508.1, read on the forward strand.
CAACTAAATACAGGGTGGATCAGATTGTTTAGCAGAAGGAGTTAACACACATTGCAAGAGACCATTCAAAGGGAAGTGGGCAGTTAACACCTGCAGTTATAAGACAAAGAAGAGTTCATGGGTTACTGATTGTTATAATAAACCATAAATCCAGTGTTTCTATTCAGTCCAAAATTTTTGTGTCTAACCAAGTTATGAATTTAAGTTCCCAGGCTTGTCTTTTGAAGGTGTTATGAAGGTTACCTTTGAGGGTGAGGACTGAGAAGTGAGTGAGTTTTGTGAAGTGTTCACCCATAGGTGATATGGTATTGTATGAGGTATATCATGTGCTATGATAAGGATGTATAGGACCTATGGATAGTGAAAGGAGTATTGTGGAGGGGTATTGATCATCACCGCAGGTTTTGCATCTGTTGTTATGGCAGGATCTGGTGCCACTTTGAGTTGGTGTGTCCTGGTCTGTGGGGAGCTTGTTTCTGATGATCAGATTGGAGAGATGGGGGGTTGTTTAAAGGCTAGAAGTGAAGGTTTGGGAAATATTTATTTCAAGATGTTGTTCCCATTGAGTATGGGTTGTAATTGTTTAATGATACCCTGTATGGGGTTCCAGTGTGGGGAGGCAGGTGACAACTAGCGGTGTGCAGTTGTAGGTTTTTTTTCTGTATTGAAGCAGGTTCTCTCAAGTTATTTGGGTGGCCTGTTCCATGATGTAGTCTACTTCTCTGGTGGAGTATCTTTATCTGAGGAAGGTGGTTTTAAATGTGTTAAGATGTGTATCCCAGACTTTCTCCTTGGAGCATATTCTGTGGTCTCTGAGTGTCTGGCTGTAGATAACAGATTTCTTGGTGTATTTGGGGTGGTTACTAACTCTGTGAAGGTAGGTGGGTTTCTTGTATATAGTTGTTTGTAGGGTTCCATTGCTGAAGTTGATCATGGTGTCTAGGAAGTTGATGTTGATGTGGGAGTGTTCTAGAGAGAGTTTGATGGATGGACGGTGGTTGCTGAAGTTGTGGTGGAAATCTATGAGGGAGTTTAGTGTTGGATTGAGATTCACTTACTCAGCAGATGGGTCTAACAGATCTTAATTAAGGCAAAACAATCAGAAAGTAGTGATCAGTTGCTTATAGTGGGAAGCTCATCAGGATGATCTCATCAGAGTTGCCTCCGCAGCTTCAACCTCCCTTTGTTACACAAACTTATTTATAACTTTTTGCTATCTTTCCTTAAACATATGTATTAGTCTGTCACTTCCATGTTAGTTCAAACCGGTCTTTTCTAGCTCTTTAATTACTTTATTTTTATTTTTTCTCACAAACATGATTACTCTGCAATTTCTTACATGTGTGCAGTTCTACTTATGCTTATGCTATTAAATGTTAACAGAACAGACCCTTAAAATTCACAGACGTTTTCTACCAGAACTAAATATGCCTTTGCTTCAAACATTTAGGTTGTCTGCCCAGATGATGAAAATATTATCGATGTATCTCAGGTATATTATTGGTTTTGTGGTACATTTGTCCAGAAAACCTTCCTCAAGGTGACTCATGAAGAGGTTGGCATACTGGGGAGCAGGGCCAACTCCAGGCACCAGCTTGGCAAGCAGGTGCTTGGGGCAGCTGCTCGGGAGAGGGGCAGCACATCCAGCTATTCGGCGGCAATTTGGCAGACAGTCCCTCACTCCCACTGGGAGCGAAGGACCTTCCGCCGAATTCTCGCCGCAGATCGCGATCGCGGCATTTTTTTTTTTTGGCTGCTTGGGGCGGCCAAAACCCTGGAGCCAGCCCTGTTGGGGAGCCATCCTAGTGCCCGTGGGTGTTCCGAGGGTTTGGACAAAGTGTTTGTTGTTGCATGTAAAATTGTTATGGGTGAGGATGAAATGGGAGTTTAGCAATGTGTTTGGGGGTGGATATCTAAGTGTTGTCCATTGTCTTGTAGATATTTGAGGCAGGCAGTGATGCCGTCATTGTGAGGGACATTGGTTTAGAGGAAGGTGACCTCCAGGGTGACAATGATGGTGTTCTGAAGAAGGGTGTTAATGTTGCAGAGCTTCTGGAGGAAGTTGGTTGTGTCTCAGAAGGAACTGGCCCTTTGTGTGATGAGTGGTTTAAGGATGGCTTCTATGAGTGATGATATTCCTTCAGAAAGAGATCCATAACCAGATATGATGGGTCTGTCTGGGTTTCCTTGTTTGCGTATCTTGGGAAGCGTGTAGAAGGTCCCTGATGTGGGTTCATGGGGGATGAATTTGTAGAGTTTCTCTTGGAGTGGTTTGGGAAAGGATTTGAGGATATCCCTAGATCCCTGTGAACTGTGGTGTGGGAAGGACTTCTTTGAGTTCTTCATAGTAGGTGGTGTCAGAGAGTTGTCAGTTGGCCTGTAACACAAGAACCCTCCCTTGTCCTATGACTGCAAAGTTGTTAACTGCCCACTTCACTTTGAATGGTGTCTTGCAAGATGTTTTAATTCCTTATGCTAAACAAGCTGTTCTACCTTGTATTTAGCTGTAACATTCTGAGTACATTTCCCAGACCTGAAGAAGAGCTCTTTCACCAACAGAAGTTGGTCCAATAAAATATATTACCTCACCCACCTTGTCTCTTTTATATTTGAGTTCATATTTTTATATAAAACTCTATGGAAAAATAATTGCACATCCATCATCATCTTTATAGAAAATCCAGAGATCTTCTGAAAAAGCTTGTTTATTTTGACTGTATTCTCAGAGTAAAATCTGTGGTCTTTATGGCCTACAAAAATTGCAAAAGTGTGTTCATGATTTTCATGACCCAATTGTCTTTTCTGGGAAGTGCAGATCTTTTCATAAAATCAGAGACAAGGAGTGAGAAAATGCAGAATAAGGTTACAAGCTTGAGAAATTCTCTCTGTAGCAATTTGAATTATGGTCTCCATACACTGCAGAGTCCTTTCCAAATCTACTTGTGCCAGGAATTAGTCCTTTGACTAATTAGCTATTTTTCAAATGAAGCATTTGCTAGCAAAATTCCAGAGAACCTTTATTGGAATGGTGCATGATCTGAAGCTTTAGATTTGATTAATGAACTGCTTTGCTGCTGATCCTTCACTGCAGTGTTACTGCATTCCTTTGGGACAACATTTCAATCAATAGGATGTTAGAATTTAGGTCATACCTGGGATGCTCAGCAGCAAGCAGTAATTTCAGGGCTCAAAACCTGGACCAGATGCCTATAAGCCAGAGAATGGTAGAAAAAAAGTGGAGCTGCTGTAAAGTCTCAGCACGACTGGCCCTGAATTTATGGCAAATATGTCTACCCTTAAATGGCTACAGTGGCAGTTCTGTAGCTATGCTGCTTTATTACTTCAGGGGAGACACTTACTGCAGTGATGGAAGGTGATTCTCCCATTGGTATGGGTAATCAACCTCCCCAAGAGGCAGTAGCTAGGTTGATGGAAAAATTCTTCAATTGATCTAACGCTGCCTACACTGGGTTTTAGGTGAGCGTAGATACGTCTCTCCGGGGTGTGGATTTTTCATGCCCAGGAGTGATGTAGCTATGCCAATTTAAGTTCTCACTATAGGCCATCCTGGAGACTAGGACAGAGGATACTCTAAGAGGGAAATTGAAAGTAAAGTGGATATAAACGTGGAATAGGAAGTCAATTGCTTTTTGTATTTGGATCCACTCCTACCATCTCTCTCTTGCTCTAATCTTTATTTATTTATAAATCTACATAACCTATGTTCTTACAAGATACCCATCTCTATGATATCATTATTTCATTGAACATGTTGGGTGATTGTTCTGCAAGATTCACCTTTCTGGGGTAATGTACACTAAGGAAGTATTGCCTGAGTGTATTTTAAAATAACATAATCACTAAATCTAATTGTCTGACTGGAATTTCACATTAAGCACTGGTGGTTTTGCAGAAATATTCCTAATATTAAAGACCTCACTGTTTACATGATTTCAGAAGTGGATATTTTAAAATCAGATTGCTTTATGTTGCCTTCGCAGTTGTCAGGGCCGGCTCCAGGCATCAGCCAAGCAAGCAGGTGCTTGGGGTGGCCAAGGGGAAGGGGCGGCACGTCGGGCTCTTTGGCGGCAATTCAGCCGTGGGTCCCTCTCCGAGGGAAGGACCTGCCGCCGAATTGCTGCCGAAGAAGAAAGCAGCGCGGTGGAGCTTTTTTTTTCCCCGCCGCTTGGGGCAGCAAAAATCCTGGAGCCGGCCCTGGCAGTCGTTGTTATTTATTTGTATTATAGTAGCACATGGAGGCTGCCATCAAATCAGAGTCCCACTGTACTCTTTCCTCAAACAGCCTACAGTCTAAATACAAGATTAAGACTAACGGGGGGGTGGAGGAACAGAAGGTAAAAGTGAGACAGTTGTGTGTAGGGAAATAAGCAGCAGTCCTTTGTCTGGCTAACCATTATACCAGAGGTTTGCAAGGCTGTTCTTTTCTGCTCTTTTTGGGTCGGATGTTTTAGAGCCTTGGAGGAGCACGAGACAAAGCGGTTTTAAGCAACATTTGCACCTGTCCCTCTATCCCGGACTGCTCTATGACCCCAATGTAATTTAGATAGCCCTGGGGCCTGTCTAAGTTATGACAGCCTTCCTAGGATGCCTTTCAGACCAGAGCTGCCTGAAGTCTTCACAGTGCTACATGCTGGGCCCTACCCCTGGCAGAACCGCTGTATTGTGAGGGAGTCCTTGGAAGGCAACCTTACAACTGCCTTTTGCTGTTCGGGAATGGGTGGAAACCTCCCCTCTCTGGACTCTGTGCTTTTAGAGCCTGTTTAAGCCCTGTAAAGCAATGTAGCAGGGATTGGGCTCTTTATTTGTGAATGGCATGTTGCAAATAATTCTTAAGCGCCGGAGATTCAGTACTTCCTTACACTATTGCTCACACCCATCTATATTTTCTGCCCCTGCTGCTATCAGCTTCATAACAAAAGTGTTTTGGATGCATCTCTTGTCTCCTATTGCCCATCTCATTATTCCATCATTTCAGTGCACGCTTAAGACACTTAAGGTTAATTATAGACACACAGCACTATATGAGTGTGAGAGAGAGACATGATAACAGCCTGCAACTATGTGAAGCATATAAACATGAAGGAGACAGAATTTATTTAGTATGATACATGGGGCTATAACTAGGACAAATGGGATAAAACTAAGAAAGGGGAAAGTTAGAATGAATATCAGGTGAAACTGCTTGACAGTGTAGTTATTAAGCTGTGGGATGTTCCAGAGGAAAGGAAGGAAGCTCTGTCACTAGATACTTCCAAAATTAGATTGGACAAAACATGATAAAATGTATCATAGGGAACAATTCTGCATTGGCAGGAATGATCTAATTCTCTTTTTCAGTTCTAGCTTCTATGACTAGAGTGTGTCTGCATATATCCCACATATGTGATGATGATAGTCATATGATAAATTTGTCATGTATCTTTAATATTTTGCTTGCACTCTGCCCACAATTCAACCTCTACAAGGATGACTTCTTCCAAAACCATACATAGCTTCAAACAGCTGCTATGGAACAAAATAAAATCTCTCAGAGATTTTTCTTTGCAAATGTACAATTTCTCATAAAAATTACATTGGCCTGAGGCTCCAGAAAGGAAATATTCAGCTCTGATCCAGTGACATGTTTGATATCCCATGTTCCCTTGGGGTTAGATGTAGGTGCTTTGTAGCACTGGAGTGGGATGAAGCTTTTGTTCCAAACCCTAGTAGATTATGAGATATTGGACTTTAAAATCATGACACTATTACATATGTAACAGGTATTAAATATATTTTTAGGTTTCTATAATATATTAGTTATAATTTTTCTCCCCCACAGAAGTCTGCACAGTGGATTTCATTGTAACTAAGACAACTGATTTTACAGGGGGAAGGATGCAACAATTGTACTAACAACATTTTAAAAACTTCCAAAAACACTTCTATAACAGATCTTCTGTGAAATATGTGGCATATATATAGGACACATGATGGTTTAATGTGATGAAAAGGATTCATTCGCATGTATGTAGATATATCTATAACATCTGTAGATAATCTAAAGAATAAATGGTTAGTATATAAATATACTTAGAAAGGGAGGCCTGAGCCAGCAAACCCTTTTATTGGATGCAGTGTTTACAACTGTAAATAGTTCAACTGAAATCTTTAGGGCAATAAACACTATACCTGGTAGAAAGTGCTTCCAGTATCAAGGCCTTATTTTCCTACTGATCTCCTTCCTTCACCTAAAATACTAAAGTGAATAGGAGATGCTAGGTATCTGGGCTATCACAAGATCATAATATTGTTTTTTAGAATGCAAGAGTGAATAGTCCATTCTGATGCAATTCTAAGTCAAAGCAGTTTCCTGTTAGTTTGAATATCACATCAAATTTTGCTTGCAAAGGAAAATCAGACTTGCTCCAAGTAGCACCTGAGGTGCTGTGAGTCTAGAAATGAAGTGGTTGCCTTAGCGCACATATGGCACAGCTATGCTAATGAAAAGATGTGTGCTTCTCCATTAACATTTGTTAAACACTTCAATCTTAATATTCCTGGAGGACAAACTCTTTTTAGATATGTGAAAATCATTGCTATTGCAGCTCCCTGTACTATCTAATAATCCCTTCTGCTTGCTTTTCCTTTGCTGCTAATGTACTGCTTGGGCTGTGGCTGATTCTTAAGAAATGCATCCTGCAGGTAAAGAGACTAGTCATTTCAATTTCTGGAATTCCCTCCCCCCCCCCATGATGATGGGTTTTGTTGTTGTTTGTTGGTTTATTTGTTTGCTGCTGTAACATCACTTTTTGGCAGACGACAGGATGATTTTGACCAAATAAATGAGTTTATCTGGGTATTTTTGAAATGGCTATGAGGAAACAGGTGCAATGTGCCCTGTTCCTTTGACCTTGTCATGTACAGTAAGGAGAAAAAGACATTATTTAGCGTCCAAGGGCATCTAGGTTCTAGTTTCAAGCCTTATTGTGTTTTAATTAGAAAATTACAACTTGAGCAAGTAGGAGTGAAAGAAGATATACGTTTATAAAGGACATACAAAGGAAAGGTCAGGTATAGGACCAACTGTCCCTGGTAAGTCTTGCACACAAGTGCTGGCTTTATTTGTCTCAGTTTTGAGACACATTCTTTCTTTCTCCAGCCAAATGAACATAGTATGTGACAGGGAAGGTCTGAGATTGGAGGAATTCAAAGTGGCTATCAGTGACTGGCTTCTATGTAAACACTGTAACACCTCTGAATGGAGGGCAGCTGAGATAACACTATAGGCTAATCTTTACTGCTGGTGAAAAAGGCCAATCTCCCCCGTTATTCGGTTTCTGCAGAAAAGATGGACTTTAGGAAGAAGGAAAAAGAGGGCAAGAACAACTTGACAATACATGTAGGAACCTGCCACTGAATCAGAAATATAAAAAAAATGGAAAATGAAGTATTAAAAACCATTACTAATTTGAAACCATACCCTCCCACACACACTCTATATCCCATGTATACACACATATATATGGATACATATATAAAAACATATATAGAAATCTCTCTAAATATCTATAATTATGTAAATATTTCTATAAATCTGTCTCTACTCTGTCTAATCTGTTTATAAGTATATACTTGATTTATGTACCTTGCCATACCAATATTTGATTTGATTTATTATTTACACCAAATACCAATAAACTTAATGAATGTGAAGTTTGTCTGTCTCTGATTCCCAAGGCAGAAGTATGTGAAGCACAGCCCTCCACTGCAATGACCTCTTTCTGTCATTGTAATTTACAGCCTTGAACCATCCTTTCATATATATCTAGGTGAGTTTTTATATATTTTTTTAAAAATTATAACCGTGTCTCACCAGAAACAGCGTGGGTCTTCTCAAGGAAGTTAAAGTAGAGCAGCAGCCAACTGTGGCTAAAATGCTTGTTGCAATATCTGTGAAGTTGTGTTCATAAATGGGCACAATCCCAAAATGAGCTGGGGAGCGGGCTGGGACAGGTAGGTCACCCAGAGCTAAACTTCTGATTAACTATTTATGCTATTACACAATACTTGTTGAATTTATCCTCTCTGTAGAAGAAATTTAAGGTACAAGAGCTTCTGCCACCTCCTTTGAATGCAATATAGAAATGAATAGTATGTCTCCTCAGTGATTTCCACTCATCACACCCATTTCTCAGTGCAACGAGAGCACAGAAAAACTGTAGCTTTGATTACACTCAAAGACCTTTCCTCTCACATCTTTTAAGATGTATGTGAGTGTTTGACAGAAGTCTTTTGCAGCATCTAATATGTTTCATGCCCAAGATTTGTAGCTGAGTGACTGATCTGGCTAACTGAGCTGCTGCTGCTGCTTCTTCCTTCCCCCACCTCTCTCCATTCCCTTGGGCTCAATTTTTCCTTCCCCAGAGTGTATAGCATAGACAGACATTAACATGTCTGGGTAGTTTACGAGCTGAGCTCCCGAAGGACACTGTACTCTGAAGTATAATAAAGATCCTTTAGGAAACGCGTTGACAATCTGTGCCTTCACATACCAGGCCAAACCCACTCAAGGGATGCCTCTCCAGTCTTTCTATTTTTAACTGAAAAAAAAAATAATCCTTTAAGATATATGGATCTTCTAGGTTCCACTGCTGGAACAAATTATCAATGTGGATGTTTCAACAGAGCAGGAAAACAACTGCCACATTACATTAATACCATGGCTGTTTTTGTTCAAGCTGTTCCCATCTCTCCCCTGCCCCCCTCCCATACATATCACTATGCATTACTGATTCAGTGTGCACTAAAAGTACAAAAATGGGGAGTTTATATATGTTATTGTAAGCCAACAGATCCTGCTTTGCACTGCCTGTTGCCTGCCAAAAGCAAAGGAGGGCACAATTTTTTCTGCGTGTATTCACCAAAGTTTTGAGAATTCAAGTGTGCATTGCTTCTTGCTGAAGCAATACAGGAAGCATATGCTGCCTTCTGTCTTACTACAGGAGCAAAATCTGAGATTGTAGCTACCAATGACAGCTTCACTCATCAGCCTGCTCACCTGCTGCCATTAAATATGGGCTTCTTGATTATCCTTCTCAATTAAAAAAAAAAAAAGCAAAGAAGCCACCACCACCAAACAAATGTATTTTGAGATTAATGATCCAACTATTATCCTCTTGAAATCTCACTCCTGGTTTGTCCCAGTTGCTTACTTCCCACACTGCAGTGACACATGCCAGACACTATGGCAGCAAGAGCTTAATTCATTGATCTTTTTACAGCTTCCAGATTATTTAAAACAGCAAGATGGGCACCCTCCTTTCATTCATCTTTTTAAAAATATTGGCCTCCAGAACAAGTATGCATGATTTTTCACATGGGTTCCCTATTTGGCCATCCCATTTGCTGTTAGAATGCTACCCCCTTGCTTGCCTTACATGGCCTGTGGGGCCCTGACTGCTCTAGCCTGCTCTGACTTTTGCCTTCCCTTACTCCATTAATGGCTTCATTGCTACTCAATGGCGTGAAGCCGACCAAATAAGGAAAAGGTGGCTGGCTTGTCCCTCAGGAGCGTCTGACTGCCACTGCCGCGCAGGAAGTATAAATTGGTGTATCTCCCTCTGAGTTAGTACCCAGCTTTTTCTCAGGAACCCCACGCAGTAGGTGCTGATCTGGTGAGTAGTACAGCTGACCAGCCTATCAGTCAAGTTCCCAGCACATCAGCTGCTCTGCTGAAGGCATCGTTGGGGAAATTAGAAGATCAGACTGACAAAGAGGAGACAATTTCTGGATGTCTAGATACAACTGTTGAGGAGGCTGCTTTGCATCTGTAACACAAGGGCTAATTTTATTTCTTTTTTGGGTGAGGGCTGGGAGGGGGGACTGAAGCCTCTAAACTTTTCATTCATTCATTCATCGTTTCATTCATTGCTTTTAAAATAATATTGATTGCCACAGGTTGGCTGTCTGGGGAATTATAGACACTACAAACAAGCTGTGTCTGAAATTCCCCCGCTCCCAGGAGAGCTCTCAAAAGTTTGCTAGTCCTTCAAAGAAAGATCTTGGAAGACATTTCTTTAAAATAATTCTAATAATGCTCTGCTAGACGTTAACGTGCATTTGAAGAGCCGAGGAAAAATATTAATATAATATTTAATATGTATATAAAATCTCCGGAGGGGTGGAGAAGTGTGTTTGCACTATGTGGCAACATCCCGTGTCATGTCTACGGTTAGTGCAGGCAATCGCTATGCTGCATCAGTAACAATAAGGAACAGGCAACAGCTGGACGCCAGGGTCTGCCACGAGTTTATCCCGTGTGTGTGTGTGTGAGAGAGAGAGATCTAGAGGGTGATTGATTGTCTAATATCTATCACTGCGCAGTTGGGAGGAAGCAGGTCCCTTGTTGTTCAGGCAGGACCTGGGCGGGCAGAGAAAGCTGCCCCCGCCGGGCTGAGCCGGGTGTGTGCTGGGGGGAGCTCTGGGCTGGGCAGGATGGAGGGCTCTGCAGGCTGCTGCCTCCCCCGGCGGCTGCACGGGCTCTGGACACGCGGCTGGGCTGTCTTGCAGATCCCTGCCTCCCGCCCAAGATGTGTGACGACGAGGAGACCACCGCGCTCGTGTGCGACAACGGCTCCGGGCTGGTGAAGGCCGGCTTCGCCGGAGACGATGCCCCCAGAGCCGTCTTCCCTTCCATCGTCGGCCGCCCCAGGCACCAGGTAACGAGCCCCGCCGTCTCCTCCTTCAGCGCCCCTGGCCTCCGACTCGCCCCCCGCCGCTGAGCCCCAGCTCTAGCCCCCACCTGCCTTTTATCCCCGCTGCTCTCTGCCGACCCCCAGCTCCCTTCTCTCCGATGTTCTTCATCCCAGTGGGATTTCCCCTCTGATCCTCCCCACCTACCTCACTGGACTCCTTTCCCACACTCCACTCATGTCTCTACAATCCTCCCTCATTAACTTTCTCCTCTCCCCACATTCTTCACTTCCCCCACTGTCTCCCTCTCATATCCTTTTCTCTTTCATCTCCCTCCTCTCCCCTGTGGTCCTTCACTTCATTCTTCACCCCACTTAACTGCTCTTCCTCTCATCTTTCCTAGTTCCTCCCTCCTCCCATGGAACAGATCTCCTCCAGCTGGTGTAAAATCCATAGCTCCATTAATTGAATTTACATCACCCCCAGACCTTTTCATAGACCTTTGCCTCCCCACCTAGCTCATCTAATCCTTCACACCACTGCCACTCCCTTTCAATTCTTCACTTTTCTTTTTCTTTGATCCATTTCCTCTGTTACTCTGGAACGCTCTACTGTTTGCCCCAGACCCTTTCCCCTTCCTCTTATCTCCCCATAATGCTTCTTTCTGTCTCCCATTCTCTTACCTCTCCATATTGTGAGCATTAAACCAGCATATAGAAAACTTTTAGTAAACTGTTACCCCTGCCCCCACCCAAGAGCTACACTTTCCATGCCAAAAAATATGTAAAAGCTCAACAGTGATGTTTGATATTATGGACTCAATGATGAAAAGATTAATACAATTTATCTTTGTGTTTACTACATGAGATAAGCCCCTCCTTCTCTCTTTTATTTATAATATACTATTTGGCATGATTTCCAGAATGCAACAGTTGTAACTGCTTATTAGTTTGTGAATGATTATGGCTATTGTAATGGATGCATTTCACTGTCATGGAGATAGCTATAAAAACTTTCTCTCATCCATCTATCCATAGCTTCATTTTTCATGATATTGTATGGCTTGCTTTCCACCATAGCCTTAGGTATGTGGGAATGAGCTAGTTGAGTTTTCCTGTTTTGTGTTTGTCACTTTAATTGATTAAATGAAATAGGATTTTTTTTAAAAAGAGTCAGCTATGTGTTGACTTAATTAATATTCAAAGTAAATTAATGTTGCTTTCCATATTTAACCACATTTTGGCATAGTTCATGTATTTCTTCCTGCTTTATCCCAAATAATATACTTAGCTCTTTGGCATGATTAAATCTGTGCTTAATAATGGTGTTTTCCCCCCTAGAAAATATTTCTTTATACTTTCCTCCATTAGGGTGTTATGGTTGGCATGGGTCAGAAAGATTCCTATGTAGGTGATGAGGCTCAGAGCAAGAGAGGTATCCTGACGCTGAAATATCCTATTGAACATGGCATCATCACCAACTGGGATGATATGGAAAAGATCTGGCACCACACTTTCTACAATGAACTGCGTGTGGCCCCTGAGGAACACCCTACCTTGCTCACGGAGGCCCCCCTGAACCCTAAAGCTAACCGTGAAAAGATGACCCAGATAATGTTTGAGACTTTCAATGTGCCAGCCATGTATGTGGCAATCCAGGCTGTCTTGTCCCTATATGCCTCTGGTCGTACCACAGGTAAAAAGATAAGTGATTGCTATAGAAATTTTTCCTTTCAACCCCTCAACTCCAAAGGAAAACAGACTGTGAACAATCTCTAAGGCATTCAGATTCACAGAAAAATAGATGTATTTCAAATATGGCACTAGTAAAAAATTAAAACAGTCTATTGAATGTGCAGAAGGATTTTCCAGTGGTTAGGGTACTAGCCTAGGACTTGGAAATCTTGGTTCAATACCTTGTTCTGCCACAGACATCTTATGTGACCTTGGGCAAGTCACTTAGCTTCTCTGTACCTTATTTGAGCCTCTACCTCACAGGGGTGTTCTGAGGCTGAATATATAAAAGATTGTGAAGTGATTTGAGATCTTCTGATGAAAAATGCCATAAGAAATTGGTATTATTAATTTATCCATATTGCTTTAAAAATGAGCCTCAGTTGCCTAATGTCTATGTATACACTAGAGACCTTACAGTGGCACAGATGTACCAATGCAGCTATACTGCTGTAAGATCTCTCAGGTAGCTGCTCTATGCCGATGGGAGAGAGCTCTCCTGTTGACATAATTAAACTACTCCCAATGAATGGCGGTAGTTCTCCTGCTGACATAGTACTGTGCACGCTATCACTTATGCTGGCGAAACTTATGTTGCTCGGGATATGTTTTTTCACACCGCTGAGCGACATACATTTTTCCGACATAAGTGGTAGTGAAGACATGTCCTGCTTCTCCTCTCACTTACAGTGATGTAAACCAGCAGTGACTACTATGAACTCACTGAAGTTACACTGGTATAACTGGTTTGAGTGGAGACTCAGGCCAAATGCTTGGACTTCAGTTGAAAACAATGATCACTGAGATAGTGCTAGTAAAGGTACTGAAAGGATCTTACTCATAGTAAATGGAGAGTGACTGTTTCAAGTGAATGATCACTCTGAATCTTCAGTTATAGCCATGCTAGCAAAGGCAGAATGAGCCAGATCCATTGTAACTGTTGAATACAATATAGAGCTATGCTGATTTACATTACATTATATATACCTTCTTTTCTTACTGACTTGTGTATTGAAAGGTCATGTGATTTCTGAAAAGTTAGATGCTTCCAAGTGTATCTGATCTCAGTCATTTCTCTCTTCCAGGCATTGTTCTTGACTCTGGCGATGGTGTCACCCACAACGTACCTATCTATGAAGGTTATGCTCTGCCTCATGCCATCATGCGTCTGGATCTGGCAGGCAGGGATCTGACTGACTACCTCATGAAGATCCTCACTGAGCGTGGCTACTCCTTTGTGACAACAGGTAAGTACAACTCATCCTCATCTTCTTGCTAACATCTTCTCATCTCTCTCAAGCCACTGGGGAACTTCTGCCTCTGCCAATCCCCCTCTTCAGACCTTGACTTGCTTTCTGTGTTTCTGTAGCTGAACGTGAGATTGTCCGTGACATTAAGGAGAAGTTGTGCTATGTTGCTCTGGACTTTGAGAATGAAATGGCCACTGCTGCCTCCTCTTCTTCTCTGGAGAAGAGCTATGAATTGCCTGATGGTCAGGTGATCACAATTGGTAACGAACGTTTCCGCTGCCCAGAGACTCTCTTCCAGCCATCCTTCATTGGTAAGTGCCTCCAAGGACTCCTTTGGCCGTGAGACCAAGTGAACTGTAAGGCTTGGAGAGTTCCCATTCCCTATCTACCTATTCAGCTAAATTTGGCATAAAAACAAGCAAAAAAAAATGGATTAGATTCTCCAGTACTGCTAAGCTATGTTTGGGACAAGACTATTGAGAAGGTGGCTTGCTGGCTGAGCACTTGGTTAGTTTCTTGGTGCAGATTAGAATAGCCTTCAAATTGCAACTGCACTAGCTGTGCCTGTCAGTGCCTCCCTGTGGCCATTCCAGCAACTGTGACAAACCAGGACATGGGGACACTTCAGTCACACTTCTTTCCCAGATAAGTGCCTGCACTGGGATGCATGAGAGGGATGGTGTAGGAGCCTCTATTGTGGCTCTGTGCTACCAGAAGATTCTATTACAAAGGGGGGTGCTACCACTGACTCAGTCTGCCTTGTTTAGGCTACTTTTATGCTGGAAGAGTGACAGCCAAGCCTTTGCCAAACTGATCTTTACCAAACCTCCTCCCTTCCCCCCAAAATTCCACTGCTGTAATTACATTAGGGGAGATTCTTAGCTATTGTAAATCAGGATAGCTCAATTGAAGTCAATGGAGTTCTGCTGATTTGCACTAGTTGAGGATCTGGCCACAAGTAAATTGTTCCTATTGTGCTGATGTGGCATAATTATAGGACTCTGTCCTTGCAGAAATGTTATTGCTCAGATATAAATGTCTTAGAATTAGTAGAATGTCACTGTGTCATTGGAGATTTTCCATCAGGGTGAATTTTTCAGAGACAGTATTTGAAAGGTTTATGTCTTATACTTACTCAAAGACAACAGCTGCTTCCACTGAGAAGTGAAGTTTCAGAAAGAGGTTTGCGTCTATGTATATGCCTTATAATTAAATACTGTCATGGCTTAGATTGTAAATTCTGCTATAGAGCCAAACAAATTTGATGGCTACAACAAGTGTTTATAGCATAAACCTGTGTGTTATATGCAGTTGTTCATCAGCTGGCATCTCGTTGCAGATCTAGTTTCATTGCTTTCAGGAAGCACCTGTTAAATTAATACAACGGAATGTAACCTATGAACATTTGCTTCTGATGTCTTTACATGCATTGCTATACCCCTTGTCCGTGCCTGGATCATCTCTAGTCTTGATAACTGAACCTTTCTGGCCTGGCCTCTCCATATGCTCTCTTCTCCAGTCTATCCAAAATACTACTGCTAATCTCCTTCTTCTGCTCTGCTCCTGTCTTTTTTACCAGATGAAATTAAAGCTCTTTGTCTCACTTTCAAGGCCTTACATAATCTCCATCTCTTCTGTCATTTCCTCCTATCCCTCCTCTCTACATATATTTCTATTGATCCTCTATTACTGCTCTTTGCTGTGCACTTCTTTTATTCTACTCCACACACACTGAGAAGCTTCCCCCCACTGTCTCCAGCAAGTGACCTCTCCTTTCTAAAACGTACTTGTTTTAGAATTATCCTTTGTGTTAGTCTCCTATAGTAATTATTATTAACCAGTACTTTTATAATTAATCTCTCCACACCCTCCCTTTATTGAAATCATTGTCACATGTTTTGTCTTCTCTCTATTATATTGTAACACCATCCCTGTCCTGAATTAATCTTTTTTGCTATGTTTTATGACACATACTTTTATGGCACTATAATAATGCTTATTAGTAATAGCTATAAATGCTCACAGATCTTTTACACAAAAATTGTCCCTCCTGTATAATTTGCTGATCTATCATCTTGCCTTTCAAGGTATGGAATCTGCTGGTATTCATGAAACTACCTACAATAGCATCATGAAGTGTGATATTGATATCCGTAAGGATCTGTATGCCAACAATGTCCTTTCAGGTGGTACAACCATGTACCCTGGTATCGCTGACCGCATGCAGAAAGAAATCACTGCATTGGCACCTAGCACTATGAAGATCAAGGTGAGGGGTTTGGTGTCATAAGAAACAGAAGTTGGGGTAAAGAATGATCGCATTGGACTAAATAATTAGTTTTGGTGGTGGGAACAATTCAATAGTGAGACCAAGAGCTGCAGGATTAATTGGGAATAACTTGACTGAAGTCAGTGGAATTATACTGATAAGAAGCAAGTGTTTAAGAGAGGACAATCAGGCTGTAAATTGCTATTGAGAATACTGCATATATTGTAAACTGGCTGCTGGAGATGTTACCAGTGATAAGATAGGAAAGTTCTTTCATAATTTTATGTCGTCTGTAGCAATTTGGTATATCAAATCACTACAAAGCCCATGTAAAGTAGCTGTTGGAAACTCAAACTGTTGAACTGATGAGGATTTTGTTGCTTATCCTTCCCTAGATCATTGCCCCACCAGAGCGCAAGTACTCTGTCTGGATTGGTGGCTCCATCCTGGCATCTCTGTCCACCTTCCAGCAGATGTGGATCAGCAAACAGGAGTACGATGAGGCTGGTCCATCCATTGTCCATCGCAAGTGCTTCTAAGTGCCTTTTCCTCAATTTACCTCCTACTCAGGATGATGACATTATGCTTCTTGGACTCTTCCAGCAATCCTTCCTGAACTCTCTTCAGTCATTGTACAGTTTGTTTACACACCCGTGCAATTTATTTGTGCTTCTTCTAATATTTATTGCTTTATAAATAAACAAGATCTGGGACTTGCAACCTACAAATGATTTTGTCTTTTTTTCCCCCCTTTTTGCTCTAAAAATTAAGCTGTATACAAACTGGGGTTTGGAAACTAACACAACACATCAATGTCTTGGGTGGGTGGGTGTCCTTTTTAAATGATGTGATTATGGGCACTCTATCAGCCATGATATATTATTAATTCAGACTTTTTTTTTTCTTTTGGAATCTGAAACGAAAGAAGCATCTTATAACACAGCTTATAAAGAAGTAGTTTGGGGGTAAAACCAGTAAGTGGGACAAGTGGAAGCAAATCACTCACATTCATTCTTTGGGTTTAAATGTTAATTTTTCAATTGCTAATTGGATTAGTTATAATCCAAGTATTTTAATACCAAAGTCCTGCATACCAAACACAGTTGAAAAAGGATAATTATGTTCATATGATCAGTGTTATTTAAAACTAATTAACATAAATCCTTAATGCCGAAAAAGCCCCTCCCCCACCCACCAGAAGCGTCTTCTGAAGGTTATACATGTTTGTGATTAAACATTAATCCAAACTGGCAAACATTAATCCCTCCCCCATCTCGTCAAACCCATCAAAAATTCTGAAACAAGGACATGAAAGCTTTAATGTGCAAGAGCCAAACAAAAATTTGAAGTCAAAAGTAGTATAACATACAACTATTATACAGTGCTTAATTTGTAATGAAAGAGGTGCCAGAGTGCAAGCAACTAGGTGCCCGGACTCAAGCAATTTTTTTACTTTCATACCTGACGTGGCAAGCGCAGAGGTGCTGGGGCTATGAACTGCCAAGCCTAGAAGTGCCAGGGCTCAACCCTGGCCAGCCTGGCACAAATGAAGCACTGCTGTTATACTAGTGACGATTTTTACATCAGCCAGAGTGCCCTAGACACTTTTTTAAGATTCTTATTTTCCATCTGACCCAGATACTGAGATGAGACACGGCCTGGCGTTTGTAGGCTTTTTTTCTGTTCCTCACACTTCCTTTTCATAACTATGCTGCTGGTTGGTTATCTTTTAAAAATTAATAAATGAAATGTGTAGTACAAAATGATTTGGGAAACTTTGGCTTCAATATTATCATTAATCAATAGCCTGTTATAGAATACATACAGGATGGGACTCACCTAGGCTTGATTTAAGCAAGCACTTAAGCACATGCCTAACTTTAGGCGAGTGCTTAAAGTTAGGCACGCACTTAAGCACTGTCCTGTATCAGGTCCCTGTAGACTTTAAAGGTGTTAAAGATCATGTTGGGCTTTAAAGGTGTTAAAGATCATGTTTAAAATAGGTTTCATAATAACTTTATATTCTTCAACTGCTATACAATATAAGAATACTGAATAATTAAAAATAGTTGACATGCACATAGCAAGAGAGGCTTTTCCCCTGTTTCTCCCATTTACTATTCTGAAGTTTAACTAAAACTTTGGATACTTGGATGTAATCTGTGGATAAGCAGAAAAAAAGCACTTTCTGTTATACAGAGATGTATTTGTCCCTGTGAATATATGAAGATGTTTTTAGTGAACTTTATTTGTACTGTTTATAATTTATTGTACCTTGGAACAGGGTGTAAAAAGGTGGTGTTGTAATTGTCTGTCATTGTTATAGACTTAGAATGTTTTGTTAAGAACGAAGTATGACAAGGACTTTCTCAGCTCTGATCATGAGAGTTTTTGGGGAGAAGGTTAATACTGGCTTCTAGAAATACCAGAGCATGACACTGTGCATAGCATTATCAATCTTTTATTTTAAAAAAAGCCTTTCCAGTACAGTAGAGATTTGTTAATCAGCACATCCCATAATTTACACCCAAAACCAATAGACACCCTCCTCCTCCTCAACCAGGGTTTAAAAGCATTGCACCATTCTGAGGCTCACATGTTGAAGAGTTTGGTATGCAGGTAGAGTTTGGTAGTTTATAAAATACAGTATATAATATTTACAAGTGTACCATGAAGTATCAATATGAATAATTGAAACCAAATGACAATGACACTTGCCAATTAAATTACAGATTGTAATGCAGAATCCTTGCATTTTGATTGTTTGCTCTCTTACTTGCTAATTTGCAAAATTCAGTCAGCCACACATTGCTTCAAACTAAGGCCTGGTCCACACTAACCCCCCACTTCGGACTAAGATACGGAAATTCAGCTACGTTATTAACGTAGCTGAATTCGAAGTACCTTAGGCCGAACTTACCGCGGGTCCAGACGCGGCAGGCAGGCTCCCCCATCGATGCCGCGTACTCCTCTCGCTGAGCTGGAGTACCAGCATCAACGGCGAGCACTTCTGGGATCGATCCGAGATCAATCGCTTACATCCGGACCAGGAAGTAAGTTTAGACGTACCCTAAGGGAAGCTCAAAACGTTAGACAAATATGCAGAGAGAATTAAAGTTAAGAGACAATAGAGCTGTGACTGGCACTGACATTTGGGTCAGGTGTGGCAGGCATAAAGCTGACAGCATGTTCAAGAGTGTGAATAGCAGTTCATAACAATGGGCCTTTGAGCATGTGAGAGACTGAAGCATGTCACTAGTTGCTTGATAGCATTAACAGGATTCTTCTCTAGAGACATTCTTGGATTAATCATTTATGGTTAATGGTACATTGTTATGGGCAGCAAAAAACATGCAAAAATATGGTGAATGGAAAACATATAGGCAACAAGGGAAGGAGATTGTGCTCTTGTCTCCTCTTTCTGCCACTAGAGCAAGTGTTTCCAAATTAGAGTGACCAGACATCCCGTTTTTAACGGGACAGTCCCCTATTTAAGCCCTCCTGCAGGTGTCCCAACTTTTTTTTAAAAACGGGCAAATTGTCCTGTATTTTCTGCCTGCTCCCCATCGGTATTGGCAGGTTCTGCTGCTGGCTGGATCCCTGCTCTCCAGCCGCCCACACACCAGTGGTGAATGGGGATGAGGGTTCAGTGGCCAATGATGGTGTGCAAGGCTCATGGTGAGGAGAAGCTGCAGGGCCAGTCTGCTCCCCCTGCCGGTCTATCAGTGCAGCTCCCACTGCATGCTGGTTCTCGGCAAATAGGGCCCTGCCTCCTACCCCATTTCCAGCTAGTGCTGGCTGCATGCCGTGAACTGTGGCGGCCAGTGAGTACGGGCAGGCATCAAGCAGTGACCAGTTATGTGTTGACTCTGCTGTCCGCCCATCAGCCCTTTATGTACTCCCCCTGTAGCTGTCTTCTCCCTGCTTTGCCTCTTTGCCCTCCCCAGCCCCACTGCTCCTCCATATCCCCCCTCCCCCCCAGTGGGCCACCTCCCTCTCCCAGCACTGTGCAAAGAACCAGCCCCTGGTTGGAACGCTCAGCTCACCAGCAGCCTGGCCGGAAGGCTCCTTCCTTCCCGCACTGCCTCTGGCTGGGCTAGTGCCCCAGGAAAGCCCAAGACCCTCTGGCCCGGGGCGCTGGCCAGGAGGAGCCAAGCCCTGCATGTGCCAAAGCCCCACGCAGCACTACAAGGAAGTCTCTCCACCCCTCAACTAAGCTCTGGAGTGGGAGGTGGAGGTGATTTCCAGCCTGTTCCTGCCCCAAACCTGCAGGCTCCACAGCAGCACCTGGGGCAGGAACTTAGCAGCGTCTTCGACTGCCTCCCCCCACACCGTTCTGGGTCCTGCCCCCAGGGAGCATGTGGCTGCTCCATCTCTTAGGCACCTTCCCCTACTAAGCCACCTCTCTGGCTGGGCTCCACAGGTGCTGAAGCCCCTGCAGTCAGGTTCCCTGGGCCCTGGTGCACAATGCATCCTTAGGGCTTAACCCCTTCCTCCTAGCACTGTAGCCAGGGGACAGGAGGCGGCTGGGTTACATTGGTGGCCAGCACCGGCCTGGAGGTGTTAGCTGCCTTTTGACACTGTGCGGGCAGGAAGAGACAAGCTGCTTCCAGACATGGAGGGGAGGAAGAGCATATGACCCCACATGCCACCCCCATGCATTGCCTTGGGACGACGTGGCGCCAGGTACTGGGATAAGCTAGTCCATCCTAGGGGCCCTGTCAGGCATGGAGGGCAGAGAGCGCTGGATGGAGGGAGTCTGTCAGTCACTCCCCTTGTGTGAAAGTGTGTGTCACCTCTCCCCATGTGAAGCATAAAGCCTTAAAGATAAGAAGGTAAATAAAAAGAGTCCAACTACTCAGTATTTCTTTTTAATGGGACTCAGCCAACTTGATGTTAATTTGAACGTTTGTACTGTATAGTTCTGATCAATTGCCATTGAACTTGCTTGAATACAAGTAATTTTACCTGGTGTCCAGTATTCAGCATAGGGAAATATGGTCACTCTACTCCAAATATAATATATATATTTTAAAATGTAATTATTTGGATTTAGCCTTGATTAATATAAACGCTTCACATAGGTTATCAGCAGGGTTTGAACCCAGGATCTTTACAACTGCAGCACAGCTTTCTGATATTTGAGCCAAAGAAATAGCTGGTTATAATAATAGGCTATTATTTTCTATGTTGGCTAACCACTAGGGGGTGCTATGACATCCACTTTTCTAATGGCTTACACACCTATTATTTGTTGCACTGCAGGAGAATGTTGGGATTCAGGATTCCTGGTTTTGGATGGGAGAGGCAGGCTATAGTGATTCCAAACAGCTCAGCTGAACACATAGATTTGGTATGTCATTTCCAAAAGGCGGAGTCTGCCATATTGGAAATCTCATTTCTATTATTTGATCTTGTTCAGCCTCTTTGTTATCCCATGTGCAAGATAGGGGGACTTACACCCTCCTTCCTCTTAAATAAGGTGTATGATGCTTTGATCAGTTAAAAAGGACTGCAAAGTGTACAGAATTATTAATACACATCAGTAAGAGCTATGATTAGAACTCATGACTGCTTGCTTGCTCTTAGCCCAGCATATTTTCCCCTGGGCTAAAGAGTACTTTGCTATAGTGGCTGTTTTAGTTATCCCATTAGTAGCTCTAGCATGCTGCACTCTCCATCTCTAAGGTGCCACAAGTACTCCTGTTCTTCTCCATGTAGGGAGCTCTACTGGGCCTGAGAGCATGCTCAGTGCAGTTGACACCCAGGGAGCTCTGTAGAGTTGGAGCATGCTCAGATGGAATATTCAGAGATTTTCACAGCCAGCCTCTAACAATCTTTACTGAGCATGTACAAATGGTGATTTTCAAAAGCTTACAATTCAGTTAAAAAAGGATGGAATTTCGCAGGGATGGAAAAAAGGCAGCTCTGTGGCAGGACCATTTTAAGTTTGTGCTCCAAAACCTGGAGGTGCCAGAACTCTTCAAAGAAATGGTAGGACAAGTTTTTTAACTAACCCTATTCTTGAAAATGGCAGAACTGTTTTTGCTGAAGCTTAAAACAAAACAAAATGAAAAACAAACAAACTACAAAAAAAAACCCAAAACCCACTAACAACCAAATTCAGCCTGAGGCAGATAGCAAGCATGGAAAAAGTGAGCTTGAGTGGTTAAAGTTTGGCAAAATTATAAGCAACTGAAAACAGGGGCTTATAATGGCTAGTATTAGGGGATCTTAAGTGATTCACTATCAGATATGCCTATAATAATATATCAATACATAAAATAGGGAATGTGGTGCTGACAGACTGGGTACTAGTTCATGCCCAGGCTCCTAGGCCTCACTGAACATTGACAAATGCATAGCTGGAAACCAGTCTGGCCCATCTGTGTGTTAGCACTGTTGAAATAGATGTTAAGTTTACAAGAATGAGTTTAGATTTGAAGAAATGGTTGTAGGCTTGCTATTAATCTTACTTATACTATCTGTAGCCCATGATATAAAGTTATATTGAGTATTTGCGTTGTAAACTTCTGTAATTGTGTAACTCATGAAACAGGAAAGAATTAATTAATGTAATGTGTTGGTCCTGCACACAAGAAGTCCCACTGAAACCAAATGAGCCACTGTGAAACATCAAAGGACAAATACTTTGTTAATTGCCTTCTTCCTCTCCCAACCCCACAACCAGGAAGCAGGGACCTGCATGTGAATTCATCCCATCAGCTTGAACTTTGGGGGGGAAGGAAATAAAAATGCCTAACAAGAAGGAATGGGGTCTCACTATCCTGAATTTGGAGAAGGTAATATTTCTAAGCGTAAGCAAGGGATTCCCAAGTTGTTTAGGTTGGGTTAGCCCTAAAGGACATATAGAACTTGCATAGATAGCAGCTCCTATTACCTTTTGGAACCTAAGACTGTCACTCATTTGTGTGTGCATAGTTACCCGCTTTAACCTTGTAAATAACTCATTTCTTTTGCCTAGTTAATAAACCTTTAGTTAGTTTATTACAGAATTGGCTTCAAGCGCTGTATTTGATTTGAGGTGAAATTGACCTGGGGTAAGTGACTGGCTCTTTGGGACTGGGAGTAACCTGAATATTATTGTGATTTTTGGTGTAAAGGACCATCCGTCACAAAGGCAAGCTTGCCTAGCTGGCAAGATAGACTGGCATACCCAAGGGGACTGTCTGTGGCTACATGTTAAGGCTGTTGTAGTGCTTGAGGAGTTCACACTTGATATTTGGCTGGTAAAATCTAAGTACGGAACAACACAACCAATTTGGGGTTTGTGTCCTGCTTCTCCACAGTCTGGCCTGAGGTTGGCACTCCTGGTGGTGAGCTGCTGTAGTCAGTTTGATATGGAACATATTCTGTGATGGGCTGGACAAACTGGACCAGGGCTGGCTGGGGTTAACAGTGACAGGGTGAAACTGGCCCTGCCCTGCAATACCTGCCAGCAGTACAAAGCTTAAGGCGAGGAGGAAATTAAAGGGAAGGATGTAGGCTTTAAAATGGTCGGAGCTGTAACGCCCACTAATTGCAACAGGAATTTTGCCTTAGTAAGACCTACAGTTTTAGGCCGTTAGTGTATCACCAATTATTTTTGGTGTTCTCCTATAAAGGAAAATGTTAAAATAAATGTTATTCTCAGCAATACAGAATTGTTATTATTGGACATATCTGAACAAAGAGATTATGCTAACAGATAATTAACGGATGGCTTAATTGTGTGATTAAACTATATATGATGCTCTGTTATAGCAACATTGCATGAAATGTATTTAGCAGACATCACAGCAAATTGATGTAATTATTTGTAATCTTATTTTTCTTCACAAAGAAACCATTGGAAAAATCCATCATCGGGCTGAAATACACCAAACACAATGTGAGGAATGGCTCAGGGGAGGGCAATTATACTTTAAACACACTTTTCTTTGATTATTTTCTGACAAGTAACATTAATATAGAGGAAAAACGGAGACAGGAAGAATATGTAATGGCATGGCATAAAGGTTTCATTAGCATGATGCTGGGAGGAATGCATTTGAGATGTAAATAATATATTACGGTTGTGAAGCTAACCAATACCATCTAGGTAATAAAACAATAAAGAAGGAATGTGGAACTTTGTTCTGAATTTCCAAGCTTTTTGTCAGTTTGCATCACAAAAAATATAATGTTGTCAATGTTAATTAGTAGTACATAATTTATTATGAATATAATGGCTTTAAAATCTACAGTCTCCCTTGTGATTTAAAGGCACGTCTAGCATAGTGGAATTGGGAGAGCATGTCAAGGACCTATTTAATCTAATACTGAGGAGGAGGGGTAGAATTGAAGATGGGATCCCAGGTCATATAACCCTGTGGTAGTCATTGTGGTAAAGACTCTCTTTATTTGCACTTTGTGGCTGTGGAATCTGTCTGGGCTGTGAAGTTCCAGAGGAACATACAGTAGCGGACTCAGGATATGGCCCTATATTATTTACTAGATGGACTCAAAGGTAGGGCTGGTCAAAAAACTTCAATCAAAATACATTATTTAAAAATTGGGTTTCTGTCTAAATAACAATTTTCATGGTAAGTGTCTGCTTTCCTTGACAAATTTTGATTTTTTTTCTTCTGTCACAAAACGGAAAGCCAAAACTTTTAGGCTGAAGCCAGACAATGGTTCAATTTTTTGGCAGTTTTTAGGTAGTATTTTTTCACTTGCCAAAACCTGAAAAAAATTGTTTTTGGTTTTTCCATGAAAAGTCCACATTCCACAGAGGGAGAACAATTCTCATTTTCTCACCAGCTCTATTCAAAAGCCTCTAGTTCTGAATAGAGGGTTATAAATGCCTATGATTGTGTTTACCCAGTGAAAAGTAGCTACTATGTTTTGTAAATGTGTATTTGGAAAATATCATAATTCCTTCTTCCCTGTAGCCATGATTGTGGATGCACAGCCATAGCCAGAAGATTTAAACTAAGCCCCTACCCACCCCAGAAAATGCTGCTTCTGAACACGCAAAGAGCTGCTGAATGACACAAAGTGAACCCTTCCTTTAAGAACAGAGCATGATGCTTTGCAGTTCTCTGAATCCCTGGTGGGCTAGAGGAGTGAGAAACTCGCTCTGGGATTTGAAACTGGGTTTCCTGCACTGATATGTAGGACAGCAAGTTGATGCCTGAGTAGATTTTTCCAGTGTTTCACAGAGTAGCTTTCTACTTTTTTAAAAATAAAAAAAGATAGGGAATGCAACTGTGACCTCACTCTATGCCATGTTCAGTTTAGTTCAATCAAAGATATTTTTTCAGTTAAGCACATGCTTGTTTCAGGGCTCATCAAATGTAAAAATAGCCTAATCCTATTTTTAATTAATAAATCTCTTGAAATCAGTGAGTTGCTGAATAACAAGCAGAACCAGATGGTAAATCAAATACAATAACACACTCCTACTACCTTAAGGGTTACAATTAATGTCACTAATTTTTAATGTACAATCCATTTGTAGGGGGAAGAAGGGCATTAGCTAACTCCTGTGGGGCTGCTCTGCCACTTGGGGTCCTTACAGTGGGAGAGGCCGGGTGGAGATTGCAAACTGGGGGAATGTGCCTTTGTCTCCACAGAGATGTTCTGATAGTATTGATAATCTTTTCCACTGACCCTCCTCTCAGGAGCAGCCACAGCTGTGGGGAGTTACTGGTGGTGTGTCTCCATTAAAGCTGTTTTCTAGAGAGTGGCATGGGGCACCAGGGCACAGAGCCAATGTGAACATTGCCCCCCCCCCCAGATATATCTCTAGCCTCCCATGGATCCCCCAGCTTCCAGAGAGATCCCTGAGAAGCCATAAGGTCTAGTCCACAAAAGGGGAAAGTCTGTTGAATGGTGGAGGAGCTCTGTGAGGAATTTTCTTTTTGTGGTAGTATTTTCCCCAACAACCTCTCTGTGGGTTTTAGTTTAGCCTCACAACATGCCTGTGAGGTAAGTAAATATTCCCATTTTACAAATGGGGAAACACAGAGGCCACTTTTTTTGGGAAAAAATGTTAACCTCTCATTTTGTGTGCTGAACTTGAGACACTTAACAGCCGATTTTCAAAGTGTTTAGTGCCCACAACTCCCATTGCCTTATTTGGAGTTGTGGACACAGAATCTTTGAAAGCTAGGTCCTCCATGCCTCTATAGGCACCCAAAATCAGAGGCCGCTTTTCAAAGCTATCATTAGTGACTTGCTCAAGGTCACCAGGGAAGCCTGCATCGGAGCCCAGAACAGAATTCCGGCCTTCCAATTTCCTTTCTTGTGCCTTAAACAAAAGATGGTCCTTACTCCAGTGGGCACAGCAGTTTGGTGATCTAAGTGCTATATTTCAAAAAAGAAGATAAAGGAAAAAAAATAAAGCAAGCAAGGGAGATCAGGAAGAAATAGAATATAATGGATGGATGGGCCTTTCTAACTGGAACATTGATGGATGGTTTTAATATAGAGATTTCTAAAATAAGTGGTGACACTGTGTGTGCTGGTATGCCTAAAATTAGACTGCCCAGCTTTGTTTGGATTAAAGCATACATGTGTTGCACCCCTATCCACTTGCTTGCTTACTTCATGCATGTGAGCTGGGAGGATATTGAGATGCTAAAGACATTTTCTCTCTCAGATGTTGCTTGTGTCTCCTGTATGGATATATCTGCAACCATGAATGTAAAGCCTTCAGTTTGCTGTTGGTGAGTTAGCCAGCTGAGAATTGAGATTTAAGCAATATTATCTCTTTCTTCTCGATCTGGAGGAAGTTACAAACCAGAATTTTAGATATACAGTACCTGCAAAACTTGCATGTATACATGTTGCTTCCTCATAAACTGTATTTGCACATGCAAAATGGATAATTGTACAGACCAGCAAGTCTATACGAGCAAAGTGAGCTTTCAGGAGCCAGGGGGTGTAAAAGCAGAGTGTGAGGGTATGTCTACACTGCAAAAAAAGATTTGCAGCAGAGAATCTCAGAGCCTGGATCAACTCGGGCTTGCAGGACTCAGGCTAGGGTGCTAAAAATAGCAGTGTAGACATTCGGGCTTGGGCTGGAGCCTGGGCTCTGAAACCTGGGGAGGGGGTGGGTCTCAGAGCCCTCTACTTCTATTTTTAGCCCCATAGTGTGAGTCTTGTGAGCCTGAGTCAACTGACCCAGGCTCTGAGACTCAATGCCATGGCTTTTTTTTTTGTTTTTTTTTGGCGCAGTGTAGACATATCCTGAATTTTGAAAACTCAACCCAGGGTAGAAATTTCACAAATTCCTAATTCCCATTTTCAAAAATGACATTGCTGTATGGGAGTATGCAACCATGTATACATATTTGAACATTCAAGGCTTACCAAACATCACTGTCCAATTTAAAGGTTGTGATGCACTGGATTTACTTTTAAATTCAAAATTTCTTGTGTAGTTTAAAAAAATACAGATGTCATATGTAGTGAATTAGTTCATGAAAATGTCCTAAAAGGCTGGTTGTTTGGTAGTTGTGGAAATGCTTAGAAATCATTTTCAGCAGGCTCTTTCTCCATTGGTTCAGTGGAGAAGGAAAAGAAACTGACACAAATTACACAGCTTGACTGATGCAGAATACATTTTCATCAGTACTTGATGAGTGATATCGGAGGTCCTCTAACCAGAGATCAGAAGAAAACTAAGGGCTAAATTCCTGCAATCCTTATTTATGGAGGCAGCATAGGTCAATGTAGATAGTGAGCTGCAGTGGAAACCTGGTGTGATGGGTTCCCAGGTGACCAGATGTCCCGATTTTATAGGGACAGTCCTGATATTTGGGGCTTTGTCCTATATAGGCGTCTATTACCCCCCATCCCTGTCCTGATTTTTCACACTTGCTATCTGGTCACCTTACCCCCAGGGTGCCGTTTGGAACTGAGGTACCACTGAGCCCGCCTGTTCCACCAGCCTGGGCTCCCTTACACTGTCCTGCTGAGCCAGGCCCTCAAGCCTCCTCCAGCACACACTCAGGTAGGGACAGAAAGACACAGACATTGAAATCAGCACTGCATGGATAGGCTTCAGCTAGGGAAATACCCAATGCTCAAGTACACACCCCCTCTGGAGTGTAAACCGAAAATTTTATCATCTTGCGCTGCACAGAGAACTGTACAGCATAAACTCATGAAATTCACTCCCTCCCTCCAGGTGGAGGAAGATCTGCACAGCTTTTTGCTCCCCAGTTATGAATTCCACAAACGGTTTTAGAGTAACCAAAAACAAGTTTATTAACTACACAAGATTGATTTTAAGTGATTATAAGGGATAGCAAACAGATCAAAGTTGATTACTGAGCAAATAAAACAAACACATACTAAGCTTAAAGTACTAAAGAAACTGATACAAGTAGCAAATTCTCATCCTAAATGTTGTTTTAGGCAGATTGCAGAGATTCTGCTCTTGCTTGCAGCTTAAAGCTCCAGGTATTTCTTTCACACGCCAGATACCTTTCTAGCCTGGGCTCAGTCCTTCTCCCCCCCTTTGTCTTTGTTTCTTAGATGTTCACAGCAGTCAGCCTGGGCAGGGATTCAGTGAAGAACAACCCTGATTATGTCACTCCCCTACCTTAAATAGGTTTTGCATATGGCAGGAACCTTTTGTTTCCAAGCTTAGTTCCCACACCAGTCAGTAGAATAACACTGGTATTCCAAGATGGATTCCCGAACTAGGTGACTTGATCACATGACTCTGCAGCCATAACTCAAAGTTTATTTGCAGTGTTCACAGGAAGGCTTTCCAGGAAAGTGGGAGATTAGCATCTTCAAAGACTTATTGTCCTCACTAATGGTCCATTAAGTTGTTCACAGCTAGCCAGCCAGACTGATTGCATTCAGTCTGGTGGGCGTTCCCCAGGTGCAAACACTTTTTTGCAGTACAGACGTATAGTCAATATTCCTAACTTTAGATACAAAAATGATACATGCATACAAATAGGATAATCATGTTCAGCAAATCATAACCTTTCCAATGATACCTCACATGACCTATCTTGCATAAAATACATTGATTGACACAATCATATTTTAATATTACTATGAACAATATGGGAAGCAGTGTCATACCTGGATTTTCTTCATAGGAGTGCCATTGCCTCCCTATGTGACCTTGAGCAAGTTACTCTGGCCAAAATTTTCCAACACATCCTCTAATTTTGGGTATCTCCAGTGTTGGATGGTTAACTTCAGACACTCTTGAAATAGGGCTTTTATGGAACTTAAATGGTGTAAATGACTTGTTCTGGCTCCCTGCATATGGGAGAATTTCTCCCGGCATGAAGCAGACTCTTGCATCAACATTTATATACAGTAATGTAACTGAAGACTCTAACAATGCTATATGGGATCATGTTCTTGCTTTGCAGTGGGGAATGATTTCATTCAGTATGCTTCTTGCCTGTTTCAAGAACATATGTAGGTCTTTTTTCTGTGGATTGTATACTACCGTATAAGATGGCCAGAGTTGGCACAAACACTGGGCAAAATTTGCTAAAGTGACTAAGTGACTTAGGAACTTATTAGTGAAGTTCTAGCCTTACTGAAATTAATAGCAGTGTTCCCATTGACTTCAACTGGGACATGATCTCATCCTAACTTCCATTTTCAACAGTGATGTAGCACTTAAAAGCCTAAGTGACCTCTTGACTTTAAATGGACTTAGGCTCCTAAGTCCATCTGGGTGCTCTTGAAAATTTATCCCTGCATGGTTAAGAGGAAAGAATTGTAGCTTTTGGATTCACTGATAAGATGAATAGGTCGAGACAGAGTTTCTCTTCGGGACATCACAATAGGGGCAGAGTTAAGGTGTTTAGGTGACTTAACTGTGCATAATCATACTGTCAAGTGTTGGATTTCTTTAAGTTTAACCTTTAACTCTGATTTTCCCGGATTCCTAATGCTTGGTGGTGTTTGCTTTTTAGTTATTCTTAGATTATTGATATGTAATCTTAGCTCCATCTTAACACAGATCTTTGGGAGTATATTTTACTAGTATTGCTGGTATCTATGGATAACAGCAGTAGTGCAGTTAAAAAAAGTAAATTTGGGTGAAAATAGTTCCTGAAATTGTGATATATGGTCGGATTCCTTTGACAGTCAGTAAATTGGTGGGAAATATCCCAAAATATATTAAATGATTTCTTCAAAAACTGACTAACAAGAAAGGTAAAGTCACGAGGAGCATCATCTAGCACACACTACATTTACTAAATCATACACTCCTTATAGGACATGCTCTTCCTGATGTGTTTCTTGTAGCAGACCTGATACACCACTGGGTTATTACCAATTTACACTAGCTTAACCCCACTGATTTCAGTGAAGTTAAAATGGAGTAATACAGTGGTGGTTCAGACCTTGTATGTTTAGGCATAAACAATTTGTGCAAGATGAAAAAGCTGAGGGAATCTGCTATTACTTCACTAGCCCAGAGGCTCCTAACTGTAGGGTCTGGCTTCCCTGCGGAGTTAGTCAGGGCTAGGGCTAGGGCTAGCTGAAGTGTTGCCTTTCACCGGCCTCTCTCCACACAGATAAATCTCTAACCCAGGCTTGAGGGTGCTTTAAGCCTGAGTTAGCAGGCTTGGCTGTGGGCACAGGCTTGATCTTAGATTTCACTTCAGCCTGGGCTGGCAACCTGCCTACTTTGCAGTGAGAACACAGGCTAATCAAGCCTGGGTACTGTTAGTCCTCTGTACTATCCCACAATTTCACCTGGAATGTACTTTCTTCCACATTGCATTTTAACACTGCTTGCTCCATTTCTGCTGAACTTCCATAGCATTTGAACAGAGGTGCTATGCAAGAAATCCTCTTCCTGTGCTCCCATTTGGCCAGGAGCTGTGGAATTATGTCAGGAAGATCCATAATTTGGGGAAATATACCCAGAATGACATTTGTATGGTTAGTGGACAGGAAAGAAGCGGAGAGGCGGAGCAGTCAGACAGATGTGCTACGAATCACTCTGTGGTTTGCAGACTGAATTCCTTAATCACATTCTCATTAAAAGTTCTTGCTGCCAATTGCTGTTTCCTTTTACCTTCAGAGCTGATGTGTTAATCACAAATAACTTCCCTTGGAAGCTATTTACATAAAGTATTGTTCTTGTGGCCTTGCCACAGACAGAAGTTACATGCTAGGCAAAAGAGCAAGAAAGCGCACCCTGCAAATGAATTCATAGAGAAGTCCAGTTTAATGCACCACTAAGAACTATCGCATGTCCAACTATAAGTCCATCCAGCACATGGCCTTGTACAGCACCAGTGTGGGTGCAGTTACACAGATCTGGCATGGGTAGAGCTTTGCATGGGGAGGGTCCATCTGTACTAGTCAAGCCATGGTGAACTCTGCACTGAAGACATAGAAGTGTGAAACACTTGATGGAGGTCTGCAGAGAGCTGGCTGGTCATATGATGTTGGTTCTCTTCCTTGTTTTCAGCTACCAAACTGTAGTAAAAAAAGAGCTAAAAATATAATGAGTATTTTACTAATATTACTTTTTCAAATACATGATTTCTGTGATTATCACGTGGCGGTATTTTGGTTGCAAATGGATGTCCTACAAGACAATGTTTCTATTCAGATGTGGTCCATGCTATGACAAAATTCAAGAGTCCCTGCACTTGGATATTTACAAAATCTGTTATGCCTCTTTTCATACATAGTCTACTAGATACTTGACTGCTATCTGGCTGGAATTAGTACATTTTAAAAAAGTTTTCAGTATACTGCAGTTAATGTTTAGGATATAGCTTCTCAATTACCAACTTTTCCCAGGGTATTTAGGTGTCCTGCTATAAAATCTACATTTTACAACATTTTTTTCCTATGTAGCACCCAGGGCACAACTGTGGCAATAAAAGGATTTTTTCCTACTTGGATGGTAATAAGGTTATTTTAAGTCTTTGTGACTTGCTTGATTGAATGTTATTTCTCTCTGACAACCATGTGTTTTATTGGCCATCAGTGCACACATGATTCAGAATCAATTTGGTTTGGTGTCCAGCCTTTTGCAGCCCTGTCTACATATAATACATGGGTAAATTTTTCAGTTTGACTTGCAAAGTGACTTATGTGCTGTTGAAAATATTACCCTGTGATCGTGTGGGGCAACAAGGCCTAGAGCTTGAAAGTTGTCTAAGAGTGGCAGCTTTGTTCCTGGCCATAGTACCTGTAGCACTGGGTTTTCCATGCTATCTGCAGTGCTAAAGAAATTCAATCACATTTCCAAATATTTGCCCCAAAAGTACTCTTACCTTTGTCCCAGCAATGGGTCTCTGACATGCTAAAGAATTTTAGAGGCCATAATTATACAGATGTGATTTGCTGTAAATAACAAATCTGGAGAGAGATTGTAGCTGAAATGAGAAGAATAAATAGTTCATGCCAGATACATCACAGAGATGTCCAATCTTATTCAAAATCTATCAAGATTCAGTAGCCTACTTCGGAGGACGGCACATGTCTACTTTTTATGTATTTTGCTTAAGGGCTTGAATTCTGCTCTGCAGTTTGGGATTATGAGGAAAGAAAAGAAGAACTGAAATATTGTAGGTGATAGTGTGAAATGCAATCCTTTTATTGTAACGCGTTGTCTAAGTGCCACAGAATCATGCTCAGATGATGCACCCTGATTTAATAATTTATTTCTATATGTGTAAAAAGTGCCCAAAGTAATGTACAAAGCAAGTTCTTAATATATTGTGTCACACTCATTATTTTAAAAGAATGCAGAGATAGGTTTACATTCTTTTCTCTTCTGATCTAACATAACCTCACCCATTGACAATAATTGTGTGGACAAATTTGTCCCTTTCTTTTCTATGGAACGGAGTCCATACATTCTGCTCATTGTACCAATACCTTAGAGAAATAGGGACTTATTTTCAAAGCTTATTTTTGTATAGAGACAAGATGTAAAATGATCAGGAAAAGTACCCTGGAGGTTCTTCACTTTGTCAAAAGATATACTAAAGGTTTGTCCACCTATCCTAATGTAAAACAATGAAACAAAAATAATGTAACTTTGAGTGCCAAATAAGACTATTTCTTGTAAATTTCCTATACAAATAGCTACACACAGAGGGTCAATGTACAAACTCCAAATAGGGCTGTGTGGCTACAGAGAGACAGTAGGTGCTATTAAAAGCTTGACATTTATCTCTCACAGTAGTTAAATTTACCATGGTATTTGCGGTATTCCCCAGCCTAAGTATAGGGAATGCCACAAATTCCGTGGAATAGATAATTACTGCAGTGCAAAAAATGTTAGGGTGCTAATGGTGTTCACTGTACCTATGGTTGCACTGGGATTTAGAAATAGATTGTTTGTTAACAAACTTGCAGTTATAAAGCACCTTTTATCTAAATGGATCAGAAAGAGAATTACAAAGTTGACAGGCTGATTGTACAAACTACCTCCAAAGGAATCACTTTGGCCACCCTCAGCAAGTGTTTGTTGGTGCAGAGAAAGGCTACACAGATACTTAGGACAAAAGTGCGGAATACCGTGTGCAAATGAAA
The DNA here is from genome assembly GCF_027887155.1 of Malaclemys terrapin pileata. NCBI lineage: Eukaryota > Metazoa > Chordata > Testudines > Emydidae > Malaclemys > Malaclemys terrapin. Next base: position 99,944,069 of record NC_071508.1, read on the forward strand.
CTGCAACAGGAATTAGAAAGGAAGGTCAGGTTTTGTGGTTAAGGCACTTGAATGGGACTCAGGAGGTTGGGGTTCTGCTCCAAGCTTGACCATAGACTGTCTGTATGATCTGGCACCTCAGATTGCCATCTGTAAAATGGGGTACTAATGCTTCCTTCCGCCAACTCTGTCTTGCCTATTTAGGATCTAAACTCTTCTGCACAGTGACTGTGTCTTTCTACTTGTCTGTAGAGCGCCTAGCACAACAGAGGCCCCAGCTGAGATCAGGGCCCCACGTGTAGTTGAAATAATATGGAATTCAGATAGGCAAAATGGAATTTTGCCATGAGCACAGACAGTTGGAACCTTACATTTATTTCTTATCAGAAAGATGGAACCTCCAGCAATGCACTCTCTCCTAGCACTATGTTGGATACTTGTTCAGTACTGACTCCATGGGTATAATACCACTTTCTGAATTAAATCACCTCTTCTTGCAGAACCTGAGTTTTCCCTAGATGCCTCCCATTCGAGTACTGAGTCTGAAGCTTCTGAGAATTAAGCTTGATTTGGGGTAATGGCAGAAGATATTTTATTTGGATTTGTAGTCATATCAAAACATTACAGACATTCAGATCCAGGCTAGATACATCTTGTGATCTATTAAAAAGGTAATGGACACAAATCATTTCATTTCAAACTTATTAATCCTTGTAACATTTTAATTAGTGGCTTTAAGAACATGTGAATCCTTGAATGCTCAGGCTTTTCTTATCCTCACGGTTTTTAACTGGATTCTCTTCTGTGGGAAGCATAAGGAACTTATTTAAAAGACCTAGAGGTCTGGTAAACATCTTGCAGGCGAGACCTGGCATAATCAATCATATTGTCATTTCTAAGACACAAGAGCCAATCTTCTTGTCCCTGAAATGAATGGTATTCGTCACATACACAAAGGAGAACATTAATAAAAAGTATATATTATAGAATAGTTTTTATTATTCTGATAGTGTTAGAAGAAAGTAGAATTGTGGACTCTTGAACTTGCCATTTCATTTCTATGTCTAAAATTACCTTTTAAAAATGTGTGTATTATTGATATTAAATGAAAAAACTACATTTATGTTTTAAAAGCCTATTGATGTAATGCTATGGGTGCACAGGAGAGCAGACAGAAGTTAGGAAATGTACCACTTTAACTTTGTCTTTTCTACGTGTGGAATATCTTACAGTTTTTACTTACACCATCACATACGTTTTTGAAATACAACTTTTCACAACCGTTGTACCTGGGCACCTGAATAGGAATCTCTGGAGCCAGTTGCAAAGGCCATCTTTGCAGCATAGTAATCCAGCCCCAGGCAACCAATATCAGGTTGCTCTTCCTTTCCCCAAATCCTGAGAGCTTCAGAGCCCCCAGAATGACTTAGCTTGTCCTGCCTCTCCAGAATAGCACATCCAAAGTGTCTCTCAACTTGCCACTTTTCCCACAGAGACCAAAAAAATGGGAGCTTCCCACCTTCCTCCCACCCCAAAATCTCACGTCTCCCTCCTTAGGGCATGGCCTACTCCACCTCATTTCCCCCATCCTTCCAAGGTTGCCCCCAATGTAGAAGAAAGCTATTCTCCTATTCATAAATCTTTCCCTCTGTGACACTGACAGACCAGTCAACCTGAGTATGACCCATAAGAAATTAGCAAGAGGCATTGAAATGTAATCAAGGCAAAGAGCTGTACTAGACCAGTAGTTCTCAACCAGGGTTACAGGTATCCCTGGAGTTACTCAACTCAGTGTTTCTCACTCTGGGGGTTGCAGCCCCCCGGGGGAGGGGGATGTCTCAGGATGGGTTTAGAGGGGTTGCAAGTGCAGGGCTGGCATTAGGGAGTGGCAAGTAGGACAATTGCCCAGGTCCCCACACCACACGGGGGGGTCTTACAAAGCTAAGTTACATGCTTCAGGCCCGCTGCCTGGGGCTCGGGCTTCAGCCAAGGCTCACAAGCAAAAAACAGGCTCAAGTATCGCACTGAAATGTAAGTATAATGTTTATATTCCAATTGATTTATTTTATAATTATATAGTAAAAATAAGTAAGCAACTCTTCAGTAATAACATGCTTTGACACTTCTGTATTTGTATGTTTGATTTTGTAAGCAGGTAATTTAAGTAAGGTGAAACTTGGGGTAGGCAAGACAAATCAGACTCCTGAAAGGGGTAGAGCAATCTGGAAAGGTTAAGAACCATTGTACTAGGCCAGCAATCATTAACCCATTAATCTGAGGTAATGGAATCAAGAGTAGATGCTAAGTGCCTCTGTCTATGTTTACCTATATCTTGTTAGAAGTTTAACAATGTAACCAGATTAGCTTTTAGATGCTAATTCCCTTTCATGTCTTAATTGCCTTATAAGCTTGCGGGCTCGGGCTTCACAGAAGGCTGGGGTCCTGTTCTCAAATGGGATCGTTATGTCGACCATGATGACCTTTTTCCCGACCTCGTCCGTGATGAAGATGTCTGGGCGCAGCAGGCTGTCGGTACCAGGGACGGTGCGATTAACGGCGACTTCCCCCAGGCGTGGGTCAATGGCCTTCACCAGGCGATCCTGGACGGCATTGTGTCGCAGCTGCCAGGCTCTGGCATGGGGCTTGCAGCTGCATAGGACGTGGGGTAGGGTTTCGGTGACGTACCCGCACTTCCTGCAGCGCTTGTCCCGGTTCCCGTGGTGGACGGCTCCATTGAGGGGGACACAATTCAGCCGGGCTCGGTGTATGAATCGCCAGTCGGCGAACCGGGTGAAGCTGCCCGTGGGGAGGAAGTGGTTGCTAGAGTCAAGTTAACCTTACGATCAAAGATGTAAGATACTGCAGGACACTAATAATATTATCTGCATTGTCTTCAGCTTAACGATCTGTGCTATGATAAAGTACTGGCTAATTGCCTTATGTGAATGAATACAGCTTGTTTACCTGTGTATGCATAGGGAATAGATTAGCTTCAAAGCAATGGTCCACAGACAGTTTGCACAGCCTAGTGTTCCTCAGGGGAAGGTCTTGCTATGACAAGAGGCTTGCTAGAGAGCTATAAAGTAAAGCCCCAGGCCTGATCCTGCCATTTCAGTTCTGTTTTAACTTTAACAGGGAAGGTCTAAGCCAGAAGACTGAGGTCTCCAGATTTACCCTGGATCACCATGAAATTCTCATGGAAGAACTTGAACAGACTCTACACCTGGACTGCCAATTGTACTATGACCTTTTAAATTGATTCCAAATCAGCAGCCTCAACATCTCTGCTATGAAACTGACCAAATGACTTTACATATATTTGTATGTATATTGATCTTCTAACCATTTGCAACTCTTTCTTTTTCCTTTTATTGTTAAACCTTTAGTTTTAGTCACTAAAGGATTGGCACTAGCCTAATTATTGGGTAAGATCTGAGACTCTCATTGACCGCCTGGCGATAAGTGTCCAGTCCTTTGGGAATGGTGAACCTCACATATGGTGAATCAGGTTTTCAGTAACCCCTCATCATATTAGACATGGCTGTCTAGATGGGAGTCAAGGGCTGGAATACTTAAAGGGGATTGTGTTTGACTTTCTGTTAACCAGTGTGGTGTTACAGAAACTGTTTTATTACTCGCTTAGTGAATCCAATTTTAGAATAAACCACCAGTTTGGGGAATTGTCTGCCCTATTTCTTGCAGTCTGCCCTGAGTATGGCATTCTCCATGTGACCCATCCAGGCACCTGGTCATGTCCTCTCATGCAGGAGGGCTGTCTGATATAATTTCTATCTAGTCCCACACCACAGTGGCTGGGGAAAGGGTAAGCATGAGAAGGGGAAGAACCTGTTCACCAGAGAGACAAATCCACCTCCAGCCCCTTTCAAGAGGCTGTCTTCATAATTCCAGGAGGGATGGCCTCAAATCTTCTCTAAGCTCACCTGCTGCATTGTCTTGCATAGTGAAACATGCTGTGCTAAATACATTTTCCAGTAAAAGTGAACTCCATCTGCATAGCCTGGATGACTCAGCTACCTGTCTAGTTGGTGTTGTTTGAATTAATTGATCTATCGTAGAACTCCTGTTTTCTCTCATGCCTTGTTTGTCTACATGACAGTCACATTTGATTTCAGACTTTCACTTTGCCATATGTATTGCCTTCATGCCTGTAGGTCATTTTGCACTGACAGTTCAGGTAGCATGGCACTGTACTCTGATAACTGGTTGGTATAATTAAATTAAATATCCTTCACAAATGTTTATTAAAGCTCTGTAGAAACCTACTTCCCAACTTTTCTCTCTCCCTGGATTATTTTCCTGTAATCCTCGACACATCTCTGACAAAAGCACTGGCTCAATATGTTTTACATGATTTAAATGTAATAACAAAACAAGTCTAATGGACTGAATTGTTCATTTTTATCTTATTGGCATACATTTATAGGGGGATAGTGTGACGTTGCATCCCATAATGCTTTATAGAAATATGCTTATGAATGTAAATATGACATAACTGGAATATGTTTTATGCTAGATATGCCGTGTAACATACCTTTGCAAAGGTTATGTTCTACTGCATGTATTCATCCTATTCGTATGCATGTATCATTTTTATATCTAAAGTTATGAGCATTGGCTCTATGCTTGTATTTAAAGTGTTTGCTGTAGAAAGCATCTAAGGCAGATTTGATCAACATAGTGTGAAAGGGTTATTCAAGTAAATGGAAGTACTTGGCAAGACACCACCAACTTCCTGAGGAAACTACAATGCGTCGGTGATCTTCCAGAAAACACCATCCTGGCCACCATGGATGCAGAAGCTCTTTACACCAATATTCCACGTAGGATGGACTACAAGCTGTCAGGAACAGTATCCCTGATAAGGCCATGGCACATCTGGTGGCTGAACTTTGTGACTTTGTCCTCACTCACAACCATTTCAGATTTGGGGACAACTTATACTTTCAAGTCAGTGGCACTGCTGTGGGTACCCGCATGGCCCCACAGTATGCCAACATTTTTATGGCTGACTTAGAACAACACTTCCTCAGCTCTCGTCCCCTAGCAACTCTCCTCTACTTGCGCTACATTGATGACATCTTCATCATATGGACCCACGGGAAGGAGGCCCTTGAAGAATTCCACCTGGATTTCAACAATTTCCACCCCACCATCAACCTCAGCCTTGACCAGGCCACACAAGAGGTCCACTTCCTGGACACTACAGTGCAAATAAGTGATGGTCACATAAACACCACCCTATACCGGAAACCTACTGATCGCTATACTTACCTACATGCCCCCAGGACACATCACACGATCCATTGTCTAAGATACAACCTCATTTGCTCCAATCCCTCAGACAGAGACAAACATCTACAAGATCTTTATCAAGCATTCTTAAAACTACGATACCTGGGGAAGTGGGAAATAGATTGCCAGAGTGAGACGGGTACCCGGAAGTCACCTACTACAGGACAGGCCCAACAAGGAAAATAACAGAACCCCACTGGCCATCACATACAGCCCCCAGCTAAAACCTCTCCAGTGCATCAATGATCTACAACCTATCCTGGAAAACGATCCCTCACTCTGACAGACCTTGGGAGGCAGGCCAATCCTCACTTACAGACAGCCCCTCAAACTGAAGCAAATACTAGCAACTACACATTGACACCACAGAAACACTAACCCAGGAACCAATCCCTGTAACAAACCCCGTTGCCTGCTCTGTCTCTATATCTACTCTAGCAACACCATCAGAGGACCCAACCATATCAGCCACACCATCAGGGGCTCAATCACCTGCACATCTGTGATATATGCCATCATGTGCCCCGATGCCCCTCTGCCATGTACATTGGCCAAACAGGACAGTCTCTACGTAAAAGAGTAAATGGACATAAATCAGACATCAGGAATGGTAACATACAAAAGCCAGTAGGAGAGCACTTCAATCTCCCTGGACATTCTATAACAGCTTTAAAAGTAGCCATCCTTCAACAAAAAAACTTCAAAAACAGACTTCAAAGAGAAACTGCAGCGCTACAATTCATTGCAAACTTAACACCATTAATTTGCACTTGAATAGGGACTGCGAGTGGCTGGCTCACCACAAAAGCAATTTTCCCTCTCTTGGTATTGACCCCTCCTCATCAATTATTGGGAATGGACCACATCCACCCTGACTGAATTGGCCTTGTCAACACTGGTTCTCCACTTGTAAGGTAACTCCCTTCTCTTCATACGCCAGTATATTTATACCTGTATCTGTAATTTTCACTTCATGCATCTGAAGAAGTGGGTTTTTTACTCATGAAAGCTTAATGCCCAAATAAATCTGTTTAGTCTTTAAGGTGCCACCGGACTCCTCCTCATTTTTAAGGGAACTGTGTTGTTGGTTTCTGGGTAACCAGTAAGGTATTACAGAAGCTGTTTGGGCTGGCTTGGTAAATCTAAGCATTGGAATTGCCACCAGTTTTGGGGATTGTCTGCCCCATTCTTTGCAGTTTACCCTAATTGAGTAACTCCATTGTAGCTCCCTGTGACCATGGTCACAACTACTAAGACTGCAAGTTTAAGAGCCGTGGTGCCCTGTAGTTAGACAAGTACCATGCCATGAGGGACTTGGGTTTGATTCTCAGGCCTGATCTCTAAGGCCTTGTCTACATTGTTACAGGTGTACTCAATTTCTGTATATATGTAAATAGGTAAGGTGCCAGTAGATGGCACTGAAGAACATGTGACATAGCTCCTGGGTTTTGTAGGACCAATAAAACTTGTTTTTGTGTACTGCAAATGGCTTCCTCAGGCAATTCTTAACATGAGCACTCAACACACACTAGACATTTTCCCCTAAAATTTTCCACTATTATTACCACAATCTTATTCCACCAGTGCTAATAATGGTGGGAAATTTTAAGGAAAAATATCTAATGTAGACACACGCTAAAACTGGCAGGGAATGGAAGAACACAGCAGACACAACATACTTGGTGTCTATCAGGTGGAGAAGGAGTGCAGCTCTTTACTCTGCAGTGACCCCCTATGAAAGGACAAGTATTGCAGTGTTGTGCTGGAAAGGGAATTCCAACATGCTTTCCTTTACTAAATGAGTCAACCCCAATGAAAGGGCTGTGAAGGTAGGAAGTAGGAATGTTCCACTGAAGGAAAAAAATTCTCTGCATGTCTTTTTCTCTTGTTAAAGAGACTCCAAAAACAGAAAATGAATCTATACCGTAAGGTAGCTTCTAGAGCAAAGATTAGTGAATGGATGAATATGAAATAATAAAGTCTGGTCACAATCTATAAATGATTCTTTCATGCTCATGCTCTCTGTGTACTAAGTACTGTCTTTCTCAGTGTTACAATAAGAGCAGTGCAATATATTATCTTGGAAACTCACCGACCTCACTGTCCTTCAGCATTTTAAGGGCCAGATCCCTGGGACCAGTTAAACTGCACTATGCATAAGACCTGGAAGCAGGAGGGAGAAGGTGGTTCTAAGCCACATTTCCATGCCTCTGATACTTGGTCTGATAAGAGACTAAGTGGGCATCAACAAAAGTGGTCCACCAGGGACTGTTGCACGACTCTGGAATCCCTGTCACCAGGGCATTCCAGTTCTGCCCTTGACAATGTCCCTGATCTACTCAGAACTACCCTTGAACTGGACAGGGTAGAGCCAGTACTGCCTTCTTCACAGTCTGATTTCCACTGGTTAGATTGGAAGAGAAGCTTTGTGTGAAATTTCCTAGGGTGGACGTGGCTTTAATGTAAGCAAGTTATGGAACAGCTGTTTATCAGGTACAGTGTGTTTTTTCTGTGAATCATCCACAGTTCAGTTACATTCCTCACAGGAAGGTAGTCACCAGTTTGTTACAGAGAAGTGCGAAAGGACTCACAACCAGCTACAAAGAGGAGTTTCTAAATCTAAATTTTAAAATAAGCACTCAGCTAAAAAATGAGGACAAATTTGCATAGGACATGTGTAAATCAATGCAGCCCTTGAGCAATTGTGACCTATGCGTGAAATTACGTGGGCTTCTCTGCTATCGAGAAAAATTAAGTGTAACTTCCGATACCATGGCAACATCATGCATAATGCTGCTTTTCTTAAAGAAAAACACTCAGAAATATATCCTGAACATTTCTGTGTGCTTTTCATTAGGAAATAAGTGCTCCAATGAACTGATGTGTAGTACTCTTAAATCTTTCTCTCTTGCCTCTTTCTCTCCATCTCAAATATTCTTTCAAGAAATATCTGTGACTTCTATTAGATTTTGGCAGAAGTGGATTAGCTTCAGGGTATTTCATAAAGTAAAGATTATCACAAAATCCAGACATGGACACTTCAGTCCTTGTTGGATAGAGAGAGTGGAGTATCATAACTGATTTCCATTAGTTAATTATTAAGAGTATTTCCTAAGTCTCAACAATACACTCATAAATATCTTAACTTTGCTTTAGGGCCTGTATACATCTGAATAAAATTGACATTTTGGCTTTTAGAACAGTGTAGTTACTAGTGGAATAAAAGCTTGGGGCTCCCCACTGCCATCCTGGGAATTCTCTATTAAAAAATTCTCACTGTTGGTACAACAAGATGATCTAAGGGATGAGCATTGGGATGTGAAAGTTTTCAGCTCTTGGGGCCTGACTCTCAACCCACTGAGTTCAATGGTCTTTAGATCCAGCCCTAGGACACTTGGTTGAATGTGAGAAGTTGATATGGAATGAAAGTAGTTAACATCAGTGGACAGCATGAATTAAATCAGCTGTCTTTGTTCAGTTTCATTCATATCACACAAATAGTGTGTGCCCATCACCACAAAAATCACTCTCAGCACAAACAGCCTGCCTTGTTAATGGTCTGAATAGAAAGGATGAGAAGTAAGCAATGGAACAAGTTAAGCTACCTTCTAAGGCCCTAGCTGTGATCCCACCAGGTCAGGGATAAGGCATGTGTGTGTAGGATTGTACTGCTTCTACCTATGCTGTACCTTTTCTGTGGATTAAAAGAGACTTCATTCTTCACAGATGTCACTCTGGCATCTTTCATGAACCTTAAATTCACTTTAAGAATGAGGGGGAAAATTCCTTAAACTGGGCAGTATATCAAGACAATGGGACAAACTCTTCTTTTATGTAGGTGCCAGGTCAATAGTCTACTGAAGTCAATAAAAAGACTCCTATTGATTTCAATGAACTTTGGAATAGGCTCTAAATTTGGAGTAACTTCCTTAATATTTACACCAGTGTAACAGGGTGCAGAATGTATCCCTGTACCTTTAAAATATCTCCATTCCCAATATGAGCCACTGTCTGACCATGGGTACATGTGTAGTTTAAACTGACTGGCTGTTTTTAAACTGAATTGTTTATGAATTTTTTTACCTTTAATGAAGGGTAGGGCCTGATCTCCCCGTGCCGTGGGAAGACCTGAGGGAGGGCTAAAGAGGAAGAAATCTGTGCTGTTCTCTTTGCTAAGTTTCCTCCCAAGTTGTTTCACTGGGAACGCAAGGGAAGGCTTTTCCCCTCCAGCTTCCAGGGGAACAGGCCAGGGCTCTGGCTCCCAGAGAATCCATGGCAGGTTAGGACTATCTTCACTGCTCTGTATCTCTGTCACCCGCCCCAGACTTTGGTGGCATGACTCCAATGGTGTCTCCCTATCAGGGATTCTCTAGCCAGAGGCTGGGTTCAGAACGCACCTAACAGGCAGTCCTCACTGGACAGGCTGGGGTTCATGCAAAATTCACACACAGCCCTAGGGTAGGGAATGATGCACCTGCACAATACCCCTGCTCTGCCCACATCCCAGCTACTCCTCTCCTGGCTTGCCATCTTCCTGCCTCTTTCCCCCTGCAAGGATCCACAGATCCACTGAGAGCCTTCAGTAGGGCTGATAGAAGGCTGACCCCTTCACCCCCCTTCCTCACGTGTGTCTGTGTGTAAGAGTTCTGTATGGAGCATTCCTGCTGCATGCAGACCTGGGGAGGGATGACTGGGGGCGTGGTAACTAAATGAAGAAAAATAAAAATTATAGCATTTCTTTTGCCCTTCTATCCTAACTAGAGTCCCACCCCATAAATTCCTACAGAATTTAATAGCAGTTAAACCATTAGGATTCTATATATCCTATAGAATGTAATAATATCCATCCTATATACTTTTTTCCAACCTCCCCGTAGAATTCTATAGTAGGGATGGCATTCTATATTAAATATTAGGGCATGTTTCAAAAAACAATAGCTATTACGTTTTGTAGGATGATTCCATAATGTAAACACATGCTCATTAGGATTACATGTATATGAAATAAATTACTTTTCTCCCCTACACTTTCTAGCTGCAGAATTCCTGAACAACAGAAAGATTTAAAAAGTAAAAACAGGATTCCTTACTGAGCTCCTGATTTTCACTCCCATTCACAAAAGTAGTTTACTTTCAAATCAATCACTGCACTACCCTAGTTATTTCAATGGACAGCTTCAATGGACTGCTTTAATGTAATGTGAATTCTCTACTGAGACTGGTGAGATGAGAGGGGAGATAAAAGGGGGGCACCAGGAATACTGAAGACATATGGTGGTGTAACAATCAAAACAAAGGAAATTAATTCTGCCATATATCACGGCGCTGAATCGAAAGCAGCTGGGAGCATATAGGGATTCAGCATTTGAATGGAGACGAAAGAAGACAAGGCAAAGCAAAGCACTAGGTCCAAAAGAAATGTTTCATGTGACTGAATTTATATTGAAATATTGCAGAATGGCTTCTCACAAACAATTGTACTTTTTTCCTACTGGTGCAAGAAGCCCAGGAGGGAAGTCAAAAGCTACACAGAGCTTAAGAACACAGGGCTGAGTGTTCTCATCATTTGGCCTTATCTGCTCCTATCGTGGGTGTTCTGTAGCATTCATTAATTTTATCTGCCTAGTATTTTGCCATTGGAGATTTTAAAAAGCACAGCTGTAGATTAGATTCTCAGAGAGATTTGAAATCCTAGTCTCACTGAAGTCAATGAGAATTATGCCAATGACTTCTCTGGAGCCCGGATTTCACCCCCTGTTTTTTTTTTTTTTTTTTAAAGTCAAGTCCATTTTGATTACTAATCATAACTTCTTTGATTCACAAGAAAAAGGAAAATAGGAATATATGATTTGCCATATTGGGTCAGACCAATGACCCAATCAAGTCTCAAGTCTGGTATCCTGGCTCTGGCCCTGGCCCTGGACAAGCCTTAAGCATCAGAGGAAGGAGACTTCCTCACCCATAATGCATCTAGTCAGTGCTGCATTTGTTTGTGTGTGTTTCTTTAAGACAACAGTCTCTATGGAGTGAGTCAATTTTTCCTCAATGAAAACTTGCTTTCAATTCATGTTGAATTTGTCATTACCGTAGTAGGTACACATTACTTGGCATCTTTAGAACATAAGGTGTAGTTATTATTTAACATATTAATTTGTATATAGTCCTTTATATTATTCCATGTCCAAAACATTTCTGAAAGGTTTTCTTACTTTAATGAATAAGGAATCTTAGTGTGGGCCGTAATTAGAACCCTAGTTAGATTTGCTCATAAGACAAATACAATTTACTCCTGTGGGTCCAGATAATAAAAACAGACACAAATCCATTGCAGTCAATGGCTCTGTGCCAATTTCCTCCATCTGAGGATTTAGCCCATGGACTTCTGACCAATTTCAAAATTTAAGGTGAGAAAGTTTAGCTTGCTTCAAGATTTGGGGAAATGATTCATCACCCTTTTATTTGATGAATTGTGCCTCTTTCTAACTGCAAATTGTCTGCAAACAGATCACAGTTCACTCTCATTAGATGAAGTGCCCAGATATTACAGTAATTGAAGCCACATACCATAGATGTATCTGTAATTGAAAATTATTTGCCAGATAATTTCTGATAATAATTCTGAATTGTTCATGAGACGTTCATTGTTAGCACTTGCTATTAAGATTTGAGCTATTTTGACTGTGTACACAGGGCACGGAATATTCTTTAACTAAAAGAGTGTAACTCAGATTCAGGGTTCCAGTAAAAACACTCACATTTAGTTATTTGAAATACACTTTCCAGGAATATTCACTTAAAATCCGCACCTTCCATTAAGTATTCCTGCTACTAAACTCATTTTCTGGAATATTTATTTGAGGTGTTAAAACTGGAAAACTAAATTCCTTAAAAATGTAAATGAATATTTACGTAAACTTCTTTGCATTCTTCACCCAGTGCTCTACTTGTTTCTTTCACCAAATTACACTTGATGTCTGGCAATTTTCAGCTCCGGATGCACACCCCTAACTCATGGTGGCATGTTGACATAGCCCAAGGTTTATGGGGTACTGTTGGTGATAGTATCTGTCTGTCTAGGCATGTATACGGCCTTCACCACTGGGGTATGTTAGCACCTTATAGATTTCATGTGATTAACTCTGACAGGTGAAAAAATACCAGGTATATACCATTCACATCTCAAAAACTACCACCACAGTTGGCAGTGCTTGGCACTCTTGAGACCAGTGACTCACAAGGTATGGAGAAGGAACTGCCTTCTTATTGAGGGCGAAGTGGCAAGGTAATGTAGAAAAGCTTACATTGCCATTGACTATACTCTGCCTGTACTTTGGATAGAGGTCACCATCAGTCCTTGAAGTTCTCCTTTTGGGAAGTCTGTCACTTTAAAAATACAGGGGTGGGAGAAGAGGTGCACCCAGTGTGATTTTGAAGATAAGCCTCTTGGCTTTTAAAGGGACTTAGACTGAATGAAGACACAAAAGAGCTTTTTTCTTAATATTCACATGTAATGCTGATTGCTGTTAGGAATAAGTGCATACGATGAGGGGAGAATCTACACCCAAATGTTCATTTCATGAGAGAAAAAATGTAGATGGAAGCAGATGACCTAGATGATTTTATGAATAAAAGATATAATCTGATGCAATAATTTCATTAATACACACATGGCACCAAATGAAAAAAACAGCAGAGCAGATGGCTAGGAGAGGTCTTAGATGGGCGTTTTCAGTTTAGCAGCTAACTACTTAGCCTTTGTGGATTATACCAAATACTAGCAGAAAAGAAGTTCTTGTAAAAACAATCTTTCAAAGAAAGTTCTACTGTTTCATAAAAGTAATACCAAAAAAAATCTCATCAGCTAGTCCAGTTATGAAGTCCAATTACAAAGCATAATGAAGGCAACAAACAGGTATGTTTGATAAGGTTTTCTCTTTTCCACACTCTAGTTAAAGGTCTCTCGCTGCATATAGTTAAGCTTCAGAGACCCCAGAGATATGCATTAACAGTAGCAATGAAAATCATGATTTCATGTAAAAGTCACCATGGCTTCTTTGAATCTTAGTGAAGCATTCATTTATTTGCTGTAATATCACATTGCTGCTGCAAATAAATTAAATAAAAATAAAAATAGTCCATAGGACAGTATTTTTTTTTTAAATAAATATTTCAAGATTTATTGGCCTAGGCTCACTGGTGTGTCCAGTTGCCATTGGACAGAGTAGCGGGGCAGGATGACTTGTACAAGTAGCTGGTTGCAGCACCTGAACTCAGGAGCGCCACCAGCTTTGGGCGGCAGAAGGTCCCACCCCGAAATGCCGCCCCCCCACAGAGGCGGCGGAAGGTCCCGCCACCAAAATACCGCTGCGGTTGCCGCCCCCCAAATCGCAGCACCCTAGGCGACCGCGTAGGTCACCTAATGGGTTGTGCTGGCCATGCCTGAACTCTGGGGCTTTCCCCAGCATAGATTATAGCAGTTTGGGATATGCTCTAATGTATGGCCCCAAGAAGTCAGCTGTCTGCTGGAAATGCCCAGAAGACACTGCTCTCCATTCATGCCATCTTTCCTAGCCCACCCAGGCATGTTACCTACATTGAGAGCTGCAGGGAATGTGGTGCAAGAGGTGTGGTGTAGGTGCCACCATCTCCCAATGTGGTCATTCTTTTTCAGGAGGAATCCCCAGCTGGAGAATGCTGGCTGCTTCCTGGACCCTTTGCAGTACCAGTACAGTGCAAAGCGGCTGGATTTCTCTGAGAGAGAATTTGGCCTGTAGCTTCTTAGAGACAGATTAACCTCAGTTTGGCATCTAAACTGAGGAAACATACAATCTCCCTCTCCAAACCTAATCCAAAATCCATCCAATCTATATTCTTATTATTTATTTTAACATTCATATTGTAGGAGCATGAGCTCCAAACATAGGCAGGCTTTGACTTACTGTTATTTTTGTAGGGGTTGCTTGAGCCACCATTGGAAACAGAGTAGAGTTTGTACTGAATTTTGCTTTCTTCTATAAAAAACATATAACTGTTCCTAAGGAAGTATGTTGCTTTTATACTCTTTGTATACAGTTAACAAAATATTACACAGGGCACATCTGATCCTATTGGAAACCAATATTGTTGCTTCATTAAGAAACTGTTTTTGTAAGCCATGGGATAAAGCTTTGTTAATCCTAGCTGCTTGTGAATGAAATGTAGGATGATTTACTAACAGGAATGCCACAGCCAGCATAACATATATCCCTAGTATTCTGGGCAGTCTGCGAGGCTGCAGATCCTGGCTCCACAACAGGCTGATGTATTCAGTGGATTGGTATAAAACCTAAGACAAAGACTGTAGAAACTGTGGAATTTTCCCCTGCTTGCAACTTTTCCTCCTCAACATTGGTCTCTAGCTATCATTATTAATTTAACTAATTACTTTGTGAAACAAATGAGTTATCAAATAAGTCTATATTTGGATATTTCTGATATGTATGTGGTCAATTGTGGGAATGTAAAAAATTGCTTTTATCATACACCTTTCACTGTTGCATCTACGCTCTGCTCACTCCACCATTTATTATTTTTATTTGTATTGTGGTAGTGCCTAAAAGCTACAACTGGGGTCCGGGCTTCAGAGCGCTAGGTGGTATATGAATACAAACACCCTCAGACATACCAAGCTACTGTGAACTTCAAACAGCTTACGCTTAGGTTTTCATGGCATTATTTAAAAAAAAAAAAAAAAAAATTCTGTCTTTCCAACAAGTGTGGAATTACTTTTCCTAAATTAGCCTGGTCTAGGGTGCCAGGTGGACAATATTCATTCTCAGGGCTAAGGTCCAATGTCTTGAAAGTGAAAATGGAGTTTGTATAGCATTGGAAAAGGGACATTCCCTGCTTTATAATAGGACACAGCACCTGCCACAGTAGGCCCCAAGTTATTGGACCTTTATCATTATTGATATTAAATGCTATTTCAGATAACTTTTAGAGGTTTATAGCATTTATTAATTAGACATTTTTCTCCTTCCAAGGCACATACAATTGGACATACTGCATTAAGTAAAGCTAATTAAGACAGCAAGCAATATGTTGACCATTCATTTGAATTCAAAATGGCTGATCAATTTGATCATGTTGTGCTCTCTTTTTATTTACTGTTGGTGCCCATTCATGCAAATAGGTTTTTGTCCACATGAAAGTTTGGAGAATAGCTGTTCTTTATATGAATACCCATATTTGCCTTTGCACAAGTATTTCCCTTCTTTCTTTGACAATCTGGACCATGGACTGACTTTCGCTCTGCTGTTTGGTCTAGCTATACAGGATTACCGATCACTGGCATTCTATATTTATTTATTTATTTATTTATTATCTTCACACATTGGAATTTCCTCTGTGGATGTGGACTGGCTTCTCTGCTTTCTTTCATATATCTTCAGTTTCATCTCCAGGCAGACACCGCTGGGCCCTTATGAGGCAGTTAGCTATTGGTGTAGTTAATTAACTAGTTGTTAGGCTTGTTTTAAAAGGCAAAGCCAGAGTTGATTTTTCTATAGCTCTGTTGCTGTATCTAATAGCACCTCTTCATAAATATGTTTAGAAGTTACACAGTACTTCATGTACGGCATGCATCCGACGAAGTGGGTATTCACCTACGAAGGCTCATGCTCCAATACGTCTGTTAGTCTATAAGGTGCCACTGGACTCTTTGCTGCTTTTACAGATCCAGACTAACACGGCTACCCCTTTGATACTTGACAGTACTTCAAGTGAAGGTAGTGCAAGGTGTGGGCATCAGTCTGTAGAAAACATACAGCTGTAGGGAAGAAAAGCCCATGATTCATCATTAGGCCTACCAATTCCAAACAGCAGAGCAAAACCCAGTTGGTCCAGATTATGGAATGCTTCATCACAGAAATCCAATGTTCAGCTAGAGGAAATCTATCTATTTCTGGGCAAACAAGGGTATTCACTATTCCTCATTTTTTATTGTTCTTCTAGTTTTAAAAAAACTTTTGCTTGTCCACTCAGGGAACAGAAACAATATCGTGACCTAGGTGATCATTTGCACACCTAAATAACAGACTGTAAATCTTCAGCTATTCATAGTTTGCTAACTACTTTTGGATTTCATCCCAATTAATCATCAAATATTTAAAGTAATTTTTACAGAAATAAGAAATGGTTCCTAAAAACAAAGGACCCAATATTTCCAGTGAATAGTGTGACTTGCTCTATGACTAATGCAGTATGGCTTTTATTGGTGTAGATAGTTGATCAATAGTACCATAAAACTGTCTGAAATACTTCTTAACTAGCTTTTCTGTGAAATTTGTGGGTTAAAAATAATTCAAAACAGGGTGGGGTAGTGTCAAGGTTTACTTAGCAGGTAGGGGAAAATAATAAACACGATTGGATTCATCACTTGAGTGTAAGGCAGTCAAAGCAAACTCTTGCTAATGAAATCTTTGTACAATAGCCTCTTGTGTAGTATCTCTGGTTCTGAGTGCATACACAAAATTTAAAATGTAAATAGTTAACAAGATAAAATATTCTATGGTAATTTATATGGATTAATTCTAGTATAAGCATTTGTCTGGGAAAAGATACATAACTTACATGATTTGCATATAGTTTGGTGTCACCACTGATAAATATGTATATGCAGACTCACGCACCCACAACCTTAATTTTGGAAAATGTTGGATATGTAAATTTCAGTTCTTGCTGTCCATGAATATTTATATAAATGATGTAAAACCAGTGAGAACTAAAACCTACATATTAATTCCAGTATCTTCCAAGATTGAGCGATAAGAATATATAAAACTATAGCTATATAACGCTGCCATTGTGTAAGATACAGAAAATATTTCCAAACTTTGAGACCATACCAAATCGTTCCAATTCCTAAAGTACATTTCTACCTGGAAGCCAGAATTATCCCCCCCCCACCCCCTTGAATTGTTTCATAGATCAGAAAACAAAATTTAAAATTAGTACCCAGAATAGACACTATTTTCTGGTCTAAACTGACTGTTTGAAAAGTGAATATGCCTTCTTTGGGGATGACCTAACACAATTTCCTTGTGGCTACATCACTCATTAGCTCCGCTGTCAACTCTGACTGGTGGAATGGCAATGAATATTCACTGCCCGTACTTGGGGTATTTCCTCTGCATACAGGCACAGCACATGCGAACACACATCTATTAAATCACTGGCGTGTGAGCGGAGACGGGCACACAGAGGGAAATGGATACAACAAAGCTGCAGGTTACATTTATTAAAATAGGCTCGGCAGACCAGAGAGGAAATGTGCTGGAAATGGGAAGGAGTAAGGGGAAATCACAGGGGAGGGGAGAACTCCCCGCGAGGGAAGCTTTCCACTGGAGGGGGGGGGGGGGAAGAAGGGGGAGGGGAGATATCTTGGTGGCATCTAATTGCGTGCTCTGCTTCAAAGGGCGAATTAACTCCAGTCCATTACCTGTGTGCTTAGTGGAGCCGTTTTAATCCCTGTGTGATTGGGTAAGACCCCTGTTCTGCCTGCCCCCGGCATTTCGGGCTGCTTAGGGCTAGCTGCCCGCGGCGGGCTTCCCCCGGGAGCCCAGATCATCAAGAATCCTTGGGTCGCAAAATTAATCTCTCGCCAGCGCCATGTAGTTCTTTTTAGTGCCATTGATTTCTTTCTTTTGCCCACCCGGAGAAAATCCTAGCGCCGCTGCTGGCTGCTCTCCCCCGACCGGGCTGTGACGCAAGCAGAGACTACTTAAAGGCCGATTAGAGGCGGCAAGACATTACAGCCACCCTCCCTCCCTGCCCATGCACAGCCCAGGCACCGGGGGTCCAGGCCGAGCCCAGCCGCGGGACGTGCCCGGCGAGGCGGAAGGGCTGCGGGGCTGTGCTCGGGCAGCCCGGGCCATCCAGCCCCCCCGCGGGCCAAGCCGCCTTCCCAGAGGTTGCTTTGCTCCGCTGGGCTGGGCTAAAAGCCGAAAGCGGCAGCGCGGCCAAAGTCTTTGTCTCCGGATGAACAGCGATGGGGGAATGGACCATCCTAGAGAGACTCCTGGAAGCTGCCGTGCAGCAGCACTCGACTATGATAGGGAGGTAAGAACAAAGGGGCTCTGCCTCGGATCCACGGGCAGGCAAGGGGACCTAGCTTAAGCCTCTCCTGGAAGTGCTGGCGGAGAGCAGTTGCCATGTGCCCGTGCCGGTGCAATGTCCTAACCAGGCGTGTGTCATGGGTTAAAAATGCTCCAAACTAGAGCAAACTTCAGCCATCAAGTGTCTCCCGCTCCTCTAGCTCCCTGTGGAGCAAATCAAGAAGTTGTCCCCGCATAGGACTCTTCTGGGAAATAAAGTGCCGTCGCGAGATCGACCCCCCTCCACACACACATCAATTTCTCTAAAGCCGTTTGAACGCCTCTCCCCTTTGTGTTGGTTTCGGGCGATGTTCACAACATTCTAAATTGTGAGCGTGAAGCTTTTTTAAAAGCCAGGTTAAATTGGGGTCTTGAGGATTACAGTGAGTGTGCGTGCGTGTATGTATTAATTGCTCTTTAATATCATGTAGCCTGACTCACACAGGACAAGATTCGTGCTTGCACTGTCCTTAACTAAACAAAAACCAGGGCCAACGTTTCTTTGCCACTTGCATTGTGATCTCTGTTTATGTGCATGATCAGCACCGGACAGCTCCCCGCAGCCCCGGCGGTTAGATCCAGCCATGCTGCTGCTTGCTGTGTTTTCGGGCGTTTCGCTCTCACTTTAGGTGTGCAGGGTCAGCGTGCACTGACGAACTTTTCTGTTGTAGGATCCTGCTGACCGTGGTGGTGATCTTCAGGATACTCATTGTGGCCATTGTAGGAGAAACGGTTTACGATGATGAACAAACTATGTTTGTGTGCAACACGCTGCAGCCAGGCTGCAACCAGGCTTGTTACGACCAGGCATTCCCTATCTCTCATATCAGGTACTGGGTGTTCCAGATCATCATGGTATGCACTCCCAGCCTCTGCTTTATAACGTACTCTGTTCACCAGTCTGCTAAGCAGAGGGAGAGGAGGTACTCCACCGTCTTCCTCGCCTTGGACAGAGATCAGGACTCAATGAAACGTGAGGACAGTAAGAAGATCAAGAATACCATTGTCAATGGAGTGCTGCAGAACACCGAGAACTCCACCAAGGAAGCAGAGCCAGACTGCTTGGAGGTGAAGGAAATCCCCAACCCAGCCATCAGAACTACAAAGTCGAAGATGAGGCGGCAAGAAGGCATCTCCAGATTTTACATCATCCAGGTGGTTTTTCGAAATGCCCTAGAGATTGGGTTCTTAGTGGGACAATATTTCCTGTATGGATTCAATGTCCCTTCCATGTATGAATGTGATAGATACCCCTGCATTAAGGAAGTGGAGTGCTATGTGTCTAGACCCACTGAGAAGACTGTCTTCTTGGTATTCATGTTTGCAGTGAGTGGGATTTGTGTGGTGCTCAATTTGGCAGAACTGAACCACTTGGGCTGGAGAAAGATTAAAATGGCAGTGAGAGGAGTACAAGCAAAAAGGAAATCCATATATGAAATCAGAAACAAGGACCTGCCAAGAATGAGTGTGCCTAACTTTGGCAGGACTCAGTCAAGTGACTCAGCTTATGTGTGAGGCTGTTACAGAACTGAAACACTGTGCCAGGTGGAACTGACCCAGACAACATTAGGGAAAGGTACATTGCTTAGGCAAGCATTTTATCAAACCACCAAGAAAGCCACTAAGGTATTGGAACTGCATTTACTGAACTAGATACAAAATGCAGTGCTAAGTAAAAAACTGAAGGAAAAGCTGTAAAACCATGCTTGATCTGGCCTTTCAGTACAGTTACTGTTTTCTAATTATCCAATATTATCTTCTGACTGGAGCAGCTTTTTGGTCATTATTAGGATGAGATTATAGGCGGGACTGTCTGACTAATTGTTGTAATTGCATGTAGAATGATCATAGCTAAAAAATTGAAAGGATGCTGTGTTCTGGGGTGTGTACAGGGGAATTCTGTAATATACAACTGCAAGCACATTTTAAAAGAAGGTTAATTGCACTGTTAGGCACTTGACCATAAGCTCAACCAGGAGGTCTGTGCACTTTCATCATCAAGGATGTCTGATGTTATTTTGTCTGTTGGAGTCACAGAGCTTATTGCTGGTGTATATTATTAGCTATTTTCTAACATCGTTTTGTACAACAATTACACAAAACAATCATGCTGAATATAATTTTGCCATTTTTGTTTGCCTGTCTGTTCACACCAGAGACCTTAATCATCTTATGCTAGTTGGGATCTACCAAATTTGTCATTATGTTTTAAAAACAAATTACCCTGATGTGCATAAATCAGATAGAACTAATTAATGTTCAGCCAAGTTACCTATGATCATCTGACAAATATACCAAAGGAACGGAGTTTGTTGCTTTTAACTGTGAATATGTCACCTTCTCTCTGCTCTTATTCATATAAGTGCCATACTTGAAACATCTTACTCTGTACTTAGTCAAAGGGTTGTCCAGGGGTACCAACTGGAGTAATGTGGTTTTATACTCTCCTTTATTTATTTTATGCTATTTGTTTAGTCATGGCAATGGTGTAAAAAGCAGCTGGTAATTCTATTGATAAATAAAGTACTTGCCTTTTTTTGTAAACCGGAGAACATTGCTCTTCTTTTTTTATCATATCAATTTCTAGGAACACATGAGGTAAAAAATATAAACTTCACTGGAATTATTTTTCAGGTGCTCAAAGCTTCTCATTCATGGTTTTAACACTAACTGATACAAAGATGGGAAATTGAAGCTGTCAGGTATGGCTGAATTGCTCATTAAGCTAGCTGTCTGCTTTTAAAGCCAGGTCCAAAGCCCACTGAAGTCAGTGGGATTCTTTCCATTGACATCAGTGGGCACTGGGTCAGATCCTTAGCCGGTTGCCAAGGCCACTCTGTGAATTGTCCTATTTGGTCTACTGGCCTATGTCTAAAACAATTGCATGTCTTCACCATGGAGTCCAAAGGATAGCCTCAGCAAAATGCCAGAGCTCTGTAGGCCCTCAGTTGGTTCAAGAACTGCACTTGTTCTGTCTCAGCAACTTAATGTCAAGCCATTAGGTTGGTCACAAACAAATATTTGTTAATAGTAGTTTCAATGTAGTATGAAGAGAAACTTGCCTTAACTTATCTGTCAAGGACCTGATCCATCCAGGGTGTGTGAATCAGGGATTGGGTATTGCAAGTGGTCTTTGGAGTAGATTTCACTGTATTTTTGCCATATGTCTGTGCTTGCCTCTTTGCTCACACTAGATACCCTAATCATCTTGCTTGTAGTTGTGATTTATCAGCATTATAAATTTTTAAAATTATATCATGCTTTCTGCATTCTAAACAATACCACCTTCCTGTGTGGAATTTTTACTTCACACTATGAAACATTACAAGCTTTTTGTCTGATATGCAATTTTGTTTTAAAGATGCCTTTACCATTTTCCTCACCTCAGAAAGACAGCTTTTAAAATTTGATTATGAAAACTCAAAGTTGCATTTCTTGGCTGTTTTGTTGCTATTTGGATGCATACTTATATTATTTCATTGCATATTAACTATAAAAACGTGAAGACTATTTTTAGAAGGGCAATTTAACAGCTAAAACTCCATCTGCAATCTAACAAGCTTCTAAAGATTATTGACACATACAAATACACTTTGGGCAAATCTGATTTTCATTTCATAAACTACTGGCTTGTTCTGTGAAGTCTCCTTTGAGTAGATTTTTGAAGGGAAAATGCTGTATGACAATAATGACAAGCATGATTTTAATGTGAAAGAAATGGGAGGTTGTGCACAAAAAGGCTTGATCCAAAGTACATTAAAGTTGACAGAAAGTCTCCTATTGTCTTCAGTGGGCATTGGATCAGATTCAAAATGATTAATGTTGTAAAGAAACATTAGTGTTAGGTATCTGTATAGCTTCCTAGCATCATTTATATCAATACCAGTAAAATTACATGTTTTGAAGACTGGCAGATTATACACCATGATGCCTTAATTCAAGGTGTAGGAAAGGGATATGTTTATAATAAGAGCAATGCAAGTGACTCAATTTACGCCAGTCATTTTATATAGGAACTGCATATTTTGTTAACTAAATCAGATTGATGTATGCCCATGTGTTTAAAGAGGGAAACATGCCAGTAGACTGGAGTAGTATGGAGTGTGAGCATATGCAGCAGTACATGTCTGCATAAACATGAATTAATATTTTTATTCATACAACCCACAGTCTTCATAACTTTTGTAATTGTAAAATTGTAAAAAAGTACTATTTTATTTTAGAAACAAAATGGTGGCAAAGGGTAGTACCTTTAAATCGGCCTTTGCTATCACTTTTCTCTTTTCTTACTTTCCACTCACTTCTACGGTTGGCGAAAAGTAATACAAAATACACGTGACTACAAAGCAGTTTGAAACCTTGCTGTTCAATAAGGGCTTGATCTTGCCACACCGAAATCAGTGGGAGAAGTATCAGATGTTAAGTACAGTATGTGGTATGTACATCAGTAACCTTCCCCCTATGTCATGTTTTGTGCTGATGGCCAATATTATATTTAATCATAAATGTGTATGTGACTAAACACTTAAGGAAAAATCTTGTAGAATTAATAGTGATGTAACAAAGAGATTCTATAGAACCTTAACAGAGCTCTATAGAAATTGATTTTAAAATAATAATTAATAAAACCTAGCTCTGATATAGCACTTTTTCAAACCTCTTAGAATTTAATAAGATAACAACCCCCCACAAAAATCCTATACAAGATGCAGATAATTCTCAATTCAATTCTATAGGGGGGTTCAAAATACCTGTATATAATTTTCTGTTACATTTTACAGGACTTTTTCCATTATGGAATCAAAATTCTTTCACAGGGGAAGTTGAACAGACTGTTCCTGTAATCAGTTCATTCACAAAAGGGTGGCTTTTTTAGCCTTCGACCTTGAAGAAATTTATGGCTTTTCACACTACTTGAGAGAAATCTGCAGACTTCACAACTCCAGGGAACAAGCACATCAAGGAAGCAGTGTGATTGATTTTAGTTCATTTTACACTAGAAGAAGCAGAAGTTGGAGACAGACTCTGAAAACTAGAGAGGACAGAGGATTTGCCCCATCTAATAGTTGGCAGGGTGGGACAGTGAAGTTGTGATTTAGAATCATGAGGAAGATATTTATGATATGCTAATGATAAGTGGAAGGCCTTTATTTAGCATCCTGCTATAGAAATGGATTAGAAGAGATGAATGTGTATGAAACAGAGATAAGGGGCATGATTCTCCTCTCATTTGCACCAATTTGACACTAATATATTTCTGCCAACTTCATTGGAGTTATTCCTGATTTAACAGTGCCATAAGAATCCAATCCCGCAATCACTGAAGTCAATAACAAACTTCTTATTGGTTTCAATGGGAGCAAGATCAATCCCTAATTGAGGAGAATTAGACCCATTCTTCAATTCTGTTAGTAATGGACATCACATCATCTCTGTACTACCTTTCTATCACCTAGCATTGTCAGTAATGTCTCCTCATGTTATGTTTTGTGATATGATCTTTCAGACATATCTGGCCAGTGTTACCTATGAGCCTGGATTTAGACTAGACTATAAATCCAATCCCTTTAATGATAGAATACTGGGGATGACATATCCATAAGCTAAATATTCAGATATTACTTGTGTTGAAATGTGTCACTGGAATGGGTTATTTGCCCATGAAATGAGTGTGATCAGATGATGAGGACCTCCAGAACTATATGCAATTTTGCAAATGGGAGCAATCCATATATCACCAAACACTTCCACCAGGATGCTCCTTTGTTGCAGGTATTTGTTCTGGTTCTGAATCTCTGTGTTTAATTTTTTATCTGTAAAAATATTTAATGTTTATACAGTGTTAGGTAATATATCAAAAATATGTAAGTGCTAAGTGTTATTATTTACCTGTTTTATCATTCACATTACTTTCTTTCCTAATGAAGATGATGAAGTATTAAATATGTTAAAAGGAATAGGTAACATTCCAGAAAACATTAACTAACATAGCTAAAATCCTTATGTCCTTATTTTTCAAAACTCTATAGCTAATTTATATGTGCACACAATGAGTGTGAAATCAGGTATTTGCATATTGAATTGGCCAGCTAGCTGCATAACCTGCCATTTTCATGTGCAAAACCCTGATTTACATGCACAATAATAGTTAACTCAAATGTGAACATAAATAAGGCCCATGTGTGCAACCTTTTGCACATACACAAGTGCAATAACACACCTTTGAACATCAGGTCATTTGACTTGTAACTGGTTAAATATCATGGTAGGATTGGAAGGGAAGGTCATCTAGCCCATTTCTATAGAGTAGCACAGTCCTTTTATTCTGTTTGTACAGCACCTAGCGTAGGGGGTCCTGGTCCACGACTAGGGGTCCTAGGTGCTATAGTAATACAAATAATAATGACAATAATTGATGGATGTAGGAAGGGAGTGTATTATAGCCAAATACATGTAATCAAGGTTGTTAGACCATTATGGAACAAATTTTCAGATGCAGGAGCAAGATGTGTGACTACAGAAATATTCATACACAGCCAGAGAGGCCACTGAAAACTGCATTTGTGCAAGCAAATTGGGTAACTGTGCACCTTCTCCTATAATAATTTACACAATTGCCTGATTGCACAGTTGGGCATGCAAACATGGGTATCTGGCATGCCCATATTTTTGGAGGTGCTATGTTTGCAACCCTGCCTATCCTCCCTTTGAAATTATGGCCTTATAAGTATAAATGATTCATATTAACTGCTGCAGTAAATTTGTGGATATTGATTATCTTCATATACAAGTTACAGCCAAAGACAGCGCTACAATTGTTCATTACATCAGCCTACATCACCTTTTGGTACTGATGACCAAGGGAAATTATAGATCCAAATCTTCAGCAAGATCAAAATGCATAGCTTCAATGAGTCAATAGATCCTCATTGATTTACACCTGCTGAGAATCAAGCTCATGTACAATGAATCCTCCCATAGTAAAGCCTATTTTTCATCCCCCTGCTTCCCTGTGGTGGAGAAGGAGGGAGGGAAGGTTACTATAGCCTGGGTAATAATTTATGCATTCAAAAGCAATTAAACAATTTGGGACTTTCAGTCAATGTCACTAAAAGCAGAATTTTGCTGTATCTGATTTCGCTATAAATAGGTTTCACAGTACATATTAAGCACAGAACTGATATTTAAACCATTTGATGTAGTGTCTGGTGTATTTATGTTGATATATTTTTAAAAATATGCCTTTAAAGAAATATCAGAGGACTGATAGTTGAACTTGAATCAGTACACATTTTGGATAAAAGTGTGATGAATAATCCAAGATTTTAATGTTTTGTTATTTATTAAAAGGCTTCATTTGGGAATACAGAAGAAATACATTCATTGTTGCATAAATTAGAGCACAATCAAGTGATGGTGTTTTTAAAAGAGATGATTTCCCTTTAGATCACATGTTTAATGTGCTATATCTATAAGGGGTTTTTGAGGAATCTGAACATGAGCCAGAGATTTCATAAAACTGTATTATAATGAGAGGTTATAAAGAGAAATAGATTAAGGAAGGTTCCAAAATAGCAAAACAGGGTGGTGTGGGGAGAACCAAAAAGGGATTTATGGGTATTAAGGAAAAATTGAATTACTTGCTTCAGACATCAAATTATCCATTTTAGAAATAAATTCATGTTTTGAAACACATTAATGAAGAACTGAACAAGGATCCACTTATTATCTATTATGTAAGGAAAACAATTTTAGAAACAACTTGGTAAACGCTTTTCATGTTCCTAAATGGTGCATTGCAGTGTCTAAACTCATCACGAATGCTAACAACCCCATGGTTGTTACTAGATATCAGTGAAATTCATGGTGTCTGAGGTTTTTTGGCCCTCTCAGATTGCATCAAATTCCTCAATATGGCCCTATAATGCAAAACCATACCTCCATCATCCTACTTCTCCACACATCATGCAATACCCATGGGCACAGATATGTTATAGATACGTAAATTGATGCTGCTGAGGTCAGATTTAAGGTTTTGCATTACATGGTGATTGTGAGGAATGTGGTGTGTGTATTGTGTTACTGTACATGTTGCAGGTGTACAGGATTTATTTGTAAAGGGGCAGAGCCTGTCAGTGAAAGTGGTGAATGTGATGGGTTGGGGGTTCAGGTATATTAAAGGAATATACCTTACCTGAACATTTTCTTACTTTCCCCTTAAGAAGTAGTAACTGTTTTTAGCAAAGATTTTTCTTTGTGAAAATGTATATATGTTCTCCCTAGAAAGAAGTGATAAAAAACTCCACATCTGACATTACTCCATGCTCCCAAGAATGTAGAGTTCGGGTGTGTATAGTTCATAATGCTTTTAAATCTCCTTCTGAATTTCTCACATGGAAGTGGGAATATTTATAAGAAAATCAATTTTATCTCTTTTCTCTTCCATTTCTCCTCTTTGGTTTCCAAAAAGTTGAATATGTCAGAATTCTATCTAAAGGAACTATTGGAATTCTCCTTTTGAGAAGGCAGCAGAAACAAATACTAAGTGAAATCTTCCGGGTAGGATACAAATGGGGTTTCAATTTTTTGACACCAATTTCACAGCATCCTTAGTCTTTTTCTGCTTGGTGCAAATCTTCTTGATGTAACTTTCTATTTAATATTCCAGCTATTATTTGGATTATGTCTCCTACATCCAGAGATGCATCTCATCTCAGTTTTTTCCGATATTAATCAAAATCACCTGAAACTCTGTATATGTTTTAAAGTATTTTACTTCTTATGATTATCAGCAAGTGTCATCAATTTCTTCACCAATTTCTTCACGTTTGGTGTAAAATAGGGGCTAAATGATAATGTATCTTGTTATCAGGCCCATGTTTAGAATTTTTTAATGTTTAATTTATAACTTCTGTAGTTGGACTTAATTCTCCAACTGTAACTAGCCTTAGAGTTTTGGTCGACAAGAGGATGATTTGAAAAAAGACTTGATAAAAACCCTTCTAAAAACCATGGGAATTTAGCTAGTTATGCTCATACTTCTAAAATCTTCCTACGAAGTCAGCTACATGGTATGTCTCTCAGATCTTTCTTTATTTTAAAAAAGGAAATCCATAGAATGTATGGAATATCAAAGAGATCACAGTGCTTATTGTGACAGCTCAAAATGAAGTGAATTATGGAGTGAAGTGGATTTGTACATAGAGTATTAAGAAATTCATTGAATCCATACAAAATAATTATGCAAGTTCACATGTATAACAATACATCTGTTCATTCTTAGCAGGCAAAAGGGCAATATATGTTACTACTGAGATACTATATCTAATATAAGCAATTTTTAATTATGTATTTTAAAGCCATTTAAAATTAGCAGATTTAAAATTTTGAAAGTATTTGTGAAATTTCCCCTATTTTTCCCCTTTAATTTAAGCTACCAAATATTGAGTCTGCTGCACCTCTGAATATAGAAGTTGCTTTGCTCTTAATGCTTTAAACTATTGAACTTTGCCTTACTGGAGACCATGAGAGAATGTGCTTTAATTTCACAATACATTTCAATAAGAACATGGAGAGATAAAACATTATTAGTGGGATTTGTGGATTTGGCAGCAAGACTTCTATTAACATTAATGGGCATCACGCAGCTAAGTCTCAATGTATTGATCTCAATATATTTATTCCTTGATGTTTACCCAGCAACATGACCTTTCTACTGCAAATTAATACAATATTTCAGGATCCCTTTAAACTGACTAAACTTTGAGGCCCTCCTGCTCTCTCTCATGAAAATGCATGTCAGAGACAGGCTAACCAGTCAGCACAAGCATATGATGATCTAAATATAGCCTATTTTATTGAAAACATATCAATTTTGACACAATGAAACTGTCACACTATAGGTGTAGTACTTTACACTGTGCAGTTATTACACATGTTTAGTGAGATTTTGTACCAACCAACCACTAGCTATACAACACTAACTTTTTTCCAGCTTTGAAAATCTTACAAAACTAGAATTTAATCTACATTTTGTACCAATGACCTTCTGGTTTCAATAAGAGAAATAACCACACTGACAACATGTCCAGGAAATCTGGTCATGTTCAGGACCTTTCCCCTGTTATCTCCTCAACAAATATATAGGAGTATCTAAAATTCTGAAAAAGGAAATGTGGTTAGGTCATTGAGTTCAGTCAAAACTGACTGACTAACTCTGGTAGCTGGAGGACTTGTTGATCAGATATTTAGTTTGTGCTTACTACATGTGCTGCTGTAATGTTATACTCAGAATTAATCAAAAGCTAAAATGACCAAGCCAGTAGTTATTCCAACCTAAACGAGTTGATTTTCACATGCAGTGCTTCTCATGCTGCTCTTTAGAGTATATAAAACTTGCACTTTTTAGCAGGGGACATATATTTTTACAGATTGCAATATTCATTTTGTGGGCCTGAGAACTTTGTCCCAGTTTCTCAGCAAGTGTAAATTGAGGTAGCTCACTGATACTGATAAGTCCACCAACTTAAATATGCCAAAGATCAGTCCCATTTGAGAGTAGGACAAACAAGTATTTGAAAGCCAAATCCTCCAGGTCCCGTAAGGGCCTTGGTGCAGTTCTGCTGCATAGGCTAGAGGTGTAAGATTCTAAGAACCTACATAGTGGACCCATTGTGGTTTACATTGTGGACCCATTTATCCTGGCATGAAAAGGGGGTTGGTGGAGGAGTGGGATGAGTACATAGAGCCACTGCTCAAAAACCTCCATATACCATAGGGAGGGGGAAGCTGCCCTTCTGTAGCCTATGGATGGAAGATTCTCCCATCCACTAACTACTATGGAACCGCTCTGTGGAAAGCCAGTTTATTTGAGCTTTCTGAAGGGAAGGGGATTTGCCTATCTTTGAAGAGGAAATCACAGGATATGTCTTGCAGTTGGTTTGTCGGGAGGTTAGCCTTTTCTGATCTGATGTTAACTTTCTTCACTGGGAGTAAAGCTCCTATGAAACTCACTTTATTTAACTTCAAGTATTAAATTGCACTAGTATTTTCCCGTGCGCTTTGGAGAAACAATTGAATTCAGTGTGTACTGCTTGCAACTGCACTTGATCTCCAGGGCTTGAAGTCCTGTGATGGGATCATCATTTTTAAGCCAATGTCTTTTTGGGTTAGCGCAGTACAACCTACCAACTGTTGCCTTGATTCATAACTGCATTTTTCCACTTGTACGCCAGTGTAACTTCATTGAAAGTAGTGGAGTCACCCTGTTGTAAAAGTGGAGTAATATGGTGGAGGATCAGGCCCCATAATTATGCACTGAACATCTGGTCCAATCAACCTCATTCTACATCACAGATCTTATGAAGCACCAGTGCCTCCTGTCTGGAGAGAACTGTGCATCTCTTCAGAAACCCAGCACATCTGCCAGCACCACAGTATTTTCCTTTGATCACTATGTTAATTTCCAATTGAATAGTGAACTAAATTCAAAGTCTCAGTCCTTATCTTTAAGGCACTGTATGCCCTGGCCAACAATGCCATACTAAATGATCTCCAAACTCTGGAATGAGGACAACTTAATTTCTCAGGCAAATGGAACTACCCACTGGGTAAAGCTTATCTGTGCAGGAGACAGAGCTTTTCTGGGGCCTTGTCCAAGATTGTGGAACAAATTCCTACAGTAATTCACTCAGACACCACAATGATGGGGGCATTATGTGAACCTGACTAGAACAGAATGGAATAGAAATAGTATGGAGCATGCTCAGCAGTTTGAAGGAGACTCCTTCAGTGTCTTTCAATTTCAGGTCCTACATATGTTTGAGGCAGTTAAGTAGTTAAAACCTAGTGATAAAACAAATGAATGACAAAACACCACCTGCCCCAATATCCTGTCACCAGTTTGTTGCAAGTGGACCCAATTGCAGGGTCCCACAAGCTACCAAGCCACTTGGGTCTGGGCAGAGTCTAGTCGCTGTTTCTCTCTTTGGCAAGTCCTGCTTACATGTAGTGATGGTCTGTCCTCCTTCCCAGAGAAGCGCTCCCACTTAAATATAGTGCATCTCCTTTTTACCTGCACCCAGGCTGAGAAGATGAAGTTCTACCAGCCATGCTGGTGCTCCTGTGTAGAAAATCCACTGTTCCATGGGATTGGGCTAACAGCTGGGATACAAGCTTTCTCAGTGAAAGTCCTTCAATGAGGCATCAAACACCTTTTCTGGGCAGGATAGCTATCTGGAATACATCATAATAGTCTTGTTTTGGATTAGCGAACAGGGGACGGCAAATAGAAGAGTTTGGGGGGGGAGAAGGAGATCCCCTGCTGAATGAACAAGGTGCGAGTACTAACCTTGGGGTGAGTGAGTTTGCTTGGCTGTTTGTGTTTTTCTTTCTCTTTCAGGTTATTTCAGTTACTGGGTCAGTTGGGATTGTGTGTATCGGGACTGTTTGAGCGATTGTTCCCTGGATCATTTTTGTTCATCTTTGATCAGTCTCAATCAGCCTTGTGATCACTCTCCCACTCTGTGATTAATGAGGGGGTAGATCTGACCTAGGATAAAAGGCCTTAAAATCCAGAGGCTAAGCGATCGAGGGGAGCTAGCGACCAAGGGACCGCAAACAGGGGAGTTTGAGAGAGAAAGACGTAATATAATTGCTATGGTTAGGAAGGACCACATTATCAGTGCCAACGCTGCTCCGTCTCCTCCACTTGCGCCTGTATCCAGACAGACAACCTAACCATGGATGCCTCTACCCAGATCCTGGTGTGGATTTGCAGAGACTGTGGTCTGCATTTCCCACTCACAGAAAGCCAAGCTGGGGAAGACAATCCAGTGTGAAAGGTGCCTGCTGGTGGAATCTCTCAGGAAGCAGGTGGGAGAGCTACAGGAGGAGGTGACTAGGCTGAGGAGCATCCGTGCCCATGAGGAATTCCTCGAGAGTATTCATATGGAGTCATCCAAGGCTGAGATAGCAATCTAACTACAGAGAATTGCTGTCACACCACCAGGGGAGGAGGATATGGCTTTGTCACAGGGAGGACACTGGCTGCTAGTTATCTCTAGCAGCAGGCAGTGCTCCACCCCTATTCCTAACCCACCCACCATGGTGATGGAAAACCGATATGCTGCCCTGGCAATGAGCAATGAGGAATAACCCCCAGAGGCGGAGGAGGAGAACCCATGTACCCCCAAGGCTGGGAGGATCACAACCACCACTCCCAGGAGGAAATGTAGGGTAGTGGTGATTAATGACCCTCTTCTGAGGGGGACAGTGGCACCTATCTTTTGCTCTGACATGGCATCCCTGGAGATATGCTGCCTGCCAGGGGCTCGTATCTGAGATGTTATGGAGGGATTTTCAAGGATCATCTGGCCCTCTGACTACTATCCCATGCTACTCATCCATGTGGGCACTAATGATACTGCAAGGTATGACCCTCAGCAGATCAGAAGTGACTACAGGGCTCTGGGAGTAAGAGTGAAGAAGTTGGGAGCATAGGTGGTGGTCTCTTTGATCCTTCCGGTCCACAGTAGAGTCCCAGGCAGGGACAGATGCATCCTAGAGGTGAATGCCTGGATGTGAAGATGTTGTCACTAGGAGGGCTTTACCTTCCTTGACCACAGGAAGCTGTTCCAGAAAGAAGGACTGCTAAGCAGAGATGGGGTCCACTTATTGAGGAAGGGGAAGAACATCTTTGGATACAGACTAGCTAACCTAGTGAGGAGGGCTTTAAACTAGGTTCAAAGGGGGCAGGTGACCAAAGCCCACAGGTAAGTCAAAAACATAAAGACCTGGGAGAAGGGTCAGAATTTGTGGGGGACCATGGGCTGTTATAGCAGGGATAAAGGAGAGACAAGACAGAACTGAGGGGGGAATCAAAAGAGAAGAGCAACAAAAATGACCAAAGATCTAGAAAACATGACCTATGAGGGAAGATTGAAAAAATTGGGTTGTTTAGTCTGGAGAAGAAAAGTCTGAAAGGAGACATGATAACAGTTTTCAAATACATAAAAGGTTGTTACAAGGAGGAGGGAGAAGAATTGTTCTTAACCTCTGAGGATAGGACAAGAAGCAATGGGCTTAAATTCCAGCAAGGGACATTAGGAAAAACTTCCTAACAGTCAGAGTGGTTAAGCACTGGAATAAATTGCCTATGGATGTGGAATCTCCATCATTGGAGATTGTTAAGAGCAGGTTAGACAAACACCTGTCAGGAATGGTCTATATCAGTGTTTCCCAAACTTGGGAAGCCGCTTGTGTAGGGAAAGCCCCTGGCGGGCCAGGCCGGTTTGTTTACCTGCCCCGTCTGCAGGTTCAGCTGATCACAGCTCCCACTGGCCATGGTTCACTGCTCCAGGCCAATGGGAGCTGCTGGAAGTGGCAGCCAGTATGTCCCTCAGCTCACGCTGCTTTCAGCAGCTCCCATTGGCCTGGAGCAGCAAACCTCGGCCAGTGGGAGCCGCGATCGGCTGGACCTGTGGACGGGGCAGGTAAACAAACTGGCCCGGCCCGCCAGGGGCTTTCCCTACACAAGCGGTGTCCCAAGTTTAGGAAACACTGATCTAAATAATACTTAATCCTGCCCTTAGTGCTGGGGACTGGACTAGATAACCTCTCAAGGTTCCTTCCAGTCCTATGATTCTATTAAAGTTATACGTGTATTAATCACATAGCACAAAATGGAGGTCCTAACACACAGGGCCAGCTCTAGGTTTTTTGCCATCCCAAGCAAAAAATTTGCTGCCCGAAGCTCGGATGGGGTTGGGGCTCGCAGGCGGTGCTGGAAGTGGAGGGAGTGATGTCACCTTCTACCAGCGCCTGCAGGGGCTTTACAACTTCCCCCACCCAGCTGCACAGAGAAGCCCCGATGTAAGGGGTGGCACAAGGCAGTGCAGCAGCCAGTGCGCAGATGAGGCGGCACAGCCCCGGCTCCCCGGCAGGACTCGCCCTCCCTTCCCCAGGTAGTGGCTGGGCCCTGACAGCTCAGCATCCTGGGGCTGAGGTTTCCCCTTCCCGCTGTGGCTGTGGGCGCGGCGCCCTCGCAGCGTCAAAGTGGTGCAGCTCTGAGAGCGCAACTGCCCCGAAGAAAAAGGATGGCCGAAATGCCGCCCCTGGAAATGTGCCGCCGCAAGCACGTGCCTACTTTGCTGGTGCCTAAAGCCGGTGCTGCTAATACAAAATAGACATTACAATCCAAAACTGAGTTAATAATTTGGTTCAGACGTGACCCACTGTGTCACAGCTGCAAAATCCTTCATCCAAAAATACTTAGTCACTGCAGAACTGATAGTCATTAAGGGCTAAATTCAGTCTTAAGAAATCTGAGTGCAGCTCCCATTGGAGTCAATGAGAGATGCTTGTACTAAGCAGAAGGCAGAATGTAGTCTTAAGTACAATAGGTAAGTCATAATTAAAGGCTTCTGATAAGAGAAAGAAAATATTAAAAGGAAGCCTTTTCTAGCAAGTTCCTGTTTTTTTATTTTTAAATATAAAGAGGGGAATTATATAAAATAGCAGCTTCCTTGTATGTGTCTTGCTGTTAATGAGCACAGTATGCATTTATCTTTTACTTAATTATATTCATCCTTCTTATAACACCTCCTTCTAACACTCAGAGTGGTGTTATAATGAGGATGAATGTACCAAATTAGATAAATAACCTTAAGTGAGAAGAAGCTAGAGTAAAAGAATAAAACCATCCTTAGTGGGAAAAGAAATGAAAAAATTCTCCACAAATCATTTAAAAAAAATTATTAAATTTTCAAGAAAAATACAAAAAACAAACAAACAAAAAAAAAGTCATGAGAATGACATTTAAATCAATGCAACAGATGTGATTTCTGACCGGACAATGAAATGCAAACATGCACCTTGGTAGCTCTATTGTTTTAGCTTCTGTCTTCTTTTTGCAAGCTGTGACACAGGAAAGGGCTTGTGCACGACCATAAAATCAGTGCATGCTAGTTACAAATGTAATCTGAAAAGGTTGGGTCAGATTCTCTGCTGGCCTCGACCTTGGCTCAAACACAATGTCTTTCCTAAAAACAATGGGCCAAAATCTCCATTGACATAGCTCCTGTGGAACTTTCTGACTTTTTTCCTCCTGAATTGTTTTATATGATTTTTACTTTTATTTTTGAACAAATAGATGATTATTTATTATATGTATGATTGTAGCACCTAGGAGCCCAAGTCATGGAGCAGCACCCCATTGTGCTAAGCCCTGTACAAACATAGCACCAAAAGATGGTCACTGCTCCAAAGAAAATGCAATCTAAGTATAAAACAAGTGACAGTAAATGGATACAGACAGACAGGGGAGAACAAAGAAACAATGAGCCAATATAGTCCAACTACACAAGACAGACACAGGGTCGAGGAAGGGGAGTGTCACTGAGTGACCGGCCCCTTTAAGAGGGAGCAGGGTACTGTGCATCTGTGACTGGTTATCTGAAACCCAATTAGGTTTAAAAGCGGGCACCTGGGCCCTATAGGAGAGGAGACCAGGTGAGCTGGAGACCTAGGGAGCTGTCTGAGAGAGATACAGAGAAGGGCAGAAGAGAGCTGTGTGGCAGAGACAGGGATGCTGCTGACAGCAGGAATTTCTACAGGTGGTCTTCCCTGGGAATAGGGAGGAATTGGCTAGGAGACTAGCCAAAGGCCTAGCCTGCTGACTTTCCTGATGAGGAGAGCCAGTGCTGGCAGGCTGAAAAGGGATGAGTGATTGGATTGTATTTTGGGTTCAAGAATCGTGAGACTGGTCACTCTCAGGTGGATAGCCTGGAAGGTGGGGCATAGGGGGTGGCGGGTGGGGGAGTCCTGGAACAAGGGCAGAAAGGATCTGGGAACCCAGTGTTAGTGGATTTACAGGTGGGTGACCTGGAAGTGATGTCCCTGGAGAGGGGAATGGAAAATTGCTGCATCTTGATACGTGGGAATTGGGAGAACAGTTTTACTTTGAGGATTCTATGGACTAGTGTATGTGTACAGTATGTGAAACAATTATGCCCAGGCTGGACTCTGAGTTGGACAGTCAGGAAGATGGTGCTCTCTTTATGGTTGGACTGAGGGGACACTGATGTAGGGGCATGTGTTGTGTCATAGCCTGCTGCTGGATGGTGTCCCAGGAGGGGCTGCCTTGCAATACACACTGCAAGCAGAGTCATTACACACAAGCAGAGTGAACAATATGATGGCAGCAAATGTCACATGAGTCCCATGATATTTTCCGTTGGGTGTGTTTTTAGTTAGGAGGGGATCAGCTAAATGGAAAGAGAAGGGGAGGAGAGGGTGGGAGAAGCTAGTGTGGAGCCAAGCAAAGGGAAAGAGGGAGGGTTGGAGAAAACAGTCAATCAGCACAGAGCAGAGAAAGTCTGGCCCTTGGTACTTACTGACCGTTATGGCTAATCAAAATCCCACCAAATTTTCACTTCTGTTTTTTCAGGTTTTAATTGAAAATTGAATTTTTGAAAAAAATATAGTTGAAAATTCAAAATTTGGAACATCTTGACCAGCTCTTCTGACTGTCATATCATCTTGTGTATACAAAAAGTATGATGTTTATGCTTTCTAGTTTCATCTTGTTAACAGAATAGCCATTTGTTTGTATATGTCAAAGTGGAATTAATCTGGACTGTTCACTTAACACAGCTTGTCTCAATCCTTATTCATCAATTAGGTGCAGCAGAGCCCAAGATGTCCTACATCATATAAAATATCTTTCGGAAATGTTTTCTTACAGATTCTACAATAGTCTGCTTGAATATTTTTTCACTCTTCTATTGCAGGAGGCAGGTCTGAGGTTCAACACTTGTGTAAAAGACAGCAGCTCACTATCCTCTCTGTTTTCAAAGGCAATCAAACTCTGATCCACAGAATTCCTGATCTTGAGGATACACAATGGGTAATATAATAAGATGAACATTTTTAATGGGTAAGTTAGTTCAGAAATATTTATAATATATGTGGAAGCAGAGATGTTAATGATTACTTGTTCAGTATTTCATGATCAAATCATTCATATCACTATATTAATAGAAAAAAAATCCTCCATTCCAATGTCTGTGTTGCTGTTGAGTTAAAAGCTGTCAGGAGCAGCATGATCAGACATGGGGCTAGATTTTGCTCACTTATTCCAATGTAAAACTGGAGTAACTCCATTGAAATACAGAAGACCCTGAGAGTTACAAACTGACCAGTCAACCACACACTTCATTTAGAACCGGAAGTACGCAATCAGGCAGCAGCAAAGACCAAAAAAAAAAAAAAAAAAAAAAGGGCAAATACTGTGTTAAACGTAATACAGTAATGTGTTAAACGTAAACTACTAAAAAAAAGGGGGAGGGGGAAAGCAGCATTTTTCTTCTGCGTAGTAAAGATTCAAAGCTGTATTAAGTCAATATTCAGTTGTAAACTTTTGAAAGAACAACCATGACGTTTTGTTCAAAGTTTCAAACATTTCGGAGTTACGAACAACTTCCATTCCTGAGTTGTTTGTAACTCTGAGGTTCTACTGTAAGTGGAATTGTTCCACATTTACACAAGTGTAAATGAGAGGAAAATCAGGCACTGTGTCTAAAGCCAAACTATACCAAATTATCAGAAAAATACACAGTATGTTAAATACACTCTGCATTCTAATTAATTGAACACCATGAGCAAATGACCACAGGTCAAATTATGCCCTTGGAAATACTCCTACAACCACATGTAAATCAATGGAGTTGCATGGATGTTAGCAAGAGAAGTACTTAGCTCTAAAAGAAAAAATATTATTTTTCTCATTTTTTGTTTTAATCAAATTTTTAGTTACTTCACTAGCTCCGCATTGTGCTCTGCCTCCAGTGCTGTCCGTTTGCTGAATCAGAAAGAAGACTGAGTCACTTTAAACTCAGGCTATTTATTCCAAAAATCTTTCTTTGTCTGTTGGTCTCTGGAGAATCCAGTTTGAACTAGTGTATACCAGCCTATCCAAGTGGTGGTTGCTTCTTGGAGGTGTTACAATCTCAGTGAATTTGCCTAATCAGCCCTCCACTGTTCTTAGTTTCTGGAGGAGCTGCAGTCACCTCCCCTCACAGAGTTATATACAACTCATAGCCCACAATGATGCATAAATATGATACAGTAAGATCTCCCAAAGGTATTGCAGGAAATTGCCATATCTGTCACAGTATTTTCAAGGAAATGCTTTTCAACCTATACACCAACAGTAACCTTAGGGATTGTCATCAGAGCTCTGTCTTTGGGTGGGAGAGGAAAGTTACTGGCAGTGGTCTTTCTATTTTAAGGTCAACAAAGATTAAAAAAATATTCTAAAGCAGAATTACATTTTGTGATTATTCTTAGGCAAGGTGATTGAAAATGTGTTCTACCGCTCATTCAGATATTAACAAATAAGTAAGATAGAGAGAGCTACAAGAAACTAACTTATTTAACTAGTAAACATGAGTTATTAAGTAAAGTTAGTGATTGAAGGACTACTTAAAGTTCTTCTTCGCTCACCACCCAGTCCTTTTACTAAGTTCTATTCTTATTGGAATAGAAATGACTGAGTTATAGATCTGCAGCCCTCTCTGAGCAGATGAAAAATCTTGAAAGGCCACTAAGATGTTTAGGGTAAAGGATCTTAAGCATCCCCTGAAGCTGTTGACTGAGTTAAACTATTATATCAGAACTGCTGCACTGAATGGTTTTTGGAAGTTGGAGGCCTCAGTAATTAAATGGATGTGGCAATCACTTTCCCCCTTTCAAGCAGTCATCCAGTGTCACAGTACTGCAGAGAAAGCAGTTCATTTAAAACACACAACCAGCAATTCTTTCACCTTTGTGCTCCATCTTGTATGCGTGGGCTGTGCTTATGGCACTGTAGAATCTCTGCAAAAATAAAATGAGTTCAACTTATTCCGGGCCAGGTTGTGACCGACCCCTGTGGGGTTGAGGGAGGGGCAAGAAGTCCATTACCCATTGCTTCCCTCATGAAGGAGCCAACCATGAAAGCAGTGACTCCTCCCAGCTGGCAGCCCTACGGTGTTAGCCACCTTACTGGTGAAGAGAAGTGTGTGTGTGTGGGAGGGGACATGCCTCCACCTCCTCTGTACTGGCTATCAGAGCCCTTTGGGCAGGTGGAAGAATCTCTCTGAAGGAGTATAGCACTGTGCACATTCCTCCTGTGTGCTGAGGAACTCCAGAAGGCAGTATGTTGTCTGGAGGCACAAAATTTCTTACTGTTCCCACTGGCATGGTGCTTCTCTACACTGAGCCAACACTTGGCTTTGACTAAAAGCCATGCCAGAGATCTTATATATTTTAAGGCCAGGAACTTGGCTGGAGCTATGCTAATTTACACCAGTTAAGGATCTGGCCAGTGAATCTAAAAATGTCAACAAGGCCAGATCACAATTTCAGTTCATTTTATAAATGAAAAGGCTTTTAAAATCCTTTAAAACCAGCTCCTGAGATGGTCATAAAATACATAACTCATGAACTACCCCAAGTAGGAGAAAAGCTAAATAAATAAAAAAGTAGATCTTGTTTGTTTTCCATAAACACATATAGGCAGAAACTCGAAGGTGAAAGAACTGGGATTTCTAAAAATATGCTCCATATGTAGCACTGTGACACCTGATGAGAGCTTGATAGCAGGGGGGGAAAGTGTGACATCTATTTAATTGCAGTCTTCTAACTTCTAAAAGCTGACTCAATTAAGTGGGTTACCATTTACCAACATTTTGCCATTCCAGTTCAACTTTACCATACAAATAGTCACTGTGTCCACTGAGACCTTGTGGAGGAACAGATTGTAATCTCAGGTGGCTGGCATGTATTGTCACATACAGTGAGTATGCTTTTGAACTCCAACTGAATTTCTAGAACTTGGTCAAAAAAATGGATAAAATGTTTTCCCAAAAACGTTGAAGACATTTTCATTCCATGAGTTCCAAAAAGGAATTTTTTTTTGTTCAACTTTTTTGCCTAAACTTTTATAAAAAAATTCCAGTTAAACACATTTTCAGTTTATTTTCATTTTTCTTTCCTATTTTATTTTCTTTCCCCCATGCCCTTAACTATTTTTTCTTTTTAAATTTTACCAAGGAAAAAAGTGGGGGGAAAAGAAAAGGAATAATGATAAAATAAAATCTGCCTCTCCTTTCAAAATAGCTAAATTTAACATTTTCTAGTGCCGTAAAAATCTTTTAGAAGAAACACATATTTATGAATATTTCTTATTTAAAAAATAGGTCTTTTTTAATGCAAAATTTGTCATTTAAAAAATGTAAATCAGCCCAGCTGGTTTCATTTCATTGTGACATATCTGATGTCAGTTGTGGCTACTTCTGCTTTACCCTGGTGTAGTCGATATCAGAATCAGTGCCCATTGTCTCAAATAGTTTGCTAGTATGCACCTGGGCTCAGTGGCTGTAGTGTGTGTTTTGAAATGGGGGGCAATGAGCTGTGGTACTGCAACTGGACCCGTGCTGTAGAAAGCAGTTTATTAAGCCCGAAGGATTATTCTGCCTATTTCCCAGTTACCCAGTGCCTGCATGTGTGTTAGTGTGCTTAGGAGTTACCACAGTGTAAGGTGACTGTATTTTCATAGTCAAAAGCCAGATTACCTTTAGAGCAATATTTTATTATATGAGATAGCTGTAGAAAGCATGCTTTTCTTTCTGAATGCGTCCGGTGCTGCTCCTGACAGCTTTTAACTCAACAGCAACACAGACATTGGAATGGAGGATTTTTTTTCTATTAATATAGTGATATGAATGATTTGATCATGAAATACTGAACAAGTAATCATTAACACTCACTTGAGCAAAAGAATAGATTTATTAGTGTCAACACTCATGAAGTTCTTGGCACCCTGTAACATCATATAAAATACTAGGTCTGTCCAGTTAAACTGGGATGTATACTTCCTTTATCCCAGAGGGTCTGAAATGCCAGAAAGGGCTTAGGATCTTGGGAAATACTAAAGGTTTATTGAAAAAGGAGGATAATGCCAACACTTGCTTCACTTCTGATTTATGTCCCCTCCTTTTTTTTTTTTTAATTTCTTCTTAGTTTTCAGTTCTGTTTTCTCTTTTCAAGGATCCCCGCTAGGTCTCTGCACTTATAAGTTTAAACAAAAGAGAGTTTGCCTGTTAAAGACATTTGAATGTCATGTCTGGTTCAGATAATGCAGTCATATCTGCCTGGCTATGGGGACCCACTCCTCACATGGTCACATTGTAATGTGTATGTGTCATGTGACAGTTGCATGTGGTGTAGCTGCAAACTGCTTTATGATGAGAGAAAGCTCTGCAGCATTGAAGCCCTGCAGGAGATCAAGAAATATCCCTCTGGAAGTCTTCCTGTCCAGAGCTTGTTGCAAGTTGCTCCCCTTCTGTTTAACAGGAAACATCTATCCTCTATTCCCCTCTTACTACAGACACATACTCCGCTTCCAAATAAAAGAATTATGGCATGGCTATACTACCGGCCAGATCGACGGGCAGCGATCAATCCAGCGGGGGTCAATTTATTTTGTCTAGCATAAATGCGATACATCAACTGCTGATCGCTCTAGCGTCGACTCTGGTACTCCACCTCAATGAGAAGTGCAAGGGGAATTGATGGGAAAGTGTCTCCCGTCGACACACTGCAGTGAAGACACCATGGTAAGTAGAGCTAAGTACGTCGATTTCAGCTACGTTATTCACGTAGTTGAAGTTGCATACCTTAGATTGATCTCCCCTCTGTAGTGTAGACCAGCCCTTATTTCTCCCCCTAATTATGGTCTTGAACACCCCTTTCCTCTCCAGCTTGAATGGCATAGGAGTTTATAGAAAACACTCTATGTGGAAAAGTGTGGAGAAGTGCTACATCGGCACACATGCGGCATGTCTGGTGAAGATGCTCTATGCCGATGGGAGAGCACTCTCCCATTGGCATAATTACTCCACCTTTGTGAGAGGCAGAAGCTGTCAGTGGGAGAGCATCTCTAGTCGATGTAGTGCCACTGTAGACTTAGGTTGCTGTAACTTGCGTCACTTGGGGAGGATCTCTTTTTCACACCCCTAAGCAATGTAAGTTAGATCGACTTAAGCGGTAGGGTAGAGCTGCCCTGATTCTCAGGCCTTGCAGCTATGGTCCTTAATGAAACAGTTTTGCCGGAGGCCCCTATGTTTACTGGAATTGGCTGTGGTGCTAGCCAAGGTTGAGTAGTCCATTCATTTGAGCTTTTGCTAATCGTATGATAAGATTTCAACCAGCTATCAATGTACAGCGAATGGATTGCTCAGTGAAAACTCTGTTTGAGCACTCTTAACTACATTATTCTATGAATTTTGCTGTTTTTCATCAAATAACTTGACAATTTTTTTCATTATTTGACCTATTGTGTGGTCAGTAGATAACTGTTCATCAAATACATTATTTGCTGAATGACAGCCATCTCTTCTTTTGGGTTTCATGGAAGAAATAACTTTTGAGGATGGGTTTCTGTATTAGGATATAAATGATGAATTTGGATATTTACAATGTAACGCTTTAATTATTTAAATGTATTCTAATTAGCTGTCCAATTCACACACAGGGATAGAAACACAAAAATGGAAAGACATTGTTTTAATATTTATGTGAAACACATTTTACATTAAGAGTAGCAAATATTCATATTTAATAATTCTGCAGACACTTACACCTGGGTGGATATTGGATTGTATGGATGTATCTTATGACAGATTTTGGTCCCATGGCTTTATCTGCTGTTACATAAAATTGCCAGATCGTTCTGATAGTAAAATCCACTAGGGGAATGATGCATACATCTATATGAATGTATATGATTAAAGTACTGCAAGATAGGATGAAATTATTAAATACACACTGTGATCTGGCAAAAACAGGTACCAGATGTTATGCACAGCAAAATATGTTTGCTATATACCTGTGGGTCTTGAAGTAAAGTATTACCTTTCTAACAGCTGGTATATTTCAGAACATCTGAAAGTTGCACACAATGGACAGATACTATCTGATTACTGGATAGTACACTAAGTAAATTTCAGCTGAAATGTTACAGTGGGAATGATAAGTGACATGAAAAAATGAAGAGCATCTATAATGTACAAGAGATACTAATTACATCAAACTATTTTATGACTAATTTGTAGATTGCTAGCCATGCAAAACAAGCTTGCTTAAAATAGTTACAAATGTCATAAATAATTTATTCTCTAGTTTTTGTTGCTAGACAAAAAATACACTGAGCTTCAACTAAAATGTGTTGACATGTTGGCTTGTATAAAATAATAAATACTTCTGTACTGTTTCCTTAGGGAGCTGTCATTAAAAAACCTTTCTCTCTCTCTTTTTAAATAGACTGATAGATAATTTGGTTAAATTGACATGTACAACATTAAGATCCCCAATCCTGCAGAAATATAAAGTTGTGTGTAACTCTATGTACATGAATA
Source organism: Malaclemys terrapin pileata (assembly GCF_027887155.1). Classification (NCBI taxonomy): domain Eukaryota; kingdom Metazoa; phylum Chordata; order Testudines; family Emydidae; genus Malaclemys; species Malaclemys terrapin. Next base: position 99,986,952 of record NC_071508.1, read on the forward strand.
GTCCCATTTGTAAATGAGCCTACTTGTGTGCATAAAGATGTGGACTTAGATGTTTAAAGAATCAGGCGTAAGTGGCCATTCTGCAAAATGCTGAGTACCTTGCGCAAGATGTTTAGAACCCCCAGATCCCATTACTGACAGGGATTCTCTTCAGTAGTAATTGGGGAAACTCAGCTTTTTGCTGGTTTGAATCCTTGATAATTTACAAATCTATTCCAATTTTTGTAGATGGGTTAATAGCTGGAAATGCTGTTAGTTAAGATTACCCATGTATTTCCATTATAACTCCTTATTTGCCGTCACACATAATTTACCCAAATTTTTACCTCTTGGGCTGAAGCTTTTCAGATCAAACATCTGCCTGAAGAAGATTTTTTTTAATTTGGGGTTTGACAGAGTAGGGTGAGGCAATTTTCAGAATGAGGAGAGTGGTGGAAAAATACACTTTCCCTATTAAATATCTGTATCTATATAGATATAGATAGTGACCTTTGCTTGACCAGCTGTACGGTGGAGGCAGCTTAAGGAAATAAAGTATTATTTGGCAGGGAGGGAGGGCTTTATTACTGAGAAGTTTCTTTTACTGTTCTGATGAAAATTAGGCTGAGTTATTAGGCTTTGAAAATGACGCTGTGCACATGTGATAAGGACCTGACAGCAAAATACTTGAACATGTGCTCAAAGTTAAGCTAATACGTAAATGTCTTCTGAACAGGAATGATTTTCTGAACTAGGGACATGGCTAAATGCTTTACTGTATCAGCGCCTAAGGACTTAATTTGATCAGGCAGACACTTAAGTACATGCATATCTTTTCTCATGTGAATAGAATAGTTGAGTTCAATTGGAGCAGGGAACTGGAGCTAGTCAACAGTTTTCATTTGAAAATTTTATTTGGAAGAAAATGTTTATGTTGTCCAAATGGACAAAGGAAATGTTAGTTTGCAAAGAAAATAAATAATTCAGTTTTTCTGTCAGAAAACCAAAAACCTGAAAACTTATTTTTTTTTTAATTTTCAACAACAGAAAAGAAGAACATTTGGGGGAAAAAATATTTTTCAGCAACCAACACTTTTGCCTGACCAGCCAATTGTATTCAGTTACTGAAACCCATAATAATTAAAAGGTCTTGAGAACATGACCTATGAAGTAAGGCCGAAAGAATTGGGTTTGTTTAGTTTGGAAAAGAGAAGACTGAGAGGGGACATGATAGCAGTTTTCAGGTATCTAAAAGGGTGTCATAAGGAGGAGGGAGAAAACTTGTTCACCTTAGCCTCTAAGGATAGAACCAGAAGCAATGGGCTTAAACTGCAGCAAGGGAGGTCTAGGTTGGACATTAGGAAAACGTTCCTAACTGTCAGGTGGTTAAACACTGGAATAAATTGCCTAGGGAGGTTGTGGAATCTCCATCTCTGGAGATATTTAAGAGTAGGTTAGATAAATGTCTATCAGGGATGGTCTAGACAGTATTTGGTCCTGCCATGCGGGCAGGGGACTGGACTCAATGACCTCTCAAGGTCCCTTCCAGTCCTAGAATCTATGAATCTATAATATGACGAACCCTTCCAAATTTCTATAGAAAAATTTCAAAATTAACAATTTTCTTTTTCTTCACAGTTTGCTCCCTTTTCAGCATCAGGCTCTAAATTTTTGACAATAGCAGTATTTTTAAGAACCATCTTCCAGTACTTGTAAGGAAGGTAGAACACCTCTAACTAAACTGCCCCTCTCAATTGCACACTAAAGTATCAATTCATAAAAGCACTTAAGCACATGCTTAAATGCTGTACTGTCTAAAGTTGCTTTTCTGATTTAGACCCAGGAGGCAGTGCTCTGCTCATTCACTGTAATCTTCTATGATGGCCACTGACTGAAGCAAAAACATGAGGCTAATCTGGATGATGGGCTGCCTATGAAAAGCAGTATTTTTTTTAATATCAGGTGAAAGTTGATAGCAGGAATTTATTACCTGCATACATCTAGTCTTTATATACCCTCTGAAATTCAATCTGTAGAATTCTGTTGCTGCTGCTACATTTTTGTAGTTGAAATCTAGACAGTTTACTTTGGAGTACTGTACTGCTGAACTCAGCTATTGAAATTCTAGTCTTGTTTCATTTTAATGTAAAACCAGCGGGACTGACATGAACATTTTCTGTCCTTCATCGCAGCCAGGGAGAATAGCCATTGTCGGGTGCAGTACACTGTCAGCCTGGAAAGCTGTTGTTCTGCTGAAAAAAGTTGGTGATGCAACCCCGTGATGCCTTGGAGGCACGTGGGCTAACAGGCAAAAATGCTGGCTAGTTGAATCAGTGTGTGCTAGCTCCTTTCTGAGGCTTTTAAAGAAGTCCAAATTTAAAGCATCACTTAGTTGTTATCAAGCAAGTCTACATAAGTAATTAATAAAAAATGAGGAGTCAGGAACGGGGCAGAGCTAGGTCACTAGAATGAAATTCGTATTCTTTCTGAATATGAAGCAGACGTATGCCAATATATACACGCTATTGCTTATTGTTGTCGGACTTACATTACATGCACTTGTATAAAAAAATGAAAATAACCCAACTTCATTTCCCCATGCTAAAGTAAATAAAGATTGTTCTCTACCATGCACACATATCTATTATATAGGTATACACCTGTGTGCATATGTATATATGTGCCATTCATAGAATAATACCACAAAAATAGTAGGAGGGTATGATTAACCCCATATTAGATTGTGATAGCACATTTAATAAAGTAGGGTTCATAAAGATAACAAACTAATAATAATAAAAGCACTTTGCAGTTCTATAGCACCATCTCTGAGCAGGGGATTGGACTAGATGACCTCCTGAGGTCTCTTCCAAACCTAATATTGTACGATTCTATGATCGGTGAGAGAATCTTGAAGTGCTTTACAAGTAATAAAATTTAAGGCCAGAAGGGACCACCAGATCATATAGTCTTCCCTCCTGTATATCACAAGCTATTAAATACCACCCAGCCTCCCTCACACCAAGCTCCTCAATCAGAATTAGGCTAAAGTATTGCAGCCCTGAGAAGATTAAATTGTTGTGTCACAGGCAGGGAAGAGAAGGGACTGAGGTGCTCCCAGGCCCCTGCAATGACAGGGAATTGCTTTGCTAAGATATACCAGATGATCCTAGCACAGTGACCAGTGCCCCATGCTGTAGAGAAAAGCAAAATCCCCTCAAGGTCCCTTAACATTAGTGAACAAAGTGTCCTGCCACCCCATAGTGTGGTTACATTACTAGTGTCATTTAGAAACATTACAAAGGTTCCAAGAACCAAAACAGTGCCCTGCTTACTTATTCTGGGGAAGCAATGTGTTCTAGTGGATAGAGCACTAGAGTGGAACACAGGAGATCTGGGTTCTAGTTTGAGCTCTGCTGCTACCCTGCTGGGTGACCTGGGGCAAGTCAGTGCCCTTCTCTGTGCCTCAGTTTCCACAGCTGTAAAATAGGGATAATGATATTGCCTGCCAGTGTTGGCTTATAATCATGAGGGGATATGCACTTGGGCTGACCTCACTGGTCAAAGGGATATGGCTACACTGAAGCTGGGCGCATGACTCCCAGGATACATGTACACATGAAGCTGGGGATGTGATTCCCAGCAGGAGGCGATATGCTTGCATTAGTTCTCATTGAGCTAGCACTCTAAAAATACAATGTACCCATTGCACTGCAAGTTGTGAGATGGGCTAATTGCCCCCATAATATGCCCATCCAAGCCCTTAGGCACATAGCTAGCCCATCCTGCCACTCACACTGCTGTGGCTACACTCTGGTGGTAGCATGCTAGCTCAATCAGCACTAGTCAGGGCTGGCTCCAGGGTTTTTGCCGCCCCAAGCGGCGCCAAAAAAAAAAAAAAAAAAAAAAAAGCCGCGATCGCGATCTGTGGCGGCAATTCGGCAGGAGGTCCTTCACTCTGAGCGGGAGTGAGGGACCGTCTGCCGAATTGCTGCCGAATAGCTGGACTTGCTGCCCCTCTCCAGAGTGGCCGCCCCAAGCACCTGCTTGGCAAGCTGGTGCCTGGAGCCGGCCCTGGCACTAGTGCAAGTATGTCTCCTTGTGCTGGGAATCACACCCCAAGCTCCAACTTAGAAATACCTCCAGCCTCGGTAGACAGACACATGCTAGCTAACTTGCTAAAAATAGCAGTGTGGACATTGCGGCATGGACTGGCTGCCAAGTAAAAGACCACCTGACCCCATAGATCTGAGCTTGGATGAGTAATCCATGTGACTGCCTATGCCACAATGCCCACAATGCTATTTTTAGTGTGTTAATGGAAGCAGCGCTAGCATGTGTCTGATTACCTGGGCTGGGAGGCAAGTGCAGACATATCCTAGGATGTAGTACTTCACTGCTTAGCAAACACACTTAAGGAGGAAAGGTATGGCAGGCCCAAATTGGAATGTTCGAGCCTCCCACATCTTCCGTGGCTGGAAAAAGAAACCCTATATTGCAATTTCAGACTTTTCTACTGAAAATAAATAATCCAGTGGTTCTGTGGATTGCTAATATTTTCTGACACAAGAGCACATTTACTGGGAAACAAGGTCCTATCTCATCCATTATATAAAGCACATAAAAAATATTCTGAAATACGAATGCACTAGTGTAGGTCATAGAAATGCTGGTTCTTTGTAATTAATATAGCAAGAATAATTGCAGAATTAGAGTTTCAGTGGTTTTAGTAGGAAATGACATAATTTCAGCATGTTCTAAGCTTCTCTAACATGTTGGTCATCTTTTTAATTAGTGAATAGTTGTGTTAGATTTTCAGAGAATGCATGGGTCATTTGCAAGTGGTACCACTGTGTTTATGGCCAAAACCAAATAACAACACTGATAATAAGTAATAAAAAAGCATAAGGTAGAAGTAAAACAGCTCCACACAAGATTCTTCAAAAGGCTGTTATTTAACAGAAAACGCGCTAAACTATAAAGAAAGATTAAGATAAATTTAGCATGCACATGTCATTTAATAATGTCATTTGAACTTAATATAAGACAAGAGCAGATTTTTCTTGATTTACCATCTTTCCTTGTATGATAGTGAAATCTTATGTTAAAAAAAGACCCCCATACCCCTATTTGGGGCATTTTCTGAAAATGGGAGAGGAAACTCCATGAGCTAAAACTTGTAGAGTTTCCTTTGAATTCTTTGGGTAGGGGAGAACAGGTTCAGTGTCTTTCCCCCCACTCCCTTGTAGAAAAAGCCACTGATCCTCCCAGATCTGTGTAGATTTGTGGGGAATCTGTTCTGCTGCCCAACTCCCCTCATCATAGAGAGCACAGCTCCTGCAGGAGATATACTTGCAGGGATTCTGCTATCTGTGGCTGCCTCTGGAACCACACCATGTCTACACTACAAAGCCTATATTGGAATAGCCCCCAGTACAAAAGGGGTTCTGCCGTCATAGCTGCATCGCCTCCCTGAATGAGGTTAACAAAGCTGAGAGAAGCAAGTTTCTAATGGCATAGTTGTGTCTACACTGAGGGTTTTGTTGGTATAGCTATCAGCTAGCGGATGTGATTTGCCGTCATAATTTTATAGTGTAAACTAAGTCTCAGAGGGTATGTCTACCCAGCAATTAGACTCCAGTGGCTAGCCCATGCCACAGACTTGGGCTTTTGGGACTCAGGCTGCAGGGCTGTTTCACTGCTGGGCACTTGTGGACCCTGCGATATGGAAGCCCGGAAGTCTACAAAGCAATGAAAGAGCCCCGCAAGCCTGAGCCCCCCGCAAGCCTGAGTCAGCTGGCACAGGCCAGCTGTGGGTTTTTCTTTGCCGTGTAGAAATACCCAGAGAAGGTGCCACAGCACAGAGTTAATTCTGCTTCAAGCTGTAATATTTTTGCTACTTCCCCCACGCAGGAGTGAAGGTGGGGAAGAAGAATCTGGAGGAACTCAAGTGGCTTCTCTGCACCATCTCCTTGCATCCCATCCCTGTCCCCGTCAAACTTTCCAATGTCAAATCATAAAAACAGGAGCAGTTTATAAGCATATGAAACTAGTTGAAATCAATGGGAGTTTTTCCATTGGCTGCGATGGCTTTGGAACAAAGAATACAGTGACAAAGAATACACTGTTAAGGAAAGTGCACTATCTAATCACTAGTGCTACTCAGTGGGATGGTAAGAAATTAGAAAAAGTCCGAAGCCATGAAGTTCAGATTCAGACTGAAACATCACCAAGGTCAGAGGTTATGTGTTCTGGATCCAGGATTTCATCTTTAGTGGCAAGCAGGCTGGACCACTGGCTTGGAGTCATAGCTAAAAAGAACAAAAGAAAGAAAATGGGAACTCCTGAACATGAACATTTCCAGATCATCTTAAAAGTCAAAACAGGTCTTACATCTGAGGGGCCAAAAATTTACTTTAAAATAAAATGTTTATGAATTGCAACAAGCATCTGACTGTAGATAGCGCAAATTCCCCAACCACCCCTTTTTATAATTTAAGAAAAAGGAGGAAGTGTGTAAAAATACACTGTGCTTTAATGTAAACAAATAAAGAAAACCTATCAAGATGAGAAACTAGATGGAATACAGTGGAATTTAATCAGAAAGCAAAGGGACAAGAAATATATAAAATCCAACCTCAGCATAGCAGGTGGTCCAGGGAAACAAGAGGGCGGCATAAGCTTCTTAACATCCCCAGATTATACAATAACACAATTTTTTTTTTAAATCGCTGATTCAGAAAATCAAGGGTATGTTGTCTCTTTCTATTTAAAATCATCATATGCTATAGTCAACAATTTAAACAATTTTTTTTAAATCTGTTTTCAAGCCACAATGACTGAAGCAACTGTGTATAATTCAAATAATGAGCCAGATCCTGTTCCTATTGCAGTCAATGGTATTTTTGTTTGCATTATTGTCTTCAAAAGAGTAAGATCTCGCGCGCGCTCTCTCTCTTTCTCTCTCGGTAGCTATATATACGTCACCTGAGATGACACGATTTAAGCAGTGTCTGAGCCAAAATGAAATAATGGAATGTGCATTTAGATTGCAATTTTAGAGAAAAAAACAAAAAATGATAGTTACAACACTACTAAATCTAACAATATTTGTACTTACATTGTTCCAGTTTCTGATTGTTCTGAAGTATGGAATGTAAACATAAATGCATCTAAATAATTATTTAGGCATTTTCTTTTGCCAAGACATTGCTTTGAATGACAGACTGTATGTGGAGCCCATTAATATTACATGACAAATTTTAAACGGTAAATCTCATACAGAAGAGTTACTTTGCAGCTAGCAGTGAACGAGCTCCTTTCCTATGGCAGTGGTGGCACCTGTGCTGTGATCAGTCCAAAGAGAATATAGGAGTACTTCTAATGAGAACCAGTCTACAGAAATTGAGTAATGTATCTGAGAATGCGAGTCAAGTATTGGCATGAAGAGTGTTTATTTCTGCAAGAATTTGATCTGTACAACAGAAATATCCATAGATCTATATTCAGATATCTGTTATATAAAAATATAGTGAACTATTAACCAGATATTCAAGTCCTGGTTAGCAAATTCAACAAACTTGCTGACACTAACTTGGAATCTCACTGCTGTTTATACACATTAGGCTCTTGAGGATGAGTTAGTCTAAAACAAAAAGGTGCAGTATGCTTTTGGCTTGCCGGACCATTTCCAGTGCACACTACACAATTTATACAGGCTTCCTGGGTCCCCAAACAAGCCTGAGAAGGCCATGTAAGGCTAGTCAGAAAACAGGTCATCCCACTGCTCAAGGGCAAACCTCCTACACATCTGTCCACTCTCAGAAGTCGCAGAACAGCTCAGGAGGTGAACACGCACAAATGATCTCTCTTAAAACCTGAACTCTGTTCCAAGACCTGGTGCTATGTGAATACAGATATTATTATGATAACTGTTGTGTGTAGCTCCAACCATAATGGGCCTCTGGTGGGTAATAAAGGTGAAAGAAAGAGAGCTGGGACCTAGACCTGGTTAAAAAAAAAAACCCTCTCAAAGCTTTATTTGTGGAGAGAGATGGGATAATACTTTACAATTACTAATTTATTTGATTAATTTTGCTTTTTTTTTCTCTTCATGAGCAGAACATGAATTTCTTGGATTTATTTGTGTTTCAGAATATTCACCAAATAATTCGTCTGGATAATTTTTGGTCTTTAGATTCTTCATGCACAGTTCTATTCCCTGATGAGATGAGTGAAACTATGATTATATTGGTACAAACAATTTTGGTTAAAATTTTAAATGTGCATTGCACAGATATCTTCCAATACTCACGGCATTCATTCCTGAGAATAAATGCGCTTACTAAGTTATCTGTAGAAAGTGAAAACAAAAGGGGTGTAAATACAATCAAAGAAAAAAATGTATAAAAATTCAAAACAATATTCATGGACATATTTCTGCAGTTTTGCCCATACTTGTGGTCATAGGGGTATCTCCCATTTTGGAATACTAGGTGAGAATTATTGCCCAGTTTGCCATGGTTTTGGATCACAGATATCTTGTGCTATTATTATCAGTGCATTTCACTTCATTGCTGCAGCAAACATCAATAAAATTGGATATTGTGGTTGTTCCTGTACCACAGAGCTCTGTATTATTCAGACCTTTTTTATATAAGGTAAATTAATGAGCAGGTGGTTGAGAGGTTAGGCTTGTAAAGACTTGCTACATCTGTTGCTTTTGGACTGAAAAATGTAGAGATGTAGAGGCACAATTTTGAAGCTAATGGAGTTGACATATTTAAGCCAGAGCTGAATTTAGTACTTGGTCCAGATCCTTAGCTGGTGCAACTCCACAGAGCTCCATTGACTTGACTATTTGATTTTAAATTAAGTACAACAAAACGATGTTAAAAGAACATTAATGTTGCAATGTCAAGCACTTAAAATGCCAGAATTAAGGTTGCCCATGCAGTCTTAATTTGACCAGGTATGAATGAATTATGATACAGTCTTTAATTCCATGATCACATACTATTTTTTTCCACAAAGCCCATCCCTCATTCAGTGCATAAGATGGATGATGCTCAGTGAATAGGGAGCTATTCAATATTTATTTTTGTTCTCATAATTCAGTGTGTGATCCCAGGCCTTATTTAATTCACACCATCCAAACCATGCAACAAACACAAAATTATGAATTACTCATGGACTCTTCCCGTAGAATCTAAATGCCTCACAAACATCAGTGAATTTATCTTCACAACAGACTCTGAGGTGAGATGGTATTATTAGTCCTGGTTTACAGATGGGGAACTGAGGTAGAGAGAGAGTAAAGTAAACATTGTCAAGTGTCCACTAATTTTGGGTGCCTATCTTGAGATGCATTAAGGCCTTATTTTTCAGAGTAGTTAGTGCTTTATATGTTAAAAGCACAGCTCCAACCAATTTCAATTGCAGTTGTGAATGCTCAGCACTTCTGCCAATAAGGCCGCAGTTGTCTCAAGTTGGGCACATAGAAAATGAGGGACATGCAGTGGCTACTTTTGCTAAAATTGGCTTAAGCTTAACCAGCTTAAGCAGTAATTCCATCATGTGGAAGTGAACCCCACATAGGTCATCTACGGGTTTGGAATTATTGAAACCATAGCATAGTCCACTTGAGCTAATAGAATAACTGATTACTGGTAGTAGGCTATTATCCTCTGTATGGGTTAGCCACTAGAGGGAGTTGAAACTAACACAATTTGCTGGAGGGGTTCACAGATATTTGCTAGACAGCAGAGGAATGTTGGAACTCAGGAATCCTAGGTTTTGCTCCAGGTTCTGGTGAGGAATATTATCTAATAGGTAAAGACCCTTCTGCCATGGTCCAGGCCAGCCCGCCCCTTTCTGCTCTGTCCTCTAGCATGTCTTTCTGTCTTTCTTGCCCATACGTCTATACTCTTTTTTCCTGAAGGAGAAGGTAAGTGGCCTTATTGATTAATTAGGGAACAATGCACCATGCATCAAGGATAGGATGGAAGAAAGTATGAAGGTGTTCTAAGAGAAACAAATAATAGATGTCTAAGCCCGGCACCATTGGCAGAAGGATGGAATAAGAGACGAAAGTATAAAAAAGAGTTGTGAAAGGCCTTGAAGGTGAGGAGAAGAATTTGATACAGTAGAAATTGGGGAATCACTGGAGAATTCATAAAGGATGTGATGTTGCCAGAGCAACATTTGGAAAATTATCTTAGCAGCTGGGTATTGGGTGCTGCCACTGATATGATTTTGCCTGTTTTGAAGTAGCCAATTTTTAATGTTCCATTGAGTTTATAGGAAGCCGCATGGACTGAAAGAATTTCTTGCTCTTCTGGTTCTAACAATCCCTTTGCTTCTCCTAGAGATGAAAATGATCTATCTACTAACAAGACCCAAAGCTGTCATAACCTTCATCAGCTGAAAGAAGTACGTAGCAGGTACTTTAAAATACTTTCATCTCTCTGTGTATTATATACAAACATATACATTGATATAGAGAGTATGTATCTAGAACTACTTTTTGCTAAAACCAGAATTAGAGACCACGAGACCAAAGCTGATTTGATGAGAAGTGACAAAATTCCAAACATTTTTTTTTATTATCAGCTATCTTGAGAAGAATGTATTATGGCAGGAGAGCTGAAATAAGACATTTTCCTCATTATTTCATCATCCTGTGAACCCCCTTTTCAATCACATGCAGCAACAGTGCTAAGGGGAGGGATCTTTTGCATGCTGATAGTGACACTTACAAATTTTATTTGTTAGTATGAGGTGCAGCTGTTCCCAAAGTCAATGAGATTAGCTCATTTATGTGCCATCTTCCCTTGTGCTCTTGCACCAGCTAGTACAACATGGCTAGGACAACATGGAGAAATCCATGTCTTGCTGTAATACAGTAAATACATTTTTTCTTAGCAGTGGATAAAGGGAAAGTCTCTACTGTCACATCTGCTCAAGCTTATTTATAAAAAGTGATGTAACTGAGGTCTGCTGCGGTCTGAACTATTTAATACTGCTCATCAAGATTCTTGTATTCTCTCCGAAGTACCTAACTTGAGATCTGGATGTCTATTTTAGTGTTAGATGATGGATCTCCAAAAGACATGGTTTTAGCCAGTCTTAGCAGGAATGGGTGTGTGAGTGTTGAGGAAATAGGAATCAATCTGAACTTTTGTTCCAAACGCTAATCAAACTCTTTTTGAGATTCTAAAGAGTTTAAATACATTTTCTCCTCAATTATTTTGTGCACATATGTACTTCCAGGTCTGTCAGAAGCGGAAAAGCTGAAATACTTTAAGTAAAGGAGATCTGCATTTAATTCCTGGCTCTGCCACAGGACTTCCTATGTGAACCTAATGCAATTCAATAGAACTTTATTGTCATGACAGTGTAGTCAAAGTGCTGCCTAAGAGTAACAGTAACACTCATTGGCTACCTGTCAGCTATTCACCCAGGATAAGACTAAATACTACATCTGAGGTTTTAGCCGCTGTGTACATTTGTCATTACTGTCCACCCCAGTCCAGTGGAACACCGCTACATAATCTCTGTGCCTCATTTCCACATCTATTTACTTCTTGTCTCTCACATTTTGTTTGTCTTATATATCTAAATCATAAGTTTGCTGAAAGCATATTTGATAATGGAACACTCTCAATGCAAATGCTGTATCTGAGAGCCTTATGTGGATTATGGCTGATATCTGCAGGATTGTATAGCCTCTCCCACCCTCCGCCTCCCAGCGTTTCGTGTTACTAAAAAGAAACTACAAGGTTTGCTATCCCTTATAATCACTTAAAATTCACCTTTTGTAGTTAATAAACTTATTTCTTGTTTATAACATAACCCAGTTTGTGCAATTCAAATTTGGTGGGGGCAAGAAGCTGTGCATCTCTCTTTCCACATTGAGGGAGAGGTCAATTTTTATGAGCTTGTGCTGTGCAGATTTTTCTATACAGCGCAAGACAATATTATTTTGGGTTTACTCCCCAAAGGGGGTGTGCACGTGAGTGCTGGGTGAATCCCCGAGCTGATTCTTCACACACAGGGCTGAACTCAGTGTCTCTGTGTCCATTTGCAGCTGGGTGCATCCCTACCTGTGTGTGTGTGCTGGAGAAGGCTTGAGGGCCTGGCACAGCTAGGATATGGTGAGGAAACCCAGGCTGGTGGAACCGGCAGAACCAGTGGGACCCCAGTACATCAGGTGGCATCCAGGATGGGGGCGGAGTTCAACCCGTCACATTATCCTGCTAGGACAACACAATCAAAGTATTCTGAAGATCACTGACTTGGGAAGCAACTAGAATCCATGTAGTGTAGGCAAGAAATTCCAATCTAATATTTACTTATAAATACTACAAATGAAAAGGCTTCAGCATCAATGTTTCAACAAGTGTAAACCAGATAGAATGTTCCCTCACTCTGCATTTTCTTCTGGAATAACTTGCTACACGTAAAGGTGAATCCCAGACTGGAAACTTTTTCTTAGTCTGAATGGATTCTGGGTGTTTCCTTGACACATCCTCCTGGGCAGTTGGGCTTTTACAGAGCCCTGTCCATAAAATAAAATTGTCCTCTCTTATCTTAAGAGGATGGTGCAATTCCATTACTATGGGTATAAAAGAGTGTTAAATTGCAACCCCTGTGCTCATAGGGGTGGTGAAAAAAACACCTCTATGAATAAAATCTTTTTCTCCTTGCACATATCTCATAGATGTGAGTGAGTGTGTCCCTTGGTTAAGGACTGTGTGATTTAGTCTTGTACCTACAATATATAGGCATGACCAATCTCTTGACACTTAGCTTCATTTGTGAGGAAGGTGATATATTTTACTTGAGGCTGAATCACTATTAAATTATCCCTCTTCTGCCCATCAGTGGATAGGAATGTCAAAACAGACATCAGCCATTATATATTATAGATCCGGGGGAGATTTTCAAAGACATAAATAATAGTAGATGTCTAACTCCCATTGACTTGAAAGGCAATGGAAGTAACTGCCTTGTATGCCTTTAAAAATCTCCCCCATTGTGTATAAATTCTTTCTCTCACTGTTCTCAGGGTTGAAAGTGTTTTAGATGACAGCTGTGGAACATTAAAAGCATCTGGAATGAGAATAAATATGAGGTTCTGAAGACTATTGTTACATCACCAACTACCTTGTAGAAGTACAGTGATTGAATCACAACAGTTGCTGTGACAGAGAGGGCAGTGTCCTGCAATGTCCCGGATAAACCTTATTGAATTAAGTTGAAGTATTTTAGGCATTCCTATTCAAAATGCAAATGCTGAAGGGCTTGGCTTCACTTATGAGTTAGAGCGCATTAAAGCAGCCCCGGGCGCCCTAGCTCACTACCCATCCACACTGGCAAGGCACGTATAGCGCTCTGACTCCCGGGCTAGAGCGCTCCTGGTACTCCACCTCAGCGAGAAGATTAACACTTGGTGCGCATTGGCTAAATTGCCTGGGCGTCTGCGCTCTGATCAGCCTCCGGAAATTCCCATAATCCCCTTAAGTCAAGTGGCCACTCTTGTCATAGTTTTGGAATCACTGCAGGCCATATCTCCCCTCATCTTTTGGAGAGTTTTAACCACACAAAAGGAAAACAAGGAGTGTTTTAAGTGTCTTAACAATTTATTTGGTTCTCAATGTAGTTATAAACTGCTACTAAGGGGCTAAAGGCATTATGATATCAGAAGGAAATCAACCATATATCAGACACTTGAGTTTAGTTTGGTTATAGTCTAAAATCCTATAGATTAAAATACTGTTCTCTTGGGTTTCTCACACCTAAAAAAAGTCACATATCATGAAGATGCAGATAGGCACCTAGTGGGATTTTCAAAATGGCCATCTGCATGTGTAGGTGCCTAAATACCTTTAAAAAATTCCTGACCCTAAGTGCCTAAGTTATGTTAAAAATGAGACTTAGTCCTCTAAATCACATAGCTGCTTTTGAACATTTTATCCATAGTCCTTGCATTTCTACTGAGCAAAGCATGGTGTCAGGATTTCTGGGCAGACTACCCCTTCTGAGACCAATAGTGCATCCCTTTCAAGTGGCAGGTCTGTGCTCCACTTCCCTTTAGGGTGGGATTCCATAATCCATCCCTTTCTCCAACTGGGTCACCAGGTTACACCTCCCTGGGTACCAGCTGTGCTACCTAGCAGGCCCAACTGCAGTTGGCCCCTGCTGGAGTACTCCTTCAGGTCAGTAGCAGTATGTAGTGTCACAGACACAGGTCTCCAAAACAAAGTACGATTTATTTTTTCCAGATGATAGACAGAGCTTAGAGAAGTAGTTTTAAAAACAATGGAGACCTACACACATACTGTCTTACCTATGCTTGTCATTCTCCTTAAGTCCTGAGGTGGACACGATTTAGCCTTGATGTCCCCTGTTCTTTCTTGGCACCAAGTTACAGCTTTCTATTTGCAGGCCCTGACTCTGTCAGTCAACGTGCCTGCTGACATTTTCTCCCCTCTCTTTCTGCCAGGGGCACCCATAAGTGGCTTTTGATCTTTTAGGGTCTCAGGTTCCACAAAGCAAATCTGTTAGCTTGCTGGTGCTTGGAAGTGCCATCGCCCGGTAATGGCCCCATTGTTCTTTTAGCTGCCTTGAAGTTGGGTACCCGAGAAGCTGTCTTATCTGTGTCATTGCGTTACCATTCCTGGATTTTTTAACAACTTCCCCTTTACAGCCTCCTTTGATTTAACTATTGGCATTCAGGCAGGGTAATACCATGCAGATACACTGAAGGACATGTTATTTATTAAAACAACTACAAATATTTCCAAGGTCTCCACATATGGTACAGAGTATAATTATTTACAGTGCTACACGATATAAACTATACTAAACCCACATGTTATTAAGAAGAATCTTTTCATGGATGTCTCTGTATCCTGTTGTGTCATTTATTGGAAATGTTTTGGTGCAATCATCTCTATTTCCTTCTTGTTTAATTCCATGTCAGCCAATGTCAGGGGCAAAGAATTGCATTTTGCCAGGCTTTCTTCTTGATTAGGCTTTGGCATAGAACTCATCCTTTTCTGGCAATTGGTCTGTCACTTTGTAAGGCTTTCTTGTTATGGCTGAAGAGCCTATGTTATTTTTTCTCTCAGCCTATGAGAGAACAGCTTGGCTGTTGACACCTCACATACTAAATGTTTCATTGGCCCTAATGATTATTTACTTGTTTTTCATAATGTACCAAAACTTAGCTTCCACATGAACAGCTGTTAGAATTGCATAGACAACAATTATTAGTAGTCGAAGGAGATGCTGGTATAATACAAAATACTAGCAAATTGGCAGTTCCTTGAAGTACATATTAATTCCACCATTTATGCTGTGGCAAAAAACTAAAAATAAAAAAAAAATCACTCCAGGCGTACAAGATTCATAGATTCCATTGTGCTCAGAAGTGCAATATATTAATGATGGACAGCTTGCCCAGAGTTACAATTTAGAGGAAAACTAATTTTGAATGGTTCTAGTCCTAATTTGCTGAAGATCAGATTATCATATCTCCTGCACTGTTGCTTGTGGAAGAATGGAGAGCAAGCAAGGAGCCTTATGGGATAGTTGCAAGGGTCTGGAATAGTTGCAGTCCCTCTTCTTGGGTGAGCCACATAGACGGCTCCTGTGGTGCACTTCCAGGGATGCACAGTGGCCTAAAGTGAGCAGGGTTGTCCCCCATCAACCTGACAAGCAGATTAGTCAGACTTCAGCTAGCAGGTTGTGTTGCCTGCCAGTCTCCATGTGCACCAGGCTGCTCAGGGAGGAATTGTGCCCCACTGAGTTGCTTATACCTTTGCCAAACTTTAACCATTCAGCCTGGGTGTTTGCCCGAGGCTGATTGTTTTTGGAAAGTTTCAGCAAAAATGGTTCAGCTGTTTTCAAGAACAAGATTAAAGAATAGTAGGTTGTGTTGTGCATGTAAAAAGAATCTTACAACCATTTTGCTGAAAAGCACTTGCACCCCCCATGCTATGGAGCAGGGTCTTGAAATTTAGCTTGTGGTTTGCCATGGAGTCAGGGATGAATCTTTTACAGTGCCTGTGAAAAACACCAACGTTTGGCCAGTGTATAAGATTTTGAAAAATCTCGTGTTACACATGGTCAGTAGAGACTTTTTAAAGTTTGGGTGGGACAGAAAGCAGGGCTGAGGAACTGGGGTGGGATGGGGAAAGAGACGGGATTATGACATACACTGGCTAGAAGGGACGGGGCAGAAGGCATTAGGACTGGGATGAATGGGCAGAAAGGACTGTGATCACTCAAGCAGATTGTACTCTAGAACCTGGAATGGAACCTAAGATTTCTGAGTCTCAGCATTCTGTCAGCAAATAGCTGTGACGCTTACTGACAAAGAATAGTTCATCTCTCTCTAGTG
Organism: Malaclemys terrapin pileata; assembly: GCF_027887155.1. Lineage (NCBI taxonomy): Eukaryota > Metazoa > Chordata > Testudines > Emydidae > Malaclemys > Malaclemys terrapin. Next base: position 100,003,339 of record NC_071508.1, read on the forward strand.
GCTGGTTCACATAAAGGATGACAATCTACTATTGTCTATCCACTATCTCCAGTGGCAGTGTTTTGCTGATCGAAAGGTTCTAGCCCTGCTGATGACCCATGTGGTTGTCACTATGATGCTGCATGATGAGATTTGTTTTTTCAGTTTGATTCTTTTTTAAATGTAGGAAATTCCAAACACACACACAGAAAGCAAATTAAAAGTCATTAAGGTTGCAAAGTCAAACATGCAAAAGTTAGGAAATGTCAGAATTAAACTTGCCTGTGAAACCTTAATTCAGCCCCCTTGTGCCTACACATTATGATACAAGCTTTAATTACAAGATCATGTACTGTTTTTTTCCCATGGGACCCCTGCCTCAATTAGTGCACAGTGTGGACTGCACTCTAGGGATGAATCAGGAATGTGCAGTAGAGGAGACTGTTGTCTGTAAGATCCCTGCATCATTTGCTGGAGAAGTTAGAACATGTGCAACAAATGGGGCAGGTAGGGTTGCCAACTTTCTACTCGCACATAACCGAACACCCTTGACCTGCCCACTGTCCCGCTCTTCCTCTGAGGCCCCATCCCCACTCACTCCATTCCCCCCTCCCTCCGGTGCTCACTATCCCTACCCTCACTCACTCGCTCATTTTCACCGGGCTGACTCAGGAGGTTGGGGTGCGGCGGGGGATGAGGGCTCCAGGGTGGAGCCAGAAATGAGAAGGTCAGAGTGTAGGAGGGGGCTCTTGGCTGAGGTGGGGGGTTAGGATGCAAGAGAGGGTAAGGGCTCTGGCTGGGGGTGCAGGCTCTAATGTGGGGCCAGGGATGAGGGATTTGGGGTACAGGAGGGGGCTCTGGGCTGGGGCTGAGGGGTTCAGAGTGTGGGAGGGGGATCAGGGCTGGGGCAGGGTGTTGGGGCACGGGGGTGGGCTCAGGGGTGCAGGCTCCAGGTGGCGCTTACCTCAAGCAGCTCCTGGAAGCAGTGGCATGTCCCCTCTCTGGCTCCTACACAGAGGTGTGGCCAGGCAGTTCTGTGGGCTGCCCCGTCCACAGGCGCTGCCCCTGGAGCGCCCATTGGCTGTGGTTTCCAGCCAATGGGAGTGGTGGGAGTGCTTGGGGTGGGGGCAGCGTGTGGAGCCCCCCTGCTGCCCCTACATGTAGGAGCTGGAGGGGGGACATGCCGGCTGCTTCCCGGGAGCCACGCGGAGACTAGCAGGGCACCTGCCAGGCCCACTGTGCGGCGCCGCGAATTGAACAGTCAACACCCTAGGGGCAGGTGATTACAAGAAGAGAATGGTTATGTCTTTATGCTTAAGACAGTTGAATGCTGCCGTGGCAAACTGGATGCTATCTCTACTTCTGCCACAAATTTCTTATGTGATGCTGGACAAGTCACTTAAACAAGATTTTTCACAGCTGGTCACTAATTGTGTGTTCCTCATTTTCTGGATGGCCAACTTGAGAGCCTGGGGCCTGATTTTCAGAAATGGTGAACACTCACAGCTGCAAAATGAAGTCAATGGGACCTGTACTGTGACCAACTTAAGTGCTATAAAATGCTAAGTTCTCGTAAAGTCTGAAACTGGGCGCCCAAAATTAATGGACACTCCTGATCTCAATTTCTCTGACCCAGACCTGCAAACATATTTAGATGCCTATCTGCCTCTTTAAATGCTAAGGGTATTCTACATAGCAATTAGACACCCAGGGCTGGTCCAAGCCAACTGGCTTGCAGGGCTTGGGCTGAGGGGCTGTTTAATTGCAGTTTGGGCTTGCACTGCAGCCTGAGCTCTGGGATCCTTCCACCTTGCACTGCAGCCGGGGCTCGAATGGCTACACTGCAATTAAACAACCCCTTAGCCTGAGCCCTGCCAGCCCAAGTCAGTTCGCATGGACCAGCCGTGGGTTTTCAACTGCAATGTAGACATATCTTTAGTCCACCACTGAGGCACCACTGACATTTTCAAAACTGCTGCTCAGCTGCTGCTTGGCCATGTAGGCCCATAAGTTCCTGCACAACACCAGCTGCACATTCGCATAAGTCTCGACACTACCTGACAGCTAACAAGCTGCTCAGAGACCTAGCTCAAGCCAAAGCCCCAGAGACCCGAAAGTGGGATTCTTAAACTAGGCAGGGAATACCTGTTTTTCCAGGAGAGCCCAATCCTGTGGGAACACTCTGAGACCTGTCAGACCCAGCAGCAGGTTGGCCAGATGCAGGCCATTGATAGGTGGTGGCTGCAGCACAGCTCCCACATAAAAGACAACTGGAGACACAGAGAAACATACAGCGGGCATGAGAGAGAACTATTGATTGGGAGCATGAGACAGAGCGTGAGTGGAGCGGGGGCAGTTTTGGCAGCTAGGGCATGGACTAACTAAGCAGCTGACCTGTCTTAGGTGCCTAATCCCAGGAGAGGGCTCGCAGCTGAGGCTTTTGAGTAGAGCCAGGCTACTATCTCTTGCCTGTCAGCCTGGTGCATAGGTCAGCTGATTAGGGGCCTAAGCATCTCTCCTCTGCATTTCACTACTGACTAACTTAGCTAGCTGGCTTCCACGAATCCCTTTCTTAGGCACCTACCTCTCCTCATGCATTATATGGGGCCCTCTCGGTGCCTAGCTAAGAGCTAGGAATGTCACTAGATGGCAGGCCACCAGGGGATTGGGTGTCGCAGTGCTGAGCCGAGCAACACCTAAGTACATTTAAGGATCTGTGCCTCAATTCCCCATCTGTAAAATGGGGATAATAATAGCTCCTCACCTCACAGGGGTAGTATAAAGAAAAGTTTGTTAATGTTTGTGAGATACAATAGACCAGAGACAAACCCATGAGGAAATTAATAATACTGTCTTCAGAACAGGATTTGAATAGTGTGTAGTAAATAAGGCCTAGAGCCATACATTGAACATTAAGGCTAAAACAAAATATTGACTAGCTGGTCATTAAGTTAGCATCATCTACCTTGTGCACTGAATGAGGCAGGGTGCTGTGGCAAAAATAGTATGTATGTGCAGTATGCATGTCTCCCTCTCTCACATACACACACACTTTATGCTGTTGATTCCTCCTATCAGGACGACAGCTTTATATACTGTGAGGAATTTAGAAAGCATGTATAAGCCAGAAAGAGGCAGTCAGTCAAAGTGATAGATAGGAACGCCTGTGTGCCCCTATGTATGAGATACATTATACCTTTGAAACTACAGTATTATCAGGTCAAAATGAAGTAGCGAGAGAAAAGGGTCAGTATATTTGAACCTTGATCAAACCTCTTTGGTCCAAGAAGCAGGCAGACAGAAGGTTTTATAATCTATCATTCAAATGCTAAAAAAAATAGCACCAGACAAACAAGCCCAGAGGAATTGCTGTATTTTTTCCTGCTTTTTAGGCAATGTATTCTTTTAGAAAAGTAACTTCTGATGTGACTTGCTTTGCTCTGACAGCCATTTCTCACACAATTTCTAGGTGCCAAAAAGCAGCATATCAGTATCTGTCTCCATCATCGCAAAGAGATGGCAGAGGTTTTTAACCCCCTGATGGATTGCTCTAATGTGCATGACGCTATCGATTGCATCAAACCTTACTGTAGCATGTATCAGAATACCACAACGTAATAATCAGTGTGGTCACAGAATATATACAGTTGTTGTCATGATACATGTACCCTAGATGGAAACGAATGATTCTGTAAATTCACTGGGGGCATAAGATGGTTTCTCAAACTGTTTTTATTTATTATTTTACGAGGAATCTTTTACACGCATAAGGGGCTTTGCAACGTAAAAATGAACAAGTGCCTATATGATGCAATCAATGCATGGAAATCATATTTGGAATAAAGACTCATTTAGCTCCACTTTGGTGGCCTTCTCTACTCTGTGTTTAGTATTGCTCATGCATCTTGGTCTTTCATGGTTTGGGCTCAAAACATACAAAAGATTAGTGATGTGAACGCTACAGAAGATGCAGCATTAGGGTTCGTCCCTGCAATGCTTGTGCACAGGCCAAGGGGGGCTTGTGGCCTGGGGTCCTGGCCAATTTGGGGGCCCCCAGTGCTGGCACTCTGGCCTTGCCCCCAGCTCCTCCTCTCCCCAGCCCCCGGGACTCTGCTCCTCTGCCCTGCTCCACCTCTTCTCCCTGAGGCCCTGGCCAGGCTGGAAGATGGAGACTGTGGTTGGGAGAGTGTATTGTCCCCGCCATCCCCATTGCAGAGGTATATGAGTGGCTCGCCTGAGCCCCACGCGGAGCTGGCCCGAGCCCCCCCTCCCTTCCCTTCCACCCCCACCATGCAGAGCTGGCCCAACCCCTTCTCCCCTCTCATTGCGCTGCATTGGCCCAAGCTTCTTCCTTGTCCCACGGACCCGGCCTAAGCCACTTACCCAAGCCCTCCTCCTCCCCCATGCAGGGCTAGCCCAGCCGGAGCCCCACACTAATCTCCTCAGACCCTATTTTGGTACAATTTGGCATGTGTCCCATTTGCTCCTCCCAATTGGTGATCAGTTGGCAAGAGCAAACAGGACAAATGCCTAGTTGTGCCAAAAAGTCAGGTGTCCAGGGCCAAAACAGGATGTATGGTCATCCTAAGCTAGGGGTCCCCAAACTTTTTCAGTTGTGCCACCTCCCCAGTCCGCTCCCAGTCCTGGGAGCCAGGGCCAAGAGCGGGACCAGAGAAGGGAGCGGGACCCGAGCCAGGGGCTGTGGTGGGGCTGGGGAGAGCACGGTCATGAGTGGGGGCCAGAAGTACAGGTGGGGCTGTGGCCAGGAGTGGAACCATGGCTGGGAGCAGAGCCACAGTTGGGGGCAGGGTTGTGGTGGGGCCAGAGTGGAGTTGGGGGCACAGCCAGGCTGGGTGTGGCTCTCTGCTCACCCCCTGTGTGGCCTGACTTGGGCCCTGCTGCATCCCCCTGCCCCTTCCACCCCCCGAGCATTCCTCTGTGCCACCCTAGGGTGGTGTACCCCACAGTTTGGGGACCACTGCCCTAGGCTGTGGTAAGAGCCACCCAGGGAGCCCGGTCAGCTGTAGGGAGCCCCAGCCCTCCAACTGTCATGAGAAGGGGGGGTGAGAGAGAGGTGGCTGAGCTGCCCAAGAGCAGCCCTGGCCTGTGTCCCTACCTCCCACGGTGCGCCACCCAGGGCAGGTTGAGGGTCCAGGGTAGGATTGGTAACTTTCTAATGCACAAAAAAAACTCCCCTGCCCCACCCTGCTCTGAGGCCCCGCCTCTTACATACCCCTTCTCCAATGCCCTGCTCCCGCTCGCTCCAACTCCCCCTTCCCTCTGTGGCTTGCTCTCCCCCACCCTCACTCACTTTTACCAGGCTGGGGCAGGAGGTTGAGGTGTGTTTGGGGGATAGGGCTTTGGCTGGGGGTGCAGGCTCTGAGTTGGGGCTGAGGATGAGGGGTTTAGGATGCAGGAGAGGGCTCCGGGGTGGGGCAGAGGTTGGGGTGCAGTGGGAGTTATGGGCTGGGAGTATGGGCTCTGGTGGGACCAGAAATGAGGGGTTCTGGGTAGAGGGGAGGTCTCCAGGCTGTGGCTGGGGATATGTGTGGGTGGGTGAGGACTCCAGCTGGGAGTGTGGGCTCTGGGGTGGGGCTGAGGATGAGGAGTTTGGGGTGCAAGAGGAGGCAGGGCCCTGTGGTGAGAGTGGATGTGGGGGAGAGTACATTTTCTTTGTGTCCAGGGGCCCCAATAAATCTTAATCTGGCTCTGCTTTGTGCACCCGTGTGTCTCCTCTTTAGTGGGACTTCTGGTTTATCAAGGAAAGCAGAATTGGGCCAAGAGTCAATTCAGAAGCTGAGTTTGGCTGGCAAGATTGCGAGAGGCCTTTGTGTGGCTATGATGCAGCATTGTAGAAGTGGTGCCTGCCTGTGCCAAAATCTCTCAGCTCTCCTGCTTTGGCCATGGTGCGGCAGTAACTGGGTTTTAGGGGAGGCCAGTGGCAGTACTGATTGAATTGGAGAGTGGGACTTTTGGGAGGACAAGGCAGTAATAGAATGTGGGAGGGAGAACAGATGAACACAACTCTCTCCCCTCCTCCCCCTTTGCTAAAAGCAAAGGGAGCACTCCCTCTCCTGGCCTTTGGGAAGCACAGTTCCTGCATAACTCCCCCTCCTCTGGGATTTTCACTGGCTAGGGACAAGAGGGCTGGTCAGGAAGAAGAATCTAAAGTGGGAGCAGCAGGAGGTGCTGGTTCCTGGCTGGGAGTTTCTGTGGCTCCCAGCCTTCCTGCCAATAGAAAGGGCAGGTACTATCACTTGACGGGAGAACAATTGTCCATCTCTTGCCGGCAACACCTATGCCACCATAAAACCACAAGAGCTGGTGTGCCCCCTCTCCTGATTTGAACTACTTTAACTCCTGGGTGGTGGATGTAGTCGGAAGAGAGCCTGAGACATAAGCCTTTGATTCAGAGGCCTGGTATGAAGCCTGGGGCTTGGGCTGAAGTACTGGTCAAAGCTTTCCTAATATAAGACAACGTCAGCAAGAGACAGGCTGTAAGCAGGAGTCAGGTTCTGCCTGCGTACACGTTCCCAGAACCTGGCAAGAACTGGGCTGGTATTGCAAAAACACACACATTCCTAAGAAGTGCTAGGCACAGGACATTCATGTAAACACATTCCAGAGGGGTGCCAGAGCACTCCAATACCAACTATGGCACAACCCACCCCACTCCCAAATATAACAGGCACGCGTTGACCTCTCTTAAAGATAAGATTAGGATGACAGTGTGATAAATAGAGCCGTTTTGATTGAACCAACATGTATAAGGTAATGGGTGGTAGGTAGCTACATGAGGGGGACAGTAACTAACCATGTCAGAGGGGCACTACGTATCTTGTTTGTATTGGTGTATAAAATGGTTTCAGAGGGAGTGTCTTTGGGCAGCCTAGGGGGGGAATGGAAAGTCCCACCATTTACTGAGCTGCGCCCATTGTCCCAGGCATACATGCACTGAGTATACTTGTAGCAAGTATAGGGTACCAATACCGTGCTTTGTCGACAATAAACCTGCTTGGGTGCCTTCATACCTTAATGACTCTTGTGGTCATTGGGCAGTTCGTTTGGGGTCTGCTGTGCCAGCTGACTGTGCAGTGCTGGGATGGCACACAGAGAGAACACACACACGCAGCCAAACAGCTGGCGACAGTGGAAACTAATTTTGGGCTGTAGGGTGAAGATAACTGATTTTTTTGGTGGGGGGCTGGTAACTTTGGGGAGAGGGCAGCAGCAGCAATAATTGATTTGGGGCGATTCTGGACAGTAATTGACCCAACACCCCCCATCTAGCACTAAATATAAAAGGCGTGTCTTTGCGTTAGCTTTTCTTCAATATGCCTCTCAAACGTGTCAGGATCTTTGCACTTTATACATTTATTTAAAAAAACCCATCAATAACTTTAAGCTCAACAACTTCATAAGACCCGAGCTAGCTAGACAGAATGATGGCATTGATGTTGGCAGGGACTGACTGCTGCAGTAAATTATTTTTGAGGTGGGTCTGTGTGAGAGATGGGCAGAGAGCGAGGAGAAGGACTAGAAGTGCTAGAGATAGACTGAGAGCCTGTGGGTTGGGTATGTGCTATTGGGAACTCAGTCAAGAGGGCTGAGCTTTCCCGACAGCATGTGGCATGGGGGAGTGTCTACACTGCAATTAGACACCCATGGCTGGCCAATGCTAAGTCACTTAGGCTCATGGGACTGAGGCTAACTGGCTGTTTAATTGTGGCGTAGAAGTTTGGGATTGCACTGAAGCCTGGGTCCTAGGACCCCTGCGAGGTGGGAGGGTCCCAGAACTTGGGCTACAACCCAAGTCAGAACGTTTAAACCAAAAATTAAGCAGCCCCTTAGCCCAAGCCTGAGCCTAATTGGGTGTTTAATTGCAGTGTATTCATACACTGGGTTCAGGTGCTGTGAAGCTCTTCTTGTTATTCATAGACAATTGGAACTGGACCCAGAATAAATTGAGAGAGATTGAGGGAGTATATGTGAAAGATAAATGGAGAGAGAGAATTTTACTAAGCCACAACACAGGAACTCGCACGTGGCAATTCACAATTTTTGGAGGAACCATCCCTAGTCACCTAATTCCCCGCTAAGCTGTGTGGCCACGCAGCAGCCTATTAAGCGCTGCACCAGCGCTCAGGACTACAGCAGGGAGAGATGCCTCTCCCCCAACTCCAGACCTGCCGCACCCCAACCCAGCCCCGGACCTGCCGCAGCTGGGGGGTGAGGCGCCCCTTCTCTGGCCCCAACCCAGCCCCAAACCTGACGTGGTTGGGGGTAAGCAACCACCCGTTTGGCCACAACCCAGCCCAGCCCCAGATCTGCCGCAGCTGGGGGAGAGGTGTCCCAACCCAGCCCTGGCCTGAAGCTGCTGTGATGGGGAGAGGTGCCTCTCCTCCCCAGCCCAGATGCTGCTACGGGGAGAGAGAGTTGTGGGGGAGCCCTCTCTCCCCGCTGTAGCCTTGGGGCAGCCTGCACCCCAAGCCCCTCATCTTCAGCTCCACCCCAGAGCTCGCACCCCACCCACCAGAGCCCTCAACCCCCCTGCACCCCAACCCTCTGTCACATATCACCTCTATATTGGTGCACATAACTAAATTAATTCCGCTCGAGTGGGAAAAATTAGCAGGAACACTGCTGGCCACTCCCTCCCAGTTTAAATTTCATGTTCTTTCCCCACAGCTCCCCAAAGACTCTCCACTACTCTTTAGCTGGCTACAGCCCTGGTGGTGTGGGGTAGGGCGGGAGGTGTGATCAGTGCTGTGGAGAGGAGCCCACCCTCTCTACAGCCCTGGGGAGCTGCCACAGATATCACTGGGTGAGGGGAGGGGTAGCTTTTTCTGCTTTAACTTATGTTGCTTTGGAAGCAGTTTAAGCTCAAACAAACAAACAAACAAGCCACTCTTATTCAAGAATGCCAACATGGGGCGTTATCCCAGTATAACTATATTGGTTTAACTATACTGTGATAATTATACTGGTATAAATAGTGAAACTTTCCCATGGAGACGAGCCCTTAGGCTCCAAAGTCACTTAGATGCTTTTGAAAATGTTCCCTTAATTTCTTTAGTATTTACCTGTATAAGACAGTAGACATACCAGCACCTAAAGGTGCAGAATGGATTCTGAGATAAAGGTGCATAAATAAGACATGAGGACAATGATTGGAGCACAGAACATGAATATGCAGTAGCTAAAAAAACAGCAAATACAATTGCTGTCTTCAATCTATCCTAAGTGTAGGATCTATGAACCCAGGCTTTTTAATTCTCTGTATCACCCTGTGCTGTTTTTTGTCAGGCATCACAAGCTAAAGAAGATTGGGCAATCTAGCTGGGAACCGTTAAGGAATCCCACGCTGCTGCAGGAAGTGGTTTTGGTAAGTCAGTAGGTGGTGCTATCCTTTCTGAATCAGTATGGAGCCATTGTTACTGCAGGGTACCCCTGGAGGTGGTAGGGCCAAAAACCTCTGGTAATTAAAAGCCTCATTTTTGGAGGTCCAGAAGCCATACGATCCTATGTAATTTCTGTTGTAAGAACAGGGCTGCTAATCTCTATGCTAGTGAGGTAGCATGTTTGTGGCCATTATGATTCAAATGACTTGAGCATTAAAGAAAAGCAAAGGCTGGAAGCTGAAGTGGTGTTCTGTGAAACAGATATTCAGTTTAGTAGATGCTAAATAGTTTATTAGGAAGTAAACTGTTTTTAAGAAGAGGATTCTAGATTCTAGACACACACACAATTTTTGCAGTGGTTTGTAAATATGTCTGTACCCATCTGCTCTGAAGAACCTGCTGGCATGGCATTTTCTGTGTTGTAGTCACAGGACATTTCACCACAGAAACCCACAGTGGCAGCTGAAGGCTGCAAATCTTGGCTCTGTAACTGGCTAAATGACCCACTGGATGCTAAGCCCATCTGTGGAATGACTATTTTTTTTAGAGACCCCTAGCTGCTGACCCAGTATATTGATAGCAGATGGAGAGCTCACTCCCCTTTCCCATCTCTGAATCTTGAGTCTTATTCATAAGGGACAAAAACACTGGCCTCTCAACTCCTTTATATTAAAGGATTAGCTGCTCACTGCAGATCACCAGCTGGGTGAGGTTCCTGGCCTATCTGTCAAAACATAGCAAGCTATTGCCAAAAATATTGGGCAGCTAAGATTTCTGTCTCTGTTTTAGCGAAGACAGTACCTCTCTCTCCAATCAAATTTTGTGTATTTTTAACAACTCTGCAGCTGCTATTGTCATGAATATCTCTTGGTAACTCTTCAGAGTCAGGTTAGCTGACAACGCCCCCACCATCTTCTTATCAGAGCTGTGCAATGCTTGCTGGTTTTGTTTCACATGGATTTGCAACTCAAGTCTGAGTTCAAACAAATCCCAAACTTGAATCAAAGCTCAGCCCAAATTGCTGTCTCACATCTGATTTTAAAATAAATCAATACTGTTATGAGCTGTATGAAACCTTATTATGGGATGAATGCAAACCTCTTAAAATAGCTGTGTGAACACACACTGCACTTAAGTTGCAGAACACATTTAAGGGGTTAAACCTAAAAAATAAGGCCTACTAGAATCCACCTAGCACCAGGTGTGTGTGTGTGTTTGTGTACAGTCTGCTGCCACTGTAAGCAGCGTGACCCTGAGAAAAGCTAGAGAAAAGAGAGCTTTAGGGTCTGTTGGCTACAGAGATTTGGGGATGTAAACTAAGAAACTGCTCCTTTTGTTCCTGGTTTTTCCTGTGTTCAGAGAAACGGGACTTTGTCCATTACTTGTAAATAAACAAGATTGCATCAAAGAAATATCTATCATCAATTTTGTTTCCAAACTAGAACAACCTACCAGATCCTGAATTTTTGGCTAGTTGTTCAGCTCAAAAGGCGTAATGATACTGTATCCCAGCTTTCTCTGAGCAGCTTACAAATCTTATTGAGCCTTTCAGATAACTTGGGATGAGGTTTGAGTTTGTAATGAACCTCACATCCCAGAGAGGTTTGTGTGGTTATGGGTTTCATCTTAAGTTCCCTCTAAGGTGCGCAGCCGCACAGCAGGTGCTCAGGGGTGCGGCGGGGAGATGCCTATCCCCCAGTCCTGGGCCTGCCACGGTGGGAAGAAGTGCCCCTCCCCCAGCCCCAACCCAGCCTGGCCAGGACAGTACCGGGTTTAGAATGGCACCATCACGCTGAGCCCACGCTCAGCAGGGGCCCCGCTGGCTCAGCCTGGCGCTCCACTTTACTTGCACGGCGGCCCAGCAGCTCCTCTCTGGCCCCTCCCCAGTGCTCCTCTAGGCCTGCCGGCCCAGGACTTCTCCCCATCTCCCTCTACTACTTTGGGAGCCTGAAGTGGCGGACCATCACCTGCGGATGGACCTGCGGTGGACAGAGAAGAGGTGCCCCAACCCAACCCCGGCCCGGACCTGCCGTGGAAGTCACACATCACCTCCATATTGGTGCACATAACAACATTCATTCCGCAGATGTGTGGGAAAAATTAGAGAGAACACTGGTTTCATCATGAATATTTCACTCAACTCTTCCACCTAAGCCTTAAGGAATTCTTATGTGTAGCCGTGATGTAACATGACTAATTAGTAAAGAGACTGGGAAGCAGAGTTCAGGGAGGAAGCAAAGGATACTAAACATGAACTGTTTTGCAGCCCTGAGGAGATGACAAATTTGTATTTTGGATCAAAAATTGCATGTCTGTGCTGAGTTGCAAAAATAGTCCTTAATTTGAAACTTTTTGTGATTTAGGTGAGTTCTAAAGTTTATAATTAAAAGGAATATATTGCAAATGATGTAAAGATAGAACTACTGATAAGACTTGAACTACAGTCTTTCTCCCTCTCAAAAACACACATTCACAGTTTCATAGTATCTAAATTAAGAGTCTGATTCAGCAAAGCACTTAAGTGCATGCATAAGTGACTTAACACCCAGTGACTACAATAGAATTACTCACGTGTTTAATTTTTAAGCACATGCTGAATTGGGGACTAAATTGGGGAAGGGGGGAATTAATGAGCCTCGGTCATTCATAAAAGTAATAGTTGCCTAACCATTTGTAGCTATAAATTACAAAAATTCTATCAAGTGTCACATACATATTATTTAAAATGGAAATATAAATTTTAAAGGGGATGCTCTGGCTGCCTATTGGTAGTGGAATGCATTGCCATGTAAGGATCTGAGTTCACAGATGTGGCTGTGTAGCTGTTTCATAGTACTCTATAAGGACTCATGTATATGGCTCAACATAACTTGGGGTTGAACTGGAGAATATCTTTTAGAAAGACATCCAATCTTGATATTAAAACTCCAGTTATGAATAGTATACCCTAACCACTGGTGATATGTATGTCTGTGTGCATATATATAATGCAGTAGAAACATAATGGATCTTTTGTTATAAAAAGAACTTTCTTCTCACAGTCAATGTCAACTAAAAAAATAGGATAAGAAAGCAAGCACAAACACAAACATGATCTCCCCATATATCTTATAAGGGTTATTTATTTTGCAGGATGTTTAACCCTTTCTAGCCATGCATCACACTACCATTTTAAACACACGCATAGATCCTATTGATGACAGAGCAGCATATAAAGGCTATACTGGGGGCCAGTATTTGGCCCAATATATCTAGCTAAAGCAAAAAAGGGAATTGTGGGTTGCCAGATTGTAATAATAGTAATGGGTGAGTCTCATGTGATTTGGTACAAGTCACAGTATAAGCATTACTAAAGCGCTGATATCCATAATCTAAATGCTGTATTTTACATCATGACCTACGGTGAGGTAAGCACCTGGATGAGATAAAACTGAAAATCTATCCATATTTCTCTGAACTGTCTGACCCTCTTGGGTTTATAAAATGTTCTGGAATTAAATATCACACAAGCAGACTCTTGAATTCCAGTACTTCCTGTTTCTGGTAAGCCAATAATACCAGCCCTTTCCACGGTTTCTCAGCCATTCCATCTTAGGTGCCAGACAGTGCCAGGAAATACATAGAAATACAAAATTAAAAAAATGAGAAAAAAGAAATCTGAGTCTTAGAAAAGGGCTGGCTGGACTGTTAGGTTGATTCTTATTTCATCCCAGCTAGTTTGCTCATTGTCTGAGCTGGAATTTGTCCAGAATGCCAACGTCTTTATCCCAAACCTTGCAGAAAAAAATCTCACTTTTATAACTTATCTGAAAGAAGATGAGGCCCCTAGGGCCAGTGGTATAGTGATTGCTAGAGCCAGCTACAGCACTAGTTTAATAATGATCGAGGCTCTGATCCTGCAATGACCTCTCTATGGATAGATATAGAATCATAGAACTGGAAGGGACCTCAAGAGGTCATCTAGTCCAGTCCCCTGCACTCAAGGCAGGACTAAGTATTATCTAGACCATTCCTGACAGATGTTTGTCCAACTTGCTTTTAAAAATCCCCAGTGATGGAGATTCCACCATCTCCCTAGGCAATTTATTGCAGTGCTTAACCACCCTGACAATTAGGAAGTTTTTCCTAATGTCCAACCTAAACTGCCCTTGCTGCAATTTAAGCCCATTGCTTCTTGTCCTGTCCTCAGAGGTTTAGAAGAACAATGTTTCTCCCTCCTCCTTGTAACAACCTTTTATGTACTTGAAAACTGTTATCATGTCCCCTCTCAGACTTCTCTTCTCCAGACTAAACAAACCCAATTTTTTCAATCTTCCCTCATAGGTCATGTTTTCTAGACCTTTAATCATTTTTAATCACTGTATGCTGCAAGTTCATGTGTACGGTACAACTCAAGGATGTGCAGTTTGGAAAGAAGACAAATTATCTTAAAAAAATGGATAGTTGGCAAAGGCATTTTAGACAATAAACATGTTCGCTCATGACAGAGCTGTGACATATATTCTTGTTCGGTCCAAAGGGACCTTTTCTGTACACTTCTAAACACTATTTTCTCTGTACAGTAAATGGCAAATGCATCAGAATACTGGGAAGGGGTGGGGAGGAGAAAATATGTTTTCCACCAGAATTAGTGGCTGCATAGTGGATTGCAGCATGGGCTTAGAATACGTGCTGCTGCAGTTTGGCCTAATCATTTGGGACATGTCAAGTTCCAGGGTATTGATCATTTCATATTAAATCTAGCTCTTAAGCGTGAAGTGGTCCCTGTAGCTCTGCTGTCAGATTAATCGCAGCAATAAGAAAGATCTCTTCCCTTCAGAACAGAGGTAAGAAATGTTAAGGCAGGACTGTTGCCCCACCCCCCAGCCATGGTATCGAGTTCTTCCCTCCCCTCCCACCCCCCAGGATTTAGACAGAATTTACTGCATGATAACTATGAAGAGGACAATGTGTGAAGTGTCTGGGGCTTCATGTTCCCCTTTCTCTCCCTTGAACCCCACCTCCCGAAAACAAAGCTATACAGCCCTGACCAAACTGTTATAACAATTGGAATAAGACAGAAATTTGGCTCAAGAAGATTAGGTTAATGTTCAGTCTGAATATCTAATTCAGAGACAACGCATAACTCTTGATGGCCGGGGGGCACAATTTAAAGGTTCGGGGGCGGGGGGGGCATGTGACTGTCCCAAGCGTCGCCTCTGGGCTGAAGAGCAACAGCAAAGTGAGAAGTGCCAAGGTAGTGGCAAGCGAGCGCCTTGGGGAATATCTCATGGCAATCAGGCTCCATGGGCAGGAGCTGGCTCCAGGGGGTGTCACTGGCCAGCACTGGGCTCCTTCAGGGAAGAGGCAAGAGTGCATCAGGGGTGCAGCTCAGAGCTATACCACCTGCCCTGCCTGGGGAGCGCCCGGTTGTGCAGAGGTGGCCCAGCTCGGGAAGCAGGGCAGGAGGGCTGCCACACAGCCAGCCAGCACCCCAGCTCCCACAGCATGGAGAGTCAGGGGCCCAAGTGACTCCTACAGCTTCTGATTCACTGGCTACTGGCAGGAGGCAGGCGACAGTCTTCAAACGGTGGGGAATGCCTCCCTGGGGGGTGTGTGTGTGCATCCTGCAATCTGAAAATCTCTGTGCTAAATGGAAGGCAGAAATCTGGGAGAGCACGTGACCCTGCGTGCCCCTCCCCCCCCCCCCCACAGCCTTTGGTCTAATTGTACTAAAAGCTGCTCTTCCTGATTTATCAAAGTGCAACTGAGGGCAGCATGTGACCAACAGAAATTTCATTTAGTTTAATACCATTACTACAGCTACTAAAAGACATGCCTTCACAGGGCAAATCCTGCCTATGTAGTCACACAAAGTCCTCTGGGAGTGGCACCACCATGGATCCACTGTGCAAGGTTTGGGGACCTGTCCATTCCATTCATGGTGGTCATCTCACTAGGGTGTGGGAAGGAGTCAGATGTTGGGGACAGAAGAGCCATTGCTGGTGTGTTACATTGTATGAGGTATCAGGTTAAAGTAGCCTCTTCAGAATTGCTCTGCAGGTTTAAGGGTGGGGTAGAGAAGATTTCTCCCACTTCCATTTGCTCAGAGCCCAACCCAAGCTACTCTCTGGGCACTGGCATGAGGTTTTGATCTTCAATACACATATAAATATTGCCAGGAATTAGTACTTATCAATTAGAAAACACACACAGGGAAAACAGCATGAATTTTCTTTACTAGCTGCTTCCTTAACTGAAACTACCCAAGACAATTAACTTTAAAAAATCTATTTTGGGGGGCGTTGGCCATTAGAAAATATGTAAGTGAGGGAACAGCACTGAGGCTGCAGAAAAATTTACTTGTAGAATAGCAGAATGATGGATGCATCATTCAAAGAATATGTGCTGCAGGCTGAGGAGACAGTAAATATGGCAAGAAGAAGAAACAAAGAGACATGCAGCAACCAGAAATAAAGATCTGGGACCTTGATTAGTTGACTAGACATAAATATAATGGGCTTCCGATCTAAAGTTTCTAAAATAAAATGACAGCAGAAAGCACTACCGGGATTCACTGCATTGCACCATAGACAGAATGGCTTTCTTCCTCCAGTGTTTATTCTTTTATAACCCCATCAGTGCAAACATCTAGTTACACACGGACACTTTACAAATCTCTTATATTCTAGCCAATGTAGACAAACCCTATGATACAGTTTTAAATTACACAATTCCATGCTATTTTATACACAGGACCCTCATCTCATTCAATACACAGGATTGACCTGCTCCAGGAATGGATCAGGGTTGTGTATTTAATGAGGCTGTTATCCTTAGGAGCCCTGCCTCGTTTGTTGCAGAAGATGAAAGGTATATAGTAAAAAAAAAAAAAAAAAAAAGGCAGAGAAGAGAAAGGGACATCTCATGGTTTAGGCAGTTATATGCCACCCTGGCAAACTGGATTCTATCCCTGCTTGTGCTGCTGAGTTCCTATGTGGTGCTGGGTACCATAGAAAATCACACATAAGGAGATCAGTAATTCTGTATTTAGAGCAGGGATCGAATGGCGTGAATTGATAAGGCAAAGGATGACACATTGAATCAGGAGGATAAAACAAAATATTGAATGGCTGCTCATTCTTTGAGGACCATCCATCCTGCGCACTGAATGAGGCAGGGATCCTGTGGCTGAAAAGTCTAATTTGTGAAAGTGGATGATTCTTTTATATATACATTGATTGATGAAATATACATTTTTCATATATATATATTGATGCATTACAATTTATGACCAGATCCTCAGCTTTCATAAATTGTCATAGCTCCACTGAAGTAAAGATATAATAATTTATACCAAGTAAGGAACTGGTCCTAATGCATGGATTTGCCATTCATCTATGTAATCATATACACTACACACTATGATGTAAATCTATTAACATCAATAAATATTCCACAAAAAAGAAACTCTATTAATGTTGTATATAAAAATACACACCCAACATTTATATCCCCCAAACTGACTACTGTGTGTGCATAGCACAGACCTTGCTCTTCTGCCTGAGACATTCCCATTCACATAGCGTTTGTGTTGGAGTACCTAGATTTTTTTAAGGAACATATGCTTCTCTTTCTCTGTGAAACTACACAGATTTGGAACACCACTCATCACAGTAGTGTGGCATTTTTTGGAACCATTGCTATGTTACATCATACCCTCTGGGACAGGTAGTAGAGTGCAGTAGCCAAAGTGATGTTGTCATGATTCTTATGGAATCCAAGAACCCATGGGAACCCAAGGATTAAGTCATTTATTTTTTCTTTCAGTTGCAGCAATGATAAATAACTGCTAGAGCTTGTTAAAAAAAAATCAAATTCTGAAATTCTTCAACGAAAAGGGATTTTAGTTATAGAGCATACATCAATTGAGATTACATGGTCTAAAATGTTGTCCTGGCTCTGGAAATCATTTCTATCAATAAGGAAAGATAGTGTGATGAAGAAGTCAAAAGTTCAGATTGTCATAGAAAAAACTCAGTTCTTCCTTTCAAATGCAGACAAGGTTAGGACAGTAATTGAGCTTGTCTGTCTGGCAGTAAAAGAGCAGTGCCATAGCTTCATATATTTCAAACACGTCAAAAGTCACCGAAGAAGGGTTTGGAAGATGCATCTGATTACTATGTTACTACAGTCACACCAGTTTGACAGGTGTGATGCATCAACACGGTATTACAAGTTTAAGATAATCTATAGTATTCCTTTTCATCAGGCAACAAACTGTAGTGGCATGTTGCACAATGCTCAGTGTGTTCAGTCTCTGGGCATTTGCGCTTGCTGCCTAAAATAGAATGTCTCACTGTGATGGGTTAATCCTTCTTTGGCTCTGGTCCTAGGCAGATTACTAGCTATAGCATTCTGTGAAAGACTGCTGTGTAAGGCAAGTATTTCACTTAAGTCACTTACCACATTTTCTGGACCATAAAAGTATCATGGGCATCTGCCAGTCTTTATGTAGAATAATTTCAATTGTCTTTTGTAAAGCTTCCACTGAGTATTTTAAACATTAATTTTAATAATGAATAATTGAAGTTTTATTCCAAATAATGGTGTTTTAAAAACACTGGGTGAAACATGAGTCCTCATTTATACCTGTGCAAATCCAGAGCAGGTTTGGCTAGTGTGTCCCCAAAAAGGGATTTCACTGTACAGTTTTGTCACATTTGCATTGTTGTAAAAACTGCAGAGAATCTCAATTGTATTAAGTGATGATCATGTTGATAAATGGCAGCCTAATTTACACCCAATTGAAGGTCAATGAATAGAGCCCAGTGATTACTGAAAAATGTTCCACAAATATTTGCCCTAACTTTAAAATGGTTAGTTTCATCCCCAAACTCATGGATCTTTTCATGTGAGATGTCTGCTGACTTTCAATCAACTGAGTTTTACTGGCATAAATAGTTACAGAAACCGAAGCTAAGATTTTCAAAAGTGACTATGCTTTTAGGTGCCTTAAGCATGGGTGCCTAACTTAAGACACCTTTTAAGGGCTCAGCACTTTCTGAAAATTGGTCCTTTATAACACGTCTCCAGTTGGGAACCCAAAAATGAAGCCAACCCCAGATCAAGACAAACTGTGAAACGATTTTGAAAATTGTGGCACATTTTTTTAATTTACATGTACAAGCTGGGAGTGCTTGTATTAACATCCAATCAGAGAAGAGAAATGGTACAGCAAGTGTGACCATGCATGACTAACGGACACAGCTTGAATATTGAATACTCAGAGAGAAATATTCAGGTTCAAGCAACAGAAATACCCCCTCCTTCCCACCCCACACACAAATTCATGAGTCAATTTTGAATAATGAGCACTTTTGAGGAAATGGAGCCCTAGTTGTGGATATCCTGTGAGCAAAAAAAAAAGAGCTACATTTGTCAGATAAATTCACTGTGAATTATTCACACAGTTGTAATAAATATATTGAGGAACAAAAAGGTCAACATTGGGAAATGGGAGTGGAAAGGAAGTAGTTATATATCAATTTTTAATGCAACAAAAGCATATTATTTTTCAGTTTTAATATTCTGTCATATTTTATATTTTGGCAGAAAGGTTGGATTAATCTAGGGCAAAATTTTCAAAGGAGCCTAAGTCACATTTCCAAAGGTGACATAGGCACTTAGGACCCTATGTTTGATCCACTGACTTTCAATTACTTAGACTCTTTTGAAAATGTAACCCTTAGTCTTTGGCCATTCCCATTATATTTTCATGTTGGAAGAATTTCTAAAGAAGGATAAATAAATATTCAGTAGCCACTCTTCAGGCTGACTACCTGAGTACATCTGAGAACTGAGCGTAAGACATGGAAGTCAGCAAAAGTTTTTATCCTCACAGCAGAGCCAATCATATACAATCATATACTGGGGAAATAGACAATCAGAGGTACCAGAGAAAGCATTGAGATGTATTTGAAATACATGAGCGAAATGGTGAAAGTTCAGTTTCTCAAGGAAGAGCAGAGGGTATGAGAGGCTCTGTCTGAATGCCACAGGAGTCATTGCTGACATCAGCTTTGCCAAGGTCAACAAGCGCAGCATCAAAGAGACACTAATTTTCCTTAAGTCGCCAAGTACAAAGAGCAGTGCTCAGAAGCTTCAACATAATCAGCCTAGAGTAAGTCAGGTTAACATCCATGTTCTGAGCAAAGTGAACAAATATAAGCAGGACTGATTCCTCCCCACCAAAAACTACAATACTTCGTGCATTTAATAAAAGTGCTGTGCCTTCATTCCAACCAACCTCTCTTGAAAGTTTACTCATATTAAAAGGGCATAGTAAAGTGGGAACTCTGCTGATAAACTGGGCTGTAGGCCAAAAATAGTAGTCCTATTGCAACAAAAGGGGCATCTCCACAGGAATTGGGGGCAGGGAGGGGAAAATAGTACCTTAAAGGCACAGAAGCAGCAGGAAAAAATATTAAACAAAGAAAAACAAAAAAGGTTGTAAATGAACAGAATTTCTTTTGCAAATGCCTTGGAGTGGCATTACTCCAAAAAGCTTTAACTTTGCTGGTATACCAATATGACCAAAATAAGTAAGTTATTTTCAGTGGTTTCATGTTGCATCAGGAATTGTTATAAGAGCAAGGAACACTAAATAAATAACCCTCCATGTATTACATGGGAGATAAAGCACTTTCTGTGTATATGCTTTACTTTTAACACTAGATCAAAAGAATGAATAAGTAGTAGTGAATAAAGTGAGATATATTTTACTGGGAAACCTGTGACCTAGGAAAAGTTATTCCAAGACCCAGGTGAAACCTCTGAAAATTACAATAGCAGATATAAAAATATTGGAAGAGACAGGCAGACCAAGAAAGAGAGTCATTGCTGAACAAATACTTCAGTACTGGCAAAACACATGGTAGACTGTCTGCTCTTTCAAAAAAGAGTCATTATACTAGAAAACCTGAGAGCTGAAATGCTTGAAAAGATTTAACAGGGTCACCAGGGAACACCAAACAAGAGCACATCAAAGCATCTGCATGCCAGGACTGTCAGACCAGATTCTGTTCTTGCTGGAAAGTCACCTAATTTGTGCAAAAAAAAAAAAAGAAAGAAAGAAAGAAATTGCAGTGCTAGTTGGAACCATTGTTGACAAGAGAATTGCTCAAAAGACTGGCAGCAGGTAGCCAATGGAATAATGTCACATACCTAGTGGACTATTATACATACAGATATGTGGAACAGGCTAATCTATTATTCACTTTATTCAGACAAGAGATTAACAGATTTAAAGTCATATTAGTAAAACATAGAGTTCCTTCACACTTTTCACATATAATGGACCACATTTGTTCCTGTAATAATCCCCATACAAAGGGTCATCAGTGGGGACTGAAACTGGACCATTGTTAGGGGGCTTATTCCTTCACCCTCTCACTTCCCTGGTCCTCCTCGCATGAACAGAGAGCAACAACACCCGAAGTCCAAAGGCGCAAACAATTTGATGTTTATTGGGGTGAACTTCCAGCAAGCATGATTCCAGTTTCCTTCCTCAGCGTCCCCCTTCCCAGCTCTGACACTACAGAGCCATCCCTGTTCCCATTCCCCCCTTAGCAAAACATGATTCCAATTTCTCCACCCCCATTCCCTGTTCCCATTCCCCCCTTACTTCCTGATTGACTGCAGACTATATAGTAAAACTTGAGTTTTGCTTAGCTATACCTTAACCAATTATTTTACTGAAATTTAACTAACCAATCCTAACATACTGTAACATGGTTATTTAACCAATTATATTCCACCACCTTAATTGGTTTACACCCAACAAAATTAATTATACAGCAGACAGAAACAATTACAGAACCAGACAGAGACCATGCAAATAAACATACAAAACGATACAGAAGCGAGGATTTCACATCTCAGCTATTGATAAGTGAGTTCTTGCCAGACAGGATGCTATCAAATTAAATTTCCTTTTACATCTTCTAGGCTCTTCCCTTTCTCTGGAGGTGATAGGAATATCAGGACAGGATTGTATTCCTAACAGCCCAATAGCACCTTGTTTCAATGTGACTAGTTTGGAATGTGAGGATATGACTGTTCACTTCTCAGCTTATGGCTGCCTCTGCTGCTTAGCCAAAGGCCTTACTTAGCCTAAGAACAGAGCCTCAGACTGTCACGGTACGAGAAGGCCCTTTCACAGACAGACAGTGATTTTGATTTTCTCTTTTATACCTCGATAACTAGCTAAGTGATAAGAAAACACATAAATTCTTAAAGTATAGGCCTTTATAGACAGGGCTGAATATCTATATCCTAACACAGTTGGGAACCCTTACCCCCAGGTTCTCATCCTGGCTCTGGGAGAAGAGTGGGGGTTGTTGCCTGCTCCTGCAAACCCTGCCATTTTTCACGTTAAAACCTTTTCTTTTTTCCTCCACTCCCCTAGGACCAAGTCCCAGCTCCTGTCTCTAAAGGTGGTCTGTTAACTCTGCTTCTGACTCTAAACCCTATTGTACCAAATCATCTTTAAACACCCCTAACTAATTTACAACCCTTCAGCAGCCCTTGCTGAAACAGCACCAAACTTGAAAGATTAATGGCAGCTTTCCATAATGCTGCACTTACTTAAAACCTCTCACAAGTGGACTGAAGTGCCTCCTTTTCCTGGAAGGCATTCAGTCCCAATGGGCAGGGACCTTCTTCCACTACCCATATACCAAAGGAGGGTGGGCTCCTCAGCCACCCCCCATCCCTCTGGGTCCCCTAACACTTCCTCCATTTCCTTTTTAATCTCATCCCAGGCTGACCCCTGCACCTGGTATGGGCCCTGGTTCTTCCTTATCCATTTATCCTAAAAATCCTTTACCCTGGCTTGCCAGAACCCGCAACTACCATCACGAGAGTTCACTATACCCCCTCCAAGCAGCTGCGCGGACTGTTGGGGAGGGGGACTTACAGGCTGCCACTCACCTATCCGATGCGATGCATCCAAGTCACCGGCACCAAGATGTTAGGGGGCTTATTCCTTCACCCTCTCACTTCCCTGGTTCTTCTCGCATAAACAAAAAACAACAATACCCAAAGTCCAAAGGCGCAAACAATTTAATGTTTATTTGGGTAAACTTCCAGCAAGCATAATTCCAGTTTCCTTCCTCAGTGTCCCCCTTCCCAGCTCTAACACCACAAAGCCATCCCTGTTCCCATTCCCTGTTCCCATTCCCCCCTTAGCAAAACATAATTCCAATTTCCCCACTCCTATTCCCTGTTCCCATTCCCCCCTTACTTCCTAATTAACTGCAAACTATATAGTAAAACTTAAGTTTTGCTTAGCTATACCTTAACCAATTATTTTACTGAAATTTAACTAACCAATCCTAACATACTGTAACATGGTTATTTAACCAATTATATTCCACCACCTTAATTGGTTTACACCCAACAAAATTTATTATACAGCAAACAAAAACAATTACAAAACCAAACAAAAACCATGCAAATAAACATACAAAACAATACAAAAGCAAAAATTTCACATCCCAGCTATTAATAAGTAAGTTCTTGCCAAACAAAATGCTATCAAACTAAGTTTCCTTTTACATCTTCTAGGTTCTTTCCTTTCTCTAAAGGTAATAAAAATATCAAAACAAAATTGTATTCCTAACAGCCCAATAGCACCTTATTTCCATGTAACTAGTTTAAAATGTAAAAATGTGACTGTTCACTTCTCAGCTTATGGCTGTCTCTGCTGCTTAGCCAAAGGCCTTACTTAGCCTAAAAACAAAGCCTCAAACTGTCACAGTACAAAAAGGCCCTTTCACAACAAACAGTAATTTTAATTCTCTCTTTTATACCTCTATAACTAGCTAAGTAATAAAAATACATCTAAATTCTTAAAGTATAGGCCTTTATAAACAGGGCTAAATATCTATATCCTAACAACCATCATCTCCAAAAAACCACAGGGGTGAAATCCTGGCCCCACTGTATTTGATGGCAAAACTCCCATTGACTTGACCGGAGACAGGACTTCACCGCATGGTGCTACACATGAGCTGAAGGAGTAACTCCATTAGCTTATAGTAATAGCAGGCTCTTAGGGTAAAGCTTTCAAAGCACTATGGCCCAGATCCACAAAGGTATTTAGACTGCTAACTTCCTCTTAGGAACCCAACATTTTCAGAAGGGACTTAGGCATTTAGGAGCCTAAGTCCCATTAACTTTCAATGAAACAGACTCCAAGTGCCTAAGCCGCTTTGAAAATGGGACATGGGCACTTTTGAAAATTTTACGTTTATTGTCCAAGTGGACTGGCCATCTTATGATACTTCAATACAGTTTACATGTTTCATTAAAGAAAGTGACCTTCCCCAAAAGACCAGTAGCCCAGAGTATTAGGGAATTTTACAAAGTACATAAATCCGAGGAAGAATAACCCTCACAATAGGTTTGGAGATAGGTAATCTATTATGAACTCCACTTTAGAGTTTATATTTAGATCTTGGTGGATGTTTCTGAAATTAATTGATGTTAGAAATTACGTATTTGTGATCCTGATTAGCAAATGGTGTTTCAGTAGTTAAAAGAGGAGAGCTATACTGGGAGGGACTTTAAGAGTTAGTGCTGTGGGTCTCACTACATTCAGAGATGGTGCTGACCCTGCAGTGTCTCTTCTGAGTCAATACCAATAAAGCAAGCACTTCTGTTATCAATGCATGTACCCTCCCTGTGGTCCTTGTCACTGTCTGCACCGCAACACTGCAGTAGCTTAATTCAGTCAGTAACTAGCTCCATTCTTCCAGGTTTATGCTATATTTGAATATTCCCTGTACCATCTCCTCAAGCACACACTGCAATTAGTCTCTTAAGTAAATAGCAGAGATCTGAGTTACAATGACTTTTTACTCGTCGGTGATTACATGTAAAATATGGCCTGAGAGGGGTCCTGGCTTCATTCATGGTCTTGAGGTTTGATTTATATATATATGCACTGTTGAGACTGGGATTAATCTGACAAATTTGTTAAGGTATCTAGGACAAAAGAGTGGAATTGTTTTGCTAGAGACATGAAATATAAGCTTTCCCTGAGCTGAAGCGGAATACTATTGGCATAGCAATAACAACTCTAAACCTGTTATTAAGCCATTCAGCTCATCCTATGGGAGACATTATAATTAACTAATATTTCTTAAGCACCAGCAATATACTTGATCCTCTAAAACATAGCGAAGACGAAATGGCCCCTGTCCCAAGATGCTTGCAATTAAAATAGAGAGACAGCATAAAATGCACTGGGAAACCCAGAGGAAGGCTAATCTTAGACCTTTTTTTCCCCTTTCTTTCAAGTGCTTTACTAAAGCAGGATAGCATCAGTGCACTCTGTGACTATAAAAAAACTGTTTAAAACTATTCCTCTTTCAAAGCTACTCTCTTCAAGACATGTCACAGCTGCAGGTGGTTGAAGCTTTATTAGTCAATTGTAGAACAAATCACAATGCAAACTGGCTTTTATTCAATGAAAGCTACATAATTAGCTCAGGGGTTCCACTTATCCTTCCTTTCTGGGCTTTTAAATATTTAATTTTCTTAAATTTTCTGAGAGAAATAGGTTCATTAATTATATCATAAGTACTAAGGCAGCATTTACAAATCATAAACTATCATCGTTCAACTCTTTCTCCCCAAAGAACCTAATTTGTCTCAGGCAGTTGGGTTCTATTGATGTGGGAGCACGGCCAAGGTCTGGTTCTCTAGTGAAGTAAGAATGCTGCAGACCCTGGAGATCAGTGTAGCCAAGGAATTTAAATGTGTAGGTTAAAAATAGCTTGTGTGTCAAGTAGAGGGTCAGTTTTCATGTGGGACATTTATGGAGAAGAGACTGAATCTGTTACCCATTGTTGAAAGTATTTATTTATAGGAAATTAACTATTTGGAAGCATATGCCTGTCCATTTCAGTCTGCACTGGGGTATCAGAGAATACACAGAAAGAAGCTGGTGGCTGGTAAACAGAGGATACTGGAAAGTTGCTTTGTCCTTTTAAAGATTAGCTAAGATTTTCTTTAAACATGACATTAATGATTTAAGGAGTTGTCATGCAACAATTCATATGAGGTACAGGGTTTCCAACTGTCTGAAAATGTATGGACATTTTTAAAAAATAGAACATTTTTGTTCTGTCTGTAAAAACATTTTTTCTTGTAAAATATTAATTTGAGAGCACACGAAATTTTGGATTCCTGCATGATGCAGTGTTGTATTTACTATCTTTATTGTATTAAATGAATTGGAACAGCCTGTTGGATTTAACCCCCCTCCCCCCCACAAACACACAATATTGAACTATTTCAACTAATACCTTTTCCCCATTTAAAAAAAATATAGATGTTATTGATACTAGCATACAGGTAGGGAAATAAATATTTTATAATTTAAATTCCTAATTTAATGAACTAGTCCTCTTATATTGCCAATTAAAATGTGTGTGTTGGGGGGAACCATTGGATAGCTGCAAAAACTGGTAAGTGTGATTTTTTTTTTTTTTAGCTGGCAGCCCTGATTAGGCACACATTAGAATAAAGATTTTAATGACATGAGTGAGCAATGCTTTGTTTATGTATTATGCTGTTTATGTAGAATGGCCCCAGTTGAGCAAAGCACTAAACTTAATTTTGAGCACATGCTTAAATGACAGATTTAAATGAAATTTATGCATAAACTTAAATCCTTTGATAAATAGAATTGGGATTCCCCAGGTGCTTAAAATGAAGCGAGTGCTTAAGTGATTATCTGAATCAGGACCTATGAGCTGAATATATAAGGGAGCAGCAATTAATGATAAATAGTGTGCGTACCTTTATTTTTCAACTATGCTAAGTACATTTTATACACTGTGTGATGTAATCCATAAGACAGATCCTTTCAAGAATTATGAATTCTTCTCTCAGTTACACCCTCACAACTGAGGGCAGAATTATTGCTCGCTTCAGCCACCAAGACCCTTAAACAATAATATCAAGGCAACATGTTGAGGGAAAAGAATCCATTTAAAACTGTGTTGTCTGAAATCTGATCTCAATTATATCTGTGCAGCCTTTTTAACCCATGTTCTGAAAAAGGTATAGTGAAATCACACTAGGGATTGAGTGATGTAGTGTGGTGTACCTGCAGTACTTCATGCAGAAGAAATAGTAGAAATATAAAATAGAGTGCTATGCAGGAGGGTTCTAACTGCACCACAAAACTTAAGAAGAAACTTATTTAGAGTAGAATATTTCACACTTTATTTTGGGATGGATGGAGTTTCCAGAATTCTTTCTTGCACCAAAGTCAAAGGATCCATTCTTAAGAGACCTTCTCACTAAAGATGCTGGGGCAAAGATACTTCTGGAGTAGTTTAATGCCATTTCTAATGTGAGAAGATCATAATATCCTCTTCCTTTCAGGATTGAGGTCCATAGGGAGGAAAGCATCCCTATTTAGGACAGCATTTAAGCTTGTTCTTAAGTCCCACTGCTGTCCTGAATAGGGATGTTTTATGCATGTGTATAAGTGCTTTCCTGAATGGAGCCCTGAGCACAATAGAATTTAGGCCAGAAGGTATCATTAGGTCAGCTAGTCTGGCCTCCTGTATATCACAGGCCATAGAGTTTCAAACACATACTGTGGTGTGTTTTTGTTTGTTTAAAGCATATCTTCCAGAAAGTCTGGTTGCCTCTTCTATGGCCCTCACAGTCCTTTCCAGGCTGAGGAGAAAAACATTGAGCTCAGAACCCAAACTTAGTTGACTTACATGGCAGAATGAAGAATGCTTTTGGATGAATAAATGTTCAGTGATATGTAAACATCTAAAATGTGACCATTCTTGGGAACGGGACAGGAAATATGGACTTGCCAAACAAGGAGCTGCCCATCATGGGCTTGAAAGCTGGAATCCATCTAACATAACAATTTTACTTTAGTACAACTGTCACAAAAATGCCCCATTTATTTAGGTTTCCTTTAAAATATTGCACCAGGGTACACAGCTGAAATGCCACTTCTCATTTACAACATTTAGAGATTTTTCTAAAACATAATTGGACATCTGTACAGAACAGAAAAACTCAGAGTTGCCGCTTTAATGCCTTCCCTCGATGGAACAGCAGAAACATGAGCATATTTTCTTTACCAAAAAAATTAATATTTAAAATGAATTCTGTGAAGCTCAAGAATTTGCATCTTGAATTGCAGGATAATGGACTATTTTATAAGCCTTCTTAGTAGTCTGCAAAAAGAAGATAGGCTACAACGTTAACCTCTTCAGCTACTTTATCATAATGAATAACTCATACCGTATGAGCTATTTAAAATCATGAGACAGTTGTTACATGGCAGCCACTTGTATTGCTGGGAATAACCTATTCATACGAAATGACTGAAATAAATAACTTTGTTATATGCCTTTGTCCTTACATAGCACTTCTGATTTCCAAGTACAGGAAAGAACACGGAGGGCCTGCAATATAGGTAGATAGTAATATCACCATGTTACAGGTGAGTAAATTGGGGCAAAAAGAGTGCGAGGCCAACATGTTCAAGCTTAAGTGCCTAACGTTAAGCATCTAAATTCACATTTAACCTCTCCAATCAGATTATTTTGGGTGCCTAGATTTTAATTTAGATTAAGGCCTAAGGCCCAGAACCTCAGAGGACGTAGGCACATAACTCCCAGTAAAATCAATGGGAGTTGGGAGACTAAATACCTTTGAGGGGCAGGACCCAAGTGACTTAGGAACTTAGGTTTCTAAGTCTCTTTTGAAAATGGGACTTAGGCTCCTAGGTCATTTAGGGTGTGATCCATGAAGCAATTTAGGCATCTACGTCCCCGTGCGTGGTACCACTGCAATCCATGAAACTTCCGTTTGGCTGCTGCCTAACCCTGTAGATGCCTAAACTCATTTGATGCCAAACTTTTCTCTGTAACAGCTCCGTAGGCACCTAAGTTTTAGAACCTGGGGCATGCACAGTGCTGCCTCACTCTACATGCCCAACTCCTGCCAAAGCTCAGAACCAGGGAAAGGTAAGGATCTTGTCCATCTCAGCTATCTGGGGGGGCCAGATCCAGTAGGTGGCCTCTGAGCAATATCCAGCTGAAGGAGGAGGAGCTGCTGCTGCTGCTGCTGCTGCCACCAACCTTACAACTCTTAGCCCAGTGTTTAGAGCACTCACCCGTTACGTGAGAGACCCAGGCTCAATTCCCTCCTCTCTGCCAGAGAGGGAGAAGGGATTTGAACAGGGGTCTCCTACCTCTCAGGAGAGTGCTCTAACCACTGGGATATCATGACTGGGAGGGCAGGTCCCCTCAGTCTCTTCAGTTGAAGCTGTTCCACTGTGGATAAATAACGAAAGAATGATTGGGACAGCAGGACTGGACCCAGGATCTACAGAATCATTCTCACTTGCTTGCTATTTCTCTCTGGTCCATTGACAACTGAGATATTTATCCACAGTGGAACAGCTTCAACGGGAGAGATTGAGGGATTTACCCCACATCAGAATATCCCACAGCTCTGTGGCCAGAGCACTCGCCTGAGAGGTGGGAGGCCCCTCTTCGAAGAGAGGGGAATTGAACCAGGATCTCCCACATCCCAGGTGAGGGCTCTAACCACTACCATAAAAGTTACAAGGTCTCCTCCCCCACCCTCTGTTTTGTGTGTAGCGAGGCAGGTACCAAACTCATTCCTGCGGGAAATGCCTCATACGTCTAAATGCACCTGACTTCAGGTGGCTGGTTCTTGTTTGTGGATCGCTAAGCAGAGATAGGTTCCTCTTTGAAGCCCAGATTTAGGCGCTTAACTCTGAGAGAGCAATGGGGTTAGGATTCACCCTTCAGGTTGGTATTTCCCATTGGCTAGCTGAGGTGGCTCCACCCCTAGTCTGCTGGTTTTTGTGGATTACAGGTGCCTCTCTCTCTCTCCACTCATTGTATGGGCAGCCTAGGTACCTAACTCAGTCTCTGTGAACCATAATGTTGTTCCTGTAATTTTCTAGGCACCTAAATGTAAGGTGCTGTGATGCTCACCATTGCATGCCCAGGTCTGTTTGTGGATCCCACGGTGAGCTCCTTTTGAAAATTTTACCCTAAGGGTAGGTCTACACAGCTCATGGCAGCGAGCCTTCCAGCCTGGGTCGAGAGACTCGGGCTTGCAGGACTCTCATCGGCACTCTAAAAATAGCTGTGTGAACAGTGCTTTGAAGTTGCAGCTCAGGCTTTGAAGCCAAATCCCTTCTCTAGGCTTCAGAGCTGGAGCCACAATGTCTACACAGCTATTTTTAGCATGGTAGCGCAAGCCCCATGAACCCAAGGGAACAGCTACATGGGAAAAAAATAAATAAACAGACCCGCAGCAGCAATTCTCAGAGCCTGAGCCAATGGACTCACGTTCACAGGGGTCACACTATGGGGCTAAAATTAGCAGTTTAGACATAAGGTTGGGATGGAGCCCAGCAGGGACGGCTCTATGTTTTTTGCCGCCCCAAGCATGGCAGTCAGGTGGCATGGCTGCAGGCGGTCCGCGGTCACGTGGATTCGGCAGCGTTTCTGCACGTGATCTGCCGGTCCTGCAGCTTTGGCATACACGCCGCCGAAACTGCAGGACCGGCGGACCTCCTACAGTCACGCTGCCAAAGGCTGCCTGACTGCCGCCCTCACAGCGACCAGCAGGCTGCCCCCCCACGGCTTGCCGCCCCAGGCACGCGCTTGTTGCACTGGTGCCTGGAGCCGCCCCTGGAGCCCAGTCTCTGAAACCCGGTGATTGGGATGGTTCTCAAATCCCTGGCTCCAGCCTGATCCCGAACATCTACACTGGCATTTTTAACTCCACAGTGTGAACATGAATCAGCTGACCCGGGCTCTGAGCCTTGCTGATGAGGTGTGTGTTTGGTTTTGGTTTTGGTTTTTACTGTGTAGCCATACCCCAAGTCTGTCAACCCAGGCTAGGAGGCTTGCTGCTGTGGGCTGTGAGACATACCCTAAGAGCCTAACTTTAGGTGCTTAACCTTGACAATTTTAGCCTTGTTCAAGGTCACTCAGGGTGTCAGTGGCGGTGCTAGGAATAGAAGTGAGGCATTTTCACTCCCATGATCTAAGCTCCACACAAAGTTCCACTTGCAAAATTTCAGTTTGGAGAATGCAGCTGTTAGTATTGCTCTCTCTCAAAGGTTAAGCAAGCAACTTGCTCACCATTCATGGACAAATCGATAATGTTGTATCATCATCACCATACGTGATGATGTACAGTAGGTAACTGTATCAAACAAGTAAATAGTTCCTGCCATAAAGAACACAAATCTAAAGACATGAGTGGTTACAACAAAGCATAGTCCAATACAGAACAGAGTAGGGTATGGTCATTAGAGCTAGAATGCTGAAGAGTTTAATCATTAATACATGTCTAAATAGCATGTAACAGTATGAACAGGCCGGTTCAAAAGTTGGGCCTCAGTCACAGTGTAATTGTATTGCACCTCTTTTAAAACGAAAAAGGGAATAAATTCACTAGTCAAAGCTGAGACAGATTCACCAGCTCTTGGTTTTAGTGCAAAAATAAATACTGATTCCTTTTGCCAGAATTAGGTGAGTTACTTTCATTCCCTGTATTCCAGCAGAAACAAATATCTGTCGGCATCATTAGGCATGGAACTTTGTCACAAGAGTGTGAGAGAATCGTTCAATATTTAGTTGTCTTTTCAGCCTGTTTGCATGTCTGAAACTGTGCTGATCTTAGGGAGTTTATTTCAGCTGAAGTGAGCTTGCTTGGCTCCCTGTCGAACAAGGCTGTTAGGCAAGACAGCTGCATGACATTTGTTTTAATTTGTTGATACTAAAAATCCTTGCATTCATAACTGATGGGAGGCAGAATATGTAATGCCTCAGTGAAGGACTTAGAGCATTCTTAGCTGAGCGATTTCAGACCAGAATGCATTGAACTAATGCTAAATGAATAGGAAGTCATAGAGATTTGGTAATTCTCATATTAATGGAAATCTGATTTTTTGTTTTGGTAGTCATATTTGGAGACGTTTTTAAAGTATAGAACAGTGGAGGTTTGAGAGAGTGAGATGCTGCAGGAGGAAAAAAGAAGGCTGCAAACAGAAGTGTAAAATTTTACCTCATGACATATTTCATACATGCCTTGTTAAGCTTCTGAACAAATTACTTAAGTACCAAGGTTTTATATTATTACTCCAAACGGATACTATAGCCAGTTGCATATCCAAGCAAAGAATATTTCCATACCGGTCTGCCTAACAGGCATCAAACAATCTGCTTTATTTCTGCATCGCTAATAGGCATAAAAATGTTAAAAAAATTAGAAAAGTCTTTACTAGGCAAGAACACAATGGTTCTGACTTACAGTACTTTACCACCTGGTAAAGCATAGATGTATCTTATTTTGTTCCATATAGTCGCTTTCCTAGATATTTTTAATAATCATCTTCTAATTTCAACCAAAGGGTTGTTTTATCTATTCCCATGTTTAAAGAAATGTGACTGTTCAATGAAAGTACTGGTGTGGGGGTCTATTTTTCAATATGAGGTATTTTACTTATTATAGGAGAAATGGTGACGATAAAGATACACTGAAATGCAGATTGAATTCCCCTTACTAGTCATTTATCCCTCTGTTAACCCCATCAGTACTAATTTTTACTTTAGTCATACATTGAGATTTTGCAAGTTTTCTACCTACCAAAAGCTCTTGTATTAGTTTAAGGGTGTACAGCCCTGGGAAGATGTACAAAATCATATTATTGAATTCTTACGTCTGACAAATTAATTTAGACTTAAACCTTAATCAATACTGTATTCTTATTCATTTTGACATAGCACCTAGAGATCAGTCAGATCAGGGCTCTATAGTGCTAGTTGCTGAAGACACAGAGTAGAATGACAATCCCTGACCCAAAGAGAATACAAGCTAAAAGACAAGACATAACAGGTGGATGGGACAAACAAGAGGGGGTTGGAGGAGATGGAGTAACAAAAATAATAGGATTGCACAATTCTTAACCAATCAGGAGCAGTAATCACATGTTGTCACCTGTTTAGCCATAATCAGCTGGCCGTTTTCTGTATGCATTACAGAAGATGTGAGTTTTGAGGAGGGACTTGAAGGGAGATAGAGTGTCTTTACAGATTTTGTATTTAAGCATGCATGTCAGCCTTTATACACATACAGTAAGACTAACTGTAGCCGGAGAACACAAATGCAGACATTTTATTTTTTGTACTCTGGTACATGCCAATCCTATTTCTTATTTTTCTTTCATTTTAAGTTTTTGGGTCACATTCAGAGAAAAAGCTCACATGTATTCCTTCAGTGTTGTTGGGATTTTTTTTCTACTGCAATGTTTTGCCAACTTGTGGGCAGGCTGTATTAGCCTAAGGGGAATGGGGCAGAGGAGAACAGCATTGGTGAAGAAAGTAGTATGCCCTGGATCTGCCAATCTCCAGTGCAAATATGCTCTTGCAGCCATGGCTAATGCAGTGAATGGCTGCTTGAAAGCCAGAGACCTTCTGTCCCTGCTGTGACAGCAGCACCTAATGCAGTCAGCCACAGGAGCAGCTCACATGTACAGTACAGGGCTGCAGGCTCTCAGTCTGTTTCCATGGCACTCATCTAAGCTGCAATATTGTATGAGTCTGGCCTCCCAGAACCTCCAATGGATACCCTCCCTCCACCAAGCATCATGGAGCCTTTTGCTGAGAGAGGAACAGAGAGGAAAAAGAGAGGAGAGAGTGAGGCCACATAGTAAGAGAGGAAAAAATGAGAAATCACCCATCCCAAACAAATTCAGAGGTGGAAAAGTGATAGGAAAAATAGTCTTAATAGAGACTAACGGCCCAGGCCTTTCCTGACTTGTTGAAAACAAGAGTTCAGCAACAGGAATCCAAAACTGCAGTCATAACTGGTGCCAAACTCCCACTGGTGTCACAAGGAGCTTTGCCTGAGCAGTGTAGGGTCAGACTACCGTGTTTAAACGTTTAGTTTTGGATAATTGGCATCAAAAATATTTCAGCAGTTAGTTGGTTAACAGGCTACATATACACTACCACTGCAATTTTAAATCTTTTTTTTACAGTGTCATCTGAAGGCAGCCAGTGCGGACCATTAAAATCCACTGTAATTCAATCTAGTAATTACATTACTACTGTAAACAGACTATTAAACAAAAGAAATGTACAAGTCAGGCTATATAGCATCACTGAAGAACAATAGACATGCCTACAGATAGTGTAACATAGAAATGCACAATTAAAAGAAAACAATAGATTCCCTCATTAATTGTATTCTTGTAACAGCTAACGTGGCATTATGATGACATGCACATTTTACTATTAGATATGCCTGGTTCCTCTTGAATAATTCTAGGCTTTTGGCTAGGTTTACCTACAGCTATTCCAGAATGTGATCACACATGAAATTAGGTGTCATCCATGAGGATTTCACTTGGCAGGCAATGGCAGTGCTGAGAACTCTGGGTGTTTAGCCCTATCTATCTAGGTATTTATAAAGCACCCATCACTGCAGTATCCGGATACCTGGGAAAACAGAGGGCCTCTTGTTATTAAACATGAATCCCCTCCAACTAATTACTGTTATTTATTTACTTGTATTTATTTTACAATCAGATGCAGGGGTTTATTATTTAGTAACAGGAGGCACTTCTATTCCTCTGATCCTTAGGATTTTTAGTGACTGCAAGATTAAATTAAGGAACAACACTAGTGGGTTCTCAACCTCACCCAGGAAGCTAGTGCCTATGGAGTGAGGCATTGAGAATGGCGTTAAATTTATTAGAAGTCAGGACTCAGCAGGCAAGAGCAAGGGCTCTCCCCAATTTGGGGGGAAAATAAGAATTTAATTTTGATTTAATAAGACAAAAAATGTATTATAAAGGGAACTGGCTATGTAGGTTGCCTCATGCTTCATTATAAAAGATTCTTGTAGTCATTTTCTGAGGAGCTCTAACAGCCTCCATTGTTTGCAGCAGGCCTTTGAAATTCAGCAAAAAGAACACACTTTGGCCAGAGAAGAGCCTTTTTTCTGTCCCATGCAGTTTAACTGAGCTATAAACTATTGATAATTGCTATTTCCCTGCTGTCACTTGCATTCCTCAGGAGAACATTGGCAATGTGTCAAAGCAATAACTGAACAAGAGCATTCTAAAAGGTCAGGCCCATCCTGCCCCCAGAGCAGCAGCAGCACACATTGGAGCTGTGCTGTCTCTCCTGTCCTCCCCAGGGGAGAAAAGAGCTGGGCTCCCCTGACAGTGCCAGTTGGACCTAGCAATAGTCCTAGTGGCCCATCCCTGACCTCTGGAAACACCACATGGGACAGTAGCTCCCCCTACATCCAGAAGCAGGGAGAGACAGTGAGTCTGGGCTCCAATATATGGCCTCATTAGCCCTTCCTCCACTTTGGATGGACCACATGGAGCAGAACCCCCTCCCCCCATCTCCTGGATGGGGGAAAAAGAGAAAGCCAGGCTGGGCTCACCTTGATCATCGCTCCAGACCCAGCACATGGCCCTTGCAGCCTATGCCCCTATGGGATAACAGCCTTCTCCTGCTGCTAGATAATGTAGTTAATCCGATAGCTCAAGCTACACTGCAGCGCTGAAGGTTCAAGTTTCAAAATCTACTGATCATGCAGCCATGGGGGAGGGGATGGTTCAGTTTTCAGCACATAACAACATTAGTTATCAGTTATCATTTTTCCTTTAAAAATACCCAGGAAATTACACACAAAAATGATGTTAAAAGAATGTTATTAAGGGTGTAAAATCAAGCATTCAAAGTTAGGAAATGCCAGATTTAAGATTGCTTGTGCAATACTAATCTGGGCCCCCCTTGTGCACATGCATTAGGATATACTCTTTATTTACATGATTACCTATTATTTTTCTCCATAGGTCACTATCTAAGTGGTGTATATTTATTGTCTCTTTTATCAAAAAGCAAGGAAAGGACATTCCCAGACGCAAATAATTTCCATCGGCTTAAATCCTCCTCACCTCAGGACCTGAGAAAAGACATGGGTCTTGTACTGTGCCCTGAAAATCAACAAACCTGAGATCCGTTGCACCACTAGGCGCAGTGCATTCTGGAGTCCTTTTAGCCCTCAACTAGGGATTCTTTGTTCCAAAATTGCAGGCAGTTAAGTCACGAGATAGTTAATTTGCAAGCTGCAGCTAGGGTGACCAGATGTCCTGATTTTATAGGGACAGTCCCAATATTTGGGGCTTTGTCTTATATAGGCACCTATTACCCTGCACCCCCATCCCGATTTTTCACACTTGCTGTCTGGTCACCCTGCAACTGATATTGGGAGAGAGGAGGCTCCAAGATAGACAGGACCAAAGCTACACAGGGCTTTATTGGTCAATCTCAATGCTTTGAAATGCAATGAGAAGCAAATAGAAAACCAGTGCAGTTGTCAAAGAAATGTTATAATATGTTCCTTGTGGCTAATACTACATAACGAGCAGGCAGCTGCATTCTGCATGACCTCTGGTTTCCAAATGCTTTTCAAATATAACCCCAAGTATAGCACATGACAGTCACCGAGTCAAGAAGCAATCGTGGTAAAACCTACCATGGCAAGATCTGAGTCCAATGGGAAAGGCTGTAAACACCTTGCTAGATGCAGATGACACAAGTCACTCTCAGTCACTGATACCATGAGGGATTCCAGGAGCAGTTGGAGGTACAAGAGCAGACCCAAACAGCGACTCTCTTGGACAAAGGTTGGCTAGACTCCAATGGAATGGGCTGGCGATATGCCCATTAAAACTGAGGCAACTGGGTATATGAAAGCTGTTATCTTCAAAGCATGATCTTGAACACCTTACCTGCTGCACCAGTATAAAAGGGCTAGAGCAGAAGGGAGAATGCTTCCATGCATTGTTTGGTAGGTCGTGGATAAAGGGGAACACAATGGATCAAGGACTGAACTCTTTGAACCACAAAAAATTAGTTTCAAAAGCAGATTGAGTGTTCCCAATTGATAACCTTGCTGTTGATTTGACAGCTATTATCTGGACCTGAACGTTCAGTGACAATTTGGGTGATAAACTCTATGCTGACAATTTTACACATAAAATGCCATGGACCACTTTGTTGTAAATTTATTTTTTGATCCTGAAATATTCCAGAGGTTGCCAGTGTGTTAGAGTCTCTGCAGAGAACATGTCTGTAGTAATTTCCAACAAGGCGTTTTATGATTACAAAAATTTCAGGATTTAGAAAGATTTTCATGAGTAAACAGGTGGTCATCCAAATGCTAGTGAACAACAACTAATAGTGGTGTGAACTCACCATGTGTATTAATACAAAGCTTTCTTAACACACTTTGTATTATTTTTGTATGGTTCTAACAGCTCAACTCCTAGTGTAACCAACTGGTGAGTGTATACTTTCCCAGCCTTGATGTTTTCACTGTAAAACAGAAAACAGCCGGTTGTTGATATAACAACAGCTTTGTCTCCTTTCATACTATGTGGTTGTTTTGCCTGCCTCTAAACAACAGCCCTGGTAATATGCATTGTGACCTCTGCAGATAGACTGTTGTGCCTGCATGGACCACAATGCAGTACTGTGGCCAAGGTTGTTTATCTCTGTGATGAGTTTTTGTCATAAATGAAAGCTCCGTAATTATTAAAAGTTTATATTTTAACATGAGCTTGCTGGATAAAGTGCTTTCCTGCATGCATAAAAAATGCACTCTACCATTTGCCTACTCATAACATTCTTCTGATCTCCAAGGTTTTGAATCAACTTCTGGAGTCAAATTCGTAACTCACTGGATTTTAGTCACAAACTTTGACATGAATTACACAGTTCCCTGAACTGAAGTCATTTCTTAAACAAACTTTATCTCTGGGGGAGTAAAAGCTATTCATCACTTCCTTCCCCAAGTTATCTTCCTTGCTGATTAGCACACATTGGGTAAATAAGTTACCGAGGCCAAGGAGCCACACTAGCTGGTCTGCAGAAGGTGAATATAGTGCCATTTCCAGTGCTGAGAATTTGAGGATGCTTGTGTTGAATTATACATTACAGACATCTTTACCCACTATGCAGTGTCTGTATCCTAGGCCATTATCTTCATTCCTTGGGGAATTACAGGGAACTAGCGAGACAGAAGCTTAAAAAAAATTTAAAATTTGTTTGTTGCTTGAGGCATGTTTTCTTTTCTTGTTCAGCTCAGTTCATTTCAATGTTACACTTGATCAGGACATGCAGACAAATGAAGGACAGACACATGGGATGGATTTAAGTGGCAGGTTGCATCTTTATTAATTTAACACTAAGAAGTGATGCTGTGCTCACCCCCTGCTTTCATAGACCAGACATGGAACCCCATTGGTTCCAGCATGGGGTAACAGGGTTCCTACCATATAACCAATTGCTCAGGGAAGACCTGCCTAGGACTCAGTTTGATTCTAAATTCTCTCTGCCTCCCCCCAGGTGAAGGGTGGCATTACCAAGGGGGAGGAGGGCATCAGTTTGCAAAGACTTCAAGTCGCCCATTCTCCTATAGGCACAAGGTCCAGCAGTGAAATCCCAGGTCTCTTTTAGTGGTGCTTGGGACACCACATTGCAATGCAGCACTCTCATCTTTATGCGGTTCTGTAAAATATGATGTGATCCAACCCCCCAGAAATCTACATCATTTGTTCCCAACAATAAGTACATGTACCAATTCTGACACTGTAAGCTTTTGTGACAGGTACTTTATTCTCTGCCTCTCCACCTCTTTATGCAACTTTGTGCTGGACCCCACTGCAACTATATATGCTTTTACTTGCAACAGAGCTGGATTTCGGAGAAGCAGTAGCTCCACTGTGGTTTCGAAAATACACAGTTAAATGGAAGGTAGCAAGGTCTGGTTAATACTGCTGAGGCCTTAATCTGGTAAACTGATGCAATTTCAGTAAAAAGCTGGAACTACTTGTCGACAGGAGCAAGGGAATTTAGCTTATTAATGAAAATAAATATTTTAGAGGCAAGGTTTTTGTGAACAATCATATTTGATGATGGTGTTGCTCAAGCTCAGGCAGACCACTTGATCATGCACTGGGTCCTTCCCAGAAGGCTTTGTTTCCACATTGGAAAAGTGCATGTCCCTTTCTTATTAATTGTTTTCATATATATGGGCAGCTTTTTTTTTTGTTATACACACACTCAGACTACCATGGAAAATTACATACAGGTAGAACTGGGCCACACGAAGTAGATGATGCAGATAACTGGACCCAGAATTTGAGTGGCACACTACTGACCTTTTCACATCAGGATTTCTTTATATCAAGATGTGCATGATTAAAGATGAAGAAATAGGCTTGTGCTAAGAAAAGTGGTTTGTTTTTAAGCAAATAATATTATTGCTGCCTATTGCTGTTTTTTTAAAAAAATCTGGTTAGTACTGCATTACATTTGAGAACCTCTCTTATAAAGTGCTTTATCCCCTCAAAAACCCTCATTAAGCAATTTTACATCTAAGTTAATTTTGGAAGAATGTATCAAAATTTCACATATGGATCATACTACTTGTATAAATTGTGAATAACTGAAAAAGTTTAGGGTTTTTTGCAAATATTTTGCAAATTATAGTATATTTTTACCCATGATCATGCAATATAGTAAGAACAAAAAAGCCAATAATTCTTTATATTTGGAGCCAAACAACTTCTGTGAACTGGAATAACTTTTGCTACTTCACACTCCAGTGAAACAATACCTTGACAAAATGGTTCACTGAGAACAGATGCTGGCAGTCTGGCTAGGAAGCCTGTAGCAAGTTTAAGCAACTTTACATCTATCTGATCTAAGCCCTTTGATTGGAGTAGTGGAAAGGCCCTCAAACCCTTTTTTATGGGTTAGAGTGGCAGAGGTAACATAAGCTTTCTGATTAATTTTATGGAGTGGTGGAAACTGCTGCAAGCGGAGAACCTGTTCGGTCTGGGGGATGAAGGAGGGGAAAATCGGAAGAAGAAAACCTGGTGAAAAGTTTGCAAGTTTATCATCTCTTTAAGAACAAGATTTTAGGGGTTGAGGTGAAGCAGTGTCTTCAGCAAAAAAGCACACATGGGCCTATCCCCTCTCAAGACCTGGATTCAGATCTTAAACTGTCACACGCACAAAGGAGTTAAACTGGTCGGTGGTCTTCTCTTAGCCCCCATTTGTGTGCACCAGACAAATATCATATATGACAATGGCTAGCCTGCTGCTATGCTGAAAATGCTGCTTGTCATGCTGATCAATATTGTCTCATTTCCTGTGCTCCCCCATCTGTTGTCTCTTTTCTTACGCTTAAGAGTGTAAGCTCTTTGGGGCAGGAACCATCTTTTTGTTCTGTATTTATACAGCACTTAACACAATGGGATCTGGCATGATGACTGAGACTCCTAGGTGCTATAATAATACTGTTTTGACAGGGAAAAGCCACGACTAGAGCAGTAAAAGGGAAAGCCACGACTAGAGCAGTAAAAAAGATACAGGTCAGGACTGAGAAACCCTGGAGCCTGTTATATAGCATCCGACTGGCTAAAGTCAGTGCTCTGCTTTTCACTGTTAAAGGAAATAAATTTACCCTCAACTATTTAATAGTAGAAAAAATAGATTTCTCATAAGAGCAGTAAAGAGCAATGTTTCAACATCAGAAATGAAAAATTGTCCATCCTTCATTCTTACCAATGGAATATTTGCCGAAAGTCAAAAAAGAAGTGCAAACACCACTGAAGCAAAGTCAGGCTTTTATCAAATGAATATGGATTTTTTTAAAAAAAATATTCATCCTTCTCTGTTAATTTGGAATTGGGATTCCAGCACTCTACAATACATTCCTTCCTGAGCTATATGAATATTGCCACTGGTCCAAAGTCCAAACAGGGCCCAAATTGTGCCTACGGATACACACTCAAATCCCACTGATGTTAATGTTATTTGTATATGTGTATTTAAGGGTAAATTTTGACCTATAGTCAGAAGGTCAACTTTATATTTAGCGTATATAGCAATGACACTGTTTTTCATCTACTGCACCTTTAAATGTAAGGAGCTGGCTTGCTTGCCTTTCTCCTGGGGGTAAGGTAGTGTGGAGATTCAAAATGAAGGATCCTACAGTGATAGAGTCACATTTATTTCTCTCTCTCAGGGGGATTTTATCTTTGTTCGTTCTTTCTTTGCCGTTTTTCTTAATGTAAAATCTCTTAAATCAATTTGGACACCGAAGCTAGTGCAAAAGGAAGCAGCTCACGTTACTGAGCGGAGCTTGTTCTCCCCATGAGCATCTGACACCAGCACCCTGGGATCTGCACCGGCTGCCTGTGCATCTCCAGCTGGAGTTTTGAATATTGGTAGTGACATATAAAGCTCCATATGGCCTGGGACCTGCCTACTTGTGAATGACCGGTCTTTCTATGATATAGTGGCACAGCTGGGGTCAGCTGAGGTGACTGAGCTTTATTCCCCTTAATTTATTAGAGAGAATGCTGCTAGCAGGGCATTCTCTGTGAGGGGCCCAAGGCTCTGAATGAAATTTTATCTCCTCATCCATCTCACCTCTTGGTCCAAAATAGCTCAGATTTGTTTATCTTCAGGGCACGTTGCAAACTCCAGGCTTTTGGGAAGGAGGAGGAATAGAGTTGCTGGGGCTATAATAGGCATAATCAGTGTGGATGATGTGGCTAGAATTAGACTCTTGGGAGCTTTTTCTCCCTTTTTGGGTTGCCACGATTGTTGCCATTGTTTTGAAACTTTAATGGATGCTGAAAGCCCCTTGTGCTATTCGAAAAATGTTCTTTTTTTAAATGTTGACAAATCTAAAGAAAGAAAAATAAAAGTCTTTTAGATTTTACTCTTGGAATCTGGAAAACATATTCTCACTGGTGAAAATACACCTCTACCTCGATATAACACGATCCGATATAACACGAACTCGGATATAACGCGGTAAAGCAGTGCTCCGGGCGGGGTGGGGGGGACAGGGCTGAGCACTCCGGTGGATCAAAGCAAGTTCAATATAACGCGGTTTCACCTATAACGCGGTAAGATCTTTTGGCTCCCGAGGACAGTGTTATATCAAGGTAGAGGTGTAACAATTTCATCCCAGTCACCAAGTCTGGTTTACATGCCATATATCGCACATGTTTGCCAGTTAGGTACAGTGTAAATAACAGTTGCCTTACTGTACTAGAAACCTTTGTGACTGGCATGAAATGAACCTGTGTCATTCACCGTTGAACTAGCTGGCCCTGTCAATACACAGGAGGATTCCAATATGTGGTTTGTTTGCTTGTTCTCACCTTATTTTGGCAGCAGCAGCTCTACATAACACCTATCTTGACCATATGAATCTTGATTTTTGTTGCTGAAATCTTCAAAACACCAGCTGTTGTGTTTTTTAAAGGTTTAATACATTTTGAACACGTGAAGAATAAGATTAAATGCTAACACCATGCAGGAGACCCTGACTTTGACAGTAATCCAGGAAATCATTTCAGAATAAGAAATGTAACACTGAGATACAATAGAATCCATCTCTAGGAAACAGTCTCCTTCCCAGGAGACTTAGCCTTTTAGCCAGATGTACTATTAATGGAAACCTACAAGGATATGTTGCTAAAAAGAAAATTTCAGCTTATTTTTATCAGCACATCTACTTGCAGAGAAGAGTAAGATATTTTAAACTTGCTTAAAACGTTCTAAAAAAGGATAGTTATGTAATGTTGGATATGTACAGACATCCTAGCTGCAAAGAGATGATAGTCCTCCTTTATCTGGTTCTGTGTTCAATCCTGAGCATTTCAATACCAGGAACATTCCACAATATTGTTTAATATACTGAGGAATAAACTTTTCTTCACCTGGCCTTTGACATCTATTCAATTCCCAGGAGTGCACCTATCAAGTTACATGTCTGACCTTTGAAAATTAAATTACCCTCCCATGGTGAATCAGATTAAAAATGATTTTACAAATTGGGATAATCTCAATTTATCCTGGTTTTTCAGATTAAATATTATTTAAATCCTCCCTTGTTTGAATCACCTTTTCAAGTCCTTCCTGTTTCTGCCCTTGAGAGATTTAACAACATTTGTTTGGGCAATGGGACTATACAAATATGTTAATTGATATAGGAATCATTACATCAAAAATAAAACTATTGTGCTCTGGCATTTCCTTATTTTATTTCTTTATTGTTTGGCTTCGTCATCCTATACTGCACTGGAGTAACAATGATCAATAACAACAGTGAATTAATATAGAATTAATAAAGCATCCAGAGACACCTCGACTATATTCCATTTTTGTCTTGGTCAAATTCTTATAGACCTAAACTAACAAATCTATATTCAGCATGTACCATATCAAATAGTTCAAAGCAGCTGTAAGTTCTCAATATCCCCCTTTGGGAACCAGTGATTCATCACTGAAATCATTGGGAGTTTTGCCATTAACTTCATTGATACCAGGATTGATCCTCTATTGCCTTTTGTAATAATCCACTGTTTCTCCCATGTAAAAATATCTTCTAATTTGAAGACTGGCATAAGAAGATTAAGGTGTTTTATACAACTTCTAGATAAACAGGAAAAACTATAGGATACAATCCAATTTAGGAAACAATATCATTATATTGAGATAACCTTGTCAGAGTATTTTCAAATTCAATGTTTTCTTAAAAATGTGACAGAGATAGCTAACAGAATTTGAACTTTTGATACAAAATGTTGATGTAAAAAAAGAGCAGAGTATTCCAAGTCTATGTTATATTATTTAAAAAGCAAGAGTAAAACAAAGAAAAATCCTCACATTAATAGTTGGAAAGCTGAGCTTAGAATCTCAGAGTTTAGCGGGGAGAGGAAGGATAGAGACTTCTATGATGTCTTTGTGTTTGCTAACATGAAATGCTTCATGGGCCTTATTGAATCAACCACTCACAGGGTAATATGAAATGGAAAATGTTAAAGCAAACCTTTTACACTGGTGTTCTTCAGCATTCAGAAATGTGGTTTGATTATACTTGAGCTTGATCTTTTGGGAACAAATTAATACAATTTTCAGGTTGAATTTTATTGATTTTGGTTTCTCAAAGAAGATTAGGGTTGGAAGAGACCTTGGGGGATCATCTAGTCCAACCCCCTGCTTAAAGCTCAAAGAAGATCTGGGGCTCTGATTGGAAGAACCACCCCAAGCCATGACTATTGCAAAAAAGTTTTAGGGATGCTTTGCTTGTTCCTCCTCTCAGCTTGGTTCTGCAGTGGATGAAAAACTTCCACAGAACAATGAGGCCACTGCTTGGGATGGGGGCTGTAATAGGAGTGCTCTCTTTCTCTCTCTCTCTGTATGTATATATGTAAATAGTAAATTAATAGATTAGGTACCAGTAAGTGGCACTCAAGAATACGTAGCAAGTTCCTAAATTTTGTGGGACCAATAATACTTCTTGTTGCGTTCTGCAAGTGCAAGCAGTTCAGTGTGGGAATCATTCTATGCAGCAGGTTGAAGATCCTTGCTTTGAGGTCAGGATTCTTGATCTACATGGAAAATTCAGGCCCTTCCCCAATGGAGGAAGGAATA
Organism: Malaclemys terrapin pileata; assembly: GCF_027887155.1. NCBI lineage: Eukaryota > Metazoa > Chordata > Testudines > Emydidae > Malaclemys > Malaclemys terrapin. Next base: position 100,047,350 of record NC_071508.1, read on the forward strand.
TTACAAATTCGGGCTCCTTCCACAGAACCACCAGCTCCCAAAGACAGGATGCTGCATCAGAACAGGAGACTCTGAAACCTCACTCAGTTTTAAGGTGTGGTAAGTGAAGGCCCTGATAAAGGCCCAGTATGAGGCCTGAGGCCTGAACCAAACTAAAGTAATGGTCAAGACTTTGCTAACATAAAGCAAAGTTAAGCTGTGAGCCAGAGGCAGGCCCTGCCACAGAAGCAGGCAAGGAAAGGGTTGATGTTGCATAAATATATATTCACCTAGCAAAGTTAAAGTATAAACATGGTACCAAGACATACCATACGGGAACATTCCACAGATAACATGGAACAGGCCGACCCATCCCAATGACAGGGTAAAATGATGAATAGAGTTGTTTTGATTGAACCAACATGTACAAGGTGAGAGGCGGCACCTTAGTACATAGAGGGGTTGCACCTCAATACGTCAGGAGTGATGTGTAACTTGTTTGTACCTGTGTATAAGAATGTGTCCCTGGGGTGGTGTCTTTGTCCGGCCACGGGGGCAGTGGAAAGTCCCGCCACTGAGCCAGGTCCTTGCCAAGAGGCACTTTCTCATAGTATGCCCTGAGTTAGGCTCAGAAACCTACAGGGAACTGCAATTGTGTCCGAGGTCGCAATAAACCTACTCGACGTGATTTTGCATCTTACTAGACTCTGTGGTTATTGGGGGTTCTCTTCGGGTCTGCTGGGTCAGCTATCTGCGCAGAGCTGGGGCAGTACACAGAGGGAACACACGCACGCAGCCGAGTGATATCAACATAGGAGAAAGCAGAACACCACACTGGTAGCATCTCACAACATAAGGTAAGTGTCCATCTCCTGGTCACGTTTACATGGAAATACAGGGAATTTTCCTTATGAAGGGGGATATCTTTCTGTTGCTATTCATTAATAATTCAGTCTCTTTGCTCCTATCACTTCCCCTTTCTTACTTCCTGCCCAAGTTGGATACTGGTGGTTATTAACCACAAGTTCTAAAATACTTTACTAGGTTTTTGAGGAGATTTAGAAGGTATTTGATGAGGAACACATTTACCATCCTCCCACCCTTCCAGTTCTAAAGACAGTTTATAGAGCTGTTTATGTTTGGGATACCTGGATTATTGATATTTTAATTAAAATACCTCATGGACCTAGTTTTAGATATCAAACTAAATATTTCTATGGATCTAATATATTCATTAATAGCCCTATAATCCTCACAATAAAGATTTTAGCTGTCATGTAGCCATATCTGTCCTCGTATCAAAGAACTGAATACCAAGAATAAGACAGTGTGTAAATCCCACAATAGAGACCTTACACAAGTACCTTTGCAGATATAAACAGGGAATCCCCACACCCATATATGTTTTCCATATGCAAATGTTGCTGAGGATGGTACCGTATCTCTGCCTGAATGCTTGTAGGAACACATAAATCAGATAACACTTTCATGAACCATAAACACATTCCACACCCTACTCACACTCATGACTTCATAATTCAATGTGATCCAACTGTCTATGCCAACTTTTTTTTATTAATTGAGTCCTTGACAATCATTGATTTATTTCGGTTTTTGAAATTATCAAAAATATTAAAAATAGCTTTTTTTTTTTTTTAGTTTCTACATTAAATGAAGCATTTCCTAAAATCTTGTTTATTTTTTTAAAATGCCTTTCATAATAAACCTAACATCTACAGTCTAGGCACATTATCTGACTAGTTTTATTATAACAACAAGTACAATGCAAACGCTGTAGAAACCATGTTAAAATTCATCCCTAGAAGGAAGACTAAATTGCATTTAGGAGATTGTGGAATAGAAAATTTCCTGCTAAAATGGTCACTCTTTCGTTTCTTCGCTCTTCCTTTTTATAAACCATTTCTCAAACATCAGTCACTCACAGCTGAATTTTTCCACTCTGTATGCATTCTGGGAAGGCCTCCTGCAGGACTTTGCAGTGTAGCATGAGGGCCACTTACCCTAGCTGCTTTCAGCAGACTTAAGGTTAAACATTGCTATAAATTAATGATTACATCTAAGCTAAAACCAAATCCTTTATTTTCAATTATGCATAAGGCAAAGCTTTTGCATGTTGCCAAAGTCTGTGGGTCAAGTAAATAAAATGAGATACTCATGATGTGAAAAGTTGACTTTGGAAGAAGTTACACAGTGGAGGGTAGATAGGGACAAGCCACAGGCTTAACTTCTGTAAGTTTTATTTTTAGGAGAGTAAATTTGTTTTGTCTTAAGGTATGTCTACACTACAAAATTAGGTTGATTTAATAGAAGTTGTTTTCTTAGAAATCGATTAGATACAGTTGATTGTGTGTGTCCCCACTAAGTGCATTACGTCTGCGGTGTGCATCCACAGTACTGAGGCTAGCGTCAACTTTTGGACCGTTGCACTGTGGTAGCTATCCCACAGTTCCCGCAGTCTCCGCTGCCCATTGGAATTCTGGGTTGAGCTCCCAATGCCTGATGGGGCAAAAACATTGTCGTGGGTGGTTCTAGGTACATGTCTTCAGGCCCCCCGCCCTCCCTCCCTCCATGAAAGCAACGGCAAAAAATCGTTTCTCGACTTTTTTCCTGGGTTACCCATGCAGACGACATACCACGGCAAGCATGGAGAACGCTCAGCTCCCTGTCACTGTATGTCTCCAGGGTACTGCTGGCAGGCGCAATACTGCAGCGCTACACAGCAGCATCCCCTTTCCTTGCCTTGTGGACAGCAGATGGTGCAATACGACTCCTAGCTGTCGTCGTCCCATGGGTGCTCCTGGCCGATCTCGGTTAGGTTGGTCGGGGGCACCTGGGCAGACATGGGTGCTCCTGGACGGCCTCGGTGAGGTCGGTCGGGGGCGCCTGGACAAAAATGGGAATGACTCCAGGTCATTCTCTTCTTTAAGTTTCATCTAATGGAGATTCAGTTCTGCCTGGAATATCATGCCAGCTGGAGGCTTCTGCCTCAGGCTGCTCTCCCAGTCGGCAGCACCACGTGGTCCCACCTACCCCAGCCTACCCCTTGCTCCCACGGCTCACGAAGCCTTGACAGTAGTAAGGAGCAGTTCAACTATAGGCTGAGCAAGTGCATAATGGTGGTAGAATGTGCCTTTGGACGTTTAAAAGCTCGCTGGTGCAGTTTACTGACTTGGTTAGACCTCAGAGAAACCAATATTCCCATAGTTATTACTGTTTGCTGTGTGCTCCACAATATCTGTGAGAGTAAAGGGGAGACATTTATGGTGGGATGGGAGGTTGAGGAAAATTGCCTGGCCACTGATTACGTGCAGCCAGACACCAGGGCAGTTAGAAGAGCACAACAGGGCATGCTGTGCATCAGAGAAGCTTTGAAAACCAGTTTCATGACTGGCCAGGCTATGGTGTGAAAGTTCTGCTTGTTTCTCCTTGATGAAAACTTTCCCCCTTGGTTCACTCTACTTCCCAATAAGCCAACTACCCTCCCCTCCCCCCTTTGATCTCCGCTTGCAGAGGCAATAAAGTCATTGTTGTTCCAAATTCATGCATTCTTTATTAATTCATTACACAAATGGGGGGATAACTGCCAAGGTAGCCTGGGAGGGAAGCACAGGGGTGGGGTAGTTGTAGGGGCACCCCTAGAATGGCATGCAGCTCATCATAGAAGCGGCATGTCTGGGGTTCTGACCCAGAATGGCTGTTTGTCTCTGGTTCTTTGGTAGGCTTCAAGCGGCACTGCTGCGGGTCCCTGTTATAACCTCTGCCCTTCGTGCCCTTGGAGATTTTTTCAAATATTCCGGCATTTCGCCTTTTGGAACGGAGTTTGGATAGCATAGATTCGTCTCCCCATACAGCGATCAGATGCAGTACCTCCCGTTTGGTCCATGCTGCAGCTCTTTTGCAATTCTGGGACTCCATGGTCACCTGTGCTGATGAGCTCTGCATGGTCACCTGTGCTGATCAGCTTGCTACGCTGGCCAAACAGGAAATGAAATTCAAAAGTTCATGGGACTTTTCCTGTTTACCTGGCCAGTGCATCTGAGTTGAGAGTGTTGTCCAGAGCGGTCACAATGAGGCACTCCCAGAGGCCAATACTGTCGAATTGCGTCCACACTATCCCAAATTCGACCCAGCAGGGTCGATTTCAGCGCTAATCCCCTCGCCGGAGAGGAGTACAGAAATTGATTTTAAGAGCCCTTTAAATTGACAAAAATGGCTTCGTCGTGTGGACGGGTGTAGGGTTAAATCGATCTAACGCTGCTAAATTTGACCTAAACTCGTAGTGTAGTCCAGGACTTAGTTTATTTTTACCATGGGGAATCCTAATTACCAATCAGTTGATTCCTCAAGGAAAACTTTGCAAAACTTCGAGGGGCAGTTCTTTCTACACTTAGAGCAGAACCTCACTGTTTAGCTGAGACTCTTTCAGAATGACCACATTTTGCAAAGTAGCAAGTAAGAGCAAGTAACTCACTGCATGTGGAAGGGAGAATTCTGGACTGGTAGCCTAATCAACGCCTACACCACATTATATGCTTTACCCTGAAGTCACACAAGATACACTCTGAGGGCAGGTCTACACTACCACTTAAGTCATCTAACTTAAGTTGCTCAGGGGTGTGAAAAAGCCCCCTCATACCCCAGCGACACAAGTTTCGCGCTGTCCACACTGGCGCTATATCTTCCGCTTCTCGGCAAGGTGAAGTAATTATGCTGATGTACCTGTAGTGTAGAGTTGCCCTGAGTGACTTCTAGTAAGACAACTGATTTCAGAAGAACATTATATTATAACTACACAGTGGAGAACTCTGATGGTTAGGTAAAAGCTTTTTGATACCTGCAAGTATTTTTAGCCCTGCACACCAAAGAGTTTGTAATTTATAACCTTGATCTTCCCTCTTCCTCCAAAAGAAGTTATGCAATTGGGTTATTTGGGGATGGCAAGGGGAAGGGCTCTCCTGACTACTTCAGAAATTCACTTACCCCGTTTGTGTGGTCCAGCCTGGCTCTTCTTTTCCTCACAAATCTCTTCTCCTCTGCATGGGTCTGGTCAGATTCTCCATCTACAATCAGGTCTGGTCAAGCCCCTCGCTTCTCCCCTCTATCCCATTCAGGTCTCCCATCATCTTCCAGACCAGTACTAATTAGCTGCTGTCCCCCACAATTAAACTGGTCAAAAAATGAAAGACTAGTTTAGTAAAAAAAAAAAAAAAAAAGTTAAAGTTGCTTTTGTTTAGAAGGGTTCAAAGTGAGCCTTTTAAAAAATCATTGATTGTTTTTGCTAAAAATCTTTTAGAAAATCAATCAAACTTATTAGTGAAATGGTTATTGGGATGCTTAATTTACTGAAAACTTTTTTTTAGCAAATGAACCCATTTAATAACTATTTTAATGTTTTTGATATATTTTTACAATAAAAATGTTAAAAAGAGATTGTTTAAAAATGGCATTTCTTGCAAAACTAAAAACCTCTGAAATATCAATTTTTCATGAAAAAATTGTTTTTGACAAAAAATGGTTTGCATGGGGAGGGGGGATTTCAACCAGCTCTTCCTACAGTTATTCCCACCATTTAGCCAAACTCCCTGTCTTGCTTTGGAAATTCAGCACCTTTCTTTGACTTCTCCCACACCTTGCAGCTGTGAATTCTGACTTGAGTGCTATTCTTTTATGGAAAGGTTGCAGACTGTGCTTATAACCTGAATGCAGATAAAAGTCTCATATACACAGAAAAGCCTGCTGAATTATCTCTCTCCTCTCTCATATGGGGTTTTGCTCCTTTGGACCAGGCATTTTGCCCTTAATGAACACACAATATGAAAAAGAAGTTAAGAACACCACATAACAAAATGGACTGGTCATTTATTTAGGCAAGTGTTGTTTAATTATTTCTGATAATTCTTCAAGTTACTTTAGAAAATGTTCTGTAGCACATTTTGTAAATCTAGTGAAGTCTTCGTATGACACCACTCTGCTTTTAAATCTTTCTTGAGAAGTGAGGTGAAATGGTGCTTTGTGTGCCTGAGAATTATCAAATATCTAGATTAACAATGTGAACTGTAAAAATGTTCTACATTTTTTGTCTTTCTATTCTCTTGATACAATGCTGGTGTGTGGTGGATTAGATAGGTAGAGCGTCATTTGGTTTAGATGACTATAGGGTCTTTTTTCATCAGAAATTTCATCTGCCCCTGCTGTTTATTACACTTAGCTTGCTTGTGACACTATGAGCTCACTCCTGAAATCCTTACTGAATTCTTACTGAGCCTTTGACTTCAAAGCAGATTTTGCCACAGGGAAGACTACAGGATCTGGGCCCATAATTGCTTGCTTCAGAAATGGGGAGTATAATAATCAAGGTCTAGGGGAATACACAGCAATAATCAGGAGGAACATGATTTTGCAGATAACAAAGATCTTCTTTTTCATGAAAATATTCCTAAATAATAAAAAATAGAGAAGAAAGCAGATGATGTGTAATTATAGAGGCACAATTATATCTCCTCCGTACCACTGAAGGCACCATCAACAGTAACCACCATATCTTCTTAGACAGAACACAAGACGTTTTCTCCATTCGCAACCTTCTCAGTCTATACACTGCCTTCAACAAGGTTGATTGCTCCTGGAAGAATTTATAATTACTCTGTTCTCTTGGAAGTCTTCCAACTTCTTCATTATTGTCTCCTTTGGAAGCATCTCTCACACTATGTCCTCTTAGGACTCCATCCTCAGTGGTCTTGTTATCACCCTTTACCATATCAGCATCAATGGTTATTAGATCTCTCTCTCCACTCCTTACCTTTCCCATTTTGTTCATGCTCACATAAGGATGTACTTTTTCATTAAAGCCATTAAGATTCTCCTGCTTTTGTAGAATATAGGGGTCAATACTAGCATCTTACCTGAAAAATGGTTACAGAAGATATATTGGGCCATATCCTCAGTTGATGTATATTGGCATATCACCACTGAAGTCAATGGAGTTACATCAATTTACACCTGCTGAGATCTGGCCCATTCTGTTTTTATTTTAATTATATCATCTGTCATTTCCACAGATTCTGGCTGTGAAAAGGCAATACAATTAAAGTTGAAGAATGGAATAGCATGAATGACTGTTAATTTGACCATAGGTTCCTCTTTCTAGAAATCTCTGTCTGCTTCTAAAGGAAATGTTGCTTACATGTTGCCTTTAAAAGATGAATGCAGCAGTATCACCCACTGTGACATCTCAGGAAGAAATACATAGTAGTGGGGAAAAAAATAAATATTGGTGTTGTGCTCTCAGCGCTGACCAGAACACGGCATTTTCACCTGGCCCTCTGAGAACATGTGTGAAAGGACCTTAGAAACTAACAGGTAAAACAAGTGGCTAAAAGGGTAAAAACTATAGCTGTCATGCAACTTATCTGTTGTGAGTTATCAGTTCTTCTTGTACAACTACAGAGAACGTAGAGTGACAAAGAGCAAAGGTTATTTTGCTCCATCAGAGACACAAAGGGTCAGATTCAGCCCTAGTGTGATCGCGTATAACCACACTAAGGCTGCATGGAGCTGCAGCTGTTTACACTAGTGCTGAATTTGGCCCAGAAACAGATGGGGGGAGAGGGGAGGCTCAAATAAACCTCATTTACAGTAAAAGAGTATAGAACATTCACTGTCAAAAAAATGGAGAATAGAAAAAGGGAGTATAGTTCTAACTTTTATTATTCCTTTCTTCCTTAGAGCTGTATAAGTCAGATTAATTATCTTACATTAACAAGACTTGCGTATATATTTCTTTGTGCTCTGAAACTGACTATTCGCCTATTAAATGTTATTTTAAGGCTATTCTCCAGTATAACTTGTATTATTCAAATTAAACACTGATTATTTATCTCTGAATAGACCTATGCCCAAATTTTCCATTACACAGTTGCAACCCCACTGAAATCAGTGAAATTACATGTGTAACAGCAGAATTTGGCCCATTGTGTGTGTGTATGTGTGGGAGAGAGAGAATGTGTGTGAATATATGTGAAGAAAAAAGTACTATCCATCAGAGTCTAGACATCACTCATACATATTAGGAGGGAATACATAGACATGATGGTCACATAAGTTAATCATTCTAGGTCACAGATTTGGAAATAGCTGAGAAATGGTTTGTGATACTCAGATATTCTGCTTTCTCAAACCTTTCCTTTATTTTTTTTTAGCAACTTCAGAGGCATGCTTTTTGCTAGTGTTAGTGTAACCATATTGCCCTCATTTCCAAAATGGGATTGAATAAATATATGTATGTGTAACAATTTGTTTCAGTAGCATCTGAAGTGCAAATTGGCAATTGTTTTACTTCACTGAAATCTAACTTGAAGTACCAAACTTCTAAACAATTATTTAAAACTGAACAGTGCCTGGTCTTTTTTTTTTTTTTAACTGCTGTAGTATTTCCATGCTAACACGCATACTGCCTAATTCCTTCCCTAACACATCAGTAAATATGACTATTGCCTTATGCTTGTTGCATACTCTTTTTCTTCTTTTTTTTTCCTTCTGTAAGCAAAAGAGTAACAAATACAACATTTTCTCATCTGCTGACAGCGTTTTCCAACTCCTTCCTTCAGTGCTTGTGTCCTCTGTCTGTTAATGTTACTGTATAATGGGCAAGTGGAAAACTTTTGATCATTGACTGAAGCATTCTCTGCAGTTCAACATTCAGTATTGTGTTTTGTTGTTCGATATTTGCTTCTTCCATACTTTATAGGTCTTGCTCCTCCTTACTATATTGCTTATATTTTTAATTTTTTTAAAGCCTTCTGCTTATTGCTTGTACTAATCTTTATATTCCTACTTAACCTCATTGCTCTCTGTTTCCCTTTCCTGTGGTTAGGCTTAGCCAGGGTAAATTTCAATTGAAGCCTTTCCACGTGTTTCTTAGATATTTTTCACTTTTCCATAGTAGGTTTCTCCAACAGATACAAGATTCCAGTATAAATTCTTGTGGCTTCCCACAAATTCAGCATCCTGAAAAACGAAAAATGTGTCCTCTAGATAGATATCTTCATCAAGTCTAAACATTTAATTAACTTGAAATGACTAAATCTTAGATGCTTCTCAAATTCAATCTGCTTTATTACAATTAGCGCATTTCTTAGGATTAAGACTAGAGTAGTTACGAAGGTGTTCAATAAACAGCAATACTTGAAAGCAAAAATATCAATTATGTATTAGCCTATAGTCTGGACGGACCAATACCCAAGGCATTAGTAAATGAATAGCAAAGAAAAGGAGTATGCATATTTTTTTTCCCACAAAATGTGTCTATTGTAATTCTGATTTGACTCAATCATATGTTTCACTATAGCCACAGGATAATTTTTCAATCACTTCTTATGTGACATGGAAGGGGAGGATATAAATTACACAGTGGTAAATGGATGTGCGTCTGAGTCTAGATAATTAAGATTGAGCAACTCTAAGTAAGGGCTTGTCTACACAGCGAGTAAGTGCGTGGCAAGCCAGGATGTGACTCTACAGCACACTAGTTTGCCCCATACTAACTTGCCAAGTGGACCCTGCCAAGGCACACTAAAAGTTCTGGAACTATATCAAAACACACTATGGAACTTTTAGTGCACATGAGGGTCCACACAGCGTTAGTGCATGGCATGCTATTGCACTATAGATTCACACCCTGGCTTTCACTAACTTGCCATGTAGACAAGCCTCCAGTCTAGTGCGAGTTTAAACTGCTGTAATAGACACATTGAAGAAATTAGAAGAAAATGTAAATTACATGTACTTAAATTGGACTAATTTAGGCTGAATTTGGCCCATTGTGTCCAATGCACTTTTTCATAGACCTGAAATTGCCTATAGGGGCCTGGGGGAAGTTGTGTTTTTGTTGCATTTTTATATTTCCTGTACTTAGGTGATCATCATCTTTATTATTGACCCTGGGCAAGATAAATGGTTAAATCACTTGGTTTCCCCTGAATAGCTCTGCATAGCTGTTATCCCAGTTTATGGCAACTATTGAAGTTATCCATGTTCAAAATTCTAGGCTTATTTCAATATTTTCTGATCCTGAGACTTACAACAATGTTCAGACATTTCCAGCACTTCCTCTATTTGGATTGATATCTTTCTAAGGGGTCACTGCTATATCCTTTTAGCTAACTCAGTGTCATCCAACCTTTGAATCCTGGTATTTTAAACATAGGCATTGTCCTGCTTCAGCACTGCCTGTTATTTCAGCCATGTTACATATATTCTTAAAACTTGCAAATTCCATCTCGCAGTCTTCCTATATCTCTTATGAGTATGTGCACATATCGATTTTTTTTCATAATCATACTTTGTACTAAATGTTATTCCACTTGCCCAAGGAATCAGACTTTTCCTTGGTGAGGTCAATTTCAGGCACTTACTATGCTGAAATTATTGGTGTCAGAATTTGTTAAACAGTAGGGCCAAGTTAGTGGCAAGTCCTATCCTCACCTGTGAAGGCTCCCCAAACAGCAATACCAGGGTAGCGGTACTGTAAAAAAAAGAGGCAACACTCTAGGGGCAGGGCAGCAGGGGGTAGGCATGGGTCATGGGAATCCAGAGGATCCACTTAGACTTCCCCCCACTAAGTGCAACAGGAGGAGTATTAGGAACACAGGAATTATCACAGTCTCAGAAGCAATTCTGCTGTGGCTCCAAAGCTTCTCTAAACCTGGTCCGGGGACAGGCTAATGATTCCTAGTACTTAAACTGTGTGCTCCTGCCCAGGATTTGGGCCATAGAACATACCATTGTCACATACGCATTCTTCTCCTCTAAATGAGTCCAGTTTTGACCAGCCCTGTGAATCATCCTCACTGCAAGTCTGACAGACATTGACATTTCATAAATGCTTTTCCTACATCTCTTTCCCCTAGTTTCTCTCATTGTTACATTTACCCAGTGAGTTCTTTGATCACACAGTCAAAAGAATCTCTTGGAAGGGATTAAGGTTGTATAAAGCAAGCTTTACCACAAAAGGATTTCTTAAATGTGCCATTCATTAGCTAAAGTGTTTGGTGACAAAGATGTAGGCTTTCCACCTGCTGCTCTGACCTCAGTTGCCACAAACCCTTGGTCATTAAACAGAATTATTTATCCAGCACCTACAGAGTAAATAAATGAAGTCACCAGAACCATATACACATTTCCAGTGACAGATTCCAAATGTTTGTGAGCTATAAATACAGTAGCTACAAATATTATCATCCATCAACAATAATTACTATGGAACAGACTGTGCCCTGCTGCTTCACAGATGAGCCAGGGTGGCGAGGGCACAAGAAGCTGCCTCCTCTTTTCAACCCTATCCAGCAGCTAACACGGTGGCACCATCCAGGCACAAATGCAGGAATGTGCCTCCATACTCATTCTGAATCACGATACCTCAGAAGGGAGGGGGAGTTGTAGCCATAGCCCTGCCCCCATACAGCCCAGTCAATAGACATAGCTGGGGATGAATGCAGCACCCTTACGAAGGTATCTTGCAGCCGACATGCTCCCCTTGCACACCGGGGAGCAATTCTGTCTCCTTGAGATGCAGTTGCTCCTAGAGTCTGTGGTGGCACTATTCCATGCCACCCAAAACCTATGATTATGCCTAGGAATAAACTGACTTAGTTCACCCTCATCATGACGTTCCTCCCTTTGAGGATGCTATGAATCTAATCATGTAGGGGTTGTCTACATTACTGGCTGGATCGATGGGCAGCGATCGATCCAGCAAGGGTCAATTTATTGCGTCTAGTCTAGACACGATAAATTAACCACCGAGCGCTCTCCCGTCAACTTTGGTACTCCCCCAGGGCGAGAGGCACAGGTGGAGTCGATGGGGGAGCGTCAGCCGTCGACTTACCACAGTGAAGACACTGCAGTAAGTAGATCTAAGTACGTTGACTTCAGCTATGTTATTCAGGTAGCTGAAGTTGCATAACTTAGATTGATCCCCCCCTCCCAGTGTAAACCAGGCCCCTTAGGGTTGTGGGAGATGGTGAAAGAGAGGAAGGGAGAACTCCCTTCAGCATACAATTAAATCAAAAATGAATTCTTACAAATAAAATTTATAAAGGTATTCACAAAACTTCACACACACACACACACACACACACACACACACACACACACACACACAAAGGCCTTGGCTACACTTGCAGCTGTACAGTGCTGTGAGGTAAACCTGTCTTTGTACAGCTGAGTAGGGAAAAGCGCTGCAGTCTGTCCACACTGCCAGCTGCCAGCGCAGTGGTGTGGCCACACTTGCAACATTTGCAGCTGTGTTGGGAGCGGTGCATTATGGGCCGTTATCCCAGCGTTCATGTGGCTGCAACATGCTTTTCAAAACTGGAGTGGGGGGGATGGGGTGGATTGTGACAGGGAGTGTGGGGGGAGACAGTGCTTTTTGGAGCATGTCAGCTCTCTATTTTGCAAGTTCTGAACTCCCGGCCCTCTGCTCATTCATTTACTCACTCAAAGCAAGCTGCAAACTGTTTGCTTTTCTCTGTGGTACGAGCTTTGAAACCGGCACTTCCGCATTCCCGCAGCCGGTCACAACAATGGAGAGGATTGGCCATTTGACAAGGTGATTAGTACAGCGCCTCAAGCATTTACACTCACACCCGTGAGTTGTAGCCACGCCGCTGCAGCTGTTATTCCTCTTGGAGATGTGGAGTACCTGCAGCGGTGTACCCAGGGAGATACAGCGCTGTAAGTGCCCTGCCAGTGTGGATGGGGAGTGAGTTATAGCGCTGGGGGAGGCTTTACAGCACTGTAACTTGCAAGTATAGCCAAGGCCAAAGTAACTTCAATACATAACATTTCACAAATTATATGCAAGCCTTATAGAGAGTTAACCTGTTGTCATCATTGCCTTTCTTCATGAAAGCCAAATTATGTTTTTGTATATTATATTAATGAATGATTAATATAGAAATATTAACATCCAAACCACTGTTGTAACTAAGTTCACTGCACTTTTAAAACATGAATTGTTTTGAATAATCACTGTGCAAATCACTGCCACGAAGCTCAACAAAAACAGATATTCTGAAATAGACTCCTAATATATGACAAATCTGAGGGACTTCTAGATCCCAAACTAGACACATTTAGAGACTCAAGATTTTGGCTGGCAAGCGCTTTATATTTTTAGCACAAAACATATGCATTATGTTAAGTGACATAAGGATAATTGCTACATGCCAACTATGAAACACCCATCAGATGTGTCTAAGTCTGATTTTTCAAAAGAAATAGCATCTGTTTACAATTGCCAGTCATTCTTATTGAGGGGAGGGAAGGATTGAAAGCAGCAGGGGAATGATTAATATCAGTTTGAGTAACGAAAAAAAAAAAGTATTTATGCCTTTTGTTGTTGTTGTTTTGGCTTAATTAAAAAGAAACCCTGAGTATTTTCCCCCTCTTTAAAAAACTCTATTTTTATTTTATTAGATTAGATATTTAGGTTAAAAATAAAAAAAAATATATGGAGATATACCTATGTCATAGAACTGGAAGGGACCTTGAAAGGTCATTGAGTACAGTCCCCTGCCTTCACTAGCAGGACCAAATACTGTCCCTGACTCTGTTGTTGTTGTTGCCCTCCCCCTCCCGAGCCCTAAATGGCCCATTGAACTCACAACCCTGGATTTAGCAGGCTAATGCTCAAATCACTGAGCTATCCCTCTCCTCCAAAACAAGTCCTGTCTGTTTTGTTTTTCCTGGAAGACTATATGGACAACTGATAAACTAGTAGAATTTACATCATAACAAGTACCAACAAAAAAACCACCACAAAACCCTTGAGCAATTGAGAGAGGAAGGAATTTTGAGTCACATATTGCTTAAAATGTTGTTGTTTTGGTTTTGTTATACTGCTATAGTGTCCTGACTCAAAGTCCCAGAATCAAACTCACCTGAACTTAGGAAAAGTTTGGATCTGGATCTAAATGTAATGGCTCATGTTAATCACTAGTTAAAGTCACCGCCTGGAGCCAGTCCTAGTGAGAACAACAGAACAACAGGGGTTGTAGTACCTTAGGAGAGGTCACTGTCTCTAGTGTAATACTACAAATAAAAATAGAAACCTAAGTGTGGCCTTATGCTCAAATGATTTATTCATTACTAGTAAATTATTTAGGTCATTGAGGAGCAGTTACTTTAACCATTAAAAAATGGAAGTGTTGTTGTGAAGTGTACAAATGGAATGCATTTTAAAAATATCTTTCAGGCCAGACCATGAGGTCTGCCTGGGTTTCCCAGACTAAATTTACAGGTAAAAAAAAGCAGTTTTCATTCACAGAAGTGCTTTTCGCTATTGCAGTGTCCCAGGTAGCATTTCTGGAGTCTGGTGAAAAGCCAATAATTTGTTGTTTTAGCATTTAGTGCAGAAATATTTACATGATTACAGATTTACACTTTAACAGACTTCACATGGATAAAAACATACTGAAAGAAGTTAACTTACAAAATGGACACAAACATCTGTCACAGTTTCATTTGTTTTTTTTAAAAAAAGAGCTGAACAAAGCACTCCTTGATCTGATTCAGAGACTCCAAGTACTTAAAAGGCTGCAGGAATGTTTAATGGTTATTTGTGAATAATGACACCAGCCAAAGCTGTATATACGAGTATCTTCTATATGTTTACAGATTGATTTATTGCACTAAATATCAGCTTGACTTTCTAATACCAGTGTAATAATGGATTGTGAATATCCGTATGTTACTTTCTGTATATCTCATTTACCTGTCTAACCTGAAAGGCTGTTTTAAATTATTCCTACCTGTCCACAAGCAGCTAGGAACTGCCAGAGTGCAGTGACACACTTATGGGTGTAGTAGTACATGAGCTCTGTGCCATCTGCAGTTTCTTCTACCCTGATAGAAGCACCACAGGAACAGTGCAAAACAGCTTTAAGAGAGCCAAAGACTTGGTCCTGTATATCTAACTGTTTACTTATTTGTGAAGTTTCCTATAACTATGCCTTTGAAATGCAAATAAAATGGTGAAAAACATTTGTCTGCATCTCACCTGTGTTGAGACTGACTGCTAGCATTGCACAAAACCTCAATTAAAAAATTGAACACCTGATCAGAGTCCCAAAACTTAGCTCACATGTACGAGCGTCAAGAAAATAAGAGCTGAGTTTCAGGTACTGAAGAGAAAGGTATAGTTGCAGGTGGAAATCCTAGAAACCATAAAAGTTTTCTATGGATTTGACTCCAAACTAGGCCCCACTTTCTGTTTTCAGTTTTGGTTTTCTTTGAGATTTTGGTGGTTTTGACACCAAACTCAAAGCAAAACCTAGGGGATGGACATCCAAGTAAAGCAATTTTTTTAAAAAAGTTCACATAAACCCTCCTAGTTTCACACAGCTTTGCTGACAACCCCTTATCCTCCTGACACAAACAGGAACAACAATTTCAAGTGTCAGCATCAATGATCTTCTCTTGTTACCCCCCTCGCCCTTCCCAAGTATTCAAGTAACAAAGGCTACGGAGAGATCTAAAGGATTCAAACAAATGCTGCATTAGAATCCACCTGAGAATTTCAATCCCTCATTAGGGCAATGACATTACCATGACCTGCTCAAAAACTTGATTGAAATTTCTCCAACAACACACAGTGCTGGAGACAGGAGGACATAATTTCTGCCCAGCACAGCTTTTTTCTGGAGAAAGATAAGAAAGGTAGATTTGAAACAGAGCAGAAATTTGGGAGAATGTCTTAAAGAAAATGAAAACCTCTCAACTATAGAATAATTGCTTTAATATCCACAGTGATGCAGGAACTCTACCAGATGCTAGAAAAAGTGGTAACAATATATGTTATTAAAGGAGATATATCTCTGACGCTCTGTACCTCGGGGGAACACCCTACACCCCCAAGTTCATCTTTATAAAATGATTGTATTGTATCCAGTGCAAAGTTTGTCATGTTGGGTGTCTTTGGAAGGCTCATGATGCACTGAGCATGGTTGTTATAGTAATTGTTCCAGTAATGTTATAGGTTATAATTCCATGTATGTAGTTATGAGGCCAAAAACGTATCCTCGTGGCTTAAAATAAGCCCAGATAGGGTGACCAGACAGCAAATGTGAAAAATTGGGATGGGGCTGGGGGGTAATAGGTGCCTATATAAGAAAAAGACCCAAAAATCGGGACTGTCCCTATAAAATCGGGACATCTGGTCACCCTAAGCCCAGGCAAAAACTCTCCAAGAGCAGAGAGGTAGTTCACACCTCATCAGGCCAGGTATGGGACAACCCAGTCCAGCCTCACAGGAACAAGAGATGCTGGTCTAGGCAGCAACAAAATAATTTGTTAGACTCTCGAGTGAGTCACCCCCCTTCCTTTGGTCAGTTTGGAACTGCAATGAGTTCCAAACTGACCTCACCTGACTCTGAAGGGGGGGGGGGGCAAAGCCAAGACACCACACCAAGTGACTGAAGAGCTGATCAAAGGGGAGAGCCTGGCTGAAGAGCAACCAGCCAGCCTGTGGTGAGAAGTTTCTAAGGGCATTGAAAGTGTTAAGATCAGCTTAGAATGTGTTTTGCTTTTATTTCATTTGACCAAATCTGACTTGTTATGATTTGACTTATAATCACTTAAAATCTATCTTTATAGTTAATTCTTCCTGAAGAGGTGTGTTTGGTTTAAAGCATGTCAGAGACTCCCCTTGGGATAACAAGCCTGGTACATATCAATTTATTTGTTAAATTAACGAACTCATATAAGCTTGTAGCATCCAGCGGGCATAACTGGACACTGCAAGACGGAGGTTTCTAGGTTTGTGTCTGGAACCAGAGATATTGGCTAGCGTCATTGGGTTGCAAGTAGCTGGGAGCAGCTTACATGCCAGAGACTGTGCGTGAACAGCCCAGGAGTGGGGGTTCTCACAGCAGAGCAGGGTAAGGCTGGCTCCCAGAGTCAAGGATTGGAGTGACCGAGCAGATCATCGGTCTAGATAACACCAGAGGGAAACATCACAATCTCCCATTACTAACTTAATTGTACCTGGTGGCAATGGAAAATAGACACGTGTGGACCTTGGAAGCAGTGCCACATCTATAATTGGGGGGTGAGATTTTTTATCAGATATGCATGGGAACTAGGACAAATTTGCCCAATTTATTTTTCATTGTGTCTCAAGGGTGAGAGTGCTTCCATAGCGAAGGGCAAGTTCATCAACTCATCGCTCCATGCAGACCCTTCTGGAATCCTAATTTGATCCACTCCCAGAGCATTTAGGCTGCAGTTCTAACAAGTATTCAGTTTGAATAATTCCATCTCATCTGTTGTGATGGTATCCAATTTCTTCTAATAATCTGCTGTGTGAGTGTCTTTTTAAGATTTAATGAAGTTTTATTAATATCTAGGCACACTTTGCCAGTGAGTAGCATACAAGGAAACAATACAGCAGAACCTCAGAGTTATAAACACCAGAGTTACAAACTGACTGGTCAACCACACACCTCATATGAAACCAGAATCATGCAATCAGGTAACAGCAGAGACCAAGAAAAAAAAAAACAGGGGGGGAGGGGCAAATACAGTACAGTACTGTGTTAAATATAAACTACTAAAAAAGCAAAGAGAAAGTTTTAAAAAAAAGATTTGACAAGGTAAGGAAATGTTTCTGGCCTTGTTTCATTTAAATTAAGATGGTTAATGTTCAGTTGTAAACTTTTGAAAGAACAACCAGAAGGTTTTGTTCAGCGTTATGAACATTTCAGAGTTACGAACAACCTCCATTCCTGAGGTGTTCGTAACTCTGAGGTTCTACTATATATCCATCCCCCTAAGCCCATCTATTTACCATTTCCATAAGCATTCATATTGGACTGAGTTTGCTATAGATTTTTGTTCCTGGGCCTTCGGTGCCTGAATGATATTTGAAAACTGAGCCAGAGACAGAGGATAATGTATATATGTAATGTACTGAAATGATATATGGGTAACAGAGTATTACTCTTCATAGGAAAAGCTAGGCTGAATTTTGTAATTTACAATGTCTGGCTGAATCTGGATCATTCCAATTTGTCTCCGTGAGACACCTGAAGACTAGCAAACCTGAGTAACAGTTTCTCAAATTAGTCACTTGAAAATGTGATTTTGGGTATTTTCATTTTTTTTTTAAACAAAGGCAACCCCCCCTGCTTCCCAGCCAAACAAAAAAAGCCAGTCACTTTACATTTCCCAAAATGGCTTAAGAAGTTTTCTCCCACTGAGCTGTCATTGGATGAGGTAGCATCTACTTCCCTTCTTTCCCACATACTTATGTTGTGTTAACACACCAGTAATGGCTGAACTAATAACATTTACCAAATTCGTGAAGGAGGAGCAGTAATCACAGAGGGCTTGGCTCTTGCTCCCATTAAACTCTGTGGCAAAAATCTCATTAACTTGAATGGTGCAGGATCGAGCCTAGAGTGTTCTGACTTCCAAGCTTTTATAATGATCTCTCTCAAGTAATCAGAAAACATCAGCAAAGGGTATGGTCTCCCATTACTGAATACACAAATATTCTGACTTTATAATAAATAAGCCCCAAAATGGAGACTATCATCTTTTGAGTTTGGAATGTAATTTTTGGATATACTTTAATTAATCTCTTTCCAATTCCAATTTAGGGCCCTATTCAGCAGGGCCTATTTAAGAACATCTAGGATTTTCCAAGTATCAGGGGATAGCCGTGTTAGTCTGTATCTACAAAAACTGTATCTTGTTTTTGTAGGATTTTCCAGAAACTTTCATATGCCCCCAGACAACCTCAGTTAGGCTCATTTAAAAATGTAATTAATAAATAACTGTATTTTAAAAACAGTCAGATTTAAAGAGATGATGATAATAAAAAATAATAAAAAACCCGATGAGGGCCCAAAATCCTGTCCATGTTGAGCAGGTGTGTTCAGGGTGGGAATGGGGAAGAAGGTAAAGAAACTGTCTCTCACATCCTCCAGCTCACCAGTGCAGAAGCTGAGCAAGATCCACTCATGAGTAAGCTAGGTTGGAGGAGCTCACGTGACCTGCCCGCTGGTATACTGCAGGCCTAAGGTAAGATGGTCTACCAGCTTAGGGGCATGACCATCCCAGTCTCCAGAACTCAGTGCATAGAATGTCGATGGCAGCAGGTGCTAGCAGGGAAGGCACTGCACTCTTTTTTAAAGGAGAAAAGTAAGGGGTGTTACAGCACGCGTCTTCCTTGGGACCTCCAGCCTGAAGCCAGTAGGATGGGTCAGAGACTTTCCTCATGGCCATCCCTGCATCCTGAAAGAGCCAGGGCAGGATGTTTGCATCTCAGAAGAAAAATTAAAATACATTCTTCAGCTCTTTTGACTAGATGGGATGAACCTAATCTGAAAGAAATGTTAATTAGACTGGAAGAAAATAAACAGGAAGAAAATAGGAAGAGATAAACCACACGGGCATAATCTGTTTTAAATGATCAGCTTAATGCAAATAACTTCAAATAGGCATGAACACGCTGTCAGCAAACATTTTAAATGAAACTCTGGAAATCTTTGATGCTATTACCCCCCCTCCTTTAAATTCCACTAGCCCTTCTTTTTCACAACACAAAACTGCTGTAAGGCAAGGCATTTTTTCTTTAAACGAATCCCAGTGCCACGGCTGTTCAAGTACTCATAATGGATGCAATCCTGCGAGGTGCTGAGTGCCCGCATCTCACACTCAAGACAGTGGGAGTGAAGGGCACTCAGCACCTTGCAGGACTGGGCCCACAGCACAAAATATGGTTTCATGAATTGGAAATCATACTCTCTCATTGCCTCTATGGGTAATGGTGACATTAGGAGCATTGGTAACTGGAATCATTGTTTTTATTGCATAGCTTTACAACCACCAACGGAAATAGTAGTAGCTGAATTAATTCCTTAACTGCTATTGCAGTGTATGAAAATGAAATCCTTGACGGTAAGGAGAATAAGAAATAAACCTGATTATCTCACTGGAATGTGGAATGCAAATGACATTTGTGTGTTGCTAAATGAGATACAGGCCAGAAAACAGCTACAGGACTCCTGGTGTCTAGGCCACTGAAAGACAGGACAGACTGGTATAATACGCTTTCTAGAAGCTGTGCTGGTAACTGGGCAGCGTCACTTCTTTAAAATAGGCCAGTAACAGATTAAGATCTGTCTTAGACTGACCTAATCTATGTTACCCCAAGCCTGATCATAGGGGTAGGCAGGAAATTAGCACAATAAGAGCCTGCTTACCTAGAGTATGGGAGAGAAAAAGTGATAAAAGGATTAATAATGAAAGAAATAAATAATGTCTTTTTGATATAGTATTTTCATCAGTAGATCCAAAGCACTTCACAATCTTTTAATGCATTTATCCTTATAATACCACCACGGGGAAAGCTATTATCCCTATTTTACAGGTGAGCAATAGAGGAATATGGAGGCTAAGTAACTTGCCTAACGTCACACAGAAAGACAACAACAAAGCAGGGAATTTAACATGGTCTCCCACATCTTGGACCAGGACCCTCACCATTGTGCCATCCTTCCCATTCAAACAGTCTTGATTCAGACATTCTAAAAAGATCTATATTGGCTCCAGTTAACACAGAATAAACCAAGACAAAAATATTCAGAACAGGTGATTATCACCCCAAACATACTTATGTAGTACAAGACAGGATTTAGACAGCCAAAATCACCCATTGATTTAGTCATAACAATTGTTTTCTGTGCACAAATTATTTTCTTGATAGATTGGATGAGAAAGCCAGAGATATTTTCTTGTAAAACAGACAGGTCGATAAAGATGGAAGAAAATGAGAGAGAATTTAGTTTAAGAAAGGAAATATCTGACTACAGATTCCACCTAAATTGTGTTTGGATCCTTTAGATTGGGAAATGATACCAAGCGGCACTGAGAGGCAGAGGAAATCACAGTGTTATGCTCCTTAAGCATCTGCAGATAAATAGCTGTTAAAAAATATGGTTAATGTTTTAAAAATACAACACAAAAAAGAAAAAGAGCAAAACGATGAGATAAAAAGATGATTTATCCTGTGGCCAATGTGCTTCAAATTGACCAGAGAAAGTAATCTAATCAGACTTTATTAAACTGATTTTGCAGTACATCCCCTATGCCTGGAAGCATTGTCTGAGCTGGTCTGTAGTCTAATCCTACTTTAGGAGTCTTGCCAACTATTTAGCCTTTCAAAGCAAAAAAAAAAAAAAAAACAGCTACACACAATTTAATTATTGTGACCTGCTTTTATTAGGAAAAACAAGGATTTTGACGATGGTAAACATCTGAGATGGGCTAAACTGGTGCCAATTTTTTTTGGATACCCCTAAACACAGACAGAGGATCAATCTTGTTCCTAGGCATGGTAGAATTGCCATGGTAACCATCCATCACACAGCCTAACAAGCCGCTGCTAGGTTGGATAGGTTTAGAGCATTCATCCAAGCCAGCCCTGGAAATGGAACACAGAGGGGAGCCTTATTAGAGGGCTTCCCTGTGCTTCGGACACTTTCTCAGTTGTGCAATAATCACTCCCTGACAAGGTGGCAACACTGCTCTGATAGAGAGAGGGCAGACAGAAAGTTCTCCGCCTCCCCAAAAGAAGCAGTGGAAAGCATCCTCAAAACTTGTTAAAAACAGATTGTGACCTGCCTTTGCCTAGGTGTGTGCGTTGGGAGAAGAGAGGATGTACAAAAAGCATCTCCCCATACTATGTGCATCTGGGGAGTCTCAATCACTGTCTTTGTGAACAGTAAGTACTAGATCCTTGCTCCTTCTGGAGAACAAATCACTTGGGAAGGGGATGGAAGAGGCAACTCCTGTCTGCACTGGCCCACAAAGCAGGGCCAGTGCACCCCAAAAAACAGTCTGCACCAGGCTAAAGGAGGGTGTAAAGTGGACTCCAACACATGCACACCAATCAGTTTCAGAGAGACTGCAGCTCCTGGGGCACAATCTCTCCTGGTGCTTCACCAGGGATGCTGCAGTTCATTTCTTCCCACTACACTGGGCTTTGTACAAACTGTACAATTACCTTGCACTTCTCATAAAAGCTTCTGGAAATGACCACTGGCTGGACTTTGCCTTTACTAAATACTTCTCCTTCTTTGATTTCTTAATAGCTGAATCCCTTCTCCCACCATCACATCATCTCACCACAGGTTCCCCTTGTCAAGCTGTCTGGAGTAGCTCACGAGCAGGAGTACCAACCTTTGGCCAGACTGTCAAGAAGCAGGGCACAACCCCCAAATTGGTTGAGAGTTCTATACTTAAATTTCACCAAACAAGTAGCAAGTGTGAACTCCTCAAGCCCTATAGCAGCTTAACCATGGAGTCACAGACAGTCCCCATGGATACTCTGGTCTATCTTGCCACCCAGACAAACTTGCGTTTGTGAAAGATGGTCCCTCACACCAAAAAATCACAATATTCAGGTTACTCCCAATCTCAAAGGACCAGTCACTTATATGTCAGCTGTAGAATGATTACTTTGTGTTCACCCATAGGTGATGGGGTGTTTTTTTCTTTATCATTTTCCTGTGAGTTCATCTGAGAGCATACAGACTGGCTGGTTTCACCCACATAGCTCTTATTGGGGCATTTAGTGCACTGGATGAAGTATACCACATGTTGTGATAGGCATGTGTAGGATCTATGGATCTTGAAAGCTGTGTTGTGGAGGTGTTGATCATTGTATCAGTGGAGATATGTCTGCAGGTTTTGCATCTGTAGTTCTGGTGCTGCTTTGAGTTGGTGTGTCCTGGTCTGTGAGGAGCTTGCTTATGATGGTGATGACCATGATTCCCTGGCCAGAGAAGCAGCATTGGTGCATTTTTTCTTCCAATCTATAAACTTTATTTTAAGACAATCTGACACTATCGAATGCTTCTCCTGGTCCTCATGAGTTAATTTACTGTCAGGCTGCTGGAAAGCTGGACTACAATGCTGTGGAACAGTGCAGAGTCATAATAATTGACAACCTCTGATGTGATTGGACAGGTCCGGTATCAGATGCAGAATCAGCAGAGAAATGTGCACTCCCTCTGACCCTGATGCATAAGCTAGAACACAGTGGCTGTCAGAAAAGTTCTGCATGATCTCAGATAAAGATCAAAGAATTATGCTAGGATAAATTCCTGTATTGGCTAGTTTACTAAGAAACAAAAAAGGGTCTGTGCATTAGTACTGGCTACAATGCTGGCACTTCATCCATATTAGGGGCTGGCCAGTAGTAATAACGGTCTTCCTTGCATCTTCCCCCTCCTCCCCCCCTCCCCCCATCTCAGGCTGTCTTTTTGACATCTCTTCCTGGATTGTTTGCCATCAGTTTAAATTTAAGAATCCCATAAATGAATCCCTGATCTTTCCTCCCAAACACTCATGTCTCTCCAGTTCATTGTCACCAGTGACATCCCCACCATCTTCCTCGTTATTTATGCCATAACCTGTCATCTATTTGAAGCAGCTCCCTCTTCTTTCCCACACAAACCCAGGCTGTGTTCAAATGATGCTCCCAGACTGCATAATATTTCCAAAATCCAACTTTTTCTTTCTGTCCATAATGTCAAACTCACATCATCTCCTGTCTGAACTACTGAAATCTCCTCCACTCTGCCTTCCTATTTCAGACCATTCAAAATGTAACTGCTAAGATTATCATCCTGTTCCATTGTTCTGACCATGTCACTCCCCTCTTTGAATAGTTCCACTGGCTCACCATTCTATAGGAACATAGGAAGATAGGACTGGAAAGGACCTCCTGGGTCAGAGTCCAGTCTCCTGCTATCACAGACAACCCTGGCATATACTCCCATTAATCGAGTTTTCTGTTGAAACTAGTTAGGTTGCTTGCTCCCACTACTCCTATTGGGAAGCTGTTCCAGAGGCTCACTCCTCAAATGGTTAGAAACCATTTTTCTAAATTTCCAGCCTATATTTATTTATGGCCAATTTTATACCCAGTTGTTTTTCCACTGCATTTAGGCCTCTTATCCTGAACTTCAAGTCCCCTCACAACCATCCCTTCTTATCCACTCTTGTATTTTATTTGTTCCCTCCACCACTCCCTACCAATGATGCCAGATTTGAAAACCAATTTGCCATCTTTCGCCACAGAAATCTCCATGTTTTCTTCCATGCTGCTCTGTATGGATGGAAAGCCTTCCAAAATTAGTTCATAAGGCCACTGTCTTCTCCTCCTCATTCTTCTTAAGACCTACTTCTGCTGTGATATTCACAAGAAATCACTCAACCAATGATGGCTAGGTTGCACAGCAGTCAGGGCTAGCTATTGTCTGATTCATTAATTCTTCTCTATTTCAAAGTAAACAGTGAATTCCTTGGGGCTGTGTCTCCCTGTGTGTTTGTAAAATACCTAGGTAAATGGGCCTGATACTGAGTGGGGTCTTTGGGTGCTATCACAACACAAATAATAAATAAACAATAAAAGTTTAATCTAGTGGCATGATTTAATTTTAAACCATATTAAAAGCCTTTAGGAAACAAGACAAAAGGTGTGGGTAGAATGCTCCCACTAACTAAAGGATCTTGCTAGCCACCACATTTCAACCACTCTTCCTGATCATCCAAAGTGCAAAGACCTAGCCCCAATCCCTAGTGTTACATCCCCCTTTATCCCTCCTCCTATAAAATGTCAAGGCAATTTATGCCTGCTGCCCATCCAATTTTTTGCTTGCATGATGGCCTTGCATTTGGAAGGCTGCCTTGGGAGAGATGCCTGAGGGAAAAGCAAGCAAGCATAAAAATAACTTGGATTTCCTTTATAATAAAAAATGCATGGGCTTAATGGGACCCCCTTCTTCCACATCTCCAGCTGAATGTAATAGAAAAGAACATCATTATCACTGTGATATATGCAGTTATGATGTGAAGGATGTGCTATTTACAGCATAGTGTTCTGTATTGAGGTGCTGATCTGCTAGCGACAGCAAATCTATTTTTAGCATTGGATAGTGGAATTCTGCCTACTCACTGTTTCTCCTCTCTGCATTGGCTTCATGTTGGCATGCAGATTGGATTAACAGATTTGAGGTTCACTAGAGATCAGCCAAAATTGAAATTTTGAGTCCAAACCCTTTCACATTTCTGAGTGTGGGTTGGATTTGAATTCCAAGGTTAGAAACAGCTTTTCTGCTTTTAGGATCACATTGTATCCAGAACCAGATGGGACTAAATAGCTAGCTACTTCAGATCCAGCCCAAATCCCCCAAACACTGCCTTTCTCACAAGATTTTGGGCTAAGGTGACAGCAATTTCATGAGCAGAGGGAAGATGCAAGATTGCCCCAGAGGTAGCAGAAATGTCACAAACTTTATTGATTTTTGATCCTGGGGTATGCAGAAGTTAAATGGACATGGCCCATTTTTTGCTTCAGTGGTTCAGGGATTATGGATCCTGTGCTCCTTATCTATGAGATTGTGGGGTAACTCATGGACTTAACCTTGCTTAAAAATGGTTAAAACAGTAAAGCAAAATCTGGGTATGTTCTTAGTGTAACTTGTTGTTTTACACATATACCAGTCCTGGAATAGAGGTGGTCACAAGCAGTATGCAGGCATCTTTCAGGCATTTCAGCCAACACCAGCTGGTTTCAAGGGAGTAACTCTTCCCAAGAACTTTTCTAGTGAGCCTGATTAAGGCAGAGAGCAAACTCTTACTGCTTGCAAGAGGTCCCTCAAAAAGAAAAATGCATCCCAAAACTAACAATGATACGGCATTTCTTTGAAGACTGAACAGTGCTCCCACTCTAAAAAATACCATGTCTATGTGCAATAGTGCCACAATAGTGTCTCTACCATAACAGTGACAGTCAATAACACTTACAAGGCACCTATTATGCAAGAATCAGAAAACACTACAAAAATAATGCCTTAATCCTTACACAACTGCCAATTAGGTTGATTAATGTCACCATTTTCATTTTTCAGATAGGAACAAGAGGCACAGAGAGGGTAAGTATCTTATTTACCCAAACCCACAGAGGAAGAGCCAAGAATAGAACCCACTTCTATTGACTCTTAGCCTGGGCTTTAACCATGGAAGTATAGAGCTGAAAGAGTATGTTTACACTGCAACATAATCCCAGGGTTAGTGGAATTTGAGTCAGCTGATCCTGAAAAACCAGGGCTTGAGCATCTACATTGCTTGTCAACCCTATGTTAAGATTTTTTCTAACCTGCGCTCAAACCTGGGGCTCCAGGTGTCCACACTGCAGCATGCAGACTCAAGTCAAATCAACCATATCCAACACTCCCTAGCGTTCTCCCAAAACATGGCCACTTGACCCAGGGTGCACAGTAGGAAAACCACAAGCACCAACTGGTGGAATCACACCACTGAACAGCTGATCGCAGTAGGTGGGAGGCACTGGGAGGGAGGGGGGAGAAGCTGATCGGTGGAGCTGCCAGTGGGGGGGAGCCATGGGCGGGGAGGGGAGGCGCTGATCTGTGGGACTGCCGGTGGGTGCTGAGCACCCAGTATTTTTTTTTCCTGTGGGTGCTCCAGCCCTGGACCACCCACAGAGTCCGTGTCTATGGGTGACTCACTCCTTCTTGCTCTAATCACTAGCTTATTTAAAAAAAAAAAAACAAAAAAACAACAACAACAACAACCACCTGCATTGCTCTCACTTCAAAGAGCTCTGCTAGAAATCAGGCACTATCCCACCTAACTGCAAGGCAACCTAGCCCAGACAGTCAGCAACCAAGCCTAGATTTCAAACACAGCAAAGCAGCCCAGAGTCCTACCAAAGCTCCTTCCCCACCAGGGCCGGCTCCAGGCACCAGCTTCTCAAGCAGGTGCTTGGGGCGGCCGCTCCGGAAAGGGGCGGCAGGTCCAGGTATTCAGTGGCAATTCGACGGACGGTCCCTCACTCCGCCTGGGAGTGAAGGACCTCCCGCCGAATTGCCACTGCAGATTGCGATCGCGGCTTTTTTTGTTTGTCTTGTTTTTGTTTTGGCTGCTTGGGGCAGCCTAAACCCTGGAGCCGGCCCTATTCCCCCCCCATCCAAAAAAAGTTAAATCAATAGAAATAAGACAGAAACTCCACCGAGATACTCATCAGTTGGCTAACTCCCTTAGGATCTTGCTTCCCCTCCTCCCATGTTAATAAGTAACCAAAAATATCTCCTCCCAAGAAACAATACCCTTACTGCACTGATGCACTCTAGAAGGCTGGATTGGCTTGAGAAAGCACCTCTAGGGAGCGGAGATGACCATTTCCCCAATATTACCTGAAACCACCCTCAAATAATCCCAGCACCAGCAGAACAGTTAAGCAGCCTATTGCAGAAATTACAATCCCCATTAGACTTTATGGAAGGCTGAAGACATTGCAGCCTATCCACAATAGCTAAATGCATTCCAGTGACCTCTGAGCCATTAGGGAACCAGTTTCCAAATTCCTCCCCTGACCAAGGGTTAATGAGGATGCAACATATTTGTGGCAGTGCAACTCTGGAACAGGGCCGCCCGGGGAGGGGGTGGGGGGCAAGTGGGGCAATTTGCCCCAGGCCCCAGACCCCCATGAGAGTTTTTCAGGGCCCCTGGAGCGGGGTCCTTCACTCGCTCCGGGGCCCCCAGAGCTTCTTCCGCTTCGGGTCTTTGGTGGCAATTCGGTGGCGGGGGGTCCTTCCGCCCCGGGACCCGCTGCCGAAGTGCCCTAAAGACCCGTGGCGGAGGGGTCCTTCCACCCCGGGACCTGCCGCTGAAGTGCCAGGTCTTCGGCAGCAATTCAGCAGTGGGGGCCCCCCACCGCCGAAGACCGCAGGCCCCCTGAATCCTCTGGGCAGCCCTGCTCTGGAACGCTTCCTCCGACCATATAGCTCCAATTGCTAAGCAAAATCTAACCCAGAGTGGACCTTGATCTGCCACACTCCATCCAGCCTTATACAAGGCTTTAACAATCGAAGCACAAAACACTAAAAAAAAAAAAAAAATTGAAGGTGTCTTGTGCAAATGCAGACAGACCTTTTGCAAGAGCAGGGTGTGTGGTGGGTGCAGTACAAATGCTTGGAATAGAAAAGCTTGTGTTATTTATATCATAATATAACAAAAGAAGATTATAATTCAGAAGAAGACTGTACCCAGTAGGGTGACCAGTCATCCCGATATTAGGGGCTTTGTCTTATATACAACTATAGCCTCCCTTCCGAAAAACAAAAAACAAAAAAACAGTGTCCCAATTTTTCACACTTGCTATCTGGTCACCCTAGTACCCAGTCTCCAGAATTATATGTATTTCAATTTTTCATTTCATGTAATATTACACAGCATTATTTAAAATCATAATCAGTGCATTTGGGATTCCTCTAGAACTCTGATTCCTATATGTGCTTAGTAAAAATCAAATATCCTTGCCCTATGCAAGGGTTCTGCACTCCTGTGCAGATTTGATTGAGTAACAAATGCTCCCTATAATGGACAGCAAGCATTTATCTACTGGCTTTACAGGATCCCTATGTTTAGTGTTAAACAGTGGCAGCAAAGGGAACATACTGTACTTTTCTTCTGCTCCAGTTAGTACCAAGTGTTACAGAAATTAACTGATATTGACTGTAGTATTCCTTGCACCAAAATCTTTGCAGAATGTGACATTGCAACGTGCCTTGTAACTGGTGATACGAAGTAATGGGGGATGGGGAAATGTTTCTAAATAAAGCAACAGATTTTTTCCTCCTGCCCTCCCTTTTGTCTGTGGTTTGTAATGCTGTGATATTAATAGAGAATGACAAGTTTAAAACTTTTATTTATAGTAGTGGAGAATATTTTTGTGAAAACTCTAAAATATAGAGTTCTGTGACTGAGACATTTTATAGTGGTGTTTGTGAGGGAAGCAGAGTTCCCTAAAAAAAGCATTACTCGAAGCAGTAGAGCATAACAACAACATTATTTTAGGAGCATTTCTAACCAGTGTAACTATGCAAATATGCACTACTAAAATTGATATTGTTAAATATTTGTTTCACTGTAGCTAGCTCAGGACTAGGGCTCCATTGTACCAGTCACTGACCAAATACATGACGGCACAAAGGGGCAGAGCCCCTGTTGATGTAAATTGTCATAGATCCATTGTAGTCCCACCCAGTCAACCTGATTCACCACTGTTCATCCTGGCCACCCCACAGGGATACATTCAGCGTGGAAGGAGAATTATAGGAAAAAGCCCAGCCACTCAGATGGTGTGTTACAAGGCTGTCCATACTACACCTCCCCCACACACAAAGGGTCTGCTCTGTTGGGCCTGCATGGCCATAACTGATCTAAGTGCTCACTAATAGCTTCCTGGTGCATTTTCCCCCACTTATGAATAGTAGTCTTCTATGTAGAACTGGGAGTGGTAAAAAGGCCCTCAGGACTGATATTGCCCTCCTCAAGTGTCTGGTGACACCTGATTGATATTTCCACCTCCCCTTAGAAGGAAGGGAAGGGAAGGGATTACTTTATAGCTGCCTCATAGACTGGTTCTATTCCCCCAGCTGTCCAGTGGCATCAGCTTTCTGGCACTTCACTCACCCCATCCACACCAAACAGGTTGCTGCTTTGCGGGCCTGGCAGGTGGTGAAGGAGGAGGTCTGAAGTCCAGTCCCACCCCATCACGTTCAGCACTAATCCACACTGGCTCTAATCCGGACTAGATTTTAGTACTTCTGATAGATAAAATAGTCTGAACAACAAGATTATGGTCTCAGACTGTTCACATGGAACTTTAAGATTAAAAACAAACTCCCCCCACCCCCCGCAAAAAAACTATTTGATCATCTAGGGTATGTCCACACAGTCCATGGCAGTAAGACTCCCCATTCAGTTAAACAGATTTGGGCTAGCAGGGTTTACGCTAGCACGCTAAGAATAGCTGTGTAGACACCAATTTGAAGTTGCTGCTCAGGCTGGAGTTTCGGGTCTGGGTCCCCCCCCCGCTTTTTTTAAATCATCCATTCTTACCAGTTCTATGCTCTTTGACTGCTCATATTGCTATTGTTCTCATCTATTTATACATCATCATAGGTGTGCAGGGCATTTTTTAATGACAGGTCTTCACCTTGAGGAACTTCCAGTTGAAATAAGACAACTTGGTGAGGGTTGGCACTAACCAAAGGCTTTAGAGAGGAGCAAAAAAGTGAAAAGGGTCACACAATATGCTGTCTGTTACATTAACATTGTCTGATGTCCTTGTTGAAGATTGTTTAGCTATTTAGAATCATAGGACTGGAAGGGACCTTGAGAGGTCATCTAGTCCAGTCCCCTGCATTCATGGCAGGACTAAGTATTATCTAGACCATCCCTGACAGGTGTTTGTCTAACCTGCTCTTAAAAATCTCCAATGATGGAGATTCCACAACCTCCCCAAGGCAATTTATTTCAGTGCTTAACCACCCTGATAGTTAAGAAGCTTTTTCTAATGTCCAACCTAAACCTCCCTTGCTGCAATTTAAGCCCATTGCTTCTTAACCTATCCTCAGTTAAGAACAATTTTTCTTCCTCCTCCTTGTAACAACCTTTTATGTACTTGAAAACTGTTATCATGCCCCTCTTAATCTTTTCTTTTCCAGCATAAACAAAACAATTTTTTTCCAATCTTCCCTCATAGCTCATGTTTTCTAGACCTGTAGTCATTTTTGTCGCTCTTCTCTGGGCTTTCTCCAGTTTGTCCACATCTTTCCTGAAATGTGGAGCCCAGAATTGGACACAAAACTCCAGTTGAGTCCTAATCAGCACAGAGTAGAGCAGAAGAATTACTTCATGTGTCCCGCTTACAATACTGCTGCTAATACATCCCAGAATGATATTCGCTTTTTTTGCAACAGCATTACACTGTTGACTCATATTTAGCTTGTGGTCAACTATGACCCCCAGATCCCTTTCCGCAGGTAGTCATTTCCAATTTTGCATGTATGCAACTGTTCCCTCCTAAATAAAGTACTTTGCATTTGTCCTTATTGAATTTCATCCTATTTACTTCACAACATTTCTCCAGTTTATCCAGATCATTTTGAATTTTAATCCTATTCTCCAAAGCACTTGCAACCCCTCCCAGCTTGGTATTATCCACAAACTTTATAAGTGTACTCTCTATACCATTATAGAAATCAGAGGTTTTCAAACTGTGGTCCACAGACCACTCCATTCAGGTGGTCCACAGATAATTCCCTCTAAGGTGCATGCCTGGGCGGCCACACATGGGAGAATGAAGGGCCATCCACCTAATTAGTAGAGCTGCGCAGGCGAGGCTCCACTAATTAGGTGCCTGGACCCTGGAGGAGATACACATGTAAGGTGAGGTGGTGGCCTTAGGGGGAATCGGGGGTAGGTGGGAGGGGGCATTGGGGTGAGAAGAGGGGGTTGGGGGAATTTGGGACATGCAGGGCTGTGGAGGCCAGAGAAAACATCGACTTTCCCCAGCTCCAGGACTGCGGCTGCTGGGGAGAGATGGCCCTCCTTCCCAGCTCAGCTCTGTGACTGCTGTAGTGGGGGAGAGACCCGCCTCCTTCTCAGCCCCAGCTTGAGGGCTACCACGGTGGGGGAGAGAGGGCACATCCATCGCATTAGAAAGGTAAGACTACCGATATTAAAATATGAATTGTGTGCTTATATATGTAGAACAAAAAATGTTAATTATTATTAACTTTTTTTATATATTTTATACTATTCAAATTGCTTTACAATAGTTAGCTAACTGTACAAAGAACATTTGGAAAGATCATTAAGTGGTCTTCCGAGACCCTTAGCAATTTTCAAGTGGTCTGTGAAAAAAAAAAAGTTTGAGAATCACTGATCTAAATCATTGATGAAGATATTGAACAGAACCAGACCCAGAACTGATCCCTGCAGAACCCCACTCGTCTCCTTCTAGCATGACAGTGAACCACTGATAACTACTCTCTGGGAACAATTTTCCAACCAGTTTTGCAAACCACCTTGCATCCACCTTATAGCTCCATCTAGTTTGTATTTCCCTAGTTTGTTTATGAGAAGATCCTGTAAGACACTATCAAAAGCTTTATTGTAGTCAAGGTATACCACCTCTACTGCTTCCCCCGTATCCACAAGGCTTGTTACCCTGTCAAAGAAAGCAATCAGGTTAGTTTAACATGATTTGTTCTTATTAGTTTTTCATTTATTTAATTTATTTTATTCAAATGCAGGAAGTGTGTCTGGAGTGGAGGCTGGGGCAAAGGTCAGTGATGGAAAGCTGATAGAAAGATTTGAGCTTGGAGGAGGGATTTGAAGGAAGACAGTTGAGGTTGCGTAGCACAACGGGGTGGGAAGTGGAAGGGATATAGATGCACATACCTAGTTTTCCTAACCCCAGGTATCATGTGGTCTGATGAAAAGAAAAAGTCTATTCCTTTTGAACCTTCTTATCTTTTCAGCCACTTGTGTGCAAATGTTACCTTATACTGTGCATGGCTTATGGAACTTATGATTTGTACTTACCCTGAATAAGATGTAGACCTGCATAATGGGATAGAACAGGAGTTAAAATCAGTGTTCACATTTATTTCTTTCATAGACAGCACATGGATGAGTAATGTCTACTTTTCACCACTGAACTAGATTCAGGTGTGGACTGTGCCTCTTTCAAATGATGTATACCAAAGCTACAGGCCATCCACAGCAGAAAGACTTGAAGTTTTTCTAAAAAACATGCTCTAACCCAAACAGGAATTATTTCAGGGAAAATTCTCTGGGCTGCATGGTGGCCAGATTAAATGATCACAGTGGTCCCTTCTAGTCTTGGAATTTATGAATCCCAAGGGTTGTTTTAGAACCAGAAACCTTGATAATGCAGCTAACTAGGTAGTGCACTGAGGCCACAGTGTCAGAGAGTGCATGTTCTGGGACTGCAGAGCTATAGGACCCAACCTATGTGCACACAGCACCTGCAAATACTACACAAATGGCTCCAAGGCTCCTCCCCTTTCTATCCACTTACTTTTGGAGTTGCCTTTTTATTGGGGGCTTTTTTATCCCATATTAAAAGGTCTTAAATTCCCCCTCCCTTCCACCGCAGCTTCCAGGAGTTTTTCTTGCTTGTTTTCCTTCTTAGAAATTTCAGGAATTTGAAATCTTGTCTTCCCCTTTCTTGTTGGGGATGGGCTACTTCTTGGATAACTCAGAAATGTGTATTGTGAGCTTTCTTAGCCTTTAATTGAAGGGCTAAACCTGTTGAATCCTTAACACAAAGATTATTTGTCACTCTATTATTTTAGACAAATAGTTAACACAAAACAGGGCATTTTAAAACACTCCAAATAAAAAATGGCTTTTCCTCTGTTTGGTATCTCTCATGTCATCATCCTATTAGTCCTCCAGTCCATAGCATCCTTCACTGCAGCAGGACATATGTACTTAAATGACCTTACTGTAGCACCAAAGCGATGTTCTAACTTTACATTTGAAAATAAATGAACAACTTCAGTTTCTTTTCCCTCTTGCCATGTTTACTTGTGTTGAAAGTGGAATGCCTACTGTAGTTCCATTGTCCTGGGTTAAAAGGCTTAGTCGACATCAATTAGTCTGCTAGGAAACTAAATTAAATTTGAGTGCAGCAAGAAGAATACAAGCAGAAATAGGACAGTATCACCCACATCTTTGCTACCCTTCTGTAGACGAGCGGACTTACCCCTGCGGCACCTCCTGCTGGTGACTTCTGGGAATTAGCTCTTCCAGCATCCTGGAGCACCCTCTGCAGGCCAGTGATCCACCTGTCCTCTGGCCCCCATGTCCCGCCTGTTCCCCGGTGCCCTTTTATCTGGGGTGCTGCCCCCTGGCAGTACACCCCTCAGTATTAGGCTCTCCCTTCCCTGGGGAACCCTCACCCACTATCCCTCCCTCACTTCAGAATAAGGCCACTGCCAGTCACCATCTTGCCCCCATTCCCTGGAGCAGACTGCAGTATAGGCCACTCATCACAGGTAAGGTTGGGTTTGGACCTGCTGCCTTGGCCATGGGCTGCCCTCCGCAACCCCCAGTACCCCTTGGCCTCCTACTAGGCCGCAGCCTGGGGCTATCCAGGCTGGAGCTCCCCAGCTTCTCAGCTTGTCCCCAGCCCTGCTCCACTCGGGTATTCTGTCTCTAACTCACTGCAGCCAGGCCCTTCTCTCTCTGAATGCAGAGAGAGACTGCTTGGCCGCTGGCTCCCAGCCTTTTTATACAGACCAACTGTGGCCTGATTGGGGCATAGCCCAGCTATGGCTACTTCCCCAGTCAGCCCAGCTTTTAGAGCTGCAGCCCTCTGCCAGGGCTGTTTTAAGCCCTTCCAGGCAGGAGCGGGGTAACCACCCCACTACACCTTCCAATCCAAAATTTAACGAAAAATGTGAGTGTCTGTTGAGGAACTAAACTAGCTTTATGCATCTTCCAGTACTTAATTCACAGCATACTCAGTAAACCAACTTTTCATTTTTAATTCATCTAATTACCTTTTAATTGCATTCTCACTGTAAACCAGCTGACAAGTTGAAGAAAAGCACCACAATTGTAGATCTAAGGCTTTACATTAATTGATGCCATTCTACGGACAGGAGGTTTTTAGTGACTTTTGCCATAAATAATCCTACATTTCCTAAAGTGACAGAATCTCATCATCTTTACCAAACACATTTTAAAATCAGACACTGTAGTAGCTACTATCTGCCTTTACTTTGTTTTTTCTTTCTAATCACTATCTAATCTGTATCAGACTTTTTGGAGAGGTTATTTGAAATTGCAGTGTTTTCAAATGCTGGGCCTTCAAATGCTGTGAACAATCCAATGATAACCATCCAATGATGCCCATCCAGTCAATGTCAGTCTGGATAGGACTGCCACGGGAGCCTATCATCAAGACCAGTCTGAGCACTATGTACGAGGTGGGAGCTAGGGTGAACATTGGGCCAGATTCTCCATTGCCCTGCACCTTGTGTAGTCATTTACAGTAGTGCAAAGTGGGTGCAAATAACTGCTGTTTGGATTTAACAACATTTGACCCCTCCTTGACACTGGGGTAAATGGCTATCCAAAGTGCAGGCAAATGGAGCAAGTGACTCATGGTGCTCTTTCTTCTCAGGAGCTGAGGACCTATCAGTGCACTTTTGCCGTTCTGATGTCAGTTTACAGATCTGTGTGAGATAGAGGCAGGGGAATCTCTCTCTCTCTCTCTCTCTCATTGACAGCCCAGAAGTACCTGGAGGGCTTTTGTGGTCTGCTTGGCAAATACAAGTTCAATCCAAATGCTGATCTTTTCTGAAATAATTAATTTACACAGACATACCCATCACCCTCCCAACAAGCATCCACCTCCCTAGGGCCTCCAAAAATTTTGGGTATGTCTACACTACAAGAGCTACAGCAGCACAGCCGTAGTGTAGACACTTCCTACATTAAAGGAATCATTCTTCCAGTGACCTACTTGTGTCTACAGTGGGAGAGAAGGGGGTTAGGTTGACCTAACAACAGCACTCAGGGCTCAAAATTTTTCACAACCCTGAGCAATGTAGCTAGGTCAATCTAATTTTTAGCGTAGACCCAGCCTCATGTTTAACTCTTTCTCCACCATCTCTTCCTACTCCCATTGAGAGAATCAAGGTGAAGCTATTATCCCAGCATCTAAATTCTCAGAATCCCTGAGTAATTGCACATCCACACTTTTCCCAAACTTCTTTATATACAGTAGTGAACATAAACATTCCAGTTAAGTGTCTAACTGAAAGGCATTTGAAGGGACAATCTAAGCTCTTTTCTTGTAATACGAGTCACATAATTACAATTTTCTTTTGGGCTTACAGGTTAATCGATAATAGTCTGTGTTTAAGGAACCACTCCAGCTATACCCACAAATCACATGGTAAATAACTATTCAGTATACCTTTACTTTTCTAATACATGAAAATCTTGCAGCCATAATGTGTTTACAAATCGCTGCCATTATCCTCTGGACTATATATTAATGTAAGCAATTTTACAATATTTGCAAGTAAGCTATTGAAAAGCATTTGCAAGAGATACTGTGATTAAGCTTCAATAAATGCACCCCTTTCCACAGTGGCATTATTGGGTAAACAGAGAGTAAATATCAGAGGCTTAAGGCTCAGAGTAGGTGATGGTGGAAGGTCTCAATCCATATTGGGCAAGATAAAATACCTTTCCTCTACAATGTTGCACATCCCCTTTTAGTTACCCTTTTTATGACCTCTTTTTATTTCACTTCTTGATAGTATCTCAAAAGCCCTTTGAATTTGTAAATTCATACAGATTGGATATCCTGGATTAAGTGAGAGGAGTTCTAAGCCATGTCCTACAAAAGACAAAAGAACATGATCATTCACAGTATTTCTAGGAATGGACCATGTCATAATTCTTCTCTGCCAACAGAATCAGCCTGATTGTTAAATCTTCTTCTGAAAATTTTAACCCAACGATTGACAAATTCAAGGAGAGGTTCCTGGATGCCTTCCTGCTGACCTTAAGAACAGCTCAAACAGATTATTTTCCTCTGTCAGTAACTGGTACACTAAAAATAGCGTGGCATATTCTAGATTAATTTTATTTGACTATGCACAGTTTTGTGTGTAATGTTCTGCCAGCTGAAATCTGATCTAAGTACCTATTGAAGGGAGAAGATTAAACTGTGGGGGAGGAATGTGGTGTGCCACAAAGCTGAGGTCAAAGTTTGGCACTCTGCCCTCTCCCCCTCCCCGACAAACACCACTGTTACCCTTGACCCAGAACTCTAGTTCTCAGACAGGTCTCCACACTGGGAAACCAGGTCTCCACACTGGGAAACCAGGCACAGGGAAAAGCCAAGTGGCTATTGTGTGAGGCAGAGAAAAGTGTGGTGTATGTGATAGCAATCACATCAGATAGCAAATCACATCAGATAGCAAATTTGAACAGGATTCAATAAAAAACTTTAATCTGACTAAAGCAACAGAGGGTCCTGTGGCACCTTTAAGACTAACAGAAGTATTGGGAGCATAAGATTTCGTGGGTAAGAACCTCAAGAGGTTATGCTCCCAATACTTCTGTTAGTCTTAAAGGTGCCACAGGACCCTCTGTTGCTTTTTACAGATTCAGACTAACACGGCTACCCCTCTGATACTTTAATCTGACTGTTTGATCTTTCTAACCTGTACTTAACTGACTGAGTTATTTTATAGTTTTGATATTTAGATTAGCAATTTAAAAATCACCCTTTAATCTGTTTTGTGGTGTTATTTTTAAACACACCTACTATTGTTGCAAGCACCCATGATCACTGTAATTGAAAGGTGAGAGAAAAACCTATTTTAATTTTATTTACTTTGGGCTGAATCTAAGCCCTGCTAGCATGGTGGTAAGGGGGCATGAGACACTTCACAGGGTAGTAGATACCCATGTAATAGGTTGTGGAGCAGGGAGGGGACAGGCTGTACAGGACCACAACTTTCCTTTTCGCATGCATGTGAATGAGGGAGGCAGGGAGTGGATGGAGAAATACCTAAAACTTTATTGTTTTGTTTTAAACAGATTAGATTTCAAGATCTGGTTGTTCCTTTATGGAATCATCCCTTCCTGTGAATCAAAGACTCTACACCACACATGTAGTAAAATGTTTTGTGACCTTGGCTTTTGATGGTACTCTGTGAGAGATCTTGAAGATCAATTTTGATTTAGATGTAGATAATGTAAAAAAATTAAACAGAAGTGGTTAAAAAATAGGAGTTCTGTTCCTTTGACTTATCTGTCAGAGCAAGTGCTTGAAAATGTGGGAAAACAGACATTCTATTCTATCAAATTGTCTGTAAATCAATTGAAATTTCATACAAAAGTCCCCAGTCCAGCAAAGCACTCAAACACATGAATACTCCCCTTAAATCATTGGAACTATTCACATGTGTAAGTGCTTTGCATGCATCTGGATATGTGGCAATTACTCTTTAACTCCTTCACTACAGAAACAAGGTAGCACTTTGAAGTTTCACTTGGCACATAGCAGGTACCACGGATGTGTTTGTGTGTGGTATTGGAAGTATATATTCTCCACATACCACCTTCCTCATTTGCAGATAGCAGTTTAAAAAAAAATAAAGCCCAACATTTTCAGCGAAGATACATAGGAATCAGGAAATTGAGGGATCAGACTTTTCTTAGCCCAACTAATGCAACAACCAGATGGCATTCTTCTCCCCACCCTTTTTATTTCTACAGTAAAAGTGATCAAAACTTTAAGACAGATGTTGTAGATTTTAAATTTTCCACATCATACCTGGCCCTGTGGCTGGTGTGTATTAATCTGCAAATGCTCAAGTTCCAAAACAGATGCAGGATCGCTGCATTAACACAGCATGTTGCATGGTCTATATGTAGGCATTATTTTTAGTTCAAGAGCAATTCATTTATTTGCTGCCTTTACTGTTGCTAAGGAGGCTTTTCACCGCTTAATAATGGATAACAACAATGGGCTTGATTCTGAACCCACATGGGTATAAATCGGAGTAATCCATTGAAGTCAGTGGAATTACACTGGCTAAAAATTGGTGCAAGAGAACAATCAGGATTTGTCTGTACAAGTCTCATGCAAGAATGGTTGATAATCAATATCAGACAGTAGAAATGAGGAGACACATCCAGTCCCACTGCAGCAGCCTCTTAGAATATTAGCAAGGACAGAAAGCACCCCTTAAGTTTTAGAAATGTTTCTTTATATATCAATCCCCCTCCTCTGATACCGCATCCAGCTACCATGCTGAAAAGACCTGAATAAAATAGATGTAAGGATCTTTCCAAAGTTTGGGGGAAGTTTAGAGGTGAAGATTGTTGGTGGTGGTAGAGAAGGAAAGGGGTGGGAGTTTGGGTTCATAACTGATTGTGGTAGTAAATGCAGCACACAAACTAATTTTGTGGGCACTGATTGTATGCAAAGTATTGAAAGGTTATTGTAGATGTCAGTTGTACAGCTTTATGTTCTCCTATTCAACAATAGGCTAGTTACAGCCAAAGTCAGTGTTGGTGAGTTAATACAACTGATAGCCAAGGCATTTTAGGTGGTAGGGATTCTAATAATTTTATGGAGGACACCTCCAGTCCTACAACTGCACCAGTCACCCAACGTAAAAACTCAACATTTATAGAATTTGTTTAAGAGTGTCATTTTATGCTATGTTAAAGTAGTTCCATGCTTTGGAAACACACGGAACTTCAAGGCCACAGTCAAAAGCAAGCAAGCAAGGAAGCAGTCTGATTGAACAAAAACTTTTATTTGAATCCAAAAGTAAATGTTTCATTTGCATTTCAGGCATTTTTAACAAAAGCAAAGGGAATTTGGAAAGGAAGGGTTATATTCGCAGGGATAGCACCTAACTCCAGCATTTTGGCACCATTCACAAAACGAGAAGAGGGAGGAGGTGGTATCCCTTTGCTACCCAACAGCCCTGTGAGCACTCACTCACTGGAGCAGGGACTGGAACCTCAGCGAGTGTCTCTCTCGCCTTATGCTTAGCGCACTCTCATTCCTCCTCCCTCTGGCCCAATGAAAATGTAATTATTTATACAAAGTGGAACAGTGTGAACAGGACAGATTGAGGGAGACCCACCCAAAATATCCAATATCCATCCTAAAGGGGCATTTCCTTCTCCACAATTTTGTGAATGGCACAGACATTTTGGAGTTAAGTGCCTAAGTCCTCTTGTTAACCTAGCCTGAAAAATCAAAATGTTTCATTCTGAGAATGTCAAAATGAACCAATGTGACATTTCCAATTTAGTTTATTTTTACTGAAACAATTTGCCAAAATTGACAAAAAATTGTGAAATGTTTCAGTTGACCTGACTCCTTTTTTCAGGAAAAAAAGAGTTTGGGCCAAATTTTTGTTTACCCTGTTGTAGAAGACACATCATAGAGGTAAATTGCCCTGTCTGAAATTGTTCTTTTTGCAACTCCAAGTTATTTCAAAAAGTGCTCCAGGGAGAATTTGATTTCAAAATGACATCACTATTGAGGATTGATTTAGATATGGGTGAAAATCAGAACCATTTTAATCAAACTCTCTGAAGCGGACAAACTAGGACCTGAAGTTGGTTCTGTAAAGCTAAAATCTGACCAAAACTTTGAAAAATCAGAACCAGTTACAGTTTTGCTCTCATCTAGGCTAAATGTCTTAGATTTTTATTATTTATTTTTGTCTTGCATTTGTTGAAATCTAAATTGGAACAATCGTTTTAAAGAAACCATTCTCTCTCTAAACGGTCCTATTTCAGGAAAATATTGGAACATTGTTGGTGTCAGTACAGATAACACCTTTACTTGTATGCTGCTCAGTGACCTAACCTACATGAATAAAAGGGCAAGTGCAAACATGGTAGAATACAGTGTTTCAGTAAGGAATACATGCTTAATATTATTTGGCAGTGTGCCACTCTGTTCAGAATTAAAAGATGGATTATTGTGGATTTGTTTTCTTTTAGGAATTAGGGCTGGCACTGGCTTAGCTTCAGTACTGCTGAGGTATTAACTGAAATGCATTTCTGTCTTACAGCTTCATCCCATTTAGCCATTGTGACTTTGGAGTGACTTCCAAAGCAATCCAATCAGAATGAGTTGGCAGATTAATGTTAACTTTCATGTCAGTACTGAAGGCAATGCAAAATGAAAATGCTATAAGAGTAGGCATTGCACCAGCCATGCCGCAGCTATAAATAAAAATGGACTGTCTCATGTGAGCTAATGAGCCTTTGTTTAATCTGCAAATGGGTAAATCATTAGTAACCTGGCGTTGTGTGTATTAATCCCCCTCACATTTGAATAAAAATGATGTGATTGCTCCTGGCCAGAACAGTATGTCATGCTTAAGGGGTTTGGGGTTTTTTTTCTATTCATGCAAAATTTCTGACTCAAGCACAAATGTTCCCCTCCCCCACACAGTCACCCTTTGTACCCACCGAGACTAATCATAATAAATGTTATCATAGTTCAGCAGGAACAGCACTGTCAAGATTAGAATGGGATTTACTTTTTCACCTTTTGTGTATGCCTATTTTCCTTCCTGAAAGCAGTGTATATGGAATATGGCCATGTTTTATGAAATCATATCTGAAGGGTGGGAGTTCAGTACAGATATAATTTAAACATCCACTGTTAATTTATATAATTTTAATATTTAAGTAGAACCAGTTACCAAAACTGTTGTAGAACCAGTCAGGAGCAAGATAGATTGTCAGAGCTGTGTAGTGAAGTTTACAGAGATCCTGCTCAGACATTGTTTGACCTAAGTCTGTAGTTCCACCACAGACCTCTCAGATGATCATGAATTACCCTCAAAGTTTAAAAATACATTCTCCTTTTGGCTCCATTGTACTAATTATGTGGAAAGCTATTTTTGGTCTTGAGATATCTGAATGATCTGCATGACTGGTAGTCCACATTTGAAATTCCTGCCAAGTAATTCATGTTCTCTAGGAACACAAATGACACCAACATGCAGTATTAATGGGTATCTGGCAGAACACTTGCTATTGACCTAGATATAACATCATCAGTTGCAGTATATCTAATAGGATGTATTGCAAAAGGAAGCCATGAACCATTTCCATCCAGATCATTTTACTTTCAGCAATAGCTGATAATTCTGTGCGTTGAGATAATTTCTTATGCAGTACATTGAGTAGGTCTCAGATATTTAAATTCCTAATTTGTAAGTGTGGCAATCCAAGAGTAACCAATTGTGCCCACAGCTAATTGCACCCACAAAAAAGAAACCAGGTCCAGCCCTGGCTAAAAATGATGCCCCCTAATATCAATATTGCAGCATAAAATCCACCAGTAGTATAGGTCATTCTTAACTCTGCATATCAGCAAACTATGATGGTGAGTACCATACCAGTGCAGACAAATTGACTCTGCTTCTTCCAGCAACTTTTATTTCAACTAAAAGGACATCACTCTTGTTTCATTTAATAACTATACTCTGTCCCATCACTCTCTTAAAATTAATCAAAGGGGAGAAATATAAGCCAAAATAGGGAAAGAACAGGTTAAAGGACATTTAAATAAATTAGATGCAGGTGCGGTGAGTTGTATGGACCCGTGGTGCCCGGGCTCCAGCAAATTCAGGGCCCCAGGGGCCAGGCTCCACCAAAGTTCGGGGCCAGGTCTCTCCCGCAGCCCGCCTCCTGCCCCAGTGTGCCTCCCCCAGAGCGTCCCCCAGCCCTGCCTGCCACCCCTGCGCGCTGCCCCTGAGCGTCCCTGCCTGCACAGGCCAGCAGGCAGCTGCCCCCAGCACCTCCGCGCTGCGCTCCCTCACCGGCTGCTGGCACAGCCGGCTACAAAGGAGCGGCGCCAGGGGCAGGTTGAGGCGGCTACTGTGGGAGGGAGGAGGCGCATGGCAGCTTTCTCCCCCCTCACTCCCTGCAAGCGACTTACTCCAAGTCAACTCCAGGGGGAAGAAAGGGGCTTATCTTGTCTGGACCTCCTGAGCATCAGCCTGTGGGGGGCTTGGGTAAGTGTCATGCTGGGGGGGGGGCCTCCCTCCCAGAGCTCGCTGCTGTCTGGGAGAGGGCTGGGGGAGTCCTCCTCTCTGACCCGCAGCCCCAGGACAGTCTACCTGCTGCACCCCAACTCCTCATCTCCAGCCCTGCCCCATGCCTCACACCCCTTCCTGCACCCCAACCCCATGTCCCAGCCCAGAGCCTGCACCCAGCACCCAAACTCCCTCACAGAGCCCACACCCCTCCTGCACCCAAACTCCCTCCCAAAGCCTGCACCCAAACCCCCTCCCGCACACCAACCCCATTTCCCAGGCCAGAGCCCCTTCCTGCACCCAAACTCCCTCACAGAGCCCTCACCCCGCACCCTCTCCTGCACTCCACCCTCCTGCCCCAAATCAAAGTAATGTCTTTCTTTGACAGGGTTTCTTGGCCTAGCAGATGGGAGGAAGCAGTAGATGTGATATCTTGATTTTAGTGAGGCCTTTGACACAGTCTCACATGACATTCTCAGAAGCAAACTAAGAAAATGTGGTCCAGATTAAATTACTATAAGGTGGGTACAAAATTAGTTGAAAGATAGTACTCAAAAATGTAATAATCAATGATTCGTTATCAAACTGGAAGGATATATTAAGTGGAGTCCTGTGGGGATCTGTTCTGGAGTTCTATTCAATATTTTCATTAACGACTTAGATAATGAAGTGGAGAGTATGCTTATAAAATTTTGCAGAAGACTCCAAGCTGGGAGGTGTTGCTAGCACTTTGGAGGACATGATTATTATTTGAAGTGATCTTCACAAATTGGAGAATTGGTCTGAAATCAACAAGATGAAATTTGATAAAAGACAAGCGCAAAGAACGACACTTAGGAAGGAAAAAAATGCACAACTACAAAATGGGGAATAACTGGCTAGGTGGTAATATTACTGAAGGGGATCTGGGAGTTACAGTAGATCACAAACTGAATGTATCAACAATGTGATGCAGTTGCAAAAAAGGCTAATTATTCTGGGGTGTATGGTATGGGGTGTTCACCTAAGATCAGCCTCAAAAGGGTTAAGGAAGCTGAAAAAGGGCCAATTAGTGAGAAAGGCCACAGAAAGGGTTTAGGCTGGTGGATCAACTCCCGACTAAAAGATAGAGCTCAGCTAAGCAGGTAGGAGCTGGGGTAGTATAAAGCCAGAAATGTGGTAACAGAAAGGGCTTCAGTGAGCAAGTCTTCAACCACTCTCTATGCATTAGAAGGAAAGAGGGAACCCTTGGAAACA
Organism: Malaclemys terrapin pileata; assembly: GCF_027887155.1. Taxonomy (NCBI): domain Eukaryota; kingdom Metazoa; phylum Chordata; order Testudines; family Emydidae; genus Malaclemys; species Malaclemys terrapin. The sequence goes on from NC_071508.1 coordinate 100,091,116, forward strand.
GTAGGGACCCTGGTCCTCAGGGAAGGGTATACCCAGAAAACAAAATAGTGGAGAAAAAAGCCTGTGGGTAAAAAGTAGCCCAGAGAGAGCGAGAGAGCGCAATGAGGTGGAACTGAGCAGACTTTGGCTGCATGTTGTAGGGGCCCTGGGCTGGAACCTGGAACAGTGTGTGGGCTTGGTTCCCCTACCAGCCACTGAAACAGTGGCAGTGCACGGACAGCAGGTCCAGTGAGACTCTATAGTCTGGAAGGGAAAAAACCACACAGTGGCCTGCCCGAAGGGCCAAATCACAAAGAGGAAGCTGCAATCTCTGGAGCAAGAGAGGGTCTGCAGAGTGAAAGAGAGGACAGCAGGTGAAGAGACTGCAATTGTAGGCGTTGGACCTGAAAGAAAGCTTTTCCCCAGAGCAGCCAGGAGGAGGTACCATCCGCAGTGAGCAAGTACCCCATGACAATGTACTAACAGGAGTGCCGTATATAAGATATAGGAGGTAATTGTCCTGCCCTACTCAGCTGAGGCCTCACCACTGCTGGAGTACTGTGCTCAGTTCTGGGTGCCACTCTAAGAAAGATGTGGACAATTTGGAGAGGAGTGTCAGTCCAGAGGAGAACAAAACCGACACAAGATTTAGAAAATATGACTTATGAGGAAAGGCTAAAAAAACCCTGTGCCTGTTTAGTCTTGAGAAAAGATGACCGAGGGGAGAACAGGTTGGACAAACCCCTGTCCTAGATGGTCTATGTATAGTTGGGCCAGCCTCAGTGCAGGGAACTGGACTAGATGATCCCTCGAGGACCCTTCCAGTTCCAGTCCTATATTTCTATGATTCTATGGCCTAAAACAAGTCTCTCTCTTTGGTACCTTAATTTGGCCTATGGTACTGAATTTGCAATATTTATATCCCTTAGCTTTAATATTTAAACATTGTTCTTTTTGTTCCAAGATTCATTTTTAAAATCTCTAATTACTTTTGTTGTTCACAACAGTGTGGCAGTTTCAGTATATAATCTTGTATGCCCACTCATTTGGCGCCTTGTGTATTGGGGGTGTCCATGGCCTAGAATATAGATACAGAAAGAAAACTAAAAATTCCAAAAAGCAGAAATTCCCACTTCTGATAACTTACCTGATCTAGTTTCTCAAACACACACAAAATGTAGATTTGTCACATTTGCTAGTAGAAAAGTTATTTTAACATATTGTCCCAGGATCTAACAGCTATATAAAATATATTATAAGCTTGAAGAGAGAAAGAGCGAGAGAGACCAGACATACCAAGTGCAATTATTCTAAAATGACAAAATTCTTAGCTAAACAAATATTGTCAACAGAATGTCACCTCCACAGTTATTGACAATTTCTGGCAGCAAACTGCTCCAGAAATTAAAAACAAAGACATACAATGGAAAGAAGACAGATATACAATTCATGGAAGGATGTTTTGAATTAAAATAGTATATATGAAATATCACCACAACATACACTATAATAGATAGGTCAGGATTTCACCCTCAGGATCCTTGGCATTACAGTAATACAAATAATAAATAATAATAATAATCTCCTGGCTTTTCAAGGCTAGTTCCAGCTGTAGGCTGTACCAATTGGCTACAGACCCAATGGGAAAGTTGAATTTGGGGTCAGTTTGTGCCAGCAGTACCCAGGCTTTGGCACTCAATATTGTGATTTTAAGGTCCTGTATCTCCAGACCTAACAGATTGTTCCATTAGAAAGCTTGAAAATGTCCAGTTTCAGCTGTATAGAAATCCTTTTTCTAACTCTGAAGAGTCATACGGTAGGAGATTTTAAATTGGTCACTGGTGCAGTTTTGCCCATTAAGGGCCTTTTTTGAAGGCTGGGAAGGGAAGGGTGGAGGGAATTCTAGCTTTGGAACATTTCTCTGTCAGGTTTTTACCAACACTGTCCCCTGGTCCCCCTAAATTTAGGAAACCATGTAAAATAGACTCATTTGCAATGTGAACACTACCTTGTTTTCAGTTAGTTGTTTTAGAGTGGCCATTCACACCTCAAATATGTGAGGTGCTGATAGCAACATGTCACTCTTCAAAACCTAATGAACTAAGGTCTGAACTTGCAAAATTAAAGGATAGACAGAAAACATATTGGGAGACTGCCTTTTCTTCCCTTTGGTGATTATACAGAACACACCTATAGGATATTCGCCACAAACCTCATGCAGCACTGTAAGGGGGAATAGAGAATGCCCCATGGAAGTTATTTGCTCTCCTTAAAGTTTTTAAAATAGCATCCCTGTCTTACATGGGCCTCATCTAGCATCCATTCAACTCAAGAAGATCATGTTATTAAATTTAAGAGATGGAACAGGCCCTGGACTTGCAAGTTATTAACACAGATCATCATTTTCAGAAATCCATATGAACACTTAATTCTTATCAGATCAAATCAAACCTTCAAAAGCATTTTCTGGTTAAATATTTTTTTGGGTAGAAGATAAGAACATGCCTTGAGCAAAGATTTTTGTGGCACTAACAAAAGCCAAACAAAAAACAATTTAGCCACTTTAAGACCAAATATAGAAAGTTAAACAGAAAATCTTTATACTGTAATAAAATACTTTGCACATGCATAGGACTTGCAACCAGAAGATCAATGCACTTTATTAAAATTATTTAGCTTCACACAATTCTTGTGATTAAAATTGTGAGTCCCTTGTTCTTTGCAAACAACTCTCACCTAAGACTTGACAAACTCACTACAAAAACGTCTATTATAAGATATTTATCCATAAAGAGTAACATGTAGGGAATCTATAGAAAGCCCATAACTTGCCAAGGTTCATAATCATTGTGAGAGGTATGTTCAAGTAATATTTAAGGAATAATGTATTTGTATTGCAAGTATGCTTTAGGGACTGAGTAAAAATTAGTTACCAGGGGATGTGTGTGTCTCGGCAATGGCCCATTTGGGCAGGGAGGAGTTGTCCACCCTGCCGTATTTAACTAGCAATGTAATGCAAGGCTCAATTGTTTACCCTTGCACAATACTAAATTTCAATGGGAAACCATCAGAGCAGTGGTTCCCAAACTGGGGTTTGGGAACCCGTGGGGGTTCACAGAATGTTACAATGGGCTTACCAGAAAAGTTTCACTAATGGCGGCCAGAGGACCCCGGGCACTGGAGGCAGCAGGTGGGACCTGGTTGCAGGGCAGACAGCTTGAGCCCTGGGGAGAGTGGGCAGGGCAGTTTGGGCTGGCAGCCCGAGCCCCAGGGAGAGCAGGGCAGGGCAGTTTGGGCTGGCAGCCCAAGCCCTGCCCCTGTCAGTGGGGGAGCTGGCAGCCCGAACCCTAGCACTCTGCATGGGGCTGGCAGCCCAAGCCCCAGGAAGAGCGGGGCCAGGCAATTGGAGCTGGCAGCCCGAGCCCTGCCCCCATCAGCGGGGGAGCCGGCTGCCCGAATCTCAGCGCTCCACATGGGGCTGGCAGCCCGAGCCCTGCCCCTGTCAGTGGGGGAGCTGGCAGCCCGAACCCTAGCACTCTGCATGGGGCTGGCAGCCCAAGCCCCAGGAAGAGCGGGGCCAGGCAATTGGAGCTGGCAGCCCGAGCCCTGCCCCCATCAGCGGGGGAGCCGGCTGCCCGAATCTCAGCGCTCCACATGGGGCTGGCAGCCCGAGCCCCAACAGTCAACGGGACCTGCAGCCCGAGCTCAGTTGACCAGGGTGGTCAACGAGGTCCAGCAGCAGGAGCCCCACAGAGTGCGGAGCCAGCAGCCCAGACCCTGGCATGGGGCCAGTAGCCTGAGCCCTGTGGTGGGCAGGGCGGCAGCTGACACCCCAGGGACGCAGGTGTCCTTGTCAGACAGAGGAAGTTGGCATCCAGGGCAGAGTGAGCAGGGGCCACGCTGTATGTGGGAGGTGGTCCAAGCTAATTTGTCCGTCACAGGGCACCCTCGTAGGGACGGACCTCATGGCGGAAGTAAAGCTGTTAGCTGGTTTGGCTCGCAGTTTGCGAGTTGTAGCCAGTGTAGCAGTGTTAAGGTGCCTCAGTAATTGTCATTTTCTCTGGAGTGCTGTTTTGCTTCAGTGAGACTTGAGTGAATCTTCTCATTTTCTAGTTTGTTGGTTGTTAGCAGTCTGTGTTACCAGACCTGAGACTTTATCTTACTCCAGTGTTCTGGACTTCCAAGAGCTATGCAGAGCAAAGCAAGCACATCCATCACGCTGAGGAAATCTAAACTTTAATCCCTGGAAATATTTATTTTTAGGAGGGGGTTCACAAGATTTCACAATTTAGTGAAAGGGGTTTGCGGGCTGTTAAAGTTTGGGAACCACTGCATCAGAGGGAATTGCAAACAAATGAAAGCCACTTGCAGGTTTTTAAAAAGGAACTTTACAAGACAGGTATTTGCCCTGCCTGTGAATAAAAACAAAGGCTCTTTTCAGTATAACACAGAGGTACTATTCATTCATTGGGAAACTCCTTTGTGGAACAGGGGTGTTCAATAACATTTGGATCTTGATTCTTGTAAAACCAGTCAGCTCTGCAAAGACTGAATGTTGGGGAGAAAACCTATTTTATTAGATAGGAAGTCAACTAATAAGTTTAGACCAAGATTGGTATTTTATGGTTTTGTTTTGTATTGTAATTGTTTGTTTACATCACTTCTTCTCATTCTAGTTAAATCTTTACATTGTCTTAAATAGATCTACCTTTCATTTTACTTTAAATGCTCACAAGTGCTGAGTGTTTATTGGAGCGGTGGTTTAAGGTAAAACTGGTAACTGGAATACACTGCACCTTTGGAAGCAGAGGATCTGGGATTTCTGTGAGTAGCCAGTGGCAGGGACTAGTTATCACTGGCAGATTATCCACTGGGCCAAGGGGACCTGTGCCCAAGGACCCTAGATAATTGGGGAGCCCCAGAAAAATGTGCGCCCCGGTGCTCCAACCCCACTTCCTGGCAACATTGCAGGGCTGCAGTGTGGGGGAGGGGCATAAAGGGGCTGACCATGTATGGAAAGGGGTGGTGCCATTGGGGCCACAGGCGGAATGGGTGGAACAGGGTAGGACTGCAGGTGGAAGGGGTAGGGGGGGGCCCCCCTTGAAACCTTAATACACCTCTGCTGATTATCACAGGGAAATGCTTCAAAGGGACTCAGGGATAGGGTGCACCTATCATTAACCAGCAAGGCAAAGTTTGGTCTGGCATAGCTCGGAGGAGAGGGCTTGCATGGCTGAAAGTTGCCTGTGCCTGGCACCACCAGCGACTCCTTGACACTGAAGACAAGGGTTACAAGGTGACTCTCAATCCTGACGGCCCAAAGAACAGTCACATAAGCATTAGTGTCTCCATTTTACAAATTGATTTTTGGGAGCCTACTTTGAGACAACTTGGATCTGATTATCAGAGATTCCAAACATCTTCAGCTTCCATTGACTTCAAGGTACCTCAAATTTGACACTCAAAAATGAAAGCACCCAAAATTAGTGAGTAGTTTTGGAAGTTTTGGACTAAGGGGTCTATTTTGTGCTCATTTAATTCAATGGCAAAATCCCACTCATTTTGTGTATTACAGGTGTAGAATCAGTCCTTAACCAAAGTCAGACAGGAAATCTATAGCAGATTTGGTCTCCAGATATCCAATTTTATACTTTATCCCCTGAAAAATGCATCCTTCCTTAAACAGGAGGCCAGCATGGTCAGGATTTGTTGGCTTGCTCTAGGAATACGTTAACCTCTTCTATGAAACAGCACCATGCTTAGTTAAAACCAATGTCTTTTTGATATTGGTCCATTGGGTCTCATGCCAAAGATATATTGGGGCAATTTTCAGCATATTTTCCTAACTATCTCTGAAATGTTTAGTGTTAGACATGCAAAAACTCTCTCATACAAAACTCCACAATTGTAATAATAATAATAATATAAAAATTAACTTTGCAACCAACAAGACAAATGAAAAACTTGAACTCAAATAACATTTCTTCTAAAGTTACACAACTTGTCAGCATTCTGTCTAATTTATCATTTAAGATCTTTGAAATGGGTCTTTGTCTTCTTACATATCTTTAAACCAGCATGCACGGTAACAATGCTGTAAAAGCAATGCATGCTAAGATAACTGCACTTGCAGTTATCAAATTGCATGAACGAAGGACAAGGCCCAAATCTGTAGTCCTTACCTCTCTGAGCCTTAGTCCTGCATCCTATTGTAAAGTAAATTCCTATTTAACTACTTCACATGGGTGTTTGCAGCCTAACAAACTAATAGGCAGTGGAACTATGTCAATTTATACCAGTTGGGCTGAAAATCTGGCCCAGCTTTTGTAAGGCAAACTATATAGTGCTAAGTAGTAAGGCCAGTCAGATGCAGCTGTTCTGAGGAACTAGGCCTGTGCTCTTTCCTTCAGACCATGTAGTCTCTGTAAATGCTACTCCCAATTTGGAATGGACATTACAGAGTGTGCAGCAGACCTCCTATAAGTGGATCTCACCCTATTTATCATTGTGGGCCACATATGCAGCTTTCCTGTGTTATGTGGGCCACATGCACACAACATATATACTAGCTATATCTCTACAAAAAAATAAGGTTTAATATGTGTTATATGACAGCATTGATATAGTGCCTTTCATTTCAATACGGGCAAATGTCTACCAAGAGCATTTTAAATTTGCAAAATAAGTCAAAGCATTAAATGTTAAAATTAATTAATTTACTGTAAGGGTGGCATGGCATGGTGTATTTCCACCCTCACTTCCGCACTGCTACTGGTGGCACCACTGGGTTGAGCACCCAGAGAGTGCGGCTGCAGAGCCCTGCCCAGTGCGGGGCAGCCCCCCAGCCCTTCCCCAGACTTCCCCATCACCCAACCCCCTGGGTCTGTCCCCCCAGCATTCAGAACCCCCAACACTGGGCTGGCACACGTGCCTCCCTGCAGAGACAGGGTGCGCAGAATAGCCCCCCCAGGAACTGCCCCCCAGGCACCCAGACCCCCACCCAGGGACTGCCTCCTAGGACTCCGCTGCAACTTCCCTCAGTACCCAGCCCCCCAACATTCAACTCCCCCATCCCGGGACTGTGCTCCAGTATCTAGTCTCTCATCCAGGGACTGCTCCCAAACACCAGTCTGCCTCCCACCCAAGAGTGTCCTCCACGCACCATCTGCACGCCCCCTCCACTCTCCCCATGCCCGCTGGTCTCCTACCTCAGTTGCAGGTAGCTCAGCCATGCAGCCCTCCCTGCCCACCTGCTGCTATGATCCTAGTGCTGGGGAGCCTGGACTGCGGGATGATGAGTACCCTGGCCTCCTACCGATGGTGCTGGCCCGATCTTGCTGGAGGGAAAGGGGGAGCTGATGCTGCTGGGCCCAATTCTGTGCCACCCGAGTTTTGCGTGCACACATCCCTGCCGGTTCTGCACCTCGGGCAGGTGCACCTCCCACCCTGGCCTAGTTATGGCCCTGAGGATGTCACATGGGTCACAGCTGTGTGCTGATTGGGCTGTGGTTTGAGAACCACTTGTGGTTTAATAGACTGTAAGAGCACTTTCATGATTCAATCAAATTAACATGCTCACAGTGGTTCCAATGTTCTAAGCCATTCTGGCTTCAAATGGACAAAAAACAAACAGTCTACAGCATGTGCATGAAAAGAAAAAAAAAACTATAAGTGCTCATAACTTTATAACTAGCATTAAGCTGGTCATTTTTTATGTGGTTTATTCATTATGTAGATGAGATCTATAAAACACAAAGTATGGATAAAATTACCGGTAGTTTAGTTTATGTATATGCAAAAGATTAGTAGAACCAATTTTTCAAACTTTCAAGAAAAGATTCACCTCTGATCTAAATAAAAGCATGCAAATATTTCATATGAGAAACAATCAGTTTTGAGAAAATTAAGAGGAACTTAAAATGGGTGTTACAATGGAAATAAACCTTAACTATAGGCTATGTTACCAGTGCATGCTATAATATAAATCAGTGGTTTTCAAACTGCAGGTCATGACCCAGTACTGGGTCGTGGAATGTAAGGCACTGGGTCCCGGCGTTCTGGTCAGGCAGGCTAGTTCTTACCTGTTCTGATGCCGCGCTGTGCACCAGAAGCAGCCAGTAGCAGGTCTGGCTTCTAAGTGGGGGACCCACAGGGATCTGCGCGTTGTCCCCACCCCAAGCACCAGCTCAGCATTCCCATTGGCCAGGAAACGGCCAATTGGAGCTGGGGGGCAGTGCCTGTGGGAGAGAGCGCCTCCGCCTAGGAGCTGGACCTGCTGCTGGCCACTTCTGGGGCGCAGCACGGTCTGCGGTGCCAGGACAGGCAGGAAGCCTGCTTTAGCGCACCTGCTGCACCACTGACCAGGAGCCACCTGAGGTAAGCCATGCCCCAACCCCATGCCCCAATCCCCTGCCCCAGCCCTGACCCCCTCTCACACCCCAACCCTCTGCCCCAGCCCAGAGTTCCCTCCCACATCCTGACCCTTCATCCCCAGCTCCATTGGGTCACGGACATCAGCAATTTTCTTCAACTGGGTCACCAGAAAAAAAGTTTGAAAACCACTGATATAAATGATGTATTATTATGGTATATTTTTAACATTACAAACTGACATCTTAAAATTATTTCAGATAATTCTTTTCTTGATTTTTTTAATCTTTCCCTCCCAGCCATATCTATCTGTAATAACTGCAAATGAAAAACAGCCCTTCATTTGGCACCTGAGCCATCAAAGGATCTCAATTTAGCCTTCAATTGTTCATACAAAATTGCATGTTCACTAATGTTACATGCACAGTTATTAAGGCTGCATGTACAAATTAAGAAAATAACCATTTGCACGTCTAGCTCTACGCTTGTCCTTGTTCATATGGAAATAGAACATGCACATTCTACCTGGACCAAAGTGAAAGCCATTTTAAAAATATAAAATCTGACCCTAGCTGTTTGAAGATAGAAAAATTTTTGCTTCCAATTTTGCTTTTTTCAGGTTCATATGTTGTTACATAACTTATTTTGTGATGTGACCTTTTTAGATCACTATCAAGTTAAAATCTCAGATAAGGCTAATCCTTGATTTCATGATTCTACAGGTTATATAGTGGACTCCACCTAAACTGAATGCCAATTATCCAGACAATCCTGATGCAAACTGATTTCCCAGGCTAAGTCCATTTTCTGCATAGCATGTACTGTACTGTCAATTAAACTGAATAGAATTTTCTCTAGTTTACTTTCCATGGCTTCTCATATCCTTTCCCCTTCAGCCTCTAATAGCTTTCTACATCTTCTTATATCTATCATATATAGCCCCACAAGTGTACATATTTTAAAAGCTGACAAAAAGACAAAGTGCCTGCCCTTAGGCACTCACACTTTAAGACCTCAATCTTTCAAGCAGCTATGCACCTACCTAGCTTGAACCTTGTGAAAAACACTGAAGAACATGATCTTGAAAACCCTTAGAGACTGATTCTGCACCATTTAACTGAATGGGATTTTTGCCATTGACTTCAATGTGCACAGGATCAGGTCCTTCAGGCTCACTGCTGAAACTGAAGAGTTGCAAGCTCTGTCAACAGTATTTACGTGTCTGTAGAATCTAGACCTATATTAGATTAAGGACACAACATGAAACCCAAGATCAGACAGTAGTGAATAGGGAAGGGTGGGAATAGGGGAGAAAAATAGTAAATGTACAGGAGGGCAGTCCACTAAAAATACTATTAGAGAAGCATAATTATTCCCACAGGCCCAGATCCAAGACTGTAACTTGTGAATAGGACTACTCACATGCTTTAAACTGAGCACTTACTTAAGTCCTTGCTGAAGAGGGGCCACAGTGGCAAATTATTTGAACAGACTAATGCTTTATATTTTATCTTACTTACATAGGTTTTATTTTGTGATGGTCTTTGTGGGAACTTTATCAAGTTATAACCTCTAAGAATTAGTTTGTAATGGAAACAGTCACAAAACATTAACTATAATGCTCGCTATGGCAATATGTTACCAAATAACTAGCAACGGTTTATGACTGATAAATACTATACAATGTCTGTGTTCTCCACTATGTGCAGCTTCGTCCGGTTTTTATTATTTGTGTAGCTCCAATGCATTAGAAACTCTACAAATAGTAATACCTATTTTGCCTTATTTCTGTTTGAGTGAGTGTTACCCAAAGTACTACTCATTCTCCTTCTGCTGTACTATGTAGATTTTATCAACCCACTTACAATTAAATTTGTACCCCAACAATGAGGACTATTCTTAAAACAGAAAACAGTAATCCCATATGCAACAGAAATGGAGTATTACGGAATGAGTCAAATGGTACAGTATGTATGGCATGTAAAACTCTCCCTTCAGAGGCCTGTAGTGAAAAGGAATGACAACTATGGATTGTTTGCATGCAGATAGGGACACTTACAAGGGTGAGGGATTTTGGATAGCCCACATACCTCTATTCTCTTTTCCCAAATATAGCCTAAATGGGTGATTGCCATTCTATTGACCCAGCTTCTTGATGTATAACTCACAACCCACCATTTCAAGATACAGAAAGAAAATTATATATGTATATTACCTTTGATTTACTCCATATAATAAGTGTATGTATATTTTGTACAAAGACTATTACAATAGTGTGTAGGGTGTGAATACCGGTGTGCTCATTGTCACAGTGAACTTGGACTCAACCACTCTTTGGGGCTCAGTTCACCAGCAATAAACCAGAGTTACTGCTCTACCTCTCTGGGGTTTTGTGAGAACAAAAGATTAAAGATTGTGAGATGCTCAGATGCTACAATAATGGGGGCCGTATATGAACATAAGGATCTGTCTTTAAAACACCCCGCACACCTTTGATATTGTATAATCAAAATAGCTTCATTTTGGGAAATGAAATTTGGGATGGGATCAGTTCCTAATCTTGATGCAGTTGAACCAAATTACCTGTGAGGATATTTACACCTGTAGTTAACTGATAACTTATTACAATACAAGACTACCTCTAAGATTTCCTGCTCTTAGTTTCAAATTGGTATAGGCACACTTTACCTTTTTTGGCCCTGATTCTCCTCACACTTACCCTTGCAAGTGTGAGAAGAGTCAGGAGGGGTGAATCAGGAATCAGTGGAGCTACAGTGGTGTAATGTGGTGTGGGAGGACAATCTGGCCCCTTCTTCAATTAAGGATGTCATCTGAGTGTTACTAAAATCCACGAAAACAAGTATAAAAAGCCCCATCACAGGGTTCACTCACAGCTGCCTCCCCTCCTCCCTCCCTCCCCCTCCCCCAACCCCCCGTAGGTGGGTCTAGGGATCAGCTCCTGTCTGGTGTTGCACTCTTTTCCATTGCTCACTTGCCTCACAGCTCTTCTCACTCTCCAGGACTCATGGTGCTCTCTTTGTGACTCAGCCCTCCAGCTACCTCACTGGAGTTTTCCTCTTCCAGGGTAGCCAAGTCCACCTGGACAATCTGATCAGGTACCACCTCAGGCAGTCTTCTGTAATTCCCGGTCTGTACCACTTTCCCAGTGGCTCACAGGGGAACCCAGACTTGCCCGCTACTCCAGGTTTCATCCCAGGGACCTTATCAACCGTCAGCAGCCAAAGTCTACACAGTCTCAACTCTTGCTGATTTTCCCTTGGGCTTCTTCCCAGTCTGCCTTCCACAGGTTTTCTTCCCTGAAACTTCTGTCAGGGACAAGATCCCAGGGCTTTTGGTCCCCCCATGGTTTCCTCCTACCCACTATTTGTGCTCAGAGTGCAACTGCAGACTCTCTCCCTGCAACCCTTTTCTGCTGCAACTTCCTAGCTTTCTACAAGCCCAACCTGCTCCTGTCCATCTGGGCTCCATCCGCAATAAGTGCATATCAGTCAAGCCTGACTCTTTTCCAGTGCAACCTATAAGGTTAGTTGCCCCCTTCTGAGCCACTTTAGGGCTGGTGTCGGGGTGAACACTACATCATGCCTCCAAAAAAAATATCATGCTGGACATCACAATAAAACTCCTCGCTAATGTGCTTTTAATATAGTAAATACTGAGTATGGTATTTAACATTTATCTAACATTTCACCTAATAACCTTGTTTACAGTTTAAGTATGGCCTCAAAAGAATTTACCTACCAATGGGTAAAATACAGTTCCTTACCAAAGCAACCATGGCTCTTTGAGAGGATTACCCATATACCTTTGCATCCATGCATCTGAAGAAGTGGTTTTTTTACCCACAAAAGCTTATGCCCAAATAAATCTGTTAGTCTTTAAGGTGCCACCGGACTCCTCATTGTTTTTGTCATATACTTATGTATATAGGTGCTTATATAGCCCAAACCATAGTATCAGATGAAATAAAAATAACTATGAAAATTTGAATCTGCATTCTTGGGAGATGAAAGTCTGTGGAGCATAAGGTCAGAAGTTTCTAGCAAGCAGTGTTCATTAGGACCACTCACTTTCCCACATCTCCCATGCTTTGGTTCCCAAGGATACAAATGGGGACACATCCCCAGCTGCATGCTATTGCCTTAACCGGAATCCAAAGAATATTGGACTGAAGACTTCAAAGAAGCAGAGAAGGTGGGCTCAAAGTGAGTACATATGAGCAGTCATCTCAAAGAACCACTTACTATGGTGGACTTTTTGGGAGTGAGGAAGAGTGTTTTATTTTGTACTGCATACTAATTGATATCTCAACCCTGACCTGGAGGAATAACTATGAAGGGTAAGAGATCTCAAACCCTAGTTAATCTTTTTCCTTTGTGCTCAGACTGGCAACAAGAGTAGCAATCATTGCCAATTGTAGTGATTTTTGTGATGTGGACACTTGTTTCCTCGAATAGACTGAAAGCAATAATTTATTTCATGTAGATCGGAGTCCTATATACTCTTCTGAACAAATGCCAAAAACTATAATGCTCTATGATTAAAATAATTAGAATGAGTAAATATTAGTACAGTACTGCTATCTAGATATGGTCTGTTTTTCCAGGTCAGGTATTTCCAGACAAAAGTTTCAAGACAGTACATACGGGCTACTAATGCCTTAAATTCTTCACTCTAAAAAAAGCATTATTTATATGCAGTATGAACAATTTATGCCTCATTCTCATTTTTTGGATGAACTCGTCAACACACACAAAGACCAGGTCTATAGGTACAGTGCTGCAGTGATACAGCTCTATCGGTTCAGCTGCGCTGCTGCAGCATGTCTGGTGAAGATTCTTTATGTTGACAGGAAAGAGCTCTCCTGTCAGTATAATAAAATCAGCTCCATGAGCAACAGAAGCCATGATGGTGGGAGAAGCTGTCCCGCCGACATAGCGCTGTACATACGAGCACTTATGTTGGTGTAAATTCTGTCGCTCAGGGCAGGGAGTAGTTTTTTCACACCCCTGAGTGACAAATTATGCTGACATAGGCTATAGTGTAGACATAGCTTAAGATCCTCCCTGATAGGATTACCAGAGACACTATGTTTCTCCCAAAGATCCCATTCATGCACACTCACACACAGTATTTAATAGCATTAGTCCTGTAGAAGCAATTTTCTCAATAGTGGTTCATTACCAGCAGTTAACAACCCCCTTTTGGCCTTTAATTAATTACCTTGTCTTTGAATCTTGGTGAAGGGAAACTACTGTCAAGGGCATTGTTTGCTCAATTACCCAAAAGCAATAGACAAATGCTTAGTAATGAATGTAGAGATAGAAAACCTTCAAAAAGCCATTCAGTTTTATTATATTTTCAGTGTGGGCTGTGAAGCCTGAATTTCTTTGATTTGCATCTTTAGAAGAACTAATAGAAGATTTTTTTTCCAAATATCAAGGCAAGAATATTTAAGTTCCTTCTGTAAAAATGCAGTAAACGGATAAGCTCCAAAGATCAACTAAAGTACCTGATATTATAGCAATATATGAACACTTATGGCTCAGTACAACAAGATGCTGAACAGCTTGAAGTCACTAGGAATTGAAGATGCATATTGCAGGTAGACACTTACAATTATTCTGTATTCACTCAGCTCCAATGTATTCATGAACAAGTATTCATGGATAGTTCTCCTAGATCTGACAAAAATAATCACAAATTTCTATGTGCATTAAAGATGGCCGTGAGCCTTTTTATTCCCAGTTACCATAATCTTGTCTAAGATTTACAAGTAATGGGGACAGCAGAGCCCCCAGTTTATCGACTTTTGGAGCACCAAGTTTTTTTTATTAGAAAGACCGGGGGGTTAAGTGCCTAAATACTTTTCAGGATCTGTCCCCTGATATATAGGCACTCAAGAAAAGGGATAGAATTTAATTAAAACAGGAGAGACAGTGTTTGTCATTTTGTTCCAAAAAGAAGTGATGTACAATATTTAGCTTATCTCTTGATAGCTTAATGAAGGTCTTTGTGGCATACTGAATGCCACAATCTTGCTCTCCATGCAGGCTGAACAGGATTTGAAAAGAAATATTTACTGTGTGTTATAGGTACTGGATGTAATGCTGTTTGATTACTCACGAAAATGTTATAAAAGCAGCACCAGCTGAGGTGGTACAACAGTTCTATAGCAAGATGCTAAGGGCCAGCACTTATGCTTCACTGGGAAATCTGACTGCAGCTATTGTAATATCTATGCATCAAATTCTGCTCAGTTGCACCTGTGTAAATCCAGAATAATTCCTTTGTGTTTAGCAGTGTCATTCCGTATTTGCACTAGCTCACACTCTGACCTCAAGTATTGTAAATAGGTCACACTTAGCATAATTATATTGGGAATTACCATTTTCTCAGTGGACAGAAAGATGTTCATTTTCCTCCTACTCCAACCCCCATGTAAGAAAGCGCACTCACCCCTGTGGTGCCTCTTGCTGGTTGCCCTCGGGAATTAGCTCTCCCAGCCTTGGCGCGCCCTCTGCAGGCCAGTGATCCGCCTTGCCACTGGCCCCACGTCCCTCCCAGGACCCTGGTGCCCCTTTCCCTGGGTCCTGCCCCCTGGCAGTACCCCCACAGTTCTGGGTCTCCCACTCCCAGGGGAACCCCCACCCACTATCCCCACTTCACCTCAGTCTTGGCTACTGCCCAGTCTCCATCTAGCCCCCGTTCACTGGGGCAGACTGCAGTATCAGCCACTCATCACAGGTGAAGGGATTCAGACCTGCTGCCTCTGCCTACCCATGGGCTGCCCCTTGCAACCCAGAACCCAGTTGGCCTTACCCTAGGCCTGCAGTCTGGGGGGGTTTCCAGGCTGGAGCTCCCTAGTTCCTCTTGCCTTCCCCTAGCCCTGCTCCACCTTGGGTACCTATTGGGGTCCAGGAAGTGGGCGGGCGTAAGCCCACCCACTGCTAAAGGGTCCCCCCCACCAGCCTAAGGGGAGGATCCACAGGGCCTGAAACCCAAATGAATACGGGGGACAACTAATGTAAAAACAGGGACAGGAGTGCGGTCAAAAGGTCAAAAGAAGGGAACCTGACACGGACACAGAGCAGAGAACCCCGGACAGCGCCCACTGCTCTTCAAAGGTGTCAAGGGAGCCAGTGGATGCTGCCCAGAGGAACTCTGCCCGGATACGTGAATGGACCTTAGGTACCCAGGTATGCTCCCTAGCAGCCAGGCCCTTCTCCCTCTAAAGGCAGAGAGAGAGGCTACGTCTTCACTACCCGCCTGAATCGGTGGGTAGAAATCGATCTCTTGGGGATCGAATTATCGTGTCTCGTCGGGACGCGACAATTGATCCCCGAATCAATGCTTGTACTCCACCAGCGCAGGTAGGAGTAAGCGCAGTCGACGGGGGAGCCGCGGAGGTCGATTTGCCGCCGTCCTCACAGCGGGGTAAGTCGGCTCGGATACGTCGAATTCAGCTATGCTATTCGCGTAGCTGAATTTGCGTATCTTAAATCGACCCCCCCACACACACACCCCGTAGTGAGGACGTAGCCAGAGAGACTGTCTGCTTGAGGTCCTGGCTCAAGTCTTTATAGGGCCAGCTTCCTCTCAATCAGCCAAGCCTTTCCCCTGCCACAGCCCTCTCCCAGGGCTGTTTTAAACCTTTCCAGGCAGGAGCGGGTGACCACCCCACTACACCCCACTTTCTAGACATAAGCTGGAAATGGCAATTCAGCATCACAGAACCCTGTACTAATGTACTGGGACTCACACACAGTGCAATACTGCACACTAGTCACAGAACTAATGGAAACTACATACATTCCATCCCCTATTCTTGGACCTAACTGTAATGCTCATTCAATCACTTCATGTTCACCATCAACTATTTCCTATTTTGGCTTTATAGCCATCTTTACTCCCACCCCCCGCCTCCACCCGAAAAAAAATTCTTAATCCCTGTAGATTGTTTCCTCTGTGTCACAAGAACCCCGCTGACACTGTGTTTTACAGTATGAACAAAATGCCACTGCAAGTTTTTCTGCTGCACCTCCCTGAGGATAATGATCATTGATCCAGGAACACATGCCTCAACACTCCGAAGACATATGAACACCTCCACAGGCTTTTCCTTCTTCGCTGGTGTTATGATTTTAACCCTAAAGAATAAAAACAAAACATGATTTCCATGTCTTTTCTGGCACTGTGCAAAATACCGGCTCCAGAAATCCTGAAGTCTAATCATTATCAATATACTTTCTCCCTCTGCCAAAGAAACTACAAAATGTAGGTATGTTACACATTTACATTAAGACCATAACACTTGTGAATTACATCAAGTATAATCAGACTGCCTGACAAAAGGAAAGAGCAACGTCAGTTTCTTGCCATAGTAAGCAATTTCTGTGCCCTTCCCAAGATAAAATACTATCTTCCTAACCATCCCCACCACAAAAACTCAGTTACACATACTCAGCCCCCCCCACAAAAAATGTATTCTGTACTGTGTCCCTACTCCCCAAATTATTAATCCCTCCCACCCTCTGGCAGGCATCCCTTCACCTGTCAGGCTCGCCCTTCCCAGAATCTCAATGAGGCTCGGTTCCTCACAGCAGTTGCAGGTGGATTGTTGTGCAGCCTCTGTTGGCAGCAGTTGTGGCGGACATGCAGTCCTGCACTTTCCAGATGGGGGGTACCTGGGTGGGTTAAAGGGGGGGGGGGTCCTATCTGGTTGACTGGGTGGCCAATTAGGAAAATGGCTTTACTTTGGTTCTTGAGGAGGACAGGGCTTCCCTGACAGCTGAAGGTCTCCTCTAGCTGCTGAGGGAGTTGTGGGAATGGAACTCCCCACGGTGGTGGAAATCTAAGCCTGACAAGTCTCCCCCAAGTCTGGTGGCCAAGAGAACAGGGCTCTTAACTCCTTACCAGTTTGTTAGGCTCTGGCATGGGCAGGGAAGCACCAGCAGGGATTTGATGTGAGATGCAGTGGCTACAGGGCTTCTGCTCAGTGCAAATTCTGAATTGTTTTGATATGGTCACTTTCTCATGAAGATGTGGAGAACCGTAGTGTTTGTTACAATTACTCACATTCACATGGGAAGAATGCCATTTGCCCCATTAGTGCTTGCCATATTTATACAGGTTTATTAAGTAAGTGTGCAGAATCTATACCGTGTGATATAGATGACCAGTCACACACCGTGAATAATGAACAACGTATAGTTGAAGCCATATAGCTTTTCTAGTGATTTTTACAATACCCATCACTTCAGTAGTCAAAGTGAAAGGTTTATGAACCACCCAGAGGATGAAATGTTTGCACAAGTGTTTAACAATCATAATAGCAAAGGATAATTACAAATAGTCTGAGACAAATGAGACTTTGAGAGCTACATTTGTCAGATACATTGCTTGCTATAATAGTGACTATAGTAGTCAAAAGGCCAAGTTTAAAAGGATGTCACTTTCAAACATGTGGGTGCTGAAAGGGCTACTTGTCAGAACCCAAGAATTTACCAGCACTAGACTGACACTAGACAGCCCGTATGATGATCTGAGTGAAGACTTTGTAGGGCAAGTCCAGATACTCCAGTGCAAAACTGCCAAACAATATATGGATTTACAAAATTTGGTTCTGAGTCTGTGACAGGAGCCCTGTGTCTCGAGCCGGGGCACCGCCGCTGGCCCAGTGCGGGATTGGTACACCCCATAACCCAGTCATTGGGACTCCCCGTTAAGTGGGTGATTTCGGCCAAGTGGGTCCCGGCCCCGTGACAGGGTCACTTGAACACAGGGGTTAAAGTAACATAAAAGACTTATCGATACAGGGGCCTGGCTCCGGGAGGGTGGGGCGGGGGAGGGTCAGCCTCCCCCAGCCAGCCCTTCCACGCTGCCCGGCCCGTGATGCCCGGCCACTTCTTACTGGTACGCCATACTGGCCCACTTTTACCTTTGCTTAAACAAATAGTCTGTGGTCTCCGGGCGGTGAAAACAAACAAAAAGCTTGGAGCCCTGCAGTCTCCTGGCTGGGGCAGACAGTAATACTTAACAGCAATCAGGCTGCAGCCCCTATACAGGGCTAACAAACAGTTTAGAGCCCTGCAGCCTCCTGGTTGGTGTGGCAGTGGCACTTGGGGAATTAGCCCCCTGGGCAGGGTGAAGCAGCAAGCAGGCTGCAGCCTCTGGGTGGGGCAAAACAAACAAACAGTCTGTAGGTCTTACTTCCCTCTGGGCTGGACATAGAGCTGGCAGCAGCCTCCTCAGCAGATGGTGGCTTGGCTTCCCTGGTGTTCTGTGCAGTCAGTGAGTCGCCTGGAGTCTTCGTGCTCTCGCGCCAGGAGTGTTGCCGAGACCGGCAGTGTACGTCCTTCCTCCTCCATTGTTCACCCCGGCTGAGCTGGACTGCCTCCCTTTATTAATGACTTCTCCACCTGGACTATGCGCAGCAGGAGAAAGGGAGCATGGCCTCCTTGGCCCACAATGATTGGTCCGCCAGCGGCCCAGGGCGGGGTTGGTACACCCCATCACAGAGTCTATATTCAAATAAGGATGTATGTGCAAAAATAAAGTCGGAAAGAAGAAAAAGGAAAAAAATAAGCAACAAAGAATAAATATTTATAATGAATAAATCAATAAGTTTGTCGTCTTTTTACTGTTAAATCACATTCCATTAAACCCGTAGGAGGGATTTTCAAAAGCACTCAGTGCTGGCCTAACTCTGTTCCCATTAAAGTCAGTGGTAAAACTCCTAAACACTTCAATGGGAGCAGAGGTAGGTCAATGCTGAGCATTTTTGAAAATCTTATGTGTAGTTTTTATTTGCTGCAGGCATCTGTCTTACTGGTTCCTTAGTCAAACAAATGATACATTTGAATGTATGGTACAGGAGCACCACATCTTCTAGCAGACTTGCTTTTATCTAAAAGGTACTTTATACAGCATCCAATCTAAGTATTTTAAGTATAACTTCCTCAAGTTATCTGCAAATGGAGGCTTGTGTTGCCACCTCCCACAATTTCACCATAAGCTGTCTCTGCTGGAGCCAGTCTCATGATGATGCAAAAAGCTCCAGCCCTCACGCTATTTCCAGTCTAGCACAGAGGAATGATGTCACAGTCTCTTGGTCCAGGTGCCTGGAAAGTTACTGGCACAAACACAGAGTCTTGGGTCACATGTGCCTTGCTGAGTCATGAGGCATTCATCGCCTACATACTCCCTGAAAAGACTCCGGGAGGGGTCCCTTAATGGGCCATCAAGCAGGCTGGCTAGCCTTAATGTAAATCTGTCTTGGGGGTGTTACCCAGAAACACAACACATTTGAGATACAAACCATACCAAATATTCATAACTTCAGATACTATGATGATACATGGATTTAAACAGAATAATCATACTTAGCAAATTACAACTTTTCCATTGATACTTTATGAGGCATACAGTGTACAATATTTATTGCAATTATGTAATAGTGGTAGAAACAGAAATATAAATGGTCACCTACCTTTTTATACAGCATCACACTTCCATCCCTGAAACACCAGGCCTAGAAAGGAAGCAGGGAAGCTTCTCCCAACCCTAGTGGAGGGAGTGAAGAACCTCTGGAGCCTCAGGAGGAGTGGAGGTACATTGAGGATGAAAAGTAGATTTGGAGGTTAGTCTGGTGAGAAGGGGAGACACAGAATTAGATAATTAGAATGTCTGGGTTTGGAGAGAAGCTGGAATCTCTGCACCATCCAACAGCCACTGAGAGCCCTTTCAGTGACGTCCAGAATCATCTCATGCTGTAACATTTTGGAGAGCTGGCAAAACTGTCACACACACACACACGCACCCCACATGTGAGATGGGCTGGGAAAGTTCTTAAAAAAATCAAGAGACAAAAGACACCCCCCCCACACTATAGTTGTTACAAGATTCACCATCCCAGAGCGCCCCCCTCACAACATCATGTGGTGTTGCAGCCACTGTGTCTGTTTCCCCTCAGTGGTCTTCTCCTTGATCCACTTATAGAGGTGTTTTTTCTGCAGTGATTTCGCCGCCTTCCAGGATATCCATGTCTAATACAAACAACATATCAAAGTCTTTGACCAAATCTCAAACTGGGCACAGCCCCTTATTTCTGAGGGTCTGCTTTCTCTTCTCTAATTCAGATGCTCTCCTGCCCACCCTCTGGACTCATCTTTTTGCCCTTTCCAGGCTCCTCTCCATCTCTCCTCTAGCCCCTCGTGGCTCCCTACACCTTTCTAAGCAACCAGTCCCAGGCCTTCCTATCTGGAGTCTTCCACAGGCCTCTGCCTATCTTATACTCTCCTCCAGCTGCTCACAGACATCTGCTCTCATCTCCAGCCAGCTCTTCGCTGCTGGGCTTCCTTCCTTTAAAGTCCAACACCCAGCACAGGTGTAGTGGGGTGGGGTTATTTGAAAGGGCTGATTGGCCCCAAGCCTCCTGGACCTAAAAGAGGCGGGCTGCCTTGTTACAATAAGCTTAAAAATTTCATGATCTGGGGATTAATCACATAGGGGCTAACAGAGTCTGAATTATGATATTTTAACTTTTGGGGTTGGCAAATAGGCCTGGCCAGAAAACAATTTTGCTTTGTAAAAAAATAAAAAGTCAAGGTTTTACATTTTTATTCAATGTCTGAATGAAACTGAGACCAATCGAAAATTTTCTTATGCACACACACAAAAACCAACACAAGAAACCTCACTGATTTGCCAACAACCTGTTGGTTAAGGTGCTTGCAGGAATGTCGGAGTCCTAAGTTCAACACCCTAGTCTGCTTGATGTAGAGCAAGTGCTTAAGTCTGTTCCTTCCTCCATGAAATTCCATCGTGGACACAAGAAACTTTCCCAACAAAATTGTCATTGAAATGGATATGTTTCTGTGAAAGATTTCAGTTTTGATGAAATGGCATTTTTTGTTCGGAAACAGTTTCACAAAATTTTTTTCAGCCAACTGTAATTGTCCGTAATGAAATGTTATGTTCACATTTAATGTCCAGTTGTCTAGCTCATCTGTAGGGTCTGATCCATTACCCATTAAAGTTAATGCTCCCACTGAAACCAAAGGTGCTGTATGAAGCCCTAAATTCTCATGGTCAGAATCAGCTTTATTCTTCTATTCACCTCCATTACACAACTTAAATCAGTGGGAGCCAGATTACAATTCACCCCCCATAATTCACTTTCAGTAAAAATAGGAGATGGAATCATGAAACACCATTTTATCTGCAAAACCCTGAAAGTACCTGATAGTCTGAGGGGTTTTTAAATGATCTGCTTCTTAAAGGTTTGTCTTTATTATTATTTAATGTTTATATTGCAGTAGTGTCTAGAGGCCTCAGTCAGATAAGGTACTCATTGTGCTAGATACTGTACAAACAAAGTAATTGCCCAAAGAGCTTTCAGTCTAAAAGGCAAGATGTAACTAGTGAATGAAGATGAAAGGGTAACACAAATACACAGCATAGACTGACTGTGCACAGGATTTAAAGCTAATAAGTTGAAGTAGTTCACAGTTAATATCATTAGAGTTGGGTCAATAACTGATTTTATGGTTAGGTGGCACTTCAGGGGGGGAAAAAGGAAAAAAAATGGCTCTAGAAGAACCAAATGTGACCCTTTTTTGAATTTTTGGTGAATTGAAAAAGTCTATTTCAGAACAGGGATTTGAACCTGGATTAAGCCAGTGAGGTAGAGGTTAAAGGGGGAGAGGTGTACAATGGCAGCAGCACCACCACTACCACTTCTGTCTCTTTGGACCGTTTTGTGGCTGGCTGAAACCATGTTTGTCAAATTTGCTAATATAGTTTTTCCATGAACAAAATGCATTTTTAGGCAAATAAATTTGTCAAAAAATATTTTTGTCCGGCTATAATCATCATCAGCAACAATAAATATTTGTTAAAAGTGCTTACAAAGGCAATTCTTACCCAAAAGATTTTATAATCCAGAGTTCAATCTGTATCATTAAATGTGTAAGTGGAATCTTGCTGTCCACATGTTGTAAAGGTGTGTCTCGCAAATTTGTTCTGTTGGAAAAGCTGCTTACAATAGAGCATTGGCTTCAGACACATGCTATCTTTCAGGACCCAAACATAAAGGAACAACCTACGGTAACAGTTTTCTGGGTCACTTTGTCACCCTCTGCCTCCAGCAAGAGACCGTCTTTCTTGTGGCTGCTGAGTGTCAGATGCCTGGCAATACAAAACAAAATCATTACACGCAAACCTAGGTCTACACTTATCAACGGTTATCTTTCTTATCTAATAAAGTAGATCCCTTGCAAAGTTCAGTCCCATGTAGAACTGGCTGGTTTCTCAAGAACCAGGAGTCAATTCATGAA
This sequence comes from Malaclemys terrapin pileata, assembly GCF_027887155.1. Lineage (NCBI taxonomy): Eukaryota > Metazoa > Chordata > Testudines > Emydidae > Malaclemys > Malaclemys terrapin. The sequence continues at coordinate 100,113,822 of NC_071508.1, forward strand.
AGCACCCCCTCCGCCAGGGGTTTTCCTCTGTGTATGGATCCAGAGTATCTTTCCCTACACTCTGTTACAGTGAAAATAGAGTTTTCTGTTTCTATTCAGAGGCAGGACAAACCCTGACCTTGTACAGGTGTGTTTTCCCCCCTATCTGTAAGTGGTTTCAATTGTTTGTGATTATCTCTGATGGTTTTCCATTGACTGTTCTGCAATGTGGTGAGGATAGACAAAACTTTGCATCACTACACTGGCTGACTTCAATGGGTCATCACCGAGACACATCACCTCCTGGTGACTAACTTCTACTCCTAGTCTGTAAAGCATACTTTCAACATAAATACATTCTTCCTCAAATAATACCTGTGCATACATCTCATGAGGATTATAAGTCTTGACAAATTACGAGCTTTCTGGAAATACTTACATTGTACTGTGGAAGCAGAGAAAGATTGACAGGAAGGGGATTGCAATGCATGACAGTTTGTTAGCAAGAGTCAGGCTAACCGTAACCCTAATAATGCGAGATTTGTAGAAACGAGGATTGTGTGAGATGAGTGGGAAAGAACTGTGTGAGAAGTTGTTGCGACCTTGTATAGATAATATGTTAATAATATGGAATGTAGACTAAGAGTCTACATAAGTGAGAAAAACAAGATATCAGAATGACCTATATATAAACAAAATGCAGCCGTTGCTCATTGTCTGTAACAAAAGGTATAAATGCTTGCCGCAATTGTTTACCTGTTGAGAGACCTGCCTAGGAGGGGAGAACATGTGTCCTAGTGCACTCTCTCCCTCTATGCAATTGATAGAGAGAGAATAAAGTATCTGACTTTGCTGTACCCGAACAAAGAATGAGAACTGTGTTATTCTCCGACAGTACTCTTTATGGATAAATATCCTGCAAGACTGGAGTGGGTTACCTAGGGAGGTGGTGGAATCTCCATCCTTAGAGGTTTTTAAGGCCTGGCTTGACAAAGCCCTGGCTGGGATGATTTAGTTGGGGCTGGTCCTGCTTTGAGCAGGGGGTTGGACTCGATGACCTCCTGAGGTCTCTTCCAACCCTAATCTTCTATGATTCTAAGACATGGTGTTATGAGGTTTGTCAAATCTGAGAGGAGAGTTGTTTGTAAGGAACAGAGGACCCCTTGCCCGGGGTCTCTGGGTATGTCTACACTAAAAACGCTACAGCAGTACAGGGGTTTTCCCATCGCTGTAGTAATTCCATCTCAGAAGCAGTAGCTAAGTTGACAGAAGAATTCAATCTTCTGTCAATCTTTCAGTCTCTACACCAAGGATTAGGTAGGCTTAATTACATTGCCCAGGGCATGACATTTTTCACAGCCCTGAGCAATGTAGTTAAGCTGACCTAACTTTGTATTATAGACCAGCCTGCAGTTTCACACCTTGGCAAATGGGCTTTTGTTACATTAGAACCCATTCAAGTTCTGTCTATGATCTTCATCATATCAGCAACATTAACTAGGATCCCTGTTTGAGTCTCTGTGATATGGATTCTTATGAATGCTTAATGTGAAATAAACTGTTTCTTTCTGCAGTTTTGCTGGAGACTCCTGAATGGTAAAAAGCAGGCTATAGAGAAGTGCCGTTTTCCATTGTAAGCAATAAGGCATTTGCATTGCCTAATGGCTGCAGGTCTTGTCTCAGTTAAAATTTTTGCATAGCAAAGAGTGTGGGGATAACAAGGTGACTTAGGCCTTGGCTACACTTACCAGCTAGTTCGACGGCTGGAAATTGAAGTTCTGGGTTCGACTTATCGCGTCTAGTCTGGACGCGATAAGTCGAACCCGGAAGTGCTTGCCGTCGACTGCGGTACTCCAGCTCGGCGAGAGGAGTACCGCGGAGTCGACGGGGGAGCCTGCCTGCCGCGTGTGGACCAAGGTAAGTTCGAACTAAGGTACTTCGACTTCAGCTACGTTATTCACGTAGCTGAAGTTGCGTACCTTAGTTCGAATTAGGGGGGGTAGTGTAGACCAAGCCTTAGGGTAAAAAGTACAATACATTTCCCAAACCAGAAATATGTCACAAATATTGATGCACTGCATTTCAGTATGATTTTTGTTTCAAAGCCATAACAAAAGTCCATATATTTCATTAAAAACATTAAGAGAGCTTCAATACAATAGCACAGCAGTCTCTCAGAAATACCCAGACTTTTACTTCAAAGATATTACCCACGCTAATTTATTATGCAAACTAAGAGTGTTTTTTTAAATAAAATTCTGCGAGTATTCTCTGTCAGATCTTGCACTTTTATATAAATGCAAAATCTTTAGAATTTCAACTCCTGGAATGTTTGTCAATTTCATGACTCTGGCTTGGGGCTTTCAAATTGTCATGAGGCACTCCGAGTGGGCAGCCAGAGGTTTGAAGTTAACAAAAAGTGACGGAGCTCATATCTGGGACTATGTTAAATAAGGTTAGGTCAACTGGTTTTAAGTAGATGTTCTATTTATAGATGATCCTGGTTTTGAAATTAAATATTTCACTGAGAAGCATGGGTTAAACTACTCTGCTTGTCCCTTATTTGCCCTTAACTCGGGGGAAGTAGTTGCATGTGGTCATTTTGAGTTAGTCAAGCTGTAACAGTTCTCTACCCATTTATCCCTTCTTGCAATATTCATTTTCCAAGACTAGATGACAGCTGAATACATTCAGTGCAGACAGAATTTATAAGAAGGAATTTAACTATTCAGAGAGAAATAAAATATGAAATATCTATGCAGTAGTAAGGGACATGTTTTTGCTGCATTCTTCTGACCGTCCAAGTAGTTAAGTATTATGCATATTTGCACTGTAGATGTGCACAATACTAGATGAAATGCAGATATTCTGTA